>NC_045800.1:49054381-49733023 GCF_009873245.2 Balaenoptera musculus
CAGATGTAAAGAAAATCTATCTGTGTTCCTTCCTCCCATATAGGTTTGTTAAATAGCTGATATTAACATATGCATGGTAAATAGCTGACATTAACATATGCATGGTAAATACATGTATTGAGGCTCTTAGTACTATGTACTAAGCTGTAATCTCTTTCTCTCTCTCTCTACATGTATAAACATCTCTCTATATTTAATTTCTAAGCCTCACCAACCCTACAAGGTAGTTGAGATTATCTCTATTTTAGATATGAGGAAATTGAGGTCCAAAAATGTGAATTATCTTGCCCAAGGTTTTACCTAGTGATTCCTGACCTCATGTTCTTTCCTCTGCTCTGTGCCAGCTCAAGGGTCAGACATGGGGTAAATGGGAATCAGTGGCCCAGTCTTCACCCAAAGGGAGTCCACCATCTGGTTAGTACCAAGTTCCCCCCAAAGAACCAGACACGGTGAACTTTGGATCACAGGGTGATTACAGGTGTGCTCAGCAGGGACTCTGGAAGAGGCTGGCTTTAAGAGCAACATGCTGCTTGTGGGGTTTTGGGCAATATTTAATCCTTTTGACTCTGCTTCCTTATGTTTGAACTGGAATCACACCTTCCTGGTGGGTATGTTGAAAACATGGAAAGATACGTATATGTATATGTGTATATATATATATATACACACATATATGTGTGTGTGTGTGTGTGTGTGTGTGTGTGTGTGTGTGTGTGTGGTGCCCATAATGTGGCAAGAGCTTAAAAAGGGGGAACTGCCATTATAACTGTCCATTGCTCCTGTGTTTTCATAATTGGGTCACACAAGCTCTATTTAACTTTCAAGAACACATCCAGAATCTTCCCTTCCTCTATTCTAAATGCATCATCTCTCATGAGGTGCTAAACTCACATGGCTCCCAGCAGCTATAAAAGGTCTTTCTGTCATTGGAGGCAAATGCTATGCCCCACATAGAAATGCCACTGAGACGCCAGCCTTTCCAAGCTGTTGATTTCTTCTTGGCTTGTTTTTATAGGTGTTTGCGGAAATACCTCAAGCGAGGAGAAGAATAGCACGGCCAACTCTGGGGTCTTCTCTACAGACAGCCTGAGCAACGGGCACCTGGGAAGTTTTTCATCACACACACAAGACCAGGAAAGAAATATTGAAGAACTGGAAATGGCTCGGACTCAGAGCTTAATGCCCAGGCTGAGGCCTCAGCTGTCTGCTCTGCCATTTAAGGTAATCATTTCCTTGCTTCACTCTCTAGAATCCGGAGGAAAGAGAACAGGCTGTGGAGCCCAACAGCCTTGGCTCCAAAGTCCCTCTTTGTTCTCTATTTGCCACGTCAGGAAATAAATACTTACAGTGCATGGTTGTTGAGAAGAATATAAAGGGGAAAAGGCAAAGCTTCTAGTGCAGTGCCAGGGCTCAGTGTTTGAGATTTCAGTGTCCTCGGTCACTAATTTTAACTGTGACTGGTAATAACTGGCTTCTGCCAAGGGCAATGCATGGACAATCAGACATCTTGTATTCTTGGTCTCTAGTTAGTCCTCAAGCTGCAACTCATTGCCTTTGCTCTTGACAACACACCAAGGGGGAAGAAGACAAAGGCCAGCTTTGGCATGCAGAGAACTGTCTGCTTTAGTCCCAGGGCTGCCAGACTCCAGCTGTGTTTCCTTAGACACTGGATGGAAAGGTCTCCTTTTGCCCCGCCAGACCTCTCTCCGTTTTTCTCTGGGCCCCGCGGAGCTGACATTCACAGACTGTGTCAGCCCTCTGTCTTCTGGTTGGCTCTGCCCAGAAGCCCTGTGTCTGGGAAAAGAGAGTTGTTTTCCTTTATCTCACACTACTACCCCACTCACAACACTCTGACACCAGTTGGGTGGATTTTCCACATCAAGCAATTCCGACACTAACAGACTGGAATTAGCACCAGATCCCACAGGTGAAGGACCCATCCCTCAAGACAGCCTCCACTCCAGATGACAATGAAGTTGTCGGTCCCCAGGTTACCCACACTTCTGTCTGACTTGGCTGCAAATTGGAGGTCCCCATGACCCCCTCCTTGGGTTTGTTAATTTCCTAGAGCAGCTCACAGAATCCAGGAAAACAGTTTGCTTGCTATCGCTGATTTACTATAAAGGATGTTTTAAAGGTACAAGGGAACAGACAGATGAAGAGATGCATAGGGTGAGGTCTAGAAGGGTCCTGAGGGCAGGATCATCTGCCCCTGTGGAGTTAGGGTGTGCCGTACTCCCTGCATAGATGTGTTTATGAACCTGGAAACTACGAATCCCACACTTTTGAAATTTCTGTGGAGGCTTCAGCACGCAGGCATGGTGGACCATTAGCTCAATCTCTAGCCCCTCTTGCCTCCCCAGAGGATGGGGGGTTGAGTGGAGTGGAAAGTTTCAAGCTTCTAATCATGGCTTGGTTTTCTGGTGACCAGCCCCCATCCTGAAGCTACGCAGGAACCAGAGTTCCCTCTTTAGAACAAAAGACATTCTTATAACCCAGAAAATTTCAAGGGATTTGAGAGCTCTGTGTCAGGAGCTGAGGTCAAAGACCAAATATTAGAACAAAAGATGCTCCTAGTCTCCTATCACTTAGGAAATTTTTTTATTTTTGAATTTAGCCATCCGTGTATTTTAGTTTTTTATCACTCATTGTGATATAATTGACATATATGTGTGTGTCTATACATATGTACATATGTATAGACACACACACACGCATATATAGCAAAATGATTACCACAACAAGGTTAGTTAGCAGGTCCATCCCCTCACAGAGTTAAAATTGTGTGTGTGTGTGTGTCGAGAGTGTTTTGGATATACTCTCTTAGCAACTTGCAAATATACAAGACAGTATTTCTAACTGTAGTAACCATGCAGTACGTTACATACCCAGAAATTATTTACCTTATAACTGGAAATTTGTACCCTTTGACACCTTCACCCATTCTCCCCACCGCCCACCCCTCACCCTCACCCTGGCAACTACCAATCCACTACTCTGCTTCTGAGTTTGTTTTTTCAGATTCCACATATATTACTTAGGAAATTACAAGGGTTGAAGGAGCTCTGTGCCAGGAATGGGGGGCAGAGACCACTATATAGGTTTTCTCTTATTTCACAATCCAGTGGGAGCCTGCAGCTGGGGGATGAGTGAGTACTGGCTTGTCACTCTCTGCCTGTGCTCAGGTCGGCTGTGACCCTCTGCTGAAGAACACAGCTCCTGTTAGGTGCCCTTTGCCCCAGAGCTCTTTACCACTCGCTCAGTTCCATCAGCCATCCCCCCTCTCGCTCCTCAGGCTCAGGGGAGGTAAAAGCACCCGCAGTTTCTAGCCCCGGGGTGCTTAGCTCTCCTAGTCGGTTTCTTTAACTGCTTGCCCACACCTTTGAAAGCAGGCCTTGTGTCAGCTCTCCTCCATCACCCAGGATGGGGATGTACACCTTCTCTTTCTTGCTGGGACTCTGGTTGAAAGGGGCAAGTTACCCCACCTCTCTCAACCTAATTTTTCTCTCTTATGAGAGAAGCAGTGATGTCTGGGCACAGAGCTGTGGAGACAGAAGTGCCAAGGATCTGGCTGGCAGTAGGGCTCCATGTAGGCTAGATCCTCCCTCACTGGCCGTGGTGCTCACCCGGATGGTGCATCCCATGAAGAGCTGGACGGGAAGTCGGCAAAAGAATAATAGTAACAGTGGACACTTACTGAGTGATTAAACATGTGTCAGGCAAGGTCCTGAGCACTTGGATGTGTTATGTCACGCAAGCTTCATTACAAGCCTGTGAGATAATTACTATCATCAACACTTTTTATCAGTGGGGTCCCCGAGGCACAGAGAGACAGGAACGTGCCCGTGGTCTCTCAGGGAGTACGTGGCAGAGCTGGGATGCGAATCATAGGAGTGGGATTCCAGAGCAGAAAACTTCCCCCCAGGCTGCACTTCAGAAAGCCCCCTCTCACAGGAAGCAGGGCCGAGAGGGCTTCCAGTTGGGGCCTCTGGGGCTGCACCTGCGAGCTGGTTTGTGCTGGGCAGTTGAGGGGAGCAATGGTGCACCAAGGCCACAGCTGACCACGGCACAGACTGCAGAACTTGTGCCATCTGGGCTCTCTGGGTCACGTGGCCAGCTCTGCGGGTAGGTAACCTTTTGTGGCATAGTTGAGTTACACCCTCTCACTTTGGACCTTGACCTCAGTGGTTGCTTTACTCTTTGAATTTTAAAATTTAGATAAAACCCCTTGCCAGACCACGGGATATGGAGCATCTCTGAAACAACTGGGGTTTCATCTGTTTCTATACCAAATCTCTTTGGAACCTCTTCTGTTGAATCGTTTTTTTTTTTTTTTTTTTTTTTAGCTTACTTCAGCCTGTTTATTTTCCTGCATATTAATTGTATTTTCTGATGTGGTGGACCGGGCAGCCGCTAAACAGCTTAGCCAAGGGGACAGATAGGACAAAAGGCTGGGAGTATCTGTGGCCCCATCTTCTTGGCACAGTTCATCGAAAGACCCTTCCCCATGAGAAGTAGTTCAATATGGGCAGGTCTGTCTTATCACTGTCATCTCCCCAACTATCGCAGTACCTGACCCATAGCAGGTGCTTAATTAATCTTGTAGCATGACTGGACGGATGAATCAACATGACATGCATGTCACAGCACCAAGCAAAATGCCTGGCATGAGGTAGAAAATACTCTCTTCTGTCATTCCCTCAAGCATTCAGCCACTGTAAAGTAGAGACCCAGTACAGCTACTCTTGCTAGAGATGATTGAAGGTCCTCCTGAGGTTTTCTTCTGCTCCAGAAGCTGCTGTGTATCTGGTATCCAGCATGCCTTCACTTGATTGGTGTCATGTGTGAAGCTACCAGGAAGTGTCTAGATGACTTCAGTTCTCATAACAATATTTGCATCATGAGTAGAAACAGGAGGGAATCTATTGAGACCCTGTTATGTGCTGGGCATCATTCATACTCACTGTTAGAAGGTGATCTCTCATTGCAGTTCCGTGGATTGGGAAACAAGTCTGGAGAGACCAAGAGACAGGTGCAAGGTCATACAGGGAGAACTGATTAAGCTGAGAGTGAATCCCCTGTTGGCCCAGCCCTGAAACTTATGATTTTTTTGATGTGCAATGCTGCTGGCTCCTGAGAGCAGGTGAGAGCTAAGAGGTGCCATCTGCTTAGGCAGGGCCAGCGCCTTCACTTCTTCTTTCTTTTTGTTTGTTCATTTGTGGCAGGGTACTGGTTCTTCGTGCCTTCTATCACCTTCAGAAAACAATGCCAGTGAAATCTACTTTGTGGAGCTGGTTAAAGAAGATGGGACACTTGGATTCAGCGTGACTGTAAGAATTCTTAGGAGAGCTTAGAAAGTAAACAGTTGAAAGATGTTCACCTGGAGTCTTGGTGGGCATTGCACTCATATGCCAACCTCTGATAACCCAGTGCTCACTGGGTACAAGCAGAACATCAGAAGTGATGAACCAAGAAAGTCACTGGGGGCCTCAGTGAGGGATGGGAGTTCAAAGTGAAACTGGGAGACCAATGGCAAACTTGGGAAGAGCAGACACTCCAAGCAGTGTGGGTGGAATTATGGTTATACTGGACAATAGGAGAGGGTAGCATTGTGGAGCTTCAGGGACACAAGCCAAAGGTGAATGGGGTGGTCCCTGGTCGTCAGGTTGGTAAGACCTCTATTCAGGACAGACACTTTGCATTTGGTTTCTGAGCTCCATCTGGCAGACCCGGGAGGAGGGAGGATAAAAATTGTACAAGAATGATATTATATAATCCCACTGATGTAAAAAATTTTATATATGTGTGTATACATACATGGAAAAGTTAGAAGAAAAAGATAAAGTTAGATCTTTAGTGACCTGTAAGGATGTTCATAGTCTATTGTTAAGTTAAAAAAAAAAGTTGCAAAATACTGTGTGGTTGAATTCTGCTTTTGTATCCACAAACCAACACACAAGGATACAGAATATGCCAGGCACCAGCCTTTGGGCCCATCGCTGTATCCACCTTTGCTGGTCACTGCTTATGGAGAGACGATGTGGTACATTGATGTGACTCATTTCTGAGCACCTGCCATTGGCCAGTGCTGGGCTGGATATGACACAGCTCCCTCACACGGCTCATATCGTTACACTTCTTGTGAGCACCTAAACTTCTGCTCAGTGGATAATAAAGCCTAAACAAACAAGTGAACATATAAGATGGTGTCACATGGAGATGAGGTGATGGGATAGAGCGGAAGGCAGATGGGGGCTCTCTGAGTCAGGGAGGTGGGGGAGGCCCCTTCAGGAGGGGACAGATGGGTGGTGAGTTTTTCATTGTGTTTTCCAGGGTGGCATTAACACAAGTGTGCTGTGTGGAGGTATCTACGTGAAATCCATCATTCCCGGAGGGCCAGCAGCCAAGGAAGGGCGGATCCTGCAGGGTGAGGATGGAGTCATGCTGGGCTCTGCGTTCTGTGGTGTGATGAGCCCCGGCGTGGGGGGTGCAGCCTTCAAGCCTTGCCCCACTCTCACTCTGATGCCTTGTGCAAATGATTGCCTCTCCAGGTCATGGTTTCCTTACCTGGAAAAGGAGATGATTTAACCTGACCCACCTACCTGATATGTTAACATGGGGCCCAAATGCTTGGGAAACATAAGGTGATTTAAAAATATGAAATTTTAAATAAACTTGTTGCTGTTTGGCTTTCATGGGAGAAGCCGTGCTCCCCATGGAGGACAGAGCAGGCACTGGTGACCTCCACTTAAGTATCCGGGAAGGACACCAGCAAGCCTCCTCTCTGCCCTTCCTCACGTCCACTGCTCTGAAGGAAGGGGGGGGGTGGATTTTTACTGTTCTCCAAAATGGCTAGAATTGAGCTAAAAAGGGCACCTACGATCTTACCTATCTCCATTTTCCCTAGAATTCCAGGGTCCCTGGCATCAACCAGGTCTCCCTGACGTTTTCTGAAATAAAAAACATCCTGGAGATATAAATATCACCCCTAAGAGACTTGCAAAAACTTTCAAAAATGGTTTCACAGGAAATTGGGAGAAAGGATAATGTTGTACTTGTTAGCTGGCTTAACTGCTCTGTGAGCCAAGGATAGAGGTTTCTAGACCACTGATCTGTGGAGGTGCTCACAGGGGAGGCTGGTAGGGCCCGGGCAGGGCTCCCTCCAGCTCAGCTCCCTACCCCTCCTTGAGGCTGTGTGGAGGGGCGCTGGGCAGGGGCCTCGCAGAAGAGTCCTTCCTGCAGCCCCAGGAGCTCGGGGACATGACATCTGTCCCCCTCCCAGGTGACCGGCTCTTGCAGGTGGATGGAGTGAGTCTGTGTGGCCTCACCCACAAGCAGGCCGTGCAGTGCCTCAAGGGCTCTGGGCAGGTGAGTGCACCGTTACTGGTTACTGGGGAGCTTTCCTTCCCCCCAGAGTTTTCCTCGACAACATCAGAACCTGTGGTTGCCTCTGGGTGGGAGTGGGGTAGGCAGGAAACCAACGAGACTTTCTTTTTTGTCTGTTTTTTTCCTTTCACATCTTCCTTTTACCAGTGCTTTTCTTTGGAGGTGTGAAAGTCAGGAGGAAGCAGGCAGATGTTCCCAGGCAGAGAAACTCACCTCCTCTAAGGAGCCTTGAAAAGTTTACTGTCTCTTGCCTAGATTCTGGAATCAGACAGCTGGACTGAGCTGACAGAGTGAAGCGACTTCTCCTGCCTGGCTGTGGCCGCCCCCTCATGCCCTCTGCTCCAGCTGTAACTGACCAATGCCTCCGTCTGCTCTCAGGGCCTCTCAGCACTTGCCTTGGCACGTGCTGACACCCACCCCCGCCCAAGTTCATGCCATTCCCATCATCCTGTGTAATTACAGGCTGCACTGTCCTAGGGGTCCTTTTATTACAAAGAGGTAGAAATTCAAGATGCCAAGAGCATTTACCCTTAGGTCCTCATTCTATGCAGTGCCCAGGCAGCATCTGGATGTTACTACACTCTGTCCCATCCTCCGCCTGAGGGTGGGAACCTTTACTTGCCATGGTGGCCTAAGCCACAGAGCTGGGGTCTCCCTCTTGGCAACTGGGCAATCATCAGAGATGCAAAGGGCTCCCAGGAACCCCTTTGGCAAACAGAGGGGTGGAAGGGCCCCCTTTTGCTTCCTTTCCCAAACCATTCTTCTATTTTGTGCTGAGATTTACTTGTCTTGGCGACCTTGGTTGACATATCTTGAGAACAAAGGCATAATTTATTAGTATTCTCTATTCTTCAGAACTTTGCTGACGGACATGCTTAGAGAATGTATTTGGCCAGCATACTGGCGGTGATGACAGGTAGGAACTGTCACTCTGGGGTCACAGGCTTGGTGCTGAATGACCGTTGCTGCAGGAGGATGTTGGCAGGGTCAAGTCCCCCGAGTGGAAGCTTAGAATTTCTCCAAAGCTTCCAGGCGATGTCTAGCCACTGGGTCATGCTCTGGGTAACGGGAGTATACAGTGTGTGGGGAAGAAGAAAAGGAAATTGAACCAGAAAGAAAGGGGGAGGCCAGACTGACATAGGCCTGGGATACTGTGCTGGGGGTTTGGATTTTAGGTGATGGAAAACACTGGAGATTTTTAATCAAGAGTGTTGCATGTTCAGCTTGTGTCTTATTTCAATCCACGGGTAACCTTGAGGGGAGTGGAGTGAAGGAGGAGGAGATAGGGTCCAGGAAGTCAAGTTAGAGGGCGCTTGCCCCAGTCCAGCTGGCCATTGGCAGCAGGAGAGGGAATGGAGGAGAGGGGAGCACTGAGGGAGATGTTTCTGATGGAGAACATGCAAGCCTTGGAAGCCAGATGGGTATTTGGAGGGCAGAAGGGGGAGAGCTGGTCCACTGCAAGTGTGGCCCCTGGGAGATTAGTTGAGGGATAGGTCAGTGTTCTGAGAGAGCAAAGGCAAGAGGAGGAATGTTTTAGGCAAAATGAGAAGGGGGAAGTAAGGGTGAGTGAGAGGAAGAAGATGAATTTGACCTTGAATACACTGAAATGGAAGTACATGTGTTACTTCCAGGAGCATTTGTCCAACAGACAGCTGGAAATATGGCTCTGGATCCTAACAAATAAGCTAGATTGGAGATATTGATTTGAGATTCAAATGAAGCAGCTATTGGAGGTATCAGAAAATTACGAAGCATTTGCCGAGTGGAGGGAGAGACTCCTGGTTGCCATATGAGGTGTAAATTGAGTTCGTCCACCCATCCTTCTAGGTTGCAAGACTGGTCTTAGAGAGAAGAGGCCCCAGGACTGCACAGCAGTGTCCTTCTGCTAATGACAGGATGGGAGATGAATGCACGGCTGTTTCCTTGGCAACAGTCTTGCTTGGAAGGCCTGCGAGCAGTGTCTCAGCGACATATGGTGAGAGGAGAGAGGATTGAGTGTTACTATTGTCATGTCATCCTGTGCTGCTTTTGAATTGTCAACTCCAAAGGGAAAGCAGGAAGGCTCCGTCTGGGCTCTCAAAAGATAGTGAGCAGTGGTGGTCATCATGTGGCCAGCTTTCTGATGCAATGGAAGCCAATCTAATGGAACATGTTTCTAGAAAAAAAATGCATTCTCCCCAAAATGATGACCAGGCATAATTCTGCCCCAAAGCCTTCTGAGGATTTCTGATCAGCTGCTGGAATGTTTGTGTATAAATAAGTATTTGGGGTTGAAATTGGAATGAAAGGATCATGCCTTTTCTGACAAAGGGCCCACGTTTCAGCCGAGACACTTGTAACAAAAATCTGAGGAAAGATGAGGTGGGGGGGTGGTGGAGAGGAAGGTGCTCAGAAACCTAGCCTCGTTACTAGCATCAAAAAGCAAACCCATGATCAGTTTACAGGGGCATTATTACACATCGTCTGATGGGTTGCCTCTCTGCACTTCCCTGGGATTTTGTTTCCTGCTAGGAAAACATTTATTTCCTTAGTACGTCATGATTTGCAGCTTAGCTACTTGTTAACCCCTTTATAGAGATTTTCCTGAAGGCATTAAGTCAGGTTGAATGCAAGGTAACCATAGTGAGCGATGGGGTTGGGTGGAGGGGGAAAAGCATGTGCATAAAATAAGTCTGTTTCTTCTTTCATTGCTCCTCGGCTCACTCCAGTGAGGGCCTTTGAGAAATTGAATACAGAATGAGCTAAAGGGGTCAGACGATGGTGATGGTGAAGCTGGTCATACGACATACCTGAACCTAACTGCTTCAGACACTTTCATTCTTGCCCCAAATCATAGTTTATAAATCAGTGCTCTGTCCCTCTATTGAATGATTGCCAACTGAGGTGGTGAAAGTAGAGTAGGGGAGGCCCAGAGGCCTCTTTGGCTGCCAGACCATGTAAGTTCTTGGGGCTGTATCCATCTTGGGTGCCCAGAAGCAGCTGTTTTGTCTTATGGTCACTACATAGGGCTGAACAAAATGGCAGCTAAAACATTTTCATAGAGTTGGCCGTGATTATCTCCATGGTCTAATTATGCAAAAAATTTTTTTCAAGTATACTAAAAAATGACTCTGGTTCTAAAAGGGTAATAGGAATATATGTGATTCAAGTTTTACTAAATGATTTGGGCCTATTGTGTACGTCTCTAAGTTATATTTTTACATATAAGCTTTGTTGATTGTCTATAATTGCTCTGTCCAATATGGTAGCCACTTGCCCATGTGGCTATTGAGTACTTGAAGTGTGACCACTCCAAACTGATAAAATATATACTCGAGTCTTAAAGACTTAGATCATAAGAAGAATGTAAAGTACCTCATTAATAATTTTTTCGTGTTGTTACATGTTGAAATGGTAATATTTTAGATATGTTGGGTTAAATAAAATATGATTATGTTTATTTTACCCGTTTCCTCTTATTTTTTAAAATGTAGCTATTTGAAAACTTTGACATTATGTGTGTGGTTTGCATATGCAGTTCACATATTTCCATTGGATGACACTGACCTATAACAGGTATAATGGACTCTTTCATAAAAATAAGCAAAATGAAATCTTTTAATGTAAAACAGGAATAATTCATTTACTTGACAATTTGCATTTTGAGGCTGGCCAATTTCATTTGTAATCTACTGAAGGATGGATCTCATTCACATCCCATGATACAGGTCCCAGGTTTGAAGTCAAGCTAAAAAAGAATGCCAGTGGTTTGGGATTCAGTTTCGTGCAGATGGAGAATGAACGCTGCGGCCATTTCAAGAACGATCTTGTGAGGATTAAGCGGCTCTTCCCGGGGCAGCCGGCAGAGGAGAATGGGGCCATCGCAGCTGGTGACATTATCCTGGCTGTGAACGGAAGGCCCACGGAAGGCCTCGACTTCCAGGTGGGAGACCATGAGGGATTCAGCCCTGTGTGCAGGCTGAGGTCAGCCATGCTCCTTTCAGGGCCACCCACCATGGGGAATGCTCTGGGCTCCCGGAAATCACACGTGGAGCCTGGATTTGGATCACGTAAAGAGAGAAATTGGCAGAACATACTCATATTAAAATTTCCATCTCAATTCTTAAGTATCTGACCTTGAGTAAGCCTTGCTTCTCATTAGGTTTGTAATGAAACTGAAGATAAAACCCTGGCTTCTGTGCTGGCTAAAGGTCTCCTAACACACACTCCCAGAGGTGGGCGTGAGGGCTCAACGGGCTACCTTGGGTCCCTTTCTGCCCTCTTTCCCATTTCTCTACTAAATTTACCGCTTTGACGTGTAGTGTTGCATTGGTTGTCGTGTGTATGATCAAAAATGTAATAAAAAAGAAAGTAAAAAGTGGACATTTCTTAATCTTATAGCATAAAATCTCAATGAAATATTGTACATATCAGTCAGGGTCCTGGCAGAAATTGGGCCATTTGAGAAAGTTTAATAAAGGTGCGGAGATTGTTGGGAAACTCAAGGGAGAGTATAGAGCCCTGGGGCTGGGAACAGTGGGTGCAGTTATTCACCCTCCCTACCCCCCAAGTCCAAAGGGAGATGGGTAGGAGCAGTTACCAGATCCTAGAGACTGAGTGAGCTGGGTGGATCAGGGATATAGTCATCCTGTGACAACCCCATGGGGAGGAAGGCAGGAAAGCAAACCTGGACCTCCCTCTCCTCCTCGGCTCTGATCCCTGTTCACCCTCGCATTGGCTGAGCCCAGCAGGAAGCCTCTGCAGCCCACGCAGGTCTACCTCCAGGGCACAGAGCAAGGCAGACGAAGCTGGAGAGTGGCTCTAGGTGGGATGGGGAGGGGTGGAGGATCCTCAGAACAGCGTTAGGGTGGGGATACCTCCATCCATCCTGCATCCTTCATCTGACCCAGGATCATCCTCTGAGAACCGCTGCTGGGCCAGCAACTGTACAAGGAACTGAAGACAGAGAGGCAGACAGTTCATACGGTCTGGTCTCAGAGCTCACGGGGGTAGTGGGATAGATAAGAGAACAATTCTCACTGCGGGAAATAAGTGTCATGAGAGATAAAAGGCCCTGCTCCTGTGCTTGCACCAGGGAACTGGGAAGGAGCCCGTTTTATGGCAGTCCATTGCAGCTGGGGGTACTGAGTAGTATCCAGATCAGTGGTTCCAGGTAGGGGTGAATTTGCCTCTTGGGACATTTGGTGAAGACCAGAGACGTTTATGGTTTTCACAACTAATGGATGCTACTGGCATCTAGTGGGTAGAGACCAGAGATGCTGCTCAGCATGCTGCGATGCACAGGACAGCTCTGACAACAGAGTTATCCAGCCTGAAATGCCAGTAGTGCTGAGAGGTTGAGAAATCATGGTCTAGATAGGTAATAAGAGCTATTCAGGCAACCTCATGCCCCCTGGGCTTTGAGTGGGTGGCTTGGAGCACGAGGTTCAGCATGGTGGGAGCTTAGGAAGTGGGTGCAGGGAGGAGCAGGTGGGAAAGAGAGCAGGGTGAGAGGCAGTGGCAGGTAAGAACAGGTTCTGGGTGCTGTGCTTATGTTGAGTGAGGTGAGCCAGAGAGAGGGTTCAGCAGGAGAAGAACCTGGTTATATGTGTATTTTGGAACGACTGCATGTTAATGATGTGGAGGAAGGGACGTGGGTGACAGTGGAGGAAGCAAGGAGCAGAGAGGAAGTCACTGCAGTTTCACAGGTGAGAGGTTCCGAGGGCCCGAGCTGACCCTGGGCAGAAGCTCAGGGCTGAGGGTCAGGCTTTAGAGATTGGGGTGGTGGCATCTACGTGACCGGTGGCCCCTGAGGTGGGGGTGGGTAGAGAGGGAAAGGAGGTTGAGATGGGAACAGTCATTTGCTTGATTCACTCTCTCGCTGAAGAAAAGGCATCAGTGTTGGCAGATGCTGCCATTAAAAGGCCCCAAGCAGACCCTGGCCATTTCCAGCTCAGCATCGGTGCATCATCTTTGTGGGAACCACAGGCCGGTGGCCTTGGATCCATGCATTTTGGGAAGTCAGCGGTGTCCTCCAAAGTTCTCTGGAGCCAAGAAACAGATCAAGGTTGGGGGGGGAGGGGCCCGGGAGATAGTGGAGAGCACAGAGGAGGACACTCCACAGCCCTACAAGTAACCATGGATTTTGGTTTCTGATAGGAGGTGCTGCATTTACTGCGCGGAGCCTCACAGGAAGTCACGCTCCTGCTTTGCCGACCGCTGCCAGGTGTGCTGCCTGAGATGGATCAGGGCTGGCAGGTAAGGGGCAGTGCCCTCTGCTCTCTCCACATGCCTCAGGTTCAGGCAATCCTTTTCTTGTCTGGTGGGTCCTGAGAAGCCCAGCTTTGCTTTTGGTAGTGTTCAATGCCATCTACTTTCATTGGGGCAGGAAAGTAGCTGGCCCCCAAACATCAATTAGTCTGTGACAAGTTCATGAGGTCCTACCTCTGCCTTCCCCTTCCTCTCCCTGCTTCTGCCTCTCCCAATATTTGGCTCTTCCTGTAGATGGTTACATGTTTAGATCCTGGCTGTGAAACTTCTAGAGCCAGGTTCTCTGGCAGTCTAAGCACCAGAGAGGGGAAACCAGGAGCAACGGGAGTAGATAGAAAACCAAATGAAGGGAAGGTAAGAATTTCCATTCTGAGGAATGAAATGGAGAGGAAAAAAAAGAAGGATATATATCCACCCTTCTAAAACATGAATTAGGCATGTATGGTCTAGTGCAAAGAAGGGAAGCATTGGAATCAGGACAGTTTAGAATTCTTACATTGATGCCTGTATTAGGTTCTCCAGAGAAATAGAACCAATAGGATATGTGTGTGTGTGTGTGTGTGTGTGTGTGTGTGTGTGTAGAGAGAGAGACAGAGACAGAGACAGAGAGAGATTTTAAGGAATTGGCTCACGTGATCATGGTGCCTGGCCAGTCTAAATTCTGCAGAGCAGGCTGGCTGGCTGGAAACCCAGTGGGGAGTTGGTGTTGCAGGGTGAATCCTAAGGCAGTCTGGAGGCAGGATTCATTCTTTCTTGGGGAGCTCAGTCTTTTTTCTCTTAAGGCCTTCAACTGATTGAACGAAGCTCACCAACATTACAGAAGGTGATTTGCTTCACTCAAAGTCTACTGATTTACATGCTACTCTCATCTAAAAAATACCTTGACAGAAACATCTAGATTCATGTTTGACCAAATATCTGGGTACTGTGGCCTAGCCAAGTTGACACATAACGTTAACCATCACAATGCCACCTGTTGAGTCCTTGGGCACAGACTCTGCGGTAGAGATTGGAGTGCAGGAGGTTTATGGGGCCGGCTCTTGGGAACACCCTTGTGAGGGCAAGAGAAGCAGGGCTGGGCGGAAGGGGAAGTAAATGTGTTGCAGCTGCAGCAGGGGCCTTGGCTGACCTCACAGGGAGCTCTGAAGCTGGCATGGCCCCACAGAGCTGTCCCGAATTGGGACAAAAGAGCCTGTACCTTTACTCTCTGCATCAACCAGCACTGGGGTAAGAGCTGCCCCAAGGGAGGGGGCCTAACTTTGGCCGAGGCAGTCCCCTTGAGCTGAGCACAATTCCTGGGGAGGGGATAGCTGTAAGCTGCCAGCAGCCAGCAGTCCTGGCAGCTGGGGGCTGATGGCCTCAGTTGTGGAGGGGCATCTGTGTGAGCGCCCTGGAATCACCTGCACCTGCTCTGTTTGCTGCAAGGACCTTGGGCACTTGCCTGACTTCTCTAGGTCTCATGATTCCTCATCTGAGACGTGGATAAGATGAGGATAAAATCAATCACTTATCATCACTGAGGGTGACAGTCACTAGAGACAGCACAGGGACTTGGTGACCCAGATCCTCTTGATGCTTGGACTCCAAGAGGTCATTTGATACCAACTTTGGTGAGAAAAGAGCTATGGGAAGGAAATCTGAAAGTTTCCAGTTGCCAGTTTGGAAAAGAAGGTAGATGACAGCAATTGTGTTAAGCAAATGAACAGGGCAGGGGAGGGTCAAGCTTCATACACACAAAGATCAGGCCAAGGGGCTGGTACCCAGTGTTTTTGTGAGATATCTGGTAATGCCAGGGAAAGAGTTGTCCTTCTGTCCTGGAGAAGAGCTCCCCCAAGGAGAGCCCAGATGTGTCTAGTGGGAAGGGCTTGGGGTGAGGAATGGTGGGCATGCTTCCTCTCTCCTTATACCTGAGGACCAAGTGCAAGAAGAATTTTTATTCATTCACGTGGCTCCAGAGGTCAGATTGAAGACCAAGGAAGAGAGTATTTAGTTCAGAACTAGAATAAAGTAGTTATGAGAAGGAGGCAGCTGTGCAAACATCTGGAATAAGGTCATTCCAGGCAGAAGGAATAGCAAATGCAAAGGCTCTGAGACAGGAATGACCTGGAGGTTTGAAGGACACAAAGATAATGGTTGTGCCTGGGCCGTAGCTAATGAAGGGGAGTGTGGAATGGAGGAGTTGTAGAGGGAGTCAGGGACTGCACCATGTGTGACTTTGTAGGTCTTGGTAATGTGCCGATTCCATCCTGGCTGCAACAGGAAGCCACTGAGCTGGGAGGGGTGGGAGGGTGAAGGGTGAAGCAGGAATGTGGCCTCATCTGGTCTGTACTTTAGAGAGGTCACTTAGGTTGCTGGTGGAGATGGAGTGGAGCAGGTAAGTTGGCAGCGATTCAGGTGAGATATTGTGGCTTAGACTCAGGTTGTAGCCAACTAGCTGGTAAGTGGTCAGATTTGGGATGTGACTGGGAGGTAGAGCCCATGGGATGACTTTTGGATTGGATATGGGTGTGAGGACAGAGAGTAGAGTTTGGCTTGATCAACTTGGATGAATGGTGGCACCACTTACCATGATAGGATGTGCTTGGAGGGAGCAGTTTAAAGTACATGGGGGAGAAGTAGCTCTTGACAGTGTGTAAACTTAAATGTTTGTGGAGCACTCAATGGAGATGTCTGTTAGGTAGTTGTTTGTGGAGAACTGGTGTGAGGTCAGGGCTGGAAAAAGCGAATTTGGAATTATCAGCAAATAATGCCACTGAAAGCCATAAATTGGATGAGATCACCGCGGGAAGGAGTACAGAAAAAGTCAAGAAGAGGGCTGAGAAGTGAGCCATGTGACACCCCAACACTGAGCGGTCTGGTCCAAAGAAATGAGACAGCACATGAGACTGAGAAGGGGCCTGGGAAGTGGTCCAGGTAAGGGCGGAGTTCAGGGTAAACTCAACGTTTAAGTAGAGTAAATTCGTAAGGGACATTCTCAAGAAGGAGGAGGGACAAGTTATGCTGCATGTTGCTGAGGGTTAGAGTGAGATGAGGACAGAGAATTATCCTTTGGCTTTAGAAAGATGTAGGTCACTAGAGATCCTAATCAGAGCTCTTTCAGTGGAATGATGGAGACAGAAGCCTGGTTGGAGTGGGTACAAAGGAGAAGGAGGGGACACAGAAATAGTGAGTACAGACACTCATTTGAAGAACAGAGAAAAGGGGTGGATTGGTACCAACTTTGGTACCAAAGCAATATTTAGATTTTGCTCAGTGTGCACCATGGATCCAGTAATCCTTAGCATTTCTTTCAATAGACACCTGTGCTCTCAGCAGACAAAGAATTCACCAGGGCAACATGCACTGACTCAGAGCAGAGCCCCAGCCTGGATCAAGAGGACAGCCAGAGGGACAGTGCCTCCGCAGATGCAGGGGAAGGCCTGGGTCTCAGGCCAGAGTCTTTCCAACAGGCCACCAGAGAGGCACAATGGGACCAAGACACAGAGAGACCCTGGGCCACTTCCTTGACTCGTCCTCGGGATTCCTACCCTCATTTATTGAGACTTCACCAAGAAATGGATGCATCAACATTGGCTACCTCTTTGGAAAACGATATGAGGCAAAACTGCTATTCAGTTTGTGATATCAGGAGACTTGAAAGGTAAGGATCACCCCTTTGCAGACATATTATAAATTGTATGCATGTCATTGCTAGAAATTACAATCAAGCAATTAATAACTATGCTCAGATGCTTGCTGGGCCAGGACTGTTCTGGGCATTGTAGGGGAGGAAGAGACAAGAGAAGCATGCAATCTGGAGCTGCTGTAACCACAATTTGTGAGCTTTTGGGAGAGCAAACCCCACCCAGAGGTCCTCCAGTACCCTTGGAGACTTACAGATGGCAGGCCTTGGGGTTTCTTCCCCACATACAAACCTTTGTCCTGCATCCCTCATGGCCTCTTGAAGCACCATGGTAAGAAAGAGGTTCCCTTGTGTACATCATTTCTATTGCTAATATAATGCTTTATAATCAACACCAGCTTAAGAAAAAAAAGCAAATCTACATCTTCAAAGCCAGACTGAAACATTCATTTTAATAGCCATTTGTTTTTTAACATAGTCTGCATTTTTGTGCTCATCCATCCCTGAGTATTTCCACTTCTCAGTCCTGTTCTGATGGAAAACAAACTCTTTCATTCAGTTTGATGAGTATTTTTACACATACCCAGGGTACCTGGAAACCTGTTAGGAGCAGAGAGAGGGGTACAAATACTGAGAGAGGGTGAGACATTGCTCCTAGGAGTGTGCTAACTAGATGCATGGGCACAAAGCAGACAAACAACGGGGAACAATGGTTTGTGTTTGACACTGTATAAACCCACTGATATTAAATAACTCTTAATTGTTGGTCATCCTAGAAGATGATTGACAAGGGCAAATCTATAGGGACTAGTAGGTGACATGAACTATGAAGCGGCTGGGGTAATGCAATTAGGCAGGGTGAGATCCGTGACAGACAGGAGCCAGGCATATGTTTCCTAGAAGCATCCAGATACAATTTTTAAAGTATACTGTATTGTGCCAACCAAACAAAATCCAACTACTCTGCGGAGTAGAACAGAGTGGGCAAGCACGTTCATCAGTGGTATTCATTTTCATTGTTTGAAAATGCATAAGCACGAGTGTATGTATAGTTCCTTACATTTGCATTCTAGGCAGTAATTGATATACTTGATCAAATGATAAAGGAAATAACCTACAGAGATTTATCCAAGGACAACTATTCATATGATCTTGTAGGAAATATAAAAGGAGCTGTACTTCCCTGTAGACATGGGGTCACTCTTGGATTTTTAAAGGTTTTACTGATAGATAGTTTGGGGTGATGGACTGGATTATAAAGTGACTCTAGGATTAGGTACAAGCCTGGAGTTTGACTTGCCATGTGCCTTTAATATAATATAATTATTACTTATTAATAATAGTATTTAAACTAATTATTACTGTAGGTTGTCACTGTCTCATTCATGGACTCACAGAAATTCAGGGTTGTTCCATATAAAAATGGTCTCATCTAACTTCATATCCCATGCTGGAATCTGCTCTGTGACATCCCTGAAGTAGAGGGCCTGCTTTTGCTTGAATATCTCCAGGGAGGCAGAAGTTGCTGTCTATTGAGGTGGCCCATTTTATCATCGTGTAGCTGTTGATCAGAAAGTTCTTCCTTATACTGATGTGAAAATTGCCTTTCTCTATATTCTACTCATAAATCCTGGTATGTTTTCCCCCTATGTTTTTGTCATTTCTTTTTTAAAAAAATAAGAAACATCACATCATTTTATATTTCTGAATCAAATTAAATTTGGCTTAGCATTCCTACTTGCAAGGGTAACCAGATGTCCAAAATCTGCCATCCTCACAGGGGGCTGCCCCTTCCTAGAGTTATACTAAGAGCTTCTTCAGAACATTCTGGTGGAGCCCCAGATCATCATTCCGTCTTGGTTGTTGCCCCATGCTTGCTGCCCAGGCCATGTGGTCCATGGAGTTACAGGGTGGCAGCCTTGCTATTCTCTGCCCTGACTCCCTCCATCACCAACTCCTCCCCCTTGTACTTACCTCCCACAGACCTGGTGATGGCAGCGCTCTGCCTCTTCACATTTCCTTTTACTGTGTTTCACTTGTACTGCGTTTTCTCTCTTCCATTCAGGAACCTTTCTTTCTCTACAAAGGAAGGACTCAAGCCATATTAGTTTCTCCTCCAATGGGACCTTAGCTTGCACTTAAAGCACATATAGTTAGTGACTGCCCCCTACAGGAGGAAAAGCATGGCACAGGCTCAGCAATCCCTGGACACAGTTCCCCCAGCTCCTGGGTAGGGTCAGAATTACGATTCCAAAGTGGGTTTGTGGTTCTTTGTGGATCTCCCTTGAATATCCACAGCTCAGTTCTGAGGTGGCTGCCCCAGGTAACTGCCTCTTGTTTCTGGCATCCCTGAGTGAAGTTTTCTTTCTGCAGTTTAGATCAAAAAGAGTACTGACTTCTTGATCATATAGCCCTGGTTTCAGCTCTACCACTTACTAGTGTGTCTGGAGAGCTGTCTTTCCTGAGCCTGAGGCTTCTCAAATGTAAATGAAGACCGTGACAACTCCACAGGGTGCTGTGTCCTTCAAAAGAAATAACACATGCAGAGCACTAGTCCAGAGCCTGGCACGCACGCAGCACGAACTCAAGACAGTTTTCCTTCCCTTTCCTGAGCCATTTTCAGCTAAAAAACAAGTCGCAATCAATTAAAATTCCCAGCAAACTGCCAGATCTTACCATCTACCAGGTGGTTACTTCCTATAGTCTAGTGACTGCCAGCACCCCAGCAAACCCAGAGTGTTCATGGAGAAGACGAAGTTTTACTCTTCTTTCCCTGTTCTCTTCTTTTACCACACTGTACACATACTACTACCATACAGTAGTAGATCGTCGTAAAACATGTAATAAAGCAGTACAGTACATTTTCATGGAGGAACACTGGAATTGTGTATCTTCCAGAGAGAGGACTTGGTACTTGGCTGGAGTTGCATCTTATGCAAGGGTAGTTTCTAAAGTAGGGCATAAGGTAAAATCATATCAAGTCACATTACCCTGAACATCACTTTGGGAGATGTGATGTTTTTCTCCCTTGGTGTGGGAGGAGATAACTTTTTCTTTGGTTGAGCCTCAGATGAAGTCTGGTGACTTGCATTTATGGGCCATGCTGACTGCAGAATGCTTATCTTTAAATGCTAGCCTCATAGGAATGAAGGGATGGCAGATTCAAGTTTCCCACTCATGTTCAATTCAGGGCTTAAACTCATTGAGTGAGAAGTTGGTCGTTGCAGAGTGTTTAAGGTTATTTCTCTTCCCTTCCCTTCCTTCCTTCCTTTATCTCTGTCTCTGTCTCTCTCCCCTAGCATATATACTTATATTCCTGTAATTAAAATGCATCTATTTTCAGCAAGTATCATTTAGAGAAGGTGAGGATATAAGTCTTCATGGTTATTTAAGAATGCAAAATGAAACCAGGTCCTTGAAATGAACCTAAAGTTACTGTATACATTCTGGGGAGGGCAGTGTTCCTGGAATAGCAAAGGATGATTAGGAGATTAAGGGTCTAACTCAACTGCAGCTGCCATGCCAGGTGTGACCTCAGAGTAGCTGGCTGAGGGTTGAATGAGCTGCTAGGTGAGCAGGGCTGTCAGTCAAACGGGAGGACACAGGGGACCCCTGTGAAGGCCTGCTCTGCAGCCAAAGTGTGACTGAGAGGAGTGAGTGGGGCAGGTGCCTGGCCAGGAGCGGCAGTGGTCTAACCCAACAGAGCAGAGCCCATGGCAGGCTGGGGCTGGGCGCTGCCTTCAGCTGGGTTCTCTCTGCAAGCTGACAGGCTCCCTGGGGATACCCCCATACACACCCACTCTCATGACTCGTAAATACTGAACTCCAGCTCAGGATTATCAACTGAACTTCACCCCCAGCAATCCACTGAACATCTCTACTTGATGTCTTAGAAACACTGCAAACACAACCCCCCAGATGTTAAACTTGGCACCAGCAGGAAGTCCCAGTGACACTCACCAGGCTAATGGGGATGTGGGGCGGGCCTGGTGCTGGAGAGCTGGGGAAGGCTGAGCCTCACATGAAGAGACACAAAACCCGACCTTGTTGTGAGTTTACCCGTAGTAAATAGGGCAATTACAACACCCGGTATTTCAGGCCTGAAATGCCGTCTACTCATTTGACTTGTCTTCCTGAAAGGTGAATGTGATTTTGGTGGCTCAGGTTTCTAAGGAACAGCCCTCCTGGGACGTTGGGCATGGTGTCTTCCACTCTCAGTGAATACCCTGTAGCAAGCAGAGGCTTCACGATGATTTCACTGACCTCAGAGCTGAACTGGGATTCCTTTCCTTAAAAGCAGTCGCTGAAGAATTGCAGGATCTGGTGGGAGGCCTGGTGCCAGGGCCCTGCCAGCTTGTGTGGAGGAGGCAGCTGGGCACACCTGAGGAGACCCAGGTGGGGTCTCCAGATTCTCCTCTAAGTACCATCTGTCTACAGGAGGCTCCTTTTGTCAGACAGCTTGGGAGGGAGAGAATGAGGGCAGGGAGGAGCTGAGGTCATAGAAGGTACCCGGGGGTAAACAGAGAGCTCGGGGCACTCTGATCCCTTCAGGTTCTGGATGGAGCCCCGCTGCATTATTCCCAGGTCCCGAGCTGGCCTTGAGCCCTGGGGGAAGGACTCTGACTCTCTACCTGGTGTGTCCACATGCCAAAACATCTTATCAAATTCTCCAAATCTCCAAGTCTCACCCCTTCCGGGAAATAGGCTCTGCCTGGTGGGCTCTCTCGGGCCTTTCTGGACCTCTTCTTGCCTCACTTCCTTTTCCCCGTGCCCACAAGCAAACTCCAGGTCAGAGCTCCAAGAGCAGCCTGGTGGCCTGCGTGGAAGGGTGGATGGAAAGGCAGTTATTCTCCCTGAGATAATGGCCAAGATGTCACCCTGGAGACCACTGAGCCCCCTCTGGACACCCAACGGACTTGCCTCTTGCCTCTCAGGCTGATGGCCTCCCTGGGTCTCTCTCCGGGCAGGGCCAGTAGCTGGAGCCCCAAATCCAACCTGGAGAGCGAGGAGCTTATTACAAAGGTTGGAGGAGCACGGCAGTGGGAGGTGAGGCGTGGACAGCCAGGCGCTGCAGTGTTGCCACCTGCTTCTCCACAGCGAGGGAAGGAGAGGGTTGCTGCTGGGGGGCGGGGGAGCAGCGGCAGGGTGGGCCTGGGCACCAGCTGGATTTCCTGTCCTTTGACCAAACTTCCGTGGTATTCCCTCCCTATGTTTATAAGAAAACACATTTTCTGCACAATTTCGTCAAATACTTTAAGGTGTTAAATCAATTTTTCCTTAAAGAGCTTAGCAATTTTAAGATATTGTTTTCTTAAAGTGAATGTTCCTCTTTAGTCCTTATGCATATGGTCTTCTTTTTAAACACATGTGCATGTATATTTACAGGAAATGCCCATTTACATGAACTCTGTATCTCTCATGAGCAGAAATGATGTCTCTTTGACAGCAAAACTCAGGTTGGGACCAACACTGCAGCCCTACTGAGGAGGAGGGCCAGCTACATGGGTGTTTGGGGGCTTGTAGCTATAAGGAGGTGCCAGCGCTGATTTTAAGGGAAAGAGGTATTGCAGGAAAGGGAAAGGGAGGGCAGGGGCACTGACAAAGCCAACCCATTGATTTGGGGACGGGGAAGGAGGCTGATAAACAAGGATCCATGTATTTGGTACAAAGCTCAACCTATGTGCATTTCTTTTAGATTCTCCTACTCATCTTCTCTAACCAGACTCTCGACAGATATTTTCTGAGTACCCTGTCTGCATGTTGGAAGCACTGTGCCCAATGCTCTGTCATCTTCATGGACTGCTCTTTATAATCAAAAACGTGTGTGGTGACTTTCGGCAGCCCCTGGAAGGCTTATTCTTTCCCCGTTGCTTCTGCGTCTTCGTTGCCAACCAATGAGCTTCACCGTTCATCTGCTTCCTATGTCACACAGGGACTAAATGTCACTCCAGCTGGCTGCCTCTCCAAATAGGCACTGTTTCAGTGCTCTGAAAAGGACCTGATATTTGGGCAGAGTGCTTTGAAGGTCACCTGCTTGAGTTGTTCCCAGCCTCTTGCTTTGGCCCTTTCCATCTAATTCCTCTGTCAAAATAGCAAACGTAATCATAGTAGTAATCATGACATCTTCCATTTACTGAGAGCTTACCCTGTACCAGGAGCCATGGGTGGGTGTATCAGAATTATTTAATGTAAGCATCCCAATGCTCCTATAAGTTTCTTAACCTTCCCATTTTTCAGATGAAAAAACTGAGGTTCTAGAGAAGTTAATAAACTTGCCTGAGGTCTGACTATCTTCCCATAGGAAGCGTCAGTCCTAAAACTGGGTCATAGCTCTGCTTTTGATCCATGTCCTCTGGCAAGTTCCCCCATTGTCTTCTGGACTCGGTAAGGAGATCCCCCTGCTCCCATAAGGCTCTGTGCTGCCTCTAACATAGCACTTACTACCTGATTCTAACATTTGTTCACTGCTCGCTCTTCCCATTAAATCAGGGGCTCTTCCAGGTCAAGGGCCATGCCGTATTCACTGTTCACCTCCTGACCCCAGAGCAGTCTCTGGCAAGAACTGTTTCAAGCCTGGCTGGCTTGCCTGTGATGTGTCATGATGAGCATCCTGAAAGCAAGGGAAGGTGGGGAGAGGAATTTCTGATCAATACTGGAAGACACGTGGGTTTCTGTTTTCTAGTCCTGAATTGCACAGTGATGATGATGAAAGTGACGTGTGCCATCTACCTGAAGCCCCTTCTCTCACCTTGGAGGATGAAGCATATCCTACTATCAACTCTACATTGGAGGACCAGCTACCCTGTGGAGAACGTTTGAAGGCAGATTCAGGGACCATTCCTTTACCGCGGTTCTGTCCTTGGGGTACTTTCTCAGAGTCTTTGCCTCCAGAAGAGTCCCATGAGAGTGACAGCGAGTGGGAAGAACTTGAGGAGGCTGAGGACCCAGATAATGGCACCCTCAGGTGGGTATCACTCTGTCTGGGTGGAATGAGGCTGGGCTGAGTTCTTCTAGTGGGGCTCAGTGTCTCCACTTTGGCTGGGTGATGGTCTATGCGCATCACCATGTTCCCCTTGCAGTCCCTCTTCGGGTCATACCTCATCATGGCACTTTCATGGTACATGTTCCATGGCAACGACCCTATGATATAGGGTTATTGTCATTCCCATTTTACAGATGACACATTTAGGACTTTCCTAGGATCATATAGTAAGTGACAGATAAGTAAGTGACAGTCAGAATTCAACCCCAGGTCTCCCACTCCATGGACCCCCTGCTCAGTGCTCTCCTCTGCGGCCTCCCGCATGTGGCTGGGCCCACCATCTCTCCTTGGGCCTCTCTCTTTCGGTGGGTTGCTGGTAAAGTTCTGATTCCTACTTTGTCTGCTCCTGACTGCCCTTGGGCTAAATGTATTTCAGAGAAGAGTCTTGGTATCATGTAATGTGGCCCTTCTCAACAGCCCCTGTGCCTCAACACAGTGAGCTCTTTCTTGATCAAGAAAGTCAAACTGTTGACACAAGGTGCTGCCAGAAGCTGGGACTGGGTGACCAGGCTGGAGTCAGATCAGACTGATGAAGACGTGGGAGGAGTAAGTATAATAAAAACCGTCAGACTTCAAGTAGAGAGGGTTAAACTTTTGACCAGTTGGTAAACCACCCAGCATTCTGTTAAAGTGCATACAACATAGATAGTTCCAATATTTGAAAAATGCTCAGTGTTCAAGAAACTTTCAGATAAATACATTTTCAAGACACATTGAAACTTACCAAGGCACTGGCTGTGAAGGTTTAGGTATAATTGAAACACTCTCGTTCACTTTCATTTCATTGTGTCCCAGCTACATTTTCATCACAAATGATTGAACTGGACTCTTAAAGGACAGTGGCAGGCAAGCTGATAAGGTGGGTGGATATTTGAAATTCAAATATGACGAAAGGGCTGGTTCTTATCTGAAATAGGAAGCAACACATTGGTAGAGGAGATGACATGGAGGCTTTGAAGACCCTGTATGCCATTTATGGGGAAGTCAGACACTCTGACAACTCTGGGAATGATGCATTACAGATTCACGAAAGTGTGCAGCAAGCAGGGAGCAGCTTATATGTGGAGGGCAATCTTCCCAGAGGGGGCTCCTCAGGGCTGGGGAGCTAAAAGAAGATAAGGTAAGCAGAGCTTTGAGGATCCACAGGGCAGTAATTAAGGCCTATAAATGTTAATACTTATGAAATGTCCCAGGAGATCTGCAGTGCCGTGGGGGGAGGCAGCAGAGAGCAGGGCTCCAAGCCAGACTTCGCCACTCACTAGCTAAATGACAAGCAGCAAGTGAATTTTAAACCATCTAAGACTCAGCTAACTGACTGCCAAGTGGAGATAACAAAATCCATCTCATGCTGTTCCTGGGAGGGTTAGATGACAACGTGGCTCACATGTTTAGCACACTGTGTGGCATGTAGTAACGACTCAAAAAGTGTTAGCTACTTTTAATCATAAAGGAGGAAATTACTGCAGTGAGATGATGCAACCTTATTAACGCATTCAATGCCGTCGTTTTTTTCTCCATGTAGACAAAGGACTGGTGCCCTAACATGGGGTGTGGGGTGGGTGAGGAGAAGTACTGGTTTATGGCAAAGGTGTCAGGATCCAGGGTGGATGGAATAGCCCTCAGCTATGGATGACGGCTTGGGACGTAGTTAGGCTGAGTCCTGTCACAGTCACTTACCTTCCCTGCTGACAGAAGGAGGGCCTACACGTGTGGGTGCTCAAGGCCTGAGTTCTCAGACTGGGCTCCGTGGAGCTGCCCACAGATGTGCTTCAAGGCACCTGGGGAGCTCTACAGTTAGAATGTTGACTTGCTGCTTCTTTTGGAAAAAGCAGCTCTTAACATTCTCCAAGTTCTCTAGGAGAACAAATCCCCAAAAGTTAAGGGCCTCTGTTGTATATATTCTCTCTTTCATCCTGGAAGTACGGAGAAGTTTTGGAGGGTATAAGAGGACTTTGCTTATAGATGGAGTCATGCATCTTTTAAAACTGTATAACAAATTATTTTATTTGGTCCTTTTAGATATTAAGACAGTAATAGTATATAGGTGGTTTCTATAAATGATTTAATTTAATCCTCATTTCAACTTTGAGCAGTATTCTTATTCCTCTTTTATAAATGGGGCTTGGAAGGTTTATTTAATTTGTCCAAGATCATACAGCTAGCAGGGGCAGATTCATACTGCTGCTATCTGATTCTACTTTTGGTGCATTTTTACATTTCCCCTAGAATGTGCCTGTCCACATAGAGTTGTGTGACACACGTGTCTTTCCATCACGTGTCATGAGTCCTACTATTTCTCTCTTATGAGGCTAAAACAACCCCTGCTGTCCAGTGGGATTAAGAAGGCAACTGAAATGTTCTGTTCAGGGAAGGCTGCTGGCCAAATGGCAGGGTGACCCAGTAAAAGCTGCTTATTGTTCTAGGTGAACAGAGAAAGTGGGACAGTCTCCCAAGGCAGAACCTGAGGGTTTCTGCCTGGACATCCTTCTGACTGTGATCACATGGGAAAGCCCTCAGATGTTGGTCCAAAGAATGTACCCACATACTCCACAATAAGGAAAGAGGCCAGTGGGGCCCTAAGAAGGTGACCTGGGATGGAGTGTCTGGCCCAGTTGTTAAGAAGTAACTTCAAAAAAATCATGCCTGTCACTTCTGAAACTCATTTTGAATAGTGGTCGTGACCCCTCTTCAGTTCTGGGGTTTATGTTGAATAAAGCTCTGTGTGTGTATGTGTGTGCACATGTCCTTGCATACTTACAGGGGGCTTCGCCTGGTGAAAGAATTTGAGAATCAACCTCCTACATCAAGATAAGCCAGGACAGGGTGCAGTCTCGCTGGTGCACTGGTCACACTTTCTGGGACAGATGCCTTGTTCCAGTTGGCACTTTTGGGTTCTCCATTGGTTGAAGGAGTTTCCATGGTTTTCAAAGTGCCCCCAGTTCCCTCGAGGGAATCTGCTGAGAGACTTGGTTCAAAGGCCATGGGAGTAATGTGTTTTGTCATCTTTCTGTGTTCTTCCTATGCAACTCCAAATGGTTATACATTCTTTTAAAAACATTTTCCTTTTGGGTTCTAATTCTAAAAATTATATGAAAGAAAAATAAGATGGGAACATCTAAAAAAAAGGAAGAGTGAAGTGGCAGATCCAGCATTATCAGATATTAGGACATATAGCCACCACCATAACAAAAAAAACTAAAAAGCTAAAGGTTGGAGTTATTAAGTGTACAAAAGAAATAGACCTGGAGGACCACAATGTGAGCCAAGGAACACTCAGTGCTATATAATGGGGGACGCATGGCAATCAGTCTCAGTGTGGGGTAGGGAGCCCAACTTCATAGATTGAACTAAGACAGATGGAAAAGATGACTTAGATTCAAAAGTCACGTCATCTACTAAAATTACATACAGCTTGATTAAATAAAAAAGCATAGGAAAACTGGTAGAAAATATATTATAGTTTTATCAGATCTACAGAGGAGTAATAACTTCCTCTGGCTGCCAGCAATTGACAGAGTATAACAAAGAAGAACTACACTGTTGACAATATTGAAAAAGTTAAAACTTCTGTATAGTAACAGTGACAAAATTAATGTAAAAATAGGAGCAGTGGGGTTTCCGTGTACCTCTGGGAGCATGGTCGCTGCCCTGCGGGGAGCCCCAGGACATCATGGGCTCCCAGTTTTTCAACCTTGAAGTCTTCTACAATCAAAGCAAAGAGAAGATTTGTGGATGTTGAATATGCAAGGAGCTGAAGAGAGAGAGATTGAAAGAGAGATTTGTCCAGGTTGGGTGAACAAGCCTGCTCCAGAGCAGGATGGCTCTGAAATTGATTTGCCAGGGACAGCATCAAAGAGATCCCAAGAGGATGAATACCAGGATTCTACATTTGAAGAAATATATGTATGTGAGAGCATGAAGGAAAACCCTCCCAGAGAGGTTCCTGGACCATGCCTTTTCCAAGAAGGTTTTGGGGGAATAACTTTCATCCACAAGGAAGCACATCCAGAAATGATTAGACAAGAATATAATTTTGAGAGAAGCCTGCTTTTGACCTCAAGTCTTGTTACACATCTCAGGGTTTCTACAGAAGAGAGCCTACATCAGTGGGAGACAAGTAGCACACACACCAATGAGATTTCAGACCAAAGTAAATGTCGGACCCACTCTACACAGAAAAAATCTTGGAAATGTAGTGAATGTGGAAAAACCTTTAATCAGAGCTCGTCCTTTACCCAGCATCAGAGAACTCATATGAGACCCTACACATGTGAGGAATGTGGGAAAACTTTTAGTCGTAATTCATTCCTTGTTCGACATCAAAGAATTCATACCGGAGTGAAACCATATGGATGTGAGCAGTGTGGGAAAACATTTCGATGTCGATCATTTCTTACTCAGCATCAGAGAATCCACACTGGAGAGAAACCGTATAAATGTAATGACTGTGGGAATTCCTTCCACAATCATTCACATCTCACTGAACACCAGAGAATTCACACTGGAGAGAAACCTTATAAATGTAACAGATGTCGGAAGGTGTTTAGTCAGAACACACACCTCATTCATCATCAGAGAATTCACACTGGTGAGAAACCTTATTTATGCAAAGAATGTGGCTCTTCTTTTCGCAAACACTCAAATCTTACACAACATCAGAGAATTCACACCGGGGAAAAACCCTATAAATGTGATGAATGTGAGGACTTTCCATACAAAGTCAAACCTCTCTCAGCATCAGAGAATTCATACTGGAGAGAAACCCTATAAATGTAAGGAATGTAGGAAAGCGTTTTGTCAGAGCCCATCCCTTATTAAACACCAGATAATTCATACTGGAGAAAAACCCTATAAGTGTAAGGAATGTGGCAAAGCTTTTGCTCAGAGCACCCCACTCACTAAACATCAGAGAATTCATACAGGGGAAAGACCCTACAAATGCAGTGAATGTGGTAAAGCTTTCATTCAAAGCATTTGTCTTATTCGGCATCAGAGAAGTCACACCGGAGAAAAACCCTAAAAATGCAATGAATGTGGGAAGGGCTTTAACCAGAATACCTGCCTCACTCAGCATATGAGAATTCATACTGGAGAGAAGCCCTATAAATGTCAATAATGTGGGAAAGCCTTTGCTCACAACACGTCTCTTACTGAACATCATAGAACTCACACTGGTGAGAAGCTCTATAAGTGTAGTGAGTGTGAGAAAACCTTCTGCAAGTGTGCACACCTTAGTGAACATTACAGGATTCACACTGGTGTGAAGGCTTATGAGTGCATTGAATGTGGAAAATTCTTCATACATAGTTCAGTCCTTCTCAGACATCAGAAACTTCACAGTGGTGAATAAACCTGGCATTCAGGTTATGACAGTTTCTCTAGAGAGAGTGACTAGGAATCCGGCTGGGAAAGAGGGACAGGAAGAGTTCCTAGAGGGAAGGATAAAGGAGACTTTGATACTGCACTCAGGAGGGTATTTTGAGAAATGGAGGTGGGAGCTTGGAGAATGCACAGCCTACTTCAGGTGGGCATCTGGGAATACAGGGTAGGAAAGAAGCTTCTACTTTTCAGAGAAATCCTTGCTCTTTGCCATTCCTTTGTCTCCATGGCACTCTCATACCTGGAGGTGCCATTTAAGTTAGCACTGTGTTTCCCTTATTACACCCCTGCTTCACCTTCCCAACTTGTCACCTGTGTTCGCTGGTCATAGGCTGAGGTGCTTTTCCATTTTGATTGTGGGTGTGAAAGAGGCAGCAGCTCTGAGGTAGTTCTGAGTAGCCTCCGGATGCCTGAGGCAGCTCTGACCATGCCACTGTGGGGAGGCTGCCCATCTGTGGAAGTGTTCCCATGAAGAGGAGATAGAAACAAGTGAAAACAGAATCCTTAGTCATTCATCTATTCAACAAATAAGGGGATATGTGGCAAGAGCTGGGCTGATTGCTACAGAAAAGTTGGTGAAGAAGGCTTTTATCAGGGTGAGGGAGAGCTTCCTGATCCTTTCAAGCTGGAGGGTGACTTGGGGCTAAGAAGGAAATAGATCAAGAGAGACTTCTCTTGAATGATGTCAGTTTGTGGGAAGGAAGTCAGATCTGCTCAGAGAGTCGCGGAGAGGAAGACCTAACCTCTGTCCCAGAGGAATATTATCTTACCCAGAAAGAAAATGGTTTGTGCTAGGCTGCTAGTGGTAAGAAGCCTCAGAGCAGGAAGCCTGCCTGTGACTGAGCAAGCCACCCACATATCCCTGTCCTGGACTAGGGTGTACACCTGTCTCTTGTAAGTTTGGCTGGGGCACTAGGGTACAGGGACCAGGGGAGAGGGGCCCACTACGATTAACAAAGTGGGACTTGGTTTGTTAGCCTTTAGAGAGGAGAAAGCATTTGTGATGAAGTGGTCACCGTAGAGGGGACGGCTAGGTTTTGTGTAATCATGGCATTGGTGGCTCTAACCATAGATTCATTAGATCTCAGATATTTCTGTTTTTTTTTTTTTAAACATCTTTATTGAAGTATAATTGCTTTACAATGGTGTGTTAGTTTCTGCTTTATAACAAAGTGAATCAGTTATACATATACATATGTTCCCATATCTCTTCCCTCTTGCATCTCCCTCCCACCCTCCTTATCTCACCCCTCTAGGTGGTCACAAAGCACCGAGCTGATCTCCCTGTGCTATGCGGCTGCTTCCCACTAGCTATCTATTTTACATTTGGTAGTGTATATATTTCCATGCCACTCTCTCACTCTGTCACATCTCACCTCTCCCCCTCCCCATATCCTCAAGTCCATTCTCTAGTAGGTCTGTGGCTGGTACCATCTTTATTCCCGTCTTGCCACTAGGTTCTTCATGACCTTTTTTTTCTTTTTTACTTAGATTCCATATATATGTGTTAGCATACTGTATTTGTTTTTCTCTTTCTGACTTACTTCACTGTGTATGACAGACTCTAACTCCATCCACCTCATTACAAATACCTCCATTTCATTTCTTTTTATGGCTGAGTAATATTCCATTGTATATACGAGCCACATCTTCTTTATCCATTCATCCGATGATGGACACTTAGGTTGCTTCCATGTCCTGGCTATTGTAAATAGAGCTGCAATGAACATTTTGGTACATGACTCTTTTTAAATTATGGTTTTCTCAGGGTATATGCCCAGTAGTGGGATTGCCGGGTCGTATGGTAGTTCTATTTTTAGTTTTTTAAGGAACCTCCATACTGTTCTCCATAGTGGCTGTATCAATCTACATTCCCACCAACAGTGCAAGAGTGTTCCCTTTCCTCCACACCCTCTCCAGCATTTATTGTTTCTAGATTTTTTGATGATGGCCATTCTGACTGGTGTGAGATGATATCTCATCGTAGTTTTGATGTGCATTTCTCTAATGATTAATGATGTTGAGCATTCTTTCATGTGTCTGTTGGCAATCTGTAAGATATTTCTGTTTTTATTGGGCCTGTTATTCCAGGATATTTATCATTCCCTGTGGATTAGGAGTATCTAGGGAAACACCTCTCATGGGATGAATTTGGAAAGAATTCTAGAGAGAATTACCTCTTTTTCAAATTCCTGAAAATTGAGATAACAAGGTTTACGATGACTGTGATGGTATTTTCTTCTTTTGAGAGAAAGGAAGGGCATGTTTCCCCTTTATTTCCCCATTCTCTTTCATATTCTTAACTGCTACCCAGAGATTCAGCTCTGGAAGATTAAGTGAGGATAGCCTTTGACTAGTATTTGAAATAGTATCTATGCTCTGAAGCTTATATAGTTTTTAAAATATGACTATTAAAAAACTAAAGTGGGCTTCCCTGGTGGCGCAGTGGTTGAGAACCTGCCTGCCAATGCAGGGGACACGGGTTCGAGCCCTGGTCTGGGAAGATCCCACATGCCGCGGAGCAACTAGGCCCGTGAGCCACAACTACTGAGCCTGCGCGTCTGGAGCCTGTGCTCCGCAACAGGAGAGGCCGCGATGGTGAGAGGCCCGCGCACCGCGATGGGGAGCGGCCCCACTTGCCACAACTAGAGAAAGCCCTCGCACAGAAACGAAGACCCAACACAGCCAAAAATAAAAATAAATTAAAAAAAAAATTCTTTAAAAAAAAAAAAACCAAAAAACAGAAAAAAACTAAAGTAAGTTAATTCTGGAATGGTTATTTGGAACTCAGCATCGATTTTTTTCTTCCAGAGCAAGTGTCTTACAAGCATTGGTTTGAGAAGTTAATTACCAATAATGGGAATGTGGAGGAAATAACATACTTTTCCCTCTCCAGCTATAAAGATTATGTTCTCAAATCTGCCATAGGGCAATTCATAATTGAGTAAATTAATATCTTATAGGCAAAAATAACCCTATGAAAACTTTATATTTTATGCTCATGGAAAAAATATATAGTCTACTGAAAGCAAATGTTAATGTAATTTTTTTCTAAATGAAAAAAAAAACCTAAACTCATTGCTAGCATGTAGTAAATGTTCAATAAATATTTATTTGTTGAATTAAAAAAAATAGGAGCAGTGGATTGGGAAAACATTTACATAATTGTGACTACATATTAATACCTATAATATTCAGAAAGACCATTATAATTTATAATAGAGTAATAAAGGATTTCAATAGAAAATGTATGCGATAAAAATACAAATGGTGGACACATTCTAATAAAAATAATGAATGCCAATGTATTAATTTGCATCCACCACATTCACAAAAATTTTAAAAAATACTATCCAATTTTGGCAAAATTTTGGTGAAGCTGGTATTCTCAGAAATACCAAAAGTCATAAAGATGCTTATGCCCAATGACCTAACAATGTTATTCCTGAGAATTTATCCCAAAGAAATAATTCAGAATAAGAAAATATCTGTTTAAGATGTTCATCTCATTGTTCTTGATAAAAACAACAACTGAAAAATGGCTGAAATGCCTTAGAATATAGTACTATTAAAAACAATTATGTTTAGTGAAAAAAAGAACAGAATAGAATAGAATAGAAATGGTAATAGAATAAAATATGGTAATATTAAAGACAACACGGTGAAAAAAACTTCTAGTACAATAGCATAATGGGATATTATGCAGCCAAGAAGACAATAAAATAAGTACCAAAAAGTCACAACTTAGAAAAATGTTTGTTATAATGACTCAAAATTGTACGCTAGCTGATTAAAGCACACAGAAAATTGTACGCTAGCTGATTAAAGCACACAGAAAAGCATGTGTGCACACAGAGGAGTACAGCGAAGAGCAGGGAAGGTGCAGTAGTGGAATAGAATTTGCCCAGTGTTTGGGTGATGGGATTAGGAGAATATGCTTTATTTTGTTAAAAATTCCTTTACTTTTATATATTTCTTACTTACATAATGAATTTTACATTGAAAATAAAAGATTGAAATAGCAGAGAGAACAAACAAAAACGATGACAAAGGTTTAAAGAAGCCTGTGCTCGAAAATTTAATTTATGAACCCTTCTTTATGTACTTTTATTTCTAATTTCCTGTTTTCTTTATAGTAGAAAAGTCTTACAGGTTATCTGGCTTGTTCTGCTATTAATGAAAAAGAAGTTTCCAGACATCTGAACAGTCTTGTTTCCAATGCTCTCAGGGCTGGCGTCAGCTCCCTCAGGGCCCTATTGCACAGTGTCATGGGCCTCAAGGTTAGGGGATTAATCAAGTATGCAATGCAATGAGAAAATAACAGTATTTACAACTTTGCAACTGCTTGTACTCTGCTGAGCTCCGGTTGCTTATTTCCTCTTTGGAAAAGAAATGGGTGGCTACAGGTTCAAAATGAATCTAGTCTTCCTCTTTATAGGAAAGGACCTTCCTGGCTCCCTGGGTCTGTTTACTCATTTTGAGCCATATCTCATGAGGGACATGTTCATTTGCCTTAGGTGAACTTGACTGCAGCTGCCACTTGCTTTGTTTCAGGGCAAATGTCAGAAAGAACAGTACAGTCCTAAGGGACTCAGCTTATTGCCTGCAAACTGTGTCCATGTCTGGCTTCTGTACTGTACATCTTCAAACCTAACTGTACCTGAGAATCAACTATAGAGGGTGTTAAAAATAGAGGTCCACTGGCCTCAACCCTGGAGACTCTGAATCAGCAGGGCTGAGGTGAAACCCAGAAATCTGTACTTTTACCAACCTCAGCAGAGGATTGTATGTGTGGCCAGATTTGGGAACCACTGATCCAGATTTTTCAAGATTTTGCCTGGCTCTCCCACCCTTCCTCTCTGCCATAAATATTTATTAAGCTTCTATTATCTGCCAGCATACCATTTGTATGAGGTTGCTCAAACATACACACATTCATCACTAAATTGTAGAGCAAAATTGGACATCCCAACTCAACATGGTAAAGATGTCAATTCTCCCCAAATTAATTTAGAGGTCAAATGTGATTCCTATCAAATTCCCAGCAAAGCATTTTGTAGACATAGATAAGCTTATTCTAAAATCCATTTTATAAGTTTTATTTTATATTTTTAGTGTAATTTACATTATATAAAAATTTTTAAATGCTCTGAAAATGCACAAGCCCTAGAACAGCTAAAATAATCTTGAAAAGGTAGAATAAAGTGGGAGGAATCACTGTACTCAATATAAAGGTTTACCATATAGCTACCATAGTCAAGTCAGTGTAATCTGGCAGAGGGATAGACACATAGGTCAATGGGACAGAATGAAGAACCCAGAAATAGACCTGCACAAGTATTCCCAATTAATGTTTGACAAAGGTGCAGAAGAAACTTAATGGAAAAAGAATGGCCTTTCAACAAACGGACATCCATACACCAAAAACCCAAAAAACCAAAATAACAACAACAAAAAAACTCCATTGGTCCCATTAACTTTACACCTTGTACAAAAACAAACTCAAAATGGATCACAGACTCAAATGTAAGCGTAAAACTATGAGACTTTTAGAAGAAAAAAAAAAGGAAAGGATTGGGTTCTAGGGCTAGGCAATGAGTTCTTAGACTTGACACTAAAAGCACAATCCATAAAAGGAAAAATTAATAAATCGATCCTTTTCTCTGTGAAAGTTTCTATTAAGAGGATGAAAAGACAAACTGTAAACTGGGAGAAAGTATTTGCAAACTACACATCCAACAAAGGATTAGTATCTAGAATATATAAAGAACTCTCAAAACTCAACAGTAAAATACCAAAAAATCCACTTAGAAAATAGGCAAAAGACATGAACAGATATTACACTGAGGATTATATACAGATGACAAGTAAGCTCATGAAAAGATGTTAAATCTCACTAGCTATTAAAGAAACGCAAAGTCAAACCACAGATATCTCTATACACACATCAGAATGGTTAAATAAAAAATAATGACAACACCAAATGCCTGTGAGGATGTGGATAAACTGGGTCACTCATACATTGCTGTGGGAATATAAAATGGTACAGTCACTCTGGAAGACAGTTTGGCAATTTCTTATAAAAAAGTAAATATACAATCATAAGACTCAGCAACTGCATATTAGGCATTTATCTCAGAGAAATGGAAACATGTTCACACAAAAACCTGTACCTGAATGTTCACAGGAACTTTATTTGTAATACCCAAAAATTGCAAATAATCTGGATGCCTTTTAAGCAGGTGATTGGTTAAATAAACTTTGGTACATTCACACCAAAAGGAGTGAACTATTGATATATGCTTGGATGGATCTCTAGAGAATTATGCTGAGAGAAAAAGCCTGTCACAAAAGTTTTCACAGCATGACTCCATTTATATAACATTCTTAAAATGACAAAGTTATAGAAATGGGGAACAGATTTGTGGTTACTATAGGTTTGGGAGGAAGTAGGGGAGGAGATGGGCAGGTAGCAGGGAAGTGGGTGTAGTTATAAAAGGGCACCAGGAGAAATCCTGATGGTGATAGACTCTTCTGTATCTTGACTGTGGTGGTGGATACATGAACCTACCCCCGTGATAAAATTGTATAGAACTTTTTTTTAAATTGAAACAGAGCTGATGTACAATATTATGTATGTAAATTTCAGGTTTTATAGAACTTAAAATACACATACAAATGAGTACAAGTAAAACAAAAGAAATCTGAGCAAGAGGGATGGATTTCATCAATGTCAATATCCTGGTTGTGATGTTGTACTAGTTTTGTAAGATGTTACCGTTGTGGGCAAACTGAGTGAAGGGTACAGGGAATCATCTGTATTAGTTCATATAACTGCATGTGCATCTATAATTATCTCAAAATAAAAAAGTTTAATTTTGAAAAGTGGTCTTCCCAAGTCTGCTTTAACCATGCCGTGACTGCTCACATATTGGCAGGGCGGTTTCTACAGAAAGTTACAGATCCATCCACCGAGAGGGCAGCGTGAGGGTGCTCAGCCTCCACTACCAACTGTCTGAAGCAAACATGATTCTCCAACAGCCCATCTACATAGTCAGTGCCATCACTGTGGTACTTGTAGTATTTTTAAAAATTTTTTATTAATATATAGTTGATTTACAATGTTGTGTTAGTTTCATATGTTATACATATACATATGTATAACAGTTTTAGATTCTTTTCCATTATAGGTTATTACAAAATATTGAGCCTTTCCCCAAATTCTGTATTAGGACACTCTATGTCTACAACTCGAAGGTAGAGACCGTTGCCAATCCTGATCCTTTTGGATTTCTGTTTCTCAGCCAGGCTTTCCTTCGCTGGAATTTTCAAATTTCCTTTTATCATTTTGAAATGGGAGGCCCAGTGTCTGCCTGTGTTGTTGAGGATACAATCCTTTTCCTAAAGTACTTCTCAGTGAGAAGTTGGAAGTCTTAACTACCCCTGTGGGCAGAGGCCACTCTTCATAGAGGAGCTTTGTCAGAGCCTGGTGGGTTTGAAACTCTGTGCCAAGCACTCTGTGTTTAACCCCACCACAGGCTTGTGGGGTAGGTATTTGTGGTGGAGTGGGACCATGTGATTTGTTCTGACCAAAAAGTTGTGAGCAGAAGTAATGTGTGCCATATCCAGACTAACTGTAGACACACCCAGACGTTTAATTGCAGCTGCTGAACCCTCTAGAGATCTCTATCCCCGTCGGCCACAGTGATCACAGGGTGTGGGATGGTGAGTGCTCCATCAGCCTGCGGGTTGAAGTCAGGGATCACGGAGCAGAGCTTCCAGCTGACCCACACTGGATATGCACTGAGAGCATGAAGCAAACCTTTACTGCTCTAAGTGACTAAGATTTGATGGTTTGTTTATTACAGCAGCATAACCTAGCTTATTCTGACTCACACATTCTTAGGGTCATTTTTATATATGAGGGAACTGAGACCCAGAGAAATTTAATATTTGTCTGAGGTCACAAGTAAGTAGTGATGCTGAAATAAAACCCAGGTCACTTGGAATAAAGCTGCCCCTTGCCACTGAGCCTCTGAGTTGGGCAGAGGGGCTGCTGGCCTGGCCTGGCCAGCCTGATTTCTCAGAGGGTCTGTGGATTGACACTGGTTCTTTTCATAAAAAAATAAAATCACAATTAAATCTCTCAATCCCAATGCCTCCCTAAGAACTTGGCAAACCAAGGAGAATGTGTGGCTTTCAAGACTGTATTAGAAAGACTTTGAGAAATAAGAAAAAAAGTCAGAAATTTTTTATTCTTTTTTTTAAAAGCAATTTTAAAAAATAAATTTTATCTATCTATCTATCTATCTATTTATTTATTTATGGCTGCGTTGGGTCTTTGTTGCTGCACACGGGCTTTCTCTAGTTGTGGCGAGTGGGGGCTACTCTTCGTTGCGGTGCGCAGGCTTCTCATTGTGGTGGCTTGTCTTGTTGTGGAGCACAGGCTCTAGGTGCGCGGCCTTCAGTAGCTGTGGCACACGGGCTCAGTAGTTGTAGCGCACGGGTTTAGTTGCTCCGCAGCATGTGGGATCTTCCCAGACCAGGGCTCGAACCCGTGTCCCCTGCATTGGCAGGTGGATTCTTAACCACTGTGCCACCAGGGAAGCTCCAGATATTCTTTATTCTGATTGGAAGATCCTCTGAACATTGCTTATTAATGTTCTCAGCTCACACCAAAGAAGTCTCTACTCTCACCATGCCTCTCCACATTGCAGCCAAAAACAGCATGCTAAGGGCCAAACATGTACTCCCTTGACTAATACCATTTGATGGCTAATCCTATAGGATAGCATTAAAATTTCTTAGCATAGTGTGCAAAACACTGCAGGAGGTGGCTACAACTTGGTTCTCCGATTGCAATTCCATCTCTGACCATCCCGCAAACTCTCTCTTCCTCATGCAGTCACATGGGGCTTCTAGAATACGCCACGCTTTCTCACGCACCTTCCTGTGCTGCTCTGTGCCCTACACGCCCATATAGGCCACCCTCCCTTCTTCATTCAGTTAACACCTACTCATGCTTTAAGAGTCACCTCCCCTGGCAAGCCAGGAGCACTGGTGATCACCCAGCCATAGCCTGTGAGGGATTAGAGGGTAAGGAGGCCAAGAATGGAAGATTCCTCTGAGCTGTTGGAATGCCATGGCATTTTCCCTTCCACACCTGTTTCCCAGCCCTGGGGAGGAGAGGGGAGAGGGAAGGCAGTGCTTCTTCTCCTTCAAGACCTCTGCATGCGTAACAGGAACTTCAGGAGAATAATTTATAAGGCTTGATATGTGTCTCCAGCAATTTGGGGGGACACAAGGGCTTGGTGTCTGACCCATGCCCAAGCAATCGAAAGATGAAAGGAGATGGCTGAAACAACATGCTTGGTGGGAGAGCAAAGAGGAAGAGGACTGCCCCGGACTGTAACTGCTGATACCCTTGGTAGGGGAAGGACGTGGAAGCCCTTCTTAGAGCCAAGTGGATCTACAGGTGGGGCACCATCTGGAACTGCCCTAAAACAAGCAGAAGGGACATGGACCCAAACAAAGAGAGACTCAGAGCCTCAGCTCACAGACGGTGGACTGGGGAGAATCACGGAAAGGCACCCTCCTGTGGCTGATGAATGACCCGAAGGTGGTCCTTCCTCCATTTGAGAAGCCCCTCATGGGGGCATAAAGCCAAGTCTGCATTTTGGCCTCCACTTACTCATTTGTCTGGCACCTTTATTCATGGTCCTGGAATGGGCCCATGGGAGGCAGGAACAGAGGGAGGGCATTGTAAACAACTGGCCAGTGGCAACATCACCCAGGCCATGGAGCTGCACTTGGAGATACCTCAAAAGGGAATTCTTAGGGAAACCATAAGATTTTCTCAGGCAAACAGCCAGCTCAAAATATCTGCTGAAGCCAGAGAGCCCTGTGCTGGATTCCAGCTGCAAAGATGTCAGACACTGAGTCTGGAGGGTAGGATGTGGGTGTGAAGTCGGGTGAGAAAGGAGAAACTGATGTGCCCATTTCCCATGCCTATTTCCAGTCCAAAGCAGTCCTGGCCTCGAGACAGAGAAAGCCTAAGAGTTAGATAAGAAGTCAGAGGGAGTCTTACACTGAAATGGGACTGTTCTGGGTGCTCAAAGTTATAGACCTGCCCAAGATTTTATATTCAAGAACCCAGGAAAAAAATGCATCTGGGCACTGAGTTTGAATGACACTGAAAAGAAACAAAGAAGTTGCCTTCTGTGTGCACCCTATTCTGTCCAGCTAATAAGATGCAGTAAGATGGTGACATCTGAATTCTTGCTGTAAAGAACAGGGCTTGGCACAGACCAAGAAGACTGAATACATGAGGACTAAAAGGCATGCATCCAGCTCCTCTCTTAGAATTTGGCAGTGTTTGCAGTTCACTTTCTACTGCATCATTATTTTACTGTTAATAAGCAGAGCTGGAAGTAGAAGGCAGGGCATTTATAGGCAAGGGTTTGTAGCAGGCTCACCTGCCAACTTAACAACTCTCCCATCAAAGCCTAAGGAGTCTCTCTCTTTGTGGTGTGTGCAGGCAGAGTGGTGGGCTGGTCATTGCTCTGCAAACTGGTGAGCAGCCAACTAATGGATCAATCAATTGATATTTATTGGGCATTGCCCATGTGCCAGGCTCAGGAACTAGGCATCTGGGAATCCAGAATGAGGTAAGTGCATGTCCTTCTGCTTTCTAAATAAAATAGTGTTCAGCCTCTACTGGGATTTTTATTGGCCTTGTACTTTCCACAATTTATTTTTATAGAGTCTTTTATGTGAAGTGTCTCAAAGCTGAGCAGAGAGAAAGAAACACACAGACAAGCTCACAGTCCTCATCGACTCACACTTGATGGTGCTGGGTGTGAAGAACACCATCCAAAAATAAACGGGCTGCAAAGCAGAGGCCTGTACCAGGATGGAGCCGTGGAAGGGTAGTGCTGCTGAAATGATTCTTCTTTTTTTTTTGGTCAGCGTTTCTTGTTCTTAGTTATTTGCTCTCCCCTGGCCCCAGGCCAGGTTTGGAAAACTCTAAACTTAATCATGGGCCTTAGGGGCTGTGAAGAAATGACTTTGGGTCCTGAGGTCCTGGGAACAAGCTGTCCACTAGGGTCTTGGAGGCCCTCAAGGGACTCTGTGATTGTGTCTGGAGACACACAGCTTGGGATGAGGGGCCATTTGGGCAGTGAATTCTTACACTTGAAAGGAGCAGATGGGTCTCAGCTCAGTGGAGAGCAGAGGTATGTCTGGCTCTCAGGGTCCATCCTGAGGGAGTCTGGGTGCTCAGACCAGGGTCAGGAATGCAGACTGTGAGATTCCAGAATCTGCATCACCTCTGTGCTGGTCACTGCTGCTACCCCAGTTGAGCTTCCCCAGGGATCCACAGTGAGCCTGGGACCAAGTAGGACAAGAGAAGGTGGTGTCTGGGGGGCAGCAGGGAGGGGACAACCAAGCTACTCTTCAGTCAGGCTAGAAAGGGGACCTTTCAGTAGCAGATCAGGGACTTAAGGCCTGCAAGACTCCTTGCACTGCTGATAATGGCAAGTCACAGGGATTTGAAAAGGCCTCCAAAGAATGGCAGAAATTTTGATAAAGAACTAACCTTTATAATTCTTCGAATTTTTCACTGGTGAAAACAGAAGCAGCCTTCTGGGTCGGTGGCCACTGGGAATATGATGTGGTTTAACAGTAAGTTGAGGGACATGATGAGACCTCGGGGTTCTCTCCCACCAAGTATTCATTCAGTCTCCATTTAGCGATTTCCTGATGCCGTGGGTGAAAATTCTGTGTGTGTGTCCCCATGACAGCCATCTACGTAGGAACACAACAGTAGAACATTCTGATTCATTCGTGCTGCTCAGATTTGTGAAATAGTGATGGCATGCAAAGTTCTGACATTAGACGCTATGAGAAACAACAGGCATCCCCTTAAAGGGGGCCCATCTTTAAGGAGGAACTCTACCTTGGGACGGGAGGGAGCCTTGGCTGCTGAGGAAAGGCAGGGCCTCTGGTGGAGAAAAGGCATCTGCTGTCAGTGACTCATGGAGCAGGAAGCTGACCTCTCCACGCCTGGACAGAGGGTGACTGTTTTGGCTCAGTCCCAGCTCAGCTCAAGGATATGGCTCTCCTGGATCAGGCTGTGGGCTAAGTGAGGCAGGTCTCATCATGCCTTTAAAGGAACTGGATCCACTGGAGTGGCTCTGGTCAGGACCAAACGGAGAGAGGTGCGCTTGTTAAGATAAAAAGATTCTGGCCTCCTGTATTGAGGCAATGTCTACACGCTGAATTCCCCCTACACTGACCACCCTAGATGAAACTGTCTCACCCGACCTAGCAGCTAACTGACCTCACGTTCTGGCACAGTCTAGTGACTCCTTCTGTAATCGTCTATCCTGTCCAAAGTGCCCAAACACTACCTGCCCCTTTCTGACACTGCAAACCAGTCCTCTACCCCGGCTCCTCTCCAACTCAGTAGGGAGTTGAGGGGGCAGGTGTGAACCAGGCCATCACCCCTAGGGAACACAGTCCTCAGTGGTTCAAGATGTGGGCATGGCTCAGAGAGTTGCTGGCATTATGAGCCTGGCTTGGGACCAGGCACCACAAGGCATCCACCACCGGGTCCGCGGTAACTGCTGCAGTGCTTCCGGAGGCCAGCAGGGGGAGGCACTGCCGACCCCAGCCTGTTTGCAGAAGGCGCCGGCGCAGGGCGAGGCTCCAGTGCGCAGGCTCATGGGAGCCTCCAGGATTGGATGACACCGATCTCGCAGGGCCGGCGGGATCCCGCGCGAACCGAACTGGCAAGTGGGCTGGGGGCAGGTGTGTCGGTTGGAGCCAAGCTGGGCCGGCGGGGCAGGTCCAGGTGAGGAAAGGTGGCGGGGGCCCGGCGGGACGTGGGGGAGGGTAGAGGGGGTTGCTGCGGTGGGGCGTGAGCGAGCAGGCTTGGGCCCACCCAATGGCCTTGAGAGGAAGATGCCTTGATGCCCACTGAAGGAGTGGACTGTGGCTCCAGCCACCACAGGGAGGCCTCCTGGGCTGGATTCGGGCGGGCCCTGGGCAAAGTGAGGCCGGAGTCCGCTGAAGCCTTGCGGGGAGACAGCCTGGGCAGTGTGATGCCCAGCTGTGCTGTGACATGTGTGTCACAGGTTTGGGACAGGAAACACTGGCTCTGTGGTAAAGAAGGCCTTGAACTCTCGCTGAGGACTATGGAACCGCTGATTGGTAAGAAGCCATAATCAGGTACTAAGACACAGTCTCTGCTGCCTGGGCTGGGGAGGTTTGGAGGCCAAGAGCTCCATTCTCACTCAAGGACAGTGAGGGCTGAAGGGCCTAGAGAGAAACAGAGCAGTAATTCATGATTAATTCCACAGCTATTTTTTTTTTTTTTATTATTCTATTCCCATTCAATTGTGTACTTTTATTTATTTATTTATTTTTTGGCTGTGCTGGGTCTTCGGTTCGTGCGAGGACTTTCTCTAGTTGCGGCAAGTGGGGGCCACTCTTCATCGCGGTGCGGGGACCGCTCTTCATCGCGGTGCGGGGACCGCTCTTCATCGCGGTGCGCGGGCCTTTCACTATCGCGGCCCCTCCCGTTGCGGGGCACAGGCTCCAGACGCGCAGGCTCAGTAGTTGTGGCTCACGGGCCCAGCTGCTCCGTGGCATGTGGGATCTTCCCAGACCAGGGCTCGAACCCGTGTCCCCTGCATTAGCAGGCAGATTCTCAACCACTGCGCCACCAGGGAAGCCCTCCACAGCTATTTTTGAACACCTCCTGTGTGCTAGGACTGTTCTAGATGGGCAGGGTCCCTGCCTTCATGGAATTATATTCCAGGTGGGAGAGAGCCTGTCAAGGCTGAGTCCTGGGATTTTGCCTTGCCTACTTTTGCCCTGCTTTTTGATGAGATGGGGAAAACTGTAGGTGAGAGGTAGGTTTCATTTTCAGAATGGTTGGAATCAAAAATTGTTTTAGACATATTATGTTGAGATGCCTAGTAGGTTTTCTCCCAACATGCAGCATATGAGCAATATACTTGGAAAGAATTTTACACTAAACTCCATACACCCACCACCTAGACCCTACCATTAATATTTAGCTACACTTGTTTTTTCACATGCCTGTTCATCTCACCATCCCTCTCTCCATCTGTTAATCACCTGGTATATATATATTTTTTATTGTGGTAAAATACACATAACATAAATTACCTAGTAGATTTTTAAGTTAAGATGTCATATAGGCCATTGGAATTTTGAGTCTGAAGCCCTAGGGGATGTTAGGGCTAGAATTGGTCTTTGGAATCATCACCACATAGGTGGTATTTAAACTAAAGGACTAGGTGAAACCACCTAGGTTGAGAGCGTACATAGAGAAGACGAAGGAAGCCAAAAAAGAGGGAGGTGGTGGTCAACCATGGTGAATGCTACTGTGCAAGATAGTTTGGCAATTAGGAGGATTTTAATCATTTTAACAAGAACAACTTTAGTGGAGTAGAGGGGCCTTAAGGTCAAGTGGAATTTTGTTTTTAAGATGGAGGAAACTAGAATATGTTTATATGCCAGTGGGATTGAACTCATAGAAAGGGAGAAATGATGCAGATGAGGGGAACACTGCAGGGGAGGTATGTAAACACCTGAGAGGGGAGGAGACTCCAGAGTAGGTGAGCAGTTGGCTTTGAAATGAACAGGAACACATATTCCGTTGTATCTAGAGGGAAAGCCAAGACAAATGCAGATGCGGACAGGTGGTCAGAGGCATCATCTGTCTGTGAAGGCAGTCACTGGCTGAGGGCAAGGGCAGCAGGGGAAAGGAGAAGAGGTGTTAGGAGACACATGTGACATAGTCCTTCTGGAGAACGGGAAAGTGAACTAAGTACAGAAATGGAATTGGATTGCTAGGCAGTGCTGAGTGCCCATTTGAGATGTGTAGTCGTGAAAGAGTGGGATCAAGCTAGTGGGGTTGTGTGGCTTCCCATGGATGGGAAGGGTGTTGTGAAGTTTAGGTGCGGTAATACATGGAAAACATTTAATACAGTGGCAAGCACATGATGAATGTTACCTGTTTGAATTCTTACTTTGTTTTTCTTTTGTTTATACAAATGTGACTGAGGAAGGCTGACATTTACCTCCTGAGAGGATCTTCTCCTGTGACATGTTCTCCAATCACACCAAAGTCCACCGCAGTTTGCAGCTACTTGGAAGTCTGGCTCCCAGTGTGGTTACATTTATACAGCTTGATAATTGAGTATGTTTGCTAAAAAGAGACAAACTATAGCAAATAGAGCTTTTCATTTTCAGACTAACTCATAGTCTTGGACTGGAGGGGCTGGGGGTTTGTCACAGTGGCAGTTCTTATAAGTTTTCATGAATATCTTTTATTACTGCATGTCTTATCGGATCTGATGTAATGGCAATCTACAGAATCTATGGATCTCAGATCACCAGGGGAAATTTTCAGTTTCGTAGGTTGTAATTTCTCCGTGACCGCTTGGGCTGTATTATGATACAAATAATAATAATGGCTGACATTGACAGGTCTTAAAAGTGCCAGGCACTGTTCTAAGCACATTATATGCATAATCTTGTTTAACTGTCATCTCAACTCAATGAGGCAGGTACTATTATTATCTCTATTTTTCAGATGCAAAAATAGGCTCCGAGGGGTTAAGTAACTTGCCCAAGGTACACATGGTCTGATCTCCAGTTTCTGCTGCATACTTCAACTTTTTTTTTTAAAGACCTTGGCCATCACTCATCTACACTGTAGTGGAGTAGGCAAGATAATGGACTGAAGCAGATTGCCTGGGTTCAAAAACTGCCACATACTAGCTCTGTGACTTTGGACAAATTATTTAACCTCTGTGTGCCTTTGTTTCTTTATCCATGAAATGGGAATAATAATTGTACCTGATGATAGGGTTCTTGTGAGGATCACATGAATTAATATACTTAATAAGCCTAAATTAATGCCTGGTTATGTAAATGCTGCACTACCACCTACCTGGTAGTGCAGCCATGGTGGTATGTGTACTGATTGATTGACTCCCCTAAAAATCATTCTCTAAGGTTCCTACTACTGGTCTAGGTTGAGTTTGGGAATACTCCTAACTCGGGGATCATCTTTGTTTCCTCTGATATTATTATCTCTCTGAGGGAAGCAAACATACCAATTTGCTTCTAGGTGCAGAAAACAACTTGGATTTCATTCAGATTCATCTGACCAGTGATGTTCATTTAATTTGTCCTGGCATTGCAGTACCACTTAAAGGGAAATAAGGCTTGGGGAGTAATGTGATTCCATTTTGCCCTTCCCAGATCAGCAGCCTATTAGAGGGATTTGGTTAGAAAGGCCAATGGGCTATATAACCAGTGCTGGGCACAGTGTATGGTAAATGACGTGGGTCAAGGGGCTGCACATGAATGTGTTCTGAAATGATCTGTAAAATTGAGACCTGCTGTGATGTGTTGCTTCAGTTACTAAAAGCAACTGAGCAGCCTTGGCATGGGAGGCCAGTGAAAGTTCTAAAAGATGTTTTCTGGTAGACAGCAGGTAGACTAAATGCATGGTATAAAGTAATGGTTCCTAACGGGTCTGCGTCAGGATAATCAGGAGAGTTTTATGAAGCTTTGCAAAATGATAGGCTTCATATTCACAGATTCTGAATCAGTAAGTCATGATGGGGTTCTGGAATCAATCTATTTTTTAAGAGCTCCCTGAATGACTCAAATGTGTACTTAGCATGGGATATCATTAATGCAAATCAGTGCTTTTCAGTCCTGTGTTTTAAAATCACTGTTCAGTTAGCTTTTTAAAAAATACTGATGCTCTGGACTCACCCCAGGGTTTCTGAGTCAATTGGCTTGGGCACATTCTGGACATTTGGTATTGGTATTTTAAAAAAAATCTTCTTATGTAATTAACCTGCAACCAGGTTTGAGAATCGCTGGTGTAAATAATCAGCTAGATTTCCCTCCATAGTTTAGTTATTCCTAGATTGAACATAGACATAGCTTCAGGTATCATCTTATCAGGAGAGTGAAAAAATTAGTATTTCTAAAGTTTCCCAATGCAGATGTTCAATTTAATAATCAGGTAACAAAGATATGAATTGATGATTGAATTAGCATTTATCACTGGGCAATGAAGATTTCATCAGGTTTTCCCTGGGGAGGAGAATTAACATTTACTGAGACCTTTATGTGTAATCTCAATCTTTTTTTTTTTTTTTTTAAACTTTATTTATTTATTTATTTTTGGCTGTGTTGGGTCTTCATTGCTGCACGCAGGCTTTCCCTAGTTGCAGGGAGCAGGGGCTACTCTTAGTTGCGGTGAGCAGCTTCTTACTGTGGTGGCTTCTCTTGTTGTGGAGCACGGGCTCTAGGCGCATGGGCTTCAGTAGTTGCAGCACGCAGGCTCAGTAGTTGTGGCTTGCGGGCTCTAGAGCACAGGCTCAGTAGTTGTGGCACACGGGCTTAGTTGCTCCACAGCATGTGGGATCTTCCCGGATCAGGGAACGAACCTGTGTCCCCTGCATTGGCAGGCGGATTCTCAACCACTGTGCCACCAGGGAAGCCCCTGTAATCTCAATCTTACAACAACTCTGGGGGGGTGTGTATTATTCCCATTTTGTAGGTGAGAATTTGGGGGCTAAGGGAGGTTAAGTAACTTACCCAAGATTTACATCCGGATATGTACAGCTCCATAGTCTAGGTTCCATTTTCTCAATGATTCTTAACTTTACACAATTGGATTACCTGGGGAACTTTAATGATCAATTCTTGGATCCCATACTCAGAGATTCTGATTTCATTGATTTGGTATAGCCAGGAATCGAGATTTTGCAAAGCTGTCTATCCAGATAATTCTAATGTGCAGCTGAAATTGATAGTCTCTGCATTATACCATGTAGCCTTCTGGTGGTCTAATCATTTTCCTTTACACCAGTAGGTTGTCCTTCTGTAGAGTGCTGTGACTGGGTTCCTTGCCTACATACATTCACATATCTTAGTGTCCTTTCTGCTCCTTCCTGCCTCTTAATAAATACGTATTGAGTGCCCAGTTTGTGCCATTTTTCTTGGTGCTGAGATGACACAGTGGTAACAAGACAGACCAAGTCACCAGCCTCATGGTACTTATACTGAGGGAGATACACAGTAAACATATGAGCAGATAAATTTTGACTTACATACGTAAGCAAACTTTAAGGTAATGCAAAGTGCTTTTAAGAAAAATAAAACAAGGTAATGAGTAGAGTGATCCTAACAGCAATGATGAGCATTCCAGTTGCTTCACATCGTTGCCAGAACTACTTTGTATTGTTTTGTGTGTGTATGTTTTATTTTAGACATTCTAATAGGTATGAAGTGGTATCTTATTATTGTTTTTTTTTTTTTTTGCATTTTTCTGTTGACCAGTGGTGTTGAACATCTTTTCATATGTTTATATACCATCTGTATTTTTTCTTTATAAAGTGTCTGTTGAAATTTTTCGCCCATTAAAAAAAAATTGGGTTGATTTTCTTCTTTTTGAGTTGTAAAGGTCTTTATATGTTTGGGATATAAGTCCTTTTTCAGATATGTGTTTTCTCCCAGTCATGATTTTTCTTTGTATTATTTTTTAATGATATATTTTGAGGAACAGAAGTTTTTAATGTTTATGAGTCCAATTAGCAAGTTTTCTTTTGTGGTTTATGCTCTTAATGTCCTGAGACATATATTCTCTCACTGTTTGGGAAGCTGGAAGTATGAAATCAAGGTGTCAGCAGGGCCATGCTCTCTCTGAGGGTTCTTGTGGAGCACCTTTTTTTCCTCTCCCTCTATTTTGATGGTTGCTGCCAATCCTTGGCAGCACAATTCAGTTGGTTGACACCATTCAAATCAAAGCAGTCTTCCCTCCACCCACAAAAGTCATGTCCTTACCGTATACAAAATACATTTGCTCCATCTCAACATCCTCAAGAGGCTTGACCTATTCCAGCATCAACTATGAGTCTAAAGTCTCATCAAAATTTCATCAACTCAGAATGTCCCAAATCTTATCTTATAAATCATGCAAATCAGATATTTGTGAGACTCTGAGTATGGTCTATACTGGGGCAGAATTCATCTCCATTTGTTTATCTTGAAACCTAGAAGACAATGGTATTATAGGCATAGGATAGACATTCTCATTCCAGAAGGGAGAAAACAGAAGGGGAAAAAAGGTTCACAGGTCCCAAGTGAGTCCACACAGCAGGGCCAGTTTCATTAGGTTTCAAGGCCTGGGCATAATTCTCTGGCTTGATCCACCCTCTGGGCCCATGGAGGCCCTGTGGGCCTCTGAGCTGCCCTCAGTGAAGTCGACTTAACTGACCTTGGCCTGCAGCAGCAGATGAGATGCACCCTCTGGATGGCCTGTTTCCTGATTGCAGAATACAAAAAGTCTGACAGCCTTCCTACATTTCATTCTCCTACATTTCATGTCCTCTTTGTTCCAGGCTAGCAGGGTTTCTGCTGGGAGGGATGGCTGGATCCATGAGTCTTACACCTAATCTCTCTGGTGAAAGGTTGTCCAGCTGCTTCTTTAGTCCTGTTTCCAGAGCATGATATCTTGGACAGGTTGAGAATTTTACAGATCATCAAGTGTTGGTTCCTTTTTGCTTAATAATTTCTTCCTCAATTTATCTCTTTCCTCTTGCATTTTACTCTAAGCTGCAAGGAGAAACCGTGGTCACATCTTTCACACTTGGCTTAGGAATCTCCTCAGCTAAACATCCAAGTCATTACTTACAAGTTTTACTTTCCACCCAATGGCAGAACACAGTTTAGCCAAGTTTCTGCCACTTAGTAACAAGGATCACTTTTCTTCCAGTGTCCAATAATATGTTCACCATTTCCTTTTAAAGTCCTCACCAGAAGAACCTTTTCAAGTTTGCATTTCTAGCAACAGTCTGTTCTTGACGATACATGTATTCTCTAAGCATTCTCTATGCTTTTTCTAAAATTCCCCTCTTTTCTTTCTGACTGCTCACCAGAATTGCCTTTAACATTTGTATTTATACCAATAGTTTTTTTAAGGCAATCTAAGCTTTTTTTATTATGTGCCTCAAAACTCTTCCAGCTTCTACCCATTACCTGATTCCAAAGCCACTTCCACATTTTTTAGGTAATTATTACAACAGCACCACACTTTCTGGTACCAGAATATGTATTAGTTTCCTAGGTTTGCCATAACAAAGTACTACAAACTGGATGACTTTTAAAAAGGAGAAATGTATTCGTTCACATTTCTGGAGGCAAAATTCTGAAATTAAGGTGCCAGCAAGGCCATACTGTCTCTGAAGTCTCTATGGAAGGATCTTTCCTTGCCTCTCTGTGACTTTTAGTGGTTGCCAGTAATCTTTGGTGTTCCTTGGCTTATAGACATATGACTGCAATTTTTGCCTCTGTTATCACGTGGATTTCTTCCTCTGTGTCTGTGTCCAAATTTCCCTTGTCTTATAAGGACATCAGTCATTGGCTTAGGAACTCATCTTCACTTGATTATACCTGGAAATACCCTATAAATTTACATTCACAGGTACTGGGGGTTAGGACTTTAAAATATTTTTTGGGGGACGCAGTCACATAGGAGAAAATCTAGGTGGTCTTGGTTTTAGCAATGAATTTTTAGATACAAAACCAAAAGAAAGAAAAAATTATAAATTGGACTTTATTAAAATTAAAAACTTCTCTGAAAGATGCTGTTAAGAAAATAAAGACAAATTGTACACTGGGAGAAAATGTTTGCAAAACACATATCTGATAAAGGACTTGTCATAGAGTTGGAATTGTACAGTATATAGCCTTTTCAGATTGGCTTTTTTCCCTTAGCAACATTCACTTAAGATTCCTCCATATCTATTTCTGGCTAGGTAGCTTATTTCTTTTTAATCACTGAATAATATTCCATTGTATGGATATACCACAGTTTATCCATTCAACTATTGAAGTACATCTTGATTGCTTCCAGTTTTTGTTGATTGTGAATAAACCAACTATAAACATTTGAATGCATGTTTTTGTGTGGACATAAGTTTCAGATCAATTGGATAAATATCTGGGAGTACAATTGCTGGGTAATATGGCAATACTAAGTTAAGCTTTGTAAGGATCTGCTAAACAGTCTTCTAGAGTGACTGTACCATTTTGTGTTCTCAGCAATGAATCCACATCCTTAACAGCATTTAGTATTGTCACTTTTTTGAATTTTAGCCATTCTGATAGTTAGGTTGTAACATCTTATTGTTGTTTTAATATGCAGTTCTCTAATGACATATGATGTTGAGCATCTTTTCGTTTGCTTATTTGCCATCTGTACATTTTTTTCTTTTTTGGGCCGTGCCACACGCCATATGGGATCTTAGTTCCCCGACCAGGGATTGAACTCATGCCCCCTGCAGTAGAAGCACGGAGTCCTAACCACTGGACCGCCAGGGAATTCTCTGACATCTGTACATATTCTTGGGTGAGGTGTCAGTTTAGCTTTTTTGCCTATTTTTAAATTGGGTTGTTTTCTTGTTGAGCTTTGAGTTCTTTTCTTCTAAGCCACCCAGTTTGTGGTACTTTGTTACGGTAGCCTTTGGGCACCAATACAGTTATCTTCTAGCAGTTATTTATAGTTTTTAGTTTTACATTTAGGCCTATGATCCATTTTGACTTAATTTTCATGAAAGTGTAAGGTCTATGTTTAGATTCTTTTTTTTTTGCATGTGGGTGTCCAGTTGTTTTTTTTTTTTATAATTTTATTTATTTATTTATTTATTTTTGGCTGTGTTGGGTCTTTGTTTTTGTGCGAGGGCTTTCTCTAGTTGTGGCGAGCGGGGGCCACTCCTCGTCGCGGTGCGCGGGCCTGTCACTATCGCGGCCTCTCTTGTTGCGGAGCACAGGCTCCAGACGCACAGGCTCAGTAATTGTGACTCACGAGCCTAGTTGCTCTGCGGCATGTGGGATCTTCCCAGACCAGGGCTCGAACCCGTGTCCCCTGCATTGGCAGGCAGATTCTCAACCACTGCGCCACCAGGGAAGCCCCTGTACTCTTTTAAATTTGTTAAAGTATGTTTTATGGACCCAAATGTGGCCTTTCTTGGTGAATGTTCCATATAAGCTTGAGAGGAGCATGTATGCTAATGTTGTTAAATGAAATAGTCTATAAATGTCAGTTAGATACACTTGATTGCTGGTATTGATCATTTCAACTATGTCCTTACTGATTTTCTGCCTGCTGGATCTGTCAATCTGATAAAAGGGTGCTGAAGTCTACAACTGTAGCAGTAGATTTGTTCATTTCTTTTTGTAGTTCTGTCACTTGCCGCACATATTTTGATACTCTGTTGTTAGGTGCATACATATTAAGAATTGTTATGTCCTCTTGGATAAGGAGTACTTATCATTATGTAGTGTGCCACTCTTTGTCACTGATACTGTAATTTTCCTTGTCCTGAAGTCTGCTTTGCCTGAAATTAATATAGCCTCTCTAGCTTTATTTTGATTAGCATTAGCATGCTGTATCTTTTTCCTTCCCTTACTTTTAATCTGTCTCTATCTTTATATTTAAAGTGAGATTTTTGTGGACAGCTTATATTTGGGTCTTTTTTATCTACTCTGATATGCGAATGTATTTAGACTGTTCACATTTAAAGTGATGTTAGCATAGTTAGGTTAATGTCTACATATTTGTAACTTTTCAACTTGTTGCACTTACTGTTTCATTATCTTCCCCCATTTTTCTGCCTTCTCTTATTTTAAGTGATCATTTTATCATCAATTAAATCATTTTATCTCCTTTTAATTAAAAAGTTACTCTTTTTTTAGTGGTTGCTCCAGTGTTTGAAGTATACATTTACAATTAATATAAATCTACTGTCCAATAACACTATGTTATTTCACAGGTACTGCAGTTACCTTGTAACACGGTAGTCCCAATTTCCTCCTGTTGTTCTTTACAACATTGCTGTCATTATTTTCAGTTATCCATATGCTATAATCACCCAATACATTGTAGCTTTTATTACCTTGAAAAGTTATTTATTATATCAATTAACAGTAAGAAAGATGAAGGATTCTATTTCACCTTCATTTATTCCTTTTGTCTTGCTCTTCATTTATGTAGATCTTAGTTTCCGGCCTGTAGCATTTTTCTTTGTGCTGAAAAAACAAACAAACAAACAACCCACCCCCCCCAAAAAAAGACCAAACAAACAAATTTCTTTTAACATCTCCTGCAAGGCAGGTCTACTAGTGACAAATTCCCTCAGTTTTTGTTTGTATGAGAAGGCATTTATTCCTCCTTCACTTTGGAAGGATGATTTTATGGGATACGGAATTCTAAGTTGGTGGATTTTTCTTTTAACTTTGAAAATATTCCACTCTATAGTCTTCTGTTGATCAGACTCACTGATTCTTTCCTCAGTTATGTCCAGTCTACTGATGAGTCCATCAAAGGCGTTCTTCATTTATGTTACAGTGTTTTTAGTTTCTAGCATTTTCTTTTTATTCTTTCTTAGAATTTCCATCTCTTTGTGTACATTACCCATCTGTTCTTGCACATTGTCTACAGTTTCCATTAGAACTCTTAGTTACTTTAAATCTCTATATGATAATTTCAGTATGTGTGTCATATCTGAGTCTGGTTCTCATGCTTGCTTTTTCTCTTCACATGTTTTTGTTTTCCTTTTAGAGTGCTTTATTATTTTTGTTGAAAGTCAGATATGTTGTGTTGAGTAATAGGAACTAAGATATTTAGGCTTTCAGAGTGAGGTTTTATGTTAATCTGGCTAGAGGCTGGGCTCTGTTTATGTTTCCTATAGCTGTAGGTGTCAGAGGCTGCAGTTTACTCTAGTTTACTTGTTTTTTTGTGTGTGTTTTTCCCTCTTCTACTGTCTTTAGTTTTCCCTAAGAATTCCTTCTTAAATAGAATTTATGACTTGCAACTTTTTCACTTATAGTCCACTGCTAACACACTGAAGCCCAATTGATATGGTAGGGTTTCGAGGACGAGAAGCATTGTATAACCTAATGATTAAATCTCAGTTTTTGTAGTGGGCCTGAGTCCTTGGGATGTGACATTTAGAAGTGTTTTCTTATTCTTTTTTTCTCCTCTTTACATGAGACAGGATGGCTAGAGGGGGCTAGAGTTGACCAGTTGCCCTTCCTCCAGGTCAGATAAGGCTCTAGTCAAGTACCTTTCTTGGGAGGGCAGGCTTTTTTTGTGGAGAGTGCTCTAGGTGCATTTCAAAATGTTTACTTTTCCCCTCCCTTTGTCTGAAACACAAGGGTATTTTTCTCCACTCTTCCCCATGAGAACCTGGTGCAGTATGGCAATGCCTCATGGACTGGGTATGGTCATAAGGGGATGGTAAGGAACAGTGAAAGACAGGGAGAACATGAACAGATGAAGTAGTGGTAGTAGAAAGGTTGCAACCTTTATAACTTTAGTGACTCGGAAAGAACACAGAATGCAGTGATTTCATACAAATAGCATGGTAAGGACCCATGAGGGGTGATAGTTCTCTCTCATTTCTATGATTGATTGGGTAACACCTATTTTTTAAATGTTTAAACTTTCATTAATAACTTGATTTTTAAATTATTTTTACGTAATTACCTCTGTTTTATTTTACTCTTATTGAAGTAGATTGTTTATCTTTTTATGGCTTTTTAAATATCAGCTTTATTGAGGTATAAGTATGTACAAATATCTTTATCTCATGAATAAAGATAATTTCATTTATTCCTTCCCAGTTGGAATACCTTTATTTCTTATTCTTGCCTGATTGCACTGGCCAGAACTGCCAGTGGCTCTTGAGGTGGCACTTCAGCACTTCATTCCTCCCTGCTTCACCCCGCTCCCAACACTCACACACTCATAGTGCAGAGGATGAGTAATAAACCGCTGAGCAAAAATGAAATTTCCTAGTGGTAATATGAATATTGCTTATCTTTATAATCAGAAAAAGCAACAACATTATTCCTTAAAAAAAACAACTAAACTGAAAATAATTGTTAAAAGGTATAAAACATGTTAAATAATTAATAATAGTCCAAGAAGCTTATACTAGCAGTTTGGTCACAGGAAATACAGACTTTACAGGAAGGAACTATTATCCCTGAGGTGACTTCAGGAAGGGGAGCAAGATTACTCAATATTGAGCATTTGGGGTTTCTTTCATTCTCTTCTCTCCAGGCCAGTATCTCCGAGAGTGGGTCGAGATAGAACTTTTAAAGGAATTGGGAACAGTTACGTTCCTGGGAGGTGGGTGTCTGGGGCCTCCACGTGGCAGCTCAGAGGTGAGAGGAGATGACTTCTGGTTTACAGAGAGAAGAAAAATTACCAAAGCACTTTGGCTCTTTCCGCGGTCCATCCGGGAGCATGCAGTGTCCTTGACCCGCAGATGGAGATGGTGGCTTGCTACCCAGGAAATGGAGCAGGTTATGTGCGACATGTGGACAACCCCAGCAGCGACGGCTGCTGTATCCCCTGCATCTACTACCTGAACAAGAACTGGGATGCCCAGCTACGTGGTGGTGGGGTCCTGCGGATATTTCCAGAAGAGAAATCGTTCATAGCGTACGTGGAGCCCATTTTTGACAGACTGTTGTTCTTCGGGTCAGACCACAGGAACCCACATGAAGTCCAGCCTTCCTATGCAATCAGATACACCATATGACTGTTTGGTACTTTGATGCTGAAGCAAGGCCAGAAGCCAAAAAGAAATTCAGGAATTTAATTAGGAAAACTGAACCTGCCCTCACTGAGGACTGACCCTGATCTGAAATACGCTGGCCTCATTCATTTTAGTAACAGTTCCTGAATTCACTTTAAGAGTTGAGATCCAAAGAAGGCCTCTTCTTTAGTGACTTGGTGATGAGAACCCCCCTGCTGCTTGCATCATTCACATCCCTGTCTTGTGTACAGTACTGTGTGTTTTCTTGCCAAGACTGCATCTACCTTCAGACACTCTCTTTGCCAGGTGAACTCATTTGCTAACTCCAGAAATACCTGTAGACGACCTAGCTGGCCAGCGGTTTAATTGTCAGATTTGGTAATCCTGGGTATCAAAGCAAGAACCTGGAAGCACGGGCGAGGGACTGAATCTTACTTGCACTTTATGTACACTTCCTGATTTGAAAGGAGGAGGTTTGCAAAGAAGTTAGACGGTGACAGATGCCACAGAGAGGCATCACTGAAGCCTTAACATCAGGAAACAGAAATCTGTGTCATCTGAACAATTTCCAGATGTTCTTAATCCAGGGCTGTTGGGGTTTCTGGAGGATTATCACAACTAATGACGTTATTACCTCTAGAAAGGGCTGCTGTCATAGTCATCAATCTCTAAGTATCCTGTGGGTGGACACTCCTTTTTCCTGGTCCTGCAAACTGGTCTTTCTGCCTCTGCCCCATTTTGCTGAAAATATGACTTTCTCATCAAAGATGACAACACCATTTATTTTCTATTTTCACTTCTGACTTAGAGAACCTAATTCATTAATGTTCTGGTTGCTTTATTGAAATGAAATTTGAATTTAAATCAAAGGAGAAAAGAATCTTCCTGGTAGTTTAGAGCCAACAACTTCTGATAATGGTGTCGAAAGACCTGGGACTACTGATATACAACAAACGTGTGCATCTTGAACAATTTGAGATTGGAGATTGAGTCGGAAATGTGGGCATTCCTATTTTTCAGTTTTTCTTTCTAATGAGCTCACCCTTCTTTAACAAAATAAGAAAATCACGAAAACTAGGGCACTATATTTTAAAAAGGAAATAGAAATAAAACAAAAAATCCTGAAAAGCTGCTTGAGTTCTTCCACATTTTCTGACCCTAGTAACCTCTTTTCAACAGATTTGACTCTTCAGATTCACTGTGGTTAGCAGTGTGGCCAGAATCATGGAATTTGCTAGAACTGTGGGAAGCTCTGCTCCTACAGTAAGCACAGATTCCGCTGCCTCAAGAACTCTGTATTGAGCTCCTGTTTTATGCAAGTTACTTTTCTTAGTTTTCAATTCCATTTTCATATTTTAAAAATCCCTGTAATTTCTTGCTTGAAAATCCCATGAACATTAAGGGGCCAGAAATACTTTCTTTGGTCACTGACACATACATAGACTTTCCAAGAAAGAAGCATATTTTTATGTGTGTCTGGTTTTGGAAAATTTCCAGATAAGACTTGTCTTCATTCTCATGACTGCTCTGTTTTTTTTCTGTAGTATTCATCACCTCCTAACTTACTATGTAATTTACTTATTTGTTATGTTCATTGTCTGGTATCCTTTCTCTAGAGTGTAAGCACAATGAAGACAGGGATTTTTGTATGTTTTTAATCAATGGAATGTATTCCCAGCACCTAAAATAGTGCCTGGCACATAGTAAGGGCTCAATAAATACTTGTTGAATAAACTCATTCTCCTGCCGTAAAAAAAAAAAAAGAATTGGAAGTAGGCTCAGCCCAGGAGGTCAGAATTGCCAGGGCAAGGTGCATCTTGCATCTAACAAAGTCGATATGAAGAAATGGTCTTTGCTAGCATGTGCTTTAGTTTTGAGAGAGTTTAAGATAAACTGAAAATAGTACCCCAGCTGAAAATTTGAGAATACGTATAGTATTCATTGGCTCTTCTATGTCACTGTAACTCCTGAAGAAAAATGTCCTGCTTTTGTTGGCTGGGCAAACTAAATACATGTGTTTTCCCCCTCTTATGATCACGTGAGACCACTTTGTGTCATGTTGGAGCTTTTCTCCTCTATCTTCAGTGATGTATTCAAAGCCAAGTAATTTCTTTTAGGCTTCCCTCTTCTCAGGGTTAATTCCCTGATTTTCTACACTATAGCACCTTCTCCAGGAGTTGGAGGGAAATCTTTATTTTAGGGGTCTGACTTCTGTGTTCTTGAAATGGTTATGCAGATTGCCTGGTGATGCATACACGTTTTTCACAGAATTAACTAATTAGTTAATCCATCAAACACTTCTTGAGTGTGTAAAATATCTAGTCACTGAAGATACAAAAATTAAAAAGTTACAGTTCCTGCCCTCAAATGCTCATGGTTCAACCTGGGGAGATGTGTCCAAGAAATCATTATAAACAGAAATATAGTAGAAGCACAGAATGGGCTTACTTAGCCAAAACATGGGGGGAAGTGGGTAATACAGTAGAAGCTTTCAACTATATTTCCTGAAAAGTTTTCTTTTGCTTTAAAAGAAAGTGAAGATTCTGTTTTTATTGTATAATTTACTTTTGTAGACTTTATAGACTGCCTAGGCATCAGTACACATTTGTTGATGTGTACATTTGTTGATGTTGACTGAATTCTACAGTCTACACTATTACTGATTTACTACAGTGGTTGTAACTCAAAAACTGAAATAAATGTTAATCAGCTTAATATTGATATTATTTTGTTTATTTCTTCTATGATATACTATGTCAAATATAAGAGAAGAGAAATTCATCCAGTTTGGTTCTTGTGTTTCTGTAGGGTTATCTCAAACTCACTGCACTAACAGACACCAGAAATGGGCATGTGTTTCTGATCAAAGCTGATTGTTCTGGAAGTACTGCTGACTCTTATGGAAGATTTGAAATTGGTGACCGTTGGTATAGATTGATATGGATTTCAGTCAACTCATCTCTGTGCAAGAGAGATCTTACTAATTTGTGTGTGTATTGTGCGTATGTGCATTTATATAAAGAGGATAAGATGTTTGGTTGCCATTCACATGTTTATTTGGTGGAATGCAGTGGATAGCATATTTAAACACTGGTATTTAAATAGTAAGAGTATCTCCAGTTATCAAGGAGCATCTTAAAACTATCTGACATTTCTGAAGGAAATTCATTTTAACTGTCTTTAATTAAGATTGTATCGTTTAATGGGCAGAAGACCTAAATAGACATTTCTCCAAGGAAGACATACAGATGGCCAATAGGCACATGAAGAAATGCTCAACATCACTAATTATTAGAGAAATGCAAATCAAAACCACATTGAGGTATCACCACAGGCCGATCAGAATGGCCATCATTTAAAAGTCTACGAATAACAAATGCTGGAGAGGGTGTGGAGAAAAGGGAACCCTCATACACTGTTGGTGGAAATGTAAATTGGTGTAGCCACTATGGAAAACAGTACAGAGGTTGCTTAAAAAACTAAAAATAGAATTGCCATATGATCCAGCAATCCCACTCCTGGCCATATATCTGGAGAAAATTCTAATTTGAAAAGATACATGCACCCCAGTGTCCATTGCAGCAGCATTTACAATAGCCAAGACACAGAAGCAACCTAAATGTCCATTGACAGATGAATGGATAAAGAAGATGTGGTATATATAAATAATGGAATACTATTCAGCCATAAAAAATGATGTAATGCCATTTGCAGCAACATGGATGGACCTAGAGATTATCACACTAAGTGAAGTAAGTCAGGGAAAGAGAAATATCATATGCTATCCCTTATATGTGGAATCTAAAATATGATACAAATGAACTTATTTACAAAACAGAAACAGACTCGCAGACATAGAAAACAAATTTATGGTTACAAAAGGGGAAAGGAGGTGGGAGAGGGATAAATTAGGAGTTTGGGTTTAGCAGATACAAACTACTATATATAAAATAGATAAACAACAAGGTCCTATTGTATAGCACAGGGAACTATATTCAATATCCTGTAATAAACCGTAATGGAAAAGAATGTGTGTGTGTGTGTGTGTGTGTGTGTGTGTGCGTGTGCATGTATATATAATTGAACCACTTTGCTGCATACTGGAAACTAACACAACATTGTAAATCAACTATACTTCAATAAAAAAATTTTTAAAAAGATTGTATCATTTAAAATATTTTCAATCATGTATTTGCGAGGTAGAAGCTTGGATATCATTCTTGGTGGTTTTTATTTAGCAATGAGGTCTTTGACGTTTCAGTGTTATTTCCAGAGGAGGCCTATCACTTAAGTCCATTACCTCAGTACCAGTCACAAGGCCACTGCTGTCCTTGTAAAAAGAGATTTTTTCCCCTTTGTCAAAGTAGAATTTTCAAAAATTAAAAATGTGACTCATTAAAATTTGAAATGAAACCATGTTAAGGATTTTATTCAATTTATTTATTAATGAAGCAACCAGGAAGGTGGCCAAGGTAGTTCAGAGAACATTTTGAGGATCTAGGCTTTTATATGTATTTTGAATGAAGGTTAGAGTAAGAATGCTAGGTTAGATTTTAAAAGCCTGGTTAATGTGTGACAGGGCAATAAATTATAATCTTTGGTACCATCTTTTCTCTCAGAAATTATTTGTTTCCCAACTGGCTGAAAATCTATAGGTTAACATGTAATTTTACTAAGTCTAGGACTTTTAATCAACAGTAAACAATGAGTTGTACAAAGTACAATTTCTTTATATAATTAAATAATCCTTGGGAGGGCCTTTTAAACATCATCCTCATATAACATTGAAAGGATATGCCACCTATGTTTTTGCTTTACCTCCATGTTTTAAATAATCTTTCTTAACATACTACATCAAAGTTTTAAAATATGTTTCCAAACATTAACTTTTAGATTAAGATTATAGTAATCTTATTTCATTTGCAGGTAAACTAATTGAAAGAGTCACCAGACCAAAAAAACCTCTAGATTTCAACCAATGGGAGCAATGTAACATCATCTTACAGGCCTATTATGGCAAAGATTAGAAGAGAAAAAAATGTTTATCCTGTGTGAGGACATTTTATAGATTGAACATGACCTCCTTGAAGATAGGCTCTGAAGTTAATTCTTATCCTCCAATATCGAATCTCCAGCACCTAATTCAGAATAAGTTTGGCATTAAAAGAATTAACTCGCTGAGTTACAGTGACTAAATAAATGAGTAATAATATGTCAAAACTGTGAGAACTCGAGTTGTCTAAAATTCCTTTACATTGTATGTTTGACCAGGTGAACAACAATTGTGTGCTGGCTCCAGGATACTAATTCGACCTTCTGTCTGACTCTGAGAACACAAGGCTCAGTACCTGCAGAAACCTTTTACCCATCTCATCGGGAATGGGGACAACATGTCTTCATCGGGGAACACTACAGCAGAGTCTGGTAGGTTCTTATGCATTGTGCACCGTGGTGGACATGGGCAGCAGGAGGAGCCAGAGCAGTGCTTCTCAGATGGTAAGTACGCATGAACCACCTGTGGATTTGTTAACCCGCGCGTTCTGATTCACTGGGTCTGTGGTGGGGCCCAAGACTCTGCATCTCTAACAAGCCACCATGCTTAGAATAGCAAGGATTAGACTCCTATATAAGTTTTATTTTACTCTGATCAAATAATGCTTATTTCTGATTGTAGATATAGTATATATTTATCGCAGAAATTCTTATGTACTTAGGAAAGTACATAAAAGCACAAAAAAGGAGGATTTGGGTATATAATACTAATGCAGTGTTTCAATTAGATGTTAACTGTCTCCCAGCTGACTCATGGTGTCATTGTCGTGCCTCACTCATTGGTAGCTTGCCATCAGTTCTCAACGTTTCTTTTATGTCTTTTCTCTTCCATGTACAGCTCAGCTCTTGGTTCCTCTTCTACCCTGCCTCCCTGTAATCAGTGTTGTTCCCTTCCCCTAGGGGCTTAAGCCAGAGGTCTACATAGGGCATTCCCTGCCAGGCTGCTGCTCTAGCCTTGCAGGTCTGATTTCAGAAGTACTTCTGGTCCTGTTTACACTCCGAAAAGCCTGGAGGCAGCTTTCTTTCTCATCATGATATTACTTATCCATAACACATATGTTGTTTCCAGTTTTTTTTTCCTTCAATTATAGATATTATTATTGACATGTTAATATTTATAGATTTTATTCTTTGGTTGAATTCTTTCTTCAGGATACATTCTCCAGATTGGGATCCTTGAGCTAATGAATCTTAATTTTGTATCACTTTTACTACCTATTGCGATATTATTTTTAGAAAAGGTTAAGCACGTTACCAGCAATATATCAGTTATACTGTAACCTCACCACATTTGGTGTTACCACAGCAAAAAGAAATGTGGTTAATTTGTTAATTTACTTGTTATGAAATGATGCCTTGAGCTTCCTTTAATTTACATTGCTGTGATTACTGTCCAGGATTATTTATTTCCTTTTGTGTAACCTGACTTAAAAAAAAAATCTGCTTGATACTTTTTCCATTTTGAGCTAACTGTGCATTAACAGTTCTATCAATTATCTTCTGATCTTCTATTCAAGAATCTGATGAAATTTAAATTTTATGTGAGTCTTTTAAAATATAATTTTGACTCAGCTTCTTTCTGTTACATCCTAAGCACTCCATGCCTTTGTTTTAGCTTCTGTGAAAAGGACAATAAAAGCATACAAAAAATAGTTGAGGCATCAATTTTCTTAAGACATTTGCAAATTAATATGCAAGTGGCCAAACTGGGTGGGCTTCCGTAAAAGAAATTAAAATAAAATTAGCAATTCTCATATTTTGTCGTCAGAACTTTTCATGAATATATTTTTCTGTATTCAAAAAGTACTACATTATATTGTAGTAATTTATAGTTTTATTCTTTATTGCCACCTAGCAAATTATCTCTTTTCTCAAGGAAAGAGAATGCTTTGCAAAATTGAAAAGTTAAACATATAGATGGATTTAAAGTCCACAATAAGAGAGACAGACAGACAGAGTAAGAATCAAGTTACTTTATTATTATTATTTTTTAAATTTTTATTGGAGCATAGTTGATTTACAATGTTGTGTATTTTCAGGTGTACAGCAAAGTGAATCAGTTATGCATATACATATATCCACTCTTTTTTAGATTCTTTTCCCATATAGGTCATTACAGAGTATTGAGTAGAGTTACCTATGCTATACGGTAGGTCCTTATTAGTAATCTATTTTATATATAGTAGTGTGTATATGTCAATCCCAATCTTCCAGTTTATCCCTCCCCCTACCCCTTACCCCCTGGTAACCATAAGTTTGTTTTCTACATCTGTAACTCTACTTCTGTTTTGTAGATAAGTTCATTTGTACCTTTTTTTAAGATTCCATATATAAGCGATATCATATGATATTTGTCTTTCCCTGTCTGACTTACTTCACTCCGTATGACAATCTCTAGGTCCATCCATGTTGCTGCAAGTGGCATTATTTTGTTCTTTGTATGGCTGAGTAGTGTTCCATAGTATATATGTACCACATCTTCTTTGTCCATTCCTCTGTTGATGGACATTTAGGTTGCTCCCATGTCCTGGCTATTGTAAATAGTGCTGCAGTGAACATTGGGGTGCATGTATCTTTTCAAATTATGGTTTTCTCCAGATATATGCCCAGGAGTGGGATTGCTGGATCATATGGTAGCTCTATTTTTAGTTTTTTAAGGAACCTCCATACTGTTCTCCATAGTGGTTGTACCAGTTTACATTCCCACCAACAGTGTAGGAGGGCTCCCTTTTTTCCACACCCTCTCCAGCATTTGTTGTTTATAGATTTTTTGGTGATGGCCATTCTGACTGGTGTAAGGTGATACTGCATTGTAGTTTTGATTTGCATTTCTCTAATAATTAGTGATGTTGAGCATCTTCTCATGTGCTTTTTAGCCATCTCTATGTCTTTGGAGAAATGTCTATTTAGATCTTCTGCCCATTTGTTTGATTGGGTTGTTTGTTTTTTTGATATTGAGCTTTGTAGATTAATCCCTTGTCAGTTGCTTCATTTCCATATATTTTCTCCCATTCTGAGGGCTTTTTGTTTTGTTTATAATTCCCTTTGCTGTGCAAAAGCTTTTAAGTTTAATTAGGTCCCATTTGTTTATTTTTGTTTTTATTTTCATTACTCTAGGAGGTGCATCGAAAAGGGTCTTGCTGCGATTTATGTCAAAGAGTGCTCTGCCTACCAAGTTCCTTTAAAAGGATCAAAATCTTTAGTCACAGACACAGTCCCCAAATCACTTATTATCCCTTATTGAAATTTATAGTTTTTATGGAATTCCAGCTGGAATTTGTATTCTCTTTTCTTGGCTCCCATACGCCTTTATTTATATCCTTATTGGAGTGTATGTTTTATTGCCTCATTCATTTTTATATTTTCTTATTGAACTGCAAACTCCTTGAGGATGGAGATTGAGTCTTTTTCCTCTTTCCTTAAGCAAGCTCAGTACTTTGTGTATTGTAGATGTTTAATAAGTGTTTGTTGGTTTGAACATGATCTCAGAACTGCTCTTAGCGTTGACAGGAAACAGAGAACAGAGGAGGTACTAACCTGTAGTTTCTGCAATATGCTGTCCTTCAACAAATGACAGATTAGCAGTTTTGACTTACGGTAAATTTCTGTTACCAAACAGATGTTTGTAATAGAAAGAATGAAGTGACCTTCAAGCCCTTAGGAAAGAATGAAGTGATCTTTAAGAACTGACTGAGTTTCACTAAGAGCAAGATAGGTTAAACCAGCCTCTAACTAGAGTAGTCTAGAGCAGCCCTGGATCAAGAGGAAGCTCTCCTTATCCTAATGGAGTAGGCATTCTTCTTCCTGGTCACCCTAAGATTAGAATGACTCAAACCACCAAACCCCCGGGAATTCTTTGCTTGGAACACCTGGTGGCCCTAAAGCCTCCCTTGGAACCCTATTGCAAGGTCAAATAGTTGCTTGAGCCTAGCAATGCATGCTGAAATTAGAAATCATCCTTTTATAATTCTGAAAAATGGTGGAGTACGCAGGAGATTCATTTACCAGTTGAACTAGTGTACTAGTCACTTAGATGTCCCATTGGCAAAGTCTATGTGAAGATCCTCGGCCTTCTTCATGTTTCAGGCACCTTTAAAACTTAACCACAGTGACCTGAAATTTCTGGTTATCGTACTGCGTCAGGTCCAAAATCTGAATTATGTGGTACCGTGTAGGACCTGAGCTAGCTAGCCCAGGGTTTATGCTGCTCGCTGTCAATTCCTGAGTATCCTGGAGGAGAACACAGTTCTCATTATAGTAAATATCTATGCCAAAACAGACCACTAGGTTCTTTGTGCTGGTTCATCTTTAGTTTTTCCAGTCAACCCTACTTTTTCTTGAGATAATTTTTTTCTAACCTTCCCACTCATGTGTCTGAGAGAGGGCCACATTTGTAACTTGTAATTTTTAAGACCTTATAAGTTCATGTCCATCTATCAATAAGCCAAGTGGGGTATTTAAAGGAGTCACTGGGAAGTACTGTTGGTACTGTGCCTTTAATATGGGTAAAATGACAGGTTACCTAGCTCCCAGAGGCAGGGTTAATGAACAACAGGTAGTTAAATCAGTCCACACATCTTTCATGGTAATTATGTCCTTAACTCTTAGTTCTGTAGTGTATCTAGAGCCATCCTGACTCTGGCCATTGGTCAAGGAATTTCAATTCACAAGAAGGGTTTATAGGATACCACATGAGGGGCTGCTAGTAGGCCTCAATTGACATAACATTGCTCACCAGTAGAAAGCATCCCATAGTCAACCTAGACTCACTCAACTCCCATATAATCTCTATCACCTGACCCTTCAAGAACATTGAAGACTGCATTCTGAACTCTTCCTGAGTCACTGAAGTTATAAAGGTTGCTACCTTTCTACTACCACTACTTCATCTTTTCATGTTCTCTCTCTCTTTCACTGGTCCTTACCATCCCTTTATGACTATACCCAGTCCATGGGGCCTTACCATGCTGCCAGGACTTTCAGGATGTGCTCCAAAAATAGCCTCCACCAGGGCTTGCTCCAGTGCCGAACCAAGGAGAAAGTCTGGACACCATAGGAGTTCATAGGAACGTGAGGTCAAACAAGCTTTCTTAGGGGCAGGATCTCAGACTGGACAAAAAAGGGACACCCCTTGCCTTATCCCAAGGTTAAGGTATCTAGGAATGAGTAGGAAGGGAGAAGGGGGTGTTCTATGCAGCCTGGTGCTTTTAAACTCTCATATCTGCCCCTAAGCCACACATGAGCACACATAAAAATGGCTCTCTGTTGCCTTTTCATTTTTCATGGACCCCATTAATTTATGGCCTTCTATGTCTTATATGACTTCTCGTCTCCTAGCTTTCCACTTCATATTTCATTCCTTGAACTGATGCTTAGCACCCCTTCTCCAGTTTTGACCTGTTACTTTCCTTATTTGATTCTGATTTGGACTCTTCTGGCCAAGTGATTATCATGATTTTGAGAAAATACCTTGTTTATTCTAGTCTACTAATCTAGAATCCATGATGGAAGGGCACATCCCCTACTACCATAACGGAAAAGCTTTCCCTGTTGCCTAGCATCTTGCATTTGTCCAAACCTTGGAAAAATACTTTTATTGCTAGAGAAACATATAATAAGATTGATCACACAATGACAATTGCTAACAAAATTCATTATTCCATGGACATTTTTCTACTGCATGTTCTGGCCTGGGCACTGTATTCTAGGTTGGAAATAGAGAAGTGTAAGCAGAAATGAAAAAATTCAAGAGAGGAAGATAAAGTTGGATATATCTTTCAGAAAATAAAAGAAAAAGATAAAGAGATAGAAAATAGAAAAAAGGTAAAGTTAGAGCATGAATCTAAGAGCCTGCATTTAACTAACAGGAATTCAGAAAAAAAGTGGAGACTGAGGAGCTAATTATTAAAGAAAAACTCCTAGACTAAGATGAGTTTCCAGATTGAGAGTAAGTTCCATTACCCAACAAAATGAAAGAAAAAAGAGCACACCAAGGCACATTATTGTGAAACCTCCAAACATGGAAAAGATCCTAAAAGCTTCTAGTGGTGGAGAATAAAGCAAGTTACATATAAAAGAATGTGCTCTAGAGTGAAATTAGCATCAAATTGTCAGTTTATCAAATTATCTCACTGGAAGCTAGAATAAAGGGTTTCTCAGACATGAAGTAAGTGTCTTCACGTTTATTTTCAATGTAGAATAAGTAAAAAATCTAAAGGAGTGATATAAGGAGCTAAAGATGTTTACCCTGGAGAAGAGAACCTAACAGTAGGTATTACACCAGTGTGCAAAGATGCCAGGAGCTATGGCGGGAGGACCCACTCTGTAGTGCTCCAGAGTGAGGAAGCCAGAACAAGGATTACAGAGTGAGACTCTGCCTTAACATGTTAATGGCCTGTGATATTCAATGATGAAATCATGATCATCTAACACAAACCTATGCAACATTGAATAGAATTATATAAGGGAATCTTCTTGAGGGATTGCTAGACTATTTAATGTAAAATCTAACTAGACAGTAAGATGCCATTTTGACAATAAATACCATTTTATTCTTTAAATTAGTAGACAGGAAGCTGTCTGGCATAGGCTAAAAAAGTGGGTCAGAAATCTAGAAGGTTTTTGTTTTAGTTAAAAAAAAAATCTTAACAGAGCCCTGCATTCCTTTAGAGAAGGTAGGTTACTTAAAAAGTATATACAAGGTCTGGTAAACTTGAGGGCTCTTCATTTATTCAAATCAAAATTTGAAAGCTCAAAATTTGACAGAATTCACAAAAGCATCGTAACCAAGTAGACACAATCCTTTTTTCCTAAAGGTTAAAATCATATATGCTTGAAAAAAATCACTCTGCACTTAAGTGTCAGTTCATTTAGCTACCTTATATTAGAGGAAAACCCATACAAATAAATATAGGAAGAACCTGTCTCAAATAATTTATTCAACTCATTAAATAATCAAGGAATAGTGAGAGGATAAAAGCTGGTTGAAAGAGCATTTTTGAGAACAGGGTATGTTTGATCCACTAGGAAGGGAATTTTGAAATAAGTTTGCTGAATTAGAAATAAAATTGATTAATGTTCTACAGGGTATTGAAACTATAACCTTTTCTGTCAGACAGACATCTTAACAAAATGATATTATTAAATTATTAACTTTACTTCTGATATAACTTTCACATATATGACCCGCAACTTTAGTTCTTCTTTTTTTTTTTAAACATCTTTATTGGAGTATAACTGCTTTACATTGGTGTGTTAGTTTCTGCTTTATAACAAAGTGAATCAGTTACACATATACATATATCCCCATATCTCTTCCCTCTTGTGTCTCCTTCCCTCCCACCCTCCCTATCCCACCCCTCTAGGTGGTCACAAAGCACCGAGCTGATCTCCCTGTGCTATGCAGCTGCTTCCCACTAGCTCTCTATTTTACGTTTGGTAGTGTATATGTGTCCATGCCACTCTCTCACTTTGTCCCAGCTTACCCTTCCCCCTCCCCGTATCCTCAAGTCCATTCTCTAGTAGGTCTGCGTCTTTATTCCCGTCTTGCCCCTAGGTTCTTCATGACCATTTTTTTTTTTTTTAGATTCCATAAATATGTGTTAGCATATGGTATTTGTTTTTCTCTTTCTGACTTACTTCACTCTGTATGACAGACTCTAGGTCCATCCACCTTACTAAAAATAACTCAATTTCGTTTCTTTTTATGGCTGAGTAATATTCCATTGTATATATGTGCCACATCTTCTTTATCCATTCATCTGTCGATGGACACTTAGGTTGCTTCCATGTCCTGGCTATTGTAAATAGAGCTGCAATGAACATTGTGGTACATGACTCTTTTTGAATTATGGCTTTCTTAGGGTATATGCCCAGTAGTGGGATTGCTGGGTCATATGGTAGTTCTGTTTTTAGTTTTTTAAGGAACCTCCATACTGTTCTCCATAGTGGCTGTATCAATTTACATTCCCACCAACAGTGCAAGTGGGTTCCCTTTTCTCCACACCCTCTCCAGCATTTATTGTTTGTAGATTTTTTGATGATGACCATTCTGACTGGTGTGAGATGATATCTCATTGTAGTTTTGATTTGCATTTTTCTAATGATTAATGATGTTGAGCATTCTTTCATGTGTTTGTTGGCAATCTGTATATCTTCTTCGGAGAAATGTCTATTTAGGTCTTCTGCCCATTTTTGGATTGGGTTGTTTGTTTTTTTGATATTGAGCTGCATGAGCTGCTTGTAAATTTTGGATATTAATCCTTTGTCAGTTGCTTCATTTGCAAATATTTTCTCCCATTCTGAGGGTCGTCTTTTCGTCTTGTTTATGTTTTCCTTTGCTGTGCAAAAGCTTTTAAGTTTCATTAGGTCCCATTTGTTTATTTTTGTTTTTATTTCTATTTCTCTAGGAGATGGGTCAAAAAGGAACTTGCTGTGATTTATGTCATAGAGTGTTCTGCCTATGTTTTCCTCTAAGAGTTTGATAGTGTCTGGCCTTACATTTAGGTCTTTAATCCATTTTGAGTTTATTTTTGTTAGGGAGTGTTCTAATTTCATTCTTTTACATGTAGCTGTCCAGTTTTCCCAGCACCACTTATTGAAGAGGCTGTCTTTTCTCCATTGTATATTCTTGCCTCCTTTATCAAAGATAAGGTGACCATATGTGCATGGGTTTATCTCGGCTTTCTATCCTGTTCCATTGACCTATAGTTCTGTTTTTGTGCCAGTACTGTACTGTCTTGATTACTGTAGCTTTGTAGTATAGTCTGAAGTCCGGGAGTCTGATTCCTCCAGCTCCATTTTTCTTTCTCAAGATTGTTTTGGCTATTCGGGGTCTTTTGTGTTTCCATACAAATTGTGAAATTTTTTGTTCTAATTCTGTGAAAAATGCCATTGGTAGTTTGATAGGGATTGCATTGAATCTGTAGATTGCTCTGGGTAGTATAGTCATTTTCACAATGTTGAGTCTTCCAATCCAAGAACATGGTATATCTCTCCATCTATTTGTATCATCTTTAATTTCTTTCATCAGTGTCTTATAATTTTCTGCATACAGGTCTTTTGTCTCCTTAGGTAATAGTTCTTTACTTTAGTTATTATTTATAACTAATTGTGCTGTACCTCCCAAACTGTTTTGACACTGTAGAGCTTCATCAAGTTTGAAAGCCTTTGAAAGGGCAGTGGGATTGAAATTAGGGGAATTTAGGATAGTCTCTGAAAATCCACAACAGGACTCAGTGGTGAATACAGTCAGAGATGAATTGGTTGCAAAGAGAGGAGACTTTTTGGGAAGCTGCTTAGAATTCCATTTTATGGATGCATCTTAACTTACCAACTGTCCTATAATTGAAGGACATTTTTTCCCCCAATTTTTATGGCCACAAATGGTACTAAAAGAAATATCCTTGTTCTTTGATCAGTTTTTACATGTGTGAGTATTTCTGTATGAGAAATCTAGATGAGGAATTTCTCGTTAAAATTAATGCACATTTAAAGGAAGTTGATACTATTTCAATTTACATTCCCTTTAATCTATTTCCCTTAACCCTCATCAGCAGTGAATTTTATCCATTTTAATAATTTTTCCCAACTGATGAGTCAAAGTGATATCATACTGTTTTAATGTACATTTTCCTGAATGCTAGCAAGGTTGTCATCTTTTTTGTTTATTGGTTATTTCCATTTCATATGAATTTTCTGTTCATATCTTCTGCTTTTTTTTTCTACTAGGTTGTTTGCTTTTTTTTTTTGCTATTGAGTTTTTTTTTAATTTATATTTTTTATTGGAGTATAATTGCTTTACAATGTTGTGTTAGTTCCTGCTGTACAAGGAAGTGAATCAGCCATATGTATACATATATCCCCTCCCTCTTGGACCTCCCTTGCATCCCCCCCACCCCGCCCATCTAGGTCATTAAGAGCACGGAGCTGAGCTTCCTGTGCTATACTGCAGGTTACCACTAGCTATCTATTTTACACATGGTATTATATTAATGCCAAACCTAATCTCACAAGTCATCCCACCCTCCCTTCCCCCCATGTGTCTGCACATCCATTCTCTACATCTATGTCTCTATTCCTGCCCTGGAAATAGGTTCATCTGTACTATTTTTCTAGATTCCACATATATGCATTAATATACAATATTTGTTTTTCTCTTTCTAACTTACTTCACTCTGTATGACAGACTCTAGGTTCATCCACATCTCTACAAATTACCCAATTTCATTCCATTTTATGGATGAGTAATATTCCATTGTATATATGTACCACATCTTCTTTATGCATTCATCTGTCAGTGAACATTTAGGTTGTTTCCATGACCTGGCTATTGTAGATAGTGCTGCAGTGAACATTGGGGTACATGTGTCTTTTTGAATTATGGTTTTCTCAGGGTATATGCCCAGTAGTGGGATTGCTGGGTCATATGGTAGTTCTATTTTTAGTTTTTTAAGGAACCTCCCTACTGTTCTCCATAGTGGCTGTATCAATTTACATTCCCACCAACAGTGTAAGAGGGTTCCCTTTTTTTTACACCCTCTCCAGCATTTATTGTTTGTAGATTTTTGATGATGGCCTTTCTGACCAGTGTGAGGTGATAACCTCATTGTAGTTTTGATATGCATTTCTCTAATGATTAGTGATGTTGAGCATCTTTTCATGTGCCTCTTGGCCATCTGTATGTCTTCTTTGGAGAAACGTCTATTTAGATCTTCTGCCCATTTTTTGACTGCTTTGTTTGTTATTTTGATATTGAGCTGCATGAGCTGTTTGTATATTTTGGAGATTAATCCCTTGTCAGTTGCTTCGTCTGCAAATATTTTCTCCCATTCTGAGGGCTGTCTTTTTGTCTTTTTTATGGTTTCCTTTGCTGTGCAAAAGCTTTTAAGTTTAATTAGGTCCCATTTGTTTATTTTTGTTTTTATTTTCATTACGCAAGGAGGTGAGTCAAAAAGATCTTGCTATGATTTATGTCAAAGAGTGTTCTTCCTATGTTTTCCTCTAAGAGTTTTAGAGTGTCTGGTCCTACATTTAGGTCTTTAATCCATTTTGAGTTTATTTTTGTGTATGGTGTTAGGGAGTGCTCTAATTTCATTCTTTTACATGTAGCTGTCCAGTTTTCCCAGCACCACTTATTGAAGAGGCTGTCTTATCTCCATTGTATATTCTTGCCTCCTTTGTCATAGATTAGGTGACCATAGGTGCATGGGTTTATCTCTGGGCTCTCTATCCTGGGTTGCTTTTTTTTTTTTTTTTAGTTTGTAGGTTTTATATATTATAGCTAATCTTTTTATTTTTTATTTTTTTTATTATAGCTAATCTTATCTTTAGTATGTAAGTCAAAAATCTTCTCCCAGGCTCTAGATTGTCTTTTTTTTTTTTTTTGTATTTTTATTGAAATGTTTCTTCTGACTTTTTTTTCAGTTAACTAATATTTGTTTAGCTGTATGCAATCTGCTGTTAAATTCACCACTGATGTCTTAGTTTCAGTATTAGTCTTTCTATTGTGTTCCTTTCAAACCATAGAAGTCTTTCTTCAGTTTCTTTCCTAGATTTTCATTCGTCTTTTATGCCTTAAACATAGAACATTTAAAGTCTCTATTTGTTAATGCCAGTATCTAGAACTCCTATCTGTCTGTTTCTATTATCTGTTATTTCTCTGGCTTCAGTGTTGAGGATGTATTGGATGGATAGTAAGAGTGAAAATAGCAGGCTTGTTAAGAGGCTGTGGCAGTAATTAAGACACATGGTGACAAATTGGACAATGGTTGTGGCATTAGAAAAGGAGAGTAACATTCAAGAGGTCAAAACAACAAGGTTGCTCTCATAGGTGGGGAAGGGAGGTAGCTCTGCTTCCTAGACAAGGGAGTAATATATGTACATTATTTGGGATTGCCCTATAAAGAAGATTTGTTTCTACTCCCCTACTTATTTATTTATTCAGTCATTTGTTTATATCAGTATGGACTCAGTATATGTATTTTGTACTTTATATTATAATCTAGTTGTTATGTTATTTACTTTGTTCAAATTGTTCTAGTCCAGGTCCTTGGGAGCTCTTTCAGGTTGACTCCTGGAGTCTGTCAAAAGACCCATCCTTTTGTTTTTTGAGCACTTTATTGCATTACAAGATACTCCAGGCTTATCTTGCATTTCCTCCTGTCCCAGCCCTAGATGCAGCCATTTCTCCTAAGAACTTAGTTTTCTCTTATTGGATAATAGCATTTAGGAACCAAGATATGGGCACGGGGCATGTTTGTTGCTGATGTAGTATCATTGTTTCTAGGCTCTGGATATTTTTTTTTAATAAATTGAAAAATAATCACATGGTTTAATGGAATAAATATTTCTTGAAAAATGTAAATGAAGAAAATTAATTCTGGAAACTCGAATAGTAGTAACCAACTTACTAAATGCTGACCCTGCGTCAAGTGCTGTGCTGAGCACTTCATGTATATCTTGTTTAATCATTGTGACATCCTTGTGACATAGGTACTGTTAGTATTTCTATTCTGTAGATAAGGAAACTGAGGCATAGAGAGCATAGGGAACTTGGCCTAGATCACACCAAGTGACAGAACTGGGATCAAAGCAGACGCAACAGGAGGGAAGCCATCTACATGCCAAGGAGAGATGCCTCGGAAGAAACCAAACCTGCTGGAACCTTGATTTTGGACTTCCAACCTCCAGGACTGTGAGAAAATAAATTTCTATTGTTTAAGCCACCCAGTCTGTGATATTTTTTATGATGGCCCTAACAAACTAATACAGTAGTGTTTACCTCATAAAATAAGGTGAGAAGTGTTTCCTTCTTTTCAATTTTTTTGAAAGTTGGTGTAGAATTGGTATTTTTTCCATGAATGTTTTGGATTTGACAGTGAAACTCTTTGGGCCTGGTGTTTTCTTTGTGGGAGAGTTTTAAATTATGAATTCAGTTTCTTTACGAGCTATAGGGCTATTCAGATTATGTGTTTCTTTTTGGGTGAGCTATACTAGATTGTGGCTTTCAAATTATTTGTTCATTTCATCTAAGTTGTCAAACTTACTAACTTAAAGTTATTCATAATATTTCTTTAATATCCTTTAAATTTCTATTGAAAGTCTTACAAGGTCTTTCCTTTCATTCCTGAGATTGCTAGTTTGTTTCTTCATCTGTCAAGATACTTACCAATTTTATAGATCTTTTCAATGAACCAGATGTTGGTTCCATTTTCTTTTTCTCCTTATTTAATTGATTTCTTACCAACATATGTTCTTACCAACATATCCATTTTTCTGCTTCTTTGAATTTAATTTTTTCTTCTGTTTCTAACTTCTTAAGGTGGAAGTTTAGATCATGGATTTTAGGCCTTTCTATTTTTTTCATAGAAGTATCCAGTGCTGTACATTTACAAAAACATTACTTTTGCTCCCTCTTTAAAATTTCAGTGTGCTGTTTTATTCACCTTCATGAAGTTTAAGATATTTTCTAGATTCCCTGTGATTTCTTCTTTGACTCATTGGTTAAATAGAAATTTGTTGTTTAGTGTCCAAATATTTGGAGATTTACCATATATCTTATTATTACTGGTTTCTAATTTCATTGTGATTTGAGGATATTTACATGATATATTTTATAATTTATATGATAAACTCTGTATTATTTAATAGCTTAGAAATTTATTAAAAATTGTTTTATGACCCAGTGTGTGATCTTTGAGAATGTTCCATGTGTGCTTGAATGGGTATTCTGTTGTTTTAGGGTGAAGTGTCTATTCTTTTAAATTAGGACAATGTGAATTATAGGGTGTTTCAAGTCTTCCATGTCTTTACTAATATTTTTTTCTATTTGTTATGTCAGTTGCTGAAAGAGAATTTTGTGGATATGTGTCTTTCTCCTTTCAATTCTGTTGGTATTTACTTCATGTAATTTTAAGTTTTGCTATTAGTTATATACATATTTTGAATTGTTATATTTCTAATGAATTAACTTCTTTATCATTATGTTATGTCCCTCTTTATCCCTGGTAACATTCTTTGTTCTGAAGTCTATTTTTATAATAATCTAGCCATTCCAACTTTCTTTTACTAGTGTTAACATGGTATCTCTTTCCCCTTTTTTTTCTTTTAAAGTTTGCTGAATCTCTGTTCAGTCTCCTCCCCACACTGGCCCCCATGCTTCATTTTTGGATAGTTTCTATTGCTATCTGTTGGCATACACTTATCTTTTCTTCTCTGCTTATCTGCTATTAATTCCATTCGGTTCATATATTCTTCATTTCATTTCTAGAAGTTCCATTTGGATCTCATTTTTACACTTTACATTTCTCTTCTCATTACATGATGTTTTCTTTACTTCCTTGAACACCTTTATAAAAGTTATAATAGCTTGTTAAAGGTTCTTGTTTACAAATTTCATCATCTGTTATTTCTAAGTGTATTTCTGTTAATTGACTTATCTGGTTATGGGCCATATTTTCCTGTTTCTTTACTTGCCTGTTAACTGTTGACAAGATGATGGACATTGTGAATTATGCAATTTGGGGTTCTGAATTTTTTTTTTTTGGTATTCCTATAAAAAAGTTAAGTATTTTCTGCCTTGCAGTTATGTTACTTGCAGTTTGGGTAACTTGATCCTTTTTGAGGCTTGCTGTTAAACTTTTTGTAGGTGGTCCAGAGTAGCTTTTATTCTGAGGATAACTTAGTTTTACTACTAGGAGGTATCTTTTTTGTGCACTCTCTCCAGTGCTCCCATGTTTTGCAAGTTCTTATTCTGGCTGTGAGAACATACACTGTTCCTAGCCCTTACTAATCTCTAGGAATTGTCTGGCTTGCTGCTTTCCAGCGACTCTTCCTGGGTGTCAGGGTTTGTCCTCTACATAAAAGCAGATCCATATTCTGTAAAGGACATGAGAGGATTTCTTTGCCAATATTCAGACTTCTCTTGTTCTGTACAGCTAGCTCCCTTCTCTCTGATATTCTGCCCTACAAATTCTGCCTGCCCTGATCTTCTGAAGTTTGACGTCTTTCTTCTCAACTCAGTGAAAGAAAGATCAGACTCTCAAGGTTCCTTTCCCTGATGTCTAGCCTGGAAATTCCTTGAGGCCTTAATCTGGGGTAATCATAAGGCTCACATCATTTGTTTTCCCTCTTTCAGAGATCACAGTCTGTTGTACAACACCTGAAAATTGTCATCACATGTATTTTGTCCTATTTTCTGGTTATGAATAAATTTTGCAAAACTAAATCCCTCATGGGCAGAAGTGAAAGTCAGTGGTAGGTTATTCTATTTTCATTTCTTTGTTTATTAGGTGATGGTGGACATTTTTTTCATATCTTTATTGGCCTTTAAGTTTTCTTCTTCTATGAGTTGCTTGTTTATAATTCTTCTAGACATTTTTTTCCCCTTGTAACTGACCTCCCTAGAATTTGAAGCTCCTTCTTAGGTTTGGAGAGCTCCCTGTCCTTTAAATCTTGGTATGAGGCAATAGTGGCAGTGATATCCAAAGTCAAGGACTTTAGGAAGATATGGTGCAGTTTTAGCATTCAGCATCAGGAGTGTTAGACGTGCACCCCACAGCATTCAGAGGACAATATCTTATCGCTCAGTTTTTTTGGTGGTTAAAGGAGTTTCCCAGAGGACATGTGGTAAATTTTCTTTATTCTTCAATCAGCGATAGTTGGTTGCTTTTCATATTGAATTTTAAGAATTCTGCATATATCCTAGATAAATTCTGTCATCTGTTGTATCACTTTTCCCTGGTAAATGCTTATTTTTTGTTGATAGTGTCTTTTAATTGAATATTCAAACTTATCAATATTTTCTTATACCATAAATTGTGCTTTCATAATTCCAGAATCCATCCCTAACCTGAGATAACAAAAATAGCCTCTTTTATTTTGCATATTTTGGTCTTTGATCTTATGCTGTGAGAAAGGGATATGATCTTTTTTTTCTGGTAGGAAAGCTAATTGTCCCAACCCCACTTATTTTAGTACTTTCCCCACTTGATCTGCACTGCCGTCATTATCAAATGGCAGGTGCTCTTATATGCTTGATTGAGACTGTTTTTGAATCCGAATTCTCTTTTATTGGTCTACTTTTCCATCCCTACACCAATTCACACTGTTACTCTAGCTTATAATAAGTATTGATATCTTATAGGGCAAATGCCCCCTCTCTGTTCTACTCTTCCAGAGTTGTCTTTCTTGTTCTTAGATTTCTGTTTTCTAGTTTGTCTACACACATACATACATACACACAAATACACCCACACATCCTGCTTGAATTTTGAGTAGATTTTCATTGAATCTATGGATTAGTTTAGAAGATATTTACCATAATTATGATAGGAGTTTTTGCCTATATGAATATAGGTTATTTATTCTATTTTTTGTACCTTTCACCAAAATTTGGCAATTTTCAGTATATATTTTTGGTTCAATTTATTTCTAGTTACCTTATATTTTTATGTCTATTGTGAATGACATATTTTCTTTTGTTGCAATATCTGGCTGGTTATTGTTGGCCTATGGAATGTTTCTAATGTATTGATCTTGTGTCATCTCTTCTGTCAGACTTTTTTATTATTATTATTATTTCTAGTGTTCGACCATGGAGTCTCTTTAATTTTCTATGTAGACAATTACAATATTTGCAAATAACAGTTAACTTGCTTTTTTTCCAATCCTTATGGCTTTTATTTTTCTTTCATCTTTCTTTTCATTGCTTGGGCCCTGTATTATACAATGTTAAATAAGTAGTAGGCTTTCCTGTATTTTCTTTAAAACAGTAAGAAGGTTTCTAAAGTTTTACCATTAAGGGTAATGTTGGCTCAATATTTTGATAAGATAACCTTGTCTATAAGTTAAAGAAGTTTTCTTCTATTTCTACCTTGAAAGATTATTGAATTTTTCAGATGATTTTTCTTTATATGTTCAGATGATAATATGATTTCTGTCTCTTATTCTGTTAACATTTGTTAATATGCCGATTTACATTGATAGATTTTTATGAAACTGAGTATACTTTGAATTCTTGAGATAAATCTTAGTCTATGCATTTTTTCCACTGCACCATTTAGTAATATTTTATTTAGGACTTTTGCATCTATGGTCATTTTTGAGTTTGGCTTACAATTTTTCTTACTCGTATATTACATGTTTGGTTTTCATGTGAGGATTTACTAACCTTTTAATATAAATTAAATACCTTTACTTAAAAAAAATTCTCTAAATCAGTTTGCATAAGGAAGAGATTTTTGTTCATTGGAAGTTTGACAAAATCTCATCGGGAAGTCTGTTTGGGTCCAGATGCCTTTTTCCTCCTTGGTGTGAGACTTTTGATTATTGGTTTAACCTTTTAAATAGTTATTATACTATTCAGGCTTTCTGTATATTCTTGAGTAGATTTTGATAATTTATAATTCTATAAAGGTTTCCATTTTATCAAATTTGTCTATTTGTAATTTCTTATTAGTTCTTAAAATGATAGTTGGATTTGTGGTTGTGCCTTTTCTTCATTTTGATATTATTGAGTAGTGAAAGAGTTTTGTATATTTTTAAGTCTTTGATTTCAAAGAACCAGTCTTTGATTTTGTTGATTATTCTATTGTTTTATCTTATTTTCTATTTGCTGTTTTTCTTTATGATATCTTTCTTTCTATTTTGGGGGGCTTCCTCAGTTATTCTTGGCCTTTGTAATTGAATACGAAACTAATTTTTGTCATTTTCTTTTGTCTTTTTAAAAATGTTTTCAAAACTATACATTTCCCCTTTAAACACTGCTTTAGCTACTTCACGTTAGTTTTGATATGTTGTCCTTTCATTGATATTTCTTACTATATACTTAGAAAATTAATTCATATGTTGTAATAGTTCATAATTTCTATTTGATTTCCTTTTTGGCACATTAAGAAATGCACTTTTTAGTTTCGGAAGTACTTGTTTACTATACTTTTACTATACTTTTTATTGTTGATTTTTTTAACATGCTACATCATACATTTCTAAATCATAATATTTAAGGCTGCCACGATATAAGAAACAGTACTCTGAGTGCTCAATTCTAAGATCAGAGAAAAATATCTCCCTTGGCTACTATATGAAAGATTCTGTGCAGTGTAATTAACAGAGTAATTAATAAAAATCTTAAATTAAAACCAACAAAGAGTTTCCTAGGGATGATTCATATTACATTCTTCAATAAAGTCTAAAACAACTTTCTATGTACATTAACATATTACTAATGTATTTATTATTAACAATGTAAGATGTAAAAATGAGACACATAACATACTATTCTTTATCCAAGAAGGAGACTCTGAAACACAGAAGAATTGAATTCTTTAGATCCCAATGCATAGGTTCTGTAGGTGGTATATATTTAGAATTTACTTGAAGGGTACTTTCTTTTTTTTTTTTTTTAATAAATTTATTTATTTTATTTATTTATTTTTGGCTGCATTGGGTCTTCGTTGCTGCACGTGGGCTTTCTCTAGTTGCGGGAGTGGGGGCTACTCTTCGTTACAGTGTGCGGGCTTGCAGTGGCTTCTCTTGTTGCAGAGCACGGGATCTAGGCACGCGGGCTTCAGTAGTTGTGGCTTGCGGGCTTTAGAGCACAGGCTCAGTAGTTGTGGCACATGGGTTTAGTTGCTCTGTGGCATGTGCGATCTTCCCGGACTAGGGCTTGAACCCATGTCCCCTGCATTGGCAGGCGGATTTTTAACCACTGCGCCACCAGGGAAGCCCAAGGGTACTTTCTTGAATAATATGGAAGTAGGAACAAACGGACTGCTCAAAAATCCACTTTCTGAGGATGATCCTAGAAGAAGGATCATGTTTGCTATGTTATTTTTTCAAAGCAGGGAGAACAATGATTAATATAGGAGATAAAGATGAGATGACTAAAACAGGAAAAGTAGGTGAAAATTCCCCTCATGTAGCTTGGCTTTTCTCACTAAGGCTCAAACTGTCCTTCTCTGTCGCACTTTGCATTTGATCAGTTCTTTCCTTTTCTTTGTTCAGGCAAAGATTGGAAGGGAGAGGACTCTGATATGAAAAACCTGGATCTATGTTTGCCTACATGGTATCATGATAACTTGCCTTCATCAAGTCATGACAACTTGCCTTCATCAAGTCATGACAGCTTGCCTTCATCAAGTCAGGAAACGACACCTATATCAGTGAATTGTGAGGTAAAACTAGAAGAAGAGGGATCTCTGCTAATTAACTATGGCTGATACCTAAATCACTGACTGAGCTCTCTAAAGAATAGATGTCTAATTTATCTCCTTACTGCAATGATTTCTCAATTCTCTGTCACTCTGATATTGAAGATGACCAAAACAGGGATTTGGAAGAGTGGGACTTTTGCAACTGAAGAAAACCCCTTTCACTGTTCTTTTGGAAATTTTACTTATTTTAGCATCTATTTTATTTTGTGCTACTAATAGAGACACAAAATAAATTTCACATAAAATTTGAAGCACCTTTAGATATATTGATGATAGAATTTTTAATTGATAGGGACAGCATGGTGCAGTGTCTCCAAACTATGGAATAGTAGATGGCTGTGAAAAAATCTGGGGCAAAATCCTCACCTTGATATATTACTTTCCTTGTGAAGATACTGCCAGTGTTAGAGCACAGAAAGGGAAATATATTTTCATCTTTTGGGTGCCTTGTATTTTTTTTTTTCTTATCTAATCTATTGGAGCTTTGGGACTTCCATCATGTTACTGTCCTCATACTCACTCTCTGTAGGTTCCAGCATTAATAGAGATAAAAATCAGTACCAAGAATAGGCACTGCCTCCCCTACTTTCCCAATTTGGCTGCCACCACTACCCAAGGCTGACAGTTGTGCTGCTGCTTTGAAAAACAACATTGTATTTTGGTTGTTCTCTCATGTAGGAGTCTGTCCATTCCTCCGTGACATGCAAGGTGGCCGTATCAAGACCACCATCACATCTCTGGCTGGCAGTTTCTCTTAGTGTAATCCAGGGTTCTGAGCTCCACTGTTGATACTTTTCTCTGATCAGAATGATTTTCTACTTGGAGAGATACTTGGAAGTGAGAAACTTCACAGAATGTCTTGAGTAGATGCTTTATATAACCATACTGACTCCCTTCTAGAACTGAGTATATTTTATGCTTTGGGTGTTTTCCCCTATATTTTATGGCTTGACTTTTCTAGGATGAGTTTTGATATGCTTTAAAGTTTACTTTTAGAAAAGAGTATCTTAGAACATTTCTGGGTATTTTTTAGAATATGTTGTTTAGAATAAAATCGCTAGTTTTATTAGAATTTGCCTTGCTTATATTTCATGAATTAATTTGATGTTATAGTTGCTTGATGCCCTTTCAGTTATGATGCTGTCCCTAGGAATTGTCTAGACTTCATAGACTTGTATGTAGATGACTAGATTTAGAAGATAGATCAATTAATTTTTATTCCAACCCTCATTTTAAAGGTGAAGAAACTAATTCCCAGAGAGCTGAAATGATTTGTCTGTGATCATACAGCTCTTCAGTCACAGCGGAAAGACCAGGAACCAGGCTCCTATCTCTTAGTATTACTGTTTACACTTTGTCCTCATAAATCTTTGCATATGCAGTGCAGAAAAGTTAACTTAGGCTCCTTGGAAAATTTTATCCAGCCTTTTCTTTGACATTACTTTGATTCAGTGAGCACTCTCCAAAAAGACCCGGTATCTTGATAATTTAGAATATTTCTCCTTGTGCCTTCTTGATACTGTTAGCCAAATCACATTTCATTCCATCAAAGACATGTTAGAGTCCTAAGTGAGCCTTATTTGAATTACAACTATCTAGAACAGTTTGCTTCTTTGATAAATATAATCAAGTTTATTTGGAAACATGACTTGAAATATGTCTCAGGTTTAAATTATGCTAGGACTTCTCACTTGGGTGATGTCACTTTTTCTTAGTAAATGAGTTGTGCGCAAATGACTTTTTAACGTCTTGTTGGAGATGGGAGGGATTGTGTCAGTGTATAAGCATTGCTCCATTTCTTTTCCTCTGTTCCATTTCATTCATAATCTCCACATTCCTACCGTAATTACCTGAAATTAATTTTTAGCGATTTGCTTTGCCAATTAGTGTTGATAAACTATTTTTCAGGACTAGGTCAACTCTGTAGAACTCATTTCATTTAATTTATTGGTCATCCACGTAGTTTAATGAGAAGGAATCTTTGGGAACATTTTCCCTGGATATTTTAAAGTAAAAATTAAAATACACAGAACAATACTAACAAAAGAGAGCTGGTATAGCTATAGAGAGATCAGAAAGAAGAGACTTAAAAGCAAACAGCATTAGGCATTAAGAAGTCACTGTATAATACTAAAAGGTTTAGTTCACAAGGAAGATATAAAATTCTAAAATTATAAGCACCTAATAATAGCTTCAGAATATATAAATCAGAATTACAAGTAGTAATTGATAACTTCACTATGATAGTGGGCCATTTTAAAATATCTCCTTTATTAATAGATTAGAAAGTTAGTTAAGAGTATAAAAATTTTTTAAAAAGTCAATTAGCAAGCTAGATATAATGAATGTATATAGAATTGCATCCAAAAATTAGAGAACACATTTTTTTCAAGCATACATGGACCATTTATTAAAATTTATCATGTACCACATCAAAATATATCATAATAAATGTCAGATAGTCTTTATAGTACTGACTGTGGTCTCTGATATAAAGAAATTCAGTTAGAAGTCAACCACAAAAAGATGAAGCATACATTTGGAATTTAAAGACACGTACTTCTAACTCATGAGTCAAAGAAGAAGTCATAATGGAAGTTTAAAATTTTAGAATATAATAAAAACAAAATTACTATCTATAAAAACTTGTGGTTTACTCACTATGCAGTAGTTAGCATATGTAATTATATAATCTATACCAATACATTTATAATGATACCAGCTATGAAGTATGTAGGAGTAAATCTAAGAAAAGGTGTTAATTGAGAACATTATAAAATGTTTTGATGGCTAGCCATATAATATTAATGAATAATAAGACATAAAATGTTTTGATGGCTAGCCATATAAGATTAATGGATAATAAGACTTAATATAACAAAGATAACTTTTTTCTTAATTTTAAACCACAAAATTAATTTAACTTAGTTTCAATACAAATTTCAAATTTTGTCTGTTTGTATGTGAGGGAGAGAAAGATTTAATCAGCTGATTCAAAAATGTACTTGGGAAAACAGAAGGCCAAGAATAGGCAGTATTAGGACAGGAAGGTAAAGTGTATATGTGGTGGAAGGACAACTGGGATAACTGCAGGTTATCAAGACTTGTTATAAACCTATAGGAGTTGAGGAAATGTGGTACTAATATAGGAAGTGGCAAGTAAGACCAATGAAACTGCATAGAGATTCCAGAAGATGACCCATGTATATATGGGAACTTTTTCTGTGACCAGTGGCATTGTGGATTGAATGGTCTATGCAATTAATGGTGCTGGTACAATTGGTTATTCCAATAGGAAAGATAAAACTGAATTACCACCTGTGAGTAAAGGTCAACAGAACATTTTCTTCTTTACGATGAGAAAAATGATCTTGTGTTAGCCTTCTAACACCCTGTTTCTCTGGAAGCCTGAAAAATGGTAGACTATCAGTTGTGTTACCAGGCAGCATTGATTATGGTAAAACTGACTCCTGGGCTAGAAGGATTATGGCTAGGACTATAAACGCCTTGCTGAAAGTATTGATACAAATGGGATGAATGTGGGAAGCTCCTTGCTGCAGTCTCTAGAGGTTAGGCTCACGAGTTGTTACAAGAGGTCCTGCTTCCTGTGTAGCTTGAGGCTTCTAAGCCAGGTTAACTGGTACCCACCCATGTCATCTCACTTCCCTCCACTTGAGGTGACACTAGAATGCCATTAGAACTCCTGATGAGGGCAAGCCTTAGGCTATTCTGCTGACATGTATCTCCCTTCCTGTATCCTTCTGCAAAGCTCTCCTAGTGCCAGGTGTGGCCTCCTGGATCTTGTGAATGTCTTTTGAATGCAAGATCATTGTTGGTGGTTGAGCAGAATGGGCAAGGTACACTTTACACTGAAATTTATTCTAGGTGAATGAAATCCCCAAATATTAAAAGCAAAGCTTAAAAAAGTTTAGAAAAATACATGAGAATTGATATCTTTTTTTACCCGCATAAGGAAGGATTTTTAAAATTTATGTTTTATGTTACTCAAAATGGCAATTAACCAATTCACTAGAATTTAATATATTCTAAAATGGTCAAGTTATTGCTAAAGTATAATTTAACTTTATATTTTAGGCAATGCTTATTTATGTTAGACTAAAAACTTAATAAGTTATATGTTTTGACTTGTCCAGCGAAACGAATATGCTTGATAAGAGTGCTAGGTAGTTGTTTACATCTTTCCATTAATATGCTTCCTTTTAAAATCGATTGTGCTTAGGTCCATATTTCTGTAATGATGTCTGTATATATGCCCACAAGCATATATATGCCCACTAGGAAGTATTCCAAGTCTAGGAAATTTCATGGAATCAAGCAAAATATATACACATGCATATACACTAACAAGAAGGGAAAGGATTAATAAGTTTCACAAAATAAGGATCATCAAAAGATGCTTCAAAAAAGATGAAAAGACATAACACAGAGTGTGGAAAGACATAACACAGGGTGTGGCTAGAGATGCTGCATGAGAAACAGATGGGAGCTGAGGGTGGGAAATTAGGCAGAGGCCAGACCACAGCAGGCCTCCCAGTCTTTGGACCTGTTGTTCCTTTTGCTCAGGATGCTTTCCTGTCTCTTTGCCTAGCCCTTCCTTCCGTCTTTTAGGTACATGGTGGTTAAGTATCACCATACTCTGTTACTGCATTAACATTTATCACAGCTGTAATTTTTTACGCTTGCTTGTGTATTTTCTCTTTCCCCATCAGAATATATGTGCTCCACAAGGGCAGAACACATGCCTGTTATTCAGTGTTTTATCCATAGCACTTAGAATAGTATCTGCATGTACTAGGACCCCCAGAAAAGAACTGTCAAATGAATGGATTAATTGAAGCAGAATTGAGGGCTAAAATATTGGTAACTAAATCTTTATTTTAATGTGATTTTTCCCTTTAATTATATTCAATTTTGTCTATCAGTGGGCCAGGTACTGTATAGAATGGTGCAAAGGCAACAAAGTGGACTAAAGTCCATTGGGCAGAACAAAATCTTGTGGCAGAGACATACCTAGAATTACTGGATTAGATTACAAGTGCTAAAATAAAGGTAAATAAAGTGTTAGGAATTTTATTTTCACAATAAAGTAAATGTGATAAGCATTCATTATAAGAATCTCTTCTGGGCTGTAGTAATAATCTGTTTATCTGTTTTTTTTTTTAAGAAAAATGAAGTTTATTTTTATGAACTTTTGGAAAATAACTTGGGTGATTCAGTAGAAATAATTTATATGTGCATAGTACTCTACACTCTGTTTTGACAGATTGGAAAATATTTAATAGGGAGATACACATTTCAAATGATTTTCGAGGAGTAGAAATCACACTGTGATTGTGGTTTTAATTCTATTATTGAATACCTTATTGCTCTTCTTGAGAAGCTATAGAAATCATTTTCTTTAAACTATATATTCTTAAAATCATAGCCATAATTTCTTCCTTTCTTATGCCTGTAGGTTTTTGAAAATGAAGTTAACTCAGGGGAAGTAAAATTGTTTTCTTCAGGATTTTCAACATAGTGATGATTTTGAGGATCAGTTTAAAAAGGAGACAGAAAGGTATAACTAATATGCTTATTTAGTGAGTTTTTTGCTTATTCATATTCATAGCTAGCCCTCTGAGTGGAGACAGTGAATAATGGCCCTCAGATGTTTGATTAGTTTTAAAAATATAGTTCTTTGTAGTAAGTACAACCTGATTTGTCTAAAAATAGGGTGTATTTATGATCTCATAAATATGGTATTAACACAAGAAAAGATATTCCTAAAGAATTAAATTTCTCTGTCATATCAACAATTACCCAGTTCCAAAGCCTTTGTAAATGTGTTTGGAGCTCTTGGAGGGGGCAGTGTACTTGAGGTAAGGTAAAGCTCAGTACACAACTAAATTTTATGAGACATTATATGCTTCCAGAAAGAAAATAATATACTAGAAATGGAATTATTAGCATGGTGAATACTTGGTACTATAAATGAAAAAAATTTTAAAAACTGGGAGAAAAGTAAATTTCCATTAGAAAAACAAAAGAAACAGCAGCTTTCATGCTTATAAAATGTTCAAATTTAGGTGTTACGTGCAAAAACATCAAATAAGGAAACATTTTTTTGAGCCGTATTTTCTTAGAGATTTATAAGTAATGTTAGCTACAGTCACTGGAAGAGCACTGCATAATAATGTGTATAGTATGCAACTTGTGTAAACAACTTTCACAAGTGCATTAAGTGAACAAATAATATTAATTCAAAAGGCGTTTTGAGATAATATTGTATGCTACTAATATATACTAATTAGTAGATACTAATTATATACTAAGCACTGTATACAAATACAAAGTATTAATAGTTCTTGCTCTCTAGTTTATAGTTTAATTGGGGACACAGACATGTAAAAAACAAATTTAAATACAGTGTAGTAAATATTATTATAGAGTCAGAGTCCAAGGATTGTGGGTACAGAAGACAGAGGACTATGCAAGGGGGAGAGTTCCCCACCATGTTCTTTGACGAAAAGATATTTTGGTTGGATTTAGGATCGGATCTTAAATAAATAGAAATTCAGCAGGTGAAAAGGGAGGGAAGAAAGTTTCAAGCTGTTGGGAGAAGTTTGAGCAAAGGTAAGGAGCTATGAAAATATCTTATTAATGGTGAGAAATGTGATGTGTCAGGAGTCATAAGGTATACGTGAATTGGAATGCCAGGAAGCTTGAGAAGATGAGAGACAGAGCAAAAATATAATGTGGGCCAGAGTGTGAAGGAACTCAATATATGTGAAACCAAGGAGTACACATTTTATTCAGTCTGTTAGAATGAAAATGAAGCACAGATGGAGTCTTTTTTGCATTTTCCTATCTGTCTGTCAATCACCTATCTGGAAGGAGGATTGCTGGTAATGAGGTGAAAGATAGCCGGCAGGAGATGGAGAACAAGTTGATGTTTACAGTAACCCAAGAAAAGGTGGGAAGGAGGAAAGAGCAAGAAACCTGAAATTACCCACAGAAACAAAAGGAAAAGACATTTACTTTGTTAAGGCTGAGGCATAAAGGGCGTAAAGGAAATTAATAGAGATAAGGATGAAAAAGTAGGCAGGGGACAGACTACCAGCATCCTCAATTTATGAGTCCAGTAAAGAGCCTGAGTTTATCCTGACGTTGGTGAACAGGTATAACAATAAAATTTGAATTTTGGGGAGAATTTTCTCTAGAAATTGGAGATTAGACCCAGAAATCAAATTAGGAGCCTTTTGCTAAGTGGAGTTGCAAATGAAAGTGCAAAGAGAGCCAAGCAGATAGCATAAGTGAGTAAGCTAAGTAGTGAGAAGTTGGAGAGGAAACAGAAAGGGAGTGTGGGCTCATATTTGAGAAATCTGTTAGAGTATATAGAGCAGTTATTTAGACAGAGATAGAAAGATTAAAGGGTCTTCTGTTTTTAAGGTGAGAGAGAATCAAGTATTCTTATGATATTGTGGATAGGGAGAATTTGTAGATAGGGAGAAATTAGTTATATATAAGAAAAGATAATTTTAGAAAAATCTCTCAGAGGAGACAGAAGGCATAGAGAACATGGAAGGATTAATTCTGAACGTGGAGAACGTAAGGAGTAATGAAGAATGTTGATGCATTTTTAAAGAGAGTAAGTTGAAAGAGTTCTTACTTTCTGGCTTACATTTTATAGAAGGGACTACATTTTTACTAAAGCAGAGAATTGAGAAGGGGACTACATGAGGGTGGTAATACGGCAGTTAGGAATGGTAGAGGAAATGGAATAGAGACGTACCAGTGTTTTCCAGATGGCTCTCTGCTGATACTAGAAAACCCAGGACTCCAGTACTCTTCTTCCGCCACAGCCTGGATAAAGGAGGAAAGAAAGTGAATAGGTGGCTTGATCCAAGGCAGCTAGTTTGCAAGCCAGGTGAAAGGGAGAGGAGTTGGAGTTTGTGATCGGACATTCGAACTTTGGAATTATCTCTTCGAAAGTGGGCCAGTTCCAGGGGCTGACAATGGAAATGGGTGGCTGAACTGAAATGGAGGTGAATGTCAATTGAATAATTAATATAGATTATCAGAGATTCTTTCTTAAATGTATACATTCTCTGAAACCATGAACGAATATAAATTTCTTTTCTAGTGAGAGTGACCCCAGCTTGTGGACAACCAGTAGCTTCTTTCTAAAAAAGAAGTCGAGCAGTGAGGATGAAGAGCTTGCAGGGCCTTCCCATACTGACACCCCTACACTTCAGGATATGACCTCATCCCATTTTATTAGCAGATTCTTGAAGAGGCTATATTTCAGAGGTATGCACAAAGAAATTTCTAATATAAATGCAGATCCTGAGCTAGGAAAAACTTTTTCAAATGGGGAAAACATGATTTTCTAGGATTTTCCTTTAAAAATGAAGAAAATGCTCCACCCCTCACATTCATAAAGGGCACATTTCTACCCTTTCTTTAAATATTTTAGTATAGCAAACATGTCAATTTAATAAAATGATCTGTTTGTATTTCTTAATGATTTGTATAGCCTTGAATATGACCTGCTTCTTCATTTTCTTAATTTTAATTTGTTGCACAGTATATACTTTGTAAATAAAATAATAACTTTTTTTTGGATTATACATTATCATATGTTGTGGGAAAAAAGAAAATACAGGTATGTATAATAAAATGAGTCATAATACTGAAGAATATTCCAAATTTTTTCTGTGTATATGTATTTACATTTGTATATAATATAAATATAACTGTGGAGAAAAATATACATATATAATTATTGTGTATAAGGTTGAAGAATCACATACATACCTCAGAAACCTTGGAGTCAGAGAAGATCTTAGAGGTCACCGTTCAGCCTCTCATCAAGTGCCAGAATCGTCTTCTCTGATGACTTTTTTTAATCTGAGGAATGTCAAATCTAATTAAGGCAATATCACACTATATAATTATTAAAGTACAGGTCTCACACAAAAATAGTTTACAAGAAAATACTTTTTAAATACTGAAGTATAACTTATATACTGTAAAATTCACCCTTTTAGCATACAGTTCTGTAAGGTTAGACAAAGGTCTACCACTACTGTCAAGATACAGTACATTTTCTTCACCCCTCAAATTTCTCTTGTGCTCTTGTGTAGTCAGCTCCTAACTCCACCACCAACACCTGGCTACCTGTAATCTGTTTTCATTCTCTTTACTTTTGTCTTTTTCAAAGTGTCATGTGGATGGAATCATAAATATGTTGCATTTTGAGTATTTTGCACTTAGTGTAAAGCTGTCCACACCATTGCATTTACCAGTATTTAATTTAAAAAAAATTTGCTAAGTAGTATTCTATTATATGGCTACACCAGTTTGTTTAGCCATTTACAGTTTGAAGGACATTTGAGTTGTTTCCAGATTTGGCAATTATGGATAAAAGCATTACAAATATTCACATACCGGTTTTGTGTAAACCTAAGTTTCCATTTCTTTAAGGTAAATATCTAGGAGTGGGATTTCGGAGTCATAAGTATATAAATGACAAACTATTTTCCAAAGAGGCTGTACCAATATGCTTTTTACTTTCTTTTCCTCCTACTCTTTTTTCTCTTTGTGTTTCAGTTAAGGCAATTTTTATTAACCTGTCTTCAAGCTTATTAACTCTTTCCTCAGCTGTGCTGACTCTACTAATGAACCCACTGAAAGCATTTTTTTAGCTCTTTTATAATGTAATTTTTTTATTGTTAACACTTCCATTTGACTTATAGTTTTCATCTCTGTTCAAATTCTGTATCGGGAGGGTGAGAGGGAGGGAGACGCAAGAGGAAGAGATATGGGGATATATGTATATGTATAGCTGATTCACTTTGTTATAAAGCAGAAACTAACACACCATTGTAAAGCAATTATACTCCAATAAAGATGTTAAAAAAAATTCTGTATCAGTTCATGCATGTTGTCCACCTTTTCCACAAGAGTTTAAACATATTAACTATAGTTATTTCAAATTCCCTCTCTGATAATTCTAATAGATGGGTTATTTCTGAGTTTTTTTGTTTTCCTGTTGATTGTTTTGTTCTTTGACAGTTATTTTTGCTGCTGTTGCTGCTGCTGCTTCTTTGTGTGTCTCACATTTTGACAGTATTGGTGTTTGTGCACAGGTGAATACAGTACAGTTGGAGATAGTTGTGCCTGTTCCTCTGCTAGGTCGTTAGGTCATTGATTCAGCATGTTGAGGACATGAACTGGATTTTGAACTGTAGTGAACTACTGACTTAAAATTTCTCAAGGTTTAACTTGTACTTAGGTGGCAACTGGAATGTTAGAGAGTTTCTTTTACCATTCCTAGTCCATCCCTAACTTTAGGTCTTTCCCGTGTGTCTGGGCTTTAGGAGTCATCTCCCTACCCTTGCCCTCCCTCCAGCAGTAACCTGGTGCTTGTTGTTGTAGCCCAGTCTCAGCCTGGCGGTCCTCTATCCCAGGATCTAAGCGGTGGGATCTAAGCAGGTGGGGCTGCCTCTCCTCTCTATGGCATTCAAACTCTGCCTTATATTTTTTGCTAAGTCTAGTGTGGGAGAGGGTTTCCTGTCCCTTGCTTAGTGGTAGGAGACTCATTATAGTATTGGTATAGGATCCTGGGATCAGGGATGTTTCCGGCCCTCCTCCAGGAGTGGAGGGTTTTTCTTCTTCCCTTTTTCCAACTGTACTGTATTCACCTGTGCACAACAGGGTTTGCTGCTATTCCCCCTGCAATTGAAGACTTTTGTTCTGTTGGGGAGGTAGGTCCAAGTGGGGCTTTTCGACAGCGGTGGCAGTAGCTCTCCTCCTCCAAGCCTATGCCACTGAGAGAACGGTTCCTTCCATTTCCTATCCTGTCTCCAGTCCTTCTTATGAGCACTTATGGAGGTCTGTTGAGTCTGTGAGGTGTGCACACTCTCTGTATCTATGGCTTCCTGGGGTTCTATATGCTCACACTAGGCTGAATTGCTCATTCAGCCTTTAGCAATATATTGGGCTTTTTAAAATCTGAATGCTTTCTGTATAGTATCTGGCATTTCGTTCACCCCTCAGCTGCCACAAGTGAGCCAGTGTGCCCTCCACACACTGTGACTGCCACAAGTGACCTGTCGCTCCTTAGGAGGCTGTCTTTCCTTAGATTTCAGAATACTTCGTTGGCCTGTAACCACAGCTCTCTGATGGGTTCAAAAATTCTTTTATTTTGTTTTTTTCAACTTTTATATGTTGTTAGCATGTGAGTGATGCTCATACTACCTTTCTACATTTTAGGCAGAAGTGGAATTTTGAATATAAATGTATTTAAAAAATAAAAACAAGAGCATATTCCTTTGTAAACATGTCTTTTTAATGAATATATATTTATGTTTCACTTTTTAAAAGCTAAATAATGTTCCATTGTATGACTACACAATTATCTGTATAGTCGATCTCTTCTGGTTGGTCACCTAGGGTAGTTCTTTTAAAAACATTATAATGTACAGTGATATGATAAATATCCATGGAACTCAATCTTTGGGAATATTCTTAGACTGTGTTGAAAAAAAGAACGAAACTATTCAAACTGCTACTGCTGCAGCAACAGTAGGAAGTCCATGATCTAAGATCAGCGTCTAGCCAAGCAAGTGGTTTTGAGGGGTTTTAAAAGAAAAGGGGTTTACATTCTGAGTGATAGAGGAACAAGAAACTTGTGGTTAGTATATCTAGGATTATTCTTTTGAATTCTGTTTGTGTTCAGATATAAAGACTAGATGATTTTGTTTTGCTTTATTATGGTCTCCTAGTGACAACTAATATTGGTGCTGTACGATGTTTGTTTCTGTACAGCAGGAGAATGTCATGGCCTAGCTGCTTTTCCTTTCTTAGTTCCCTCATTTTCAGTTTCACCTTAGGACTAAGGTTAAGCCCCTCTTGGGGTCTGTTATTAAGGTCTGCACTAAAAACAGATTAATGCCCAGAAAATATAAAGAACTGCAAATTAATAAGTAAAAGACAAATAACCCAATAGAAAAATGGGCAAAAGACATTGCTCTGGACTGTATTTTTCTGTTCCCCCCAAATTTATATGCTGAAGTCCTAATCCCCAATGTGATAGCATTTGGAGATGGGACCTTTCGGATATAATTGAGTTTGAATACATCATGGGGGTGGAGCCTTCCCAGTGCAAATGGTGCCCTTACAAGTGAATAAAAGGACCAGAGAACTCTTTCTCTCCACCAAGTGAGGATATAGCAAGAAAGTGGCCATCTGTAGACCAGAAAGAGGGTTCTGTTCTCACTGAAACCTGACCATGCTGATACCATGCTGGCTTCTGGCCTCCAGAACTGTGAGAAATAAATGTCTGTTATTTAAACCCAGTCTGTGGTAATTTGTTTTAGCAGCATAGCAGCCCAGGATGACTAAGACAGAAATTGGTATTGAGAAGTGGAGAGGAATTTTGCCTCAGATGATTCTTACTTCCAGTTCCACCCATATCTGGTTTAGTTGATATTTAGATGAGATTTTGGATTTTAGACCTGAGAGTTGATTCTGGTTAAGTTAAAACTTTTGGGGCTGGTGGGATGGAACAAATGCATTTTGCATGCAAGAAAGGCACAAACTTTGGGGCCAGGGAAGGAATGCTATGGACTGAATGTTTATGTGTCGTCCCCCCTGCCCCACGCCAGTTCATATGTTGAAGCGCCAATCTCCAATGTGATGGCATTTGGAGGTGGGGCCTTTGGGAAATAATTGAGTTTGAATAAGGTCATGAGGGTGGAGCCCTCACAATGAGATTGGTGCCCTTATAAGGGAATGAAGGAACTAGAGCTTTCTCTTTCTGCCATGTGAGGATGCAGGAGGAAAGCAGCCATCTGTAAACCAGGAAGCGGGCATTCACCAAGAACCCAACCATGGGTTGGGACCCTGATCTCAGACTTCTAGCCTCCAGAACTGTGAGAAATAAATGTTTGTTGTCAAAACTACCCGATCTATGGTAATTCGTTATAGCAGCCCAAGCTGACCAAGACAGACATCATCAGGCACTTCACAGAGGAGGAAATATGAAAAGGTATTCAACCTAATTTTGAATCAGGGAAGTGAAAATTAAGCCACAGTGAAATAACAATTTATAGATTAGATTATTAAAAATTTAAAAAATATGACAGTAGTAAATATTGGTGATATGGAACACAATGGAAAACAACTTGGCATTTTTTTTTTAACATCCTTATTGGAGTATAATTGCTTTACAGTGGTGTGTTAGTTTCTGCTTTATAACAAGGTGAATCAGCTATACATATACATACATCCCCATATCTCTTCCCTCTTGCGTCTCCCTCCCACCCTCCCTATCCCACCCCTCTAGGTGGACACAAAGCACCGAGCTGATCTCCCTGTGCTATGCGGCTGCTTCCCACTAGCTATCTATTTTACATTTGGTAGTGTATATATATCCATGCCACTCTCTCACTTCCTCCCAGCTTACCCATCCCCCTCCCCGTGTCCTCAAGTCCATTCTCTATGTCTGTGTCTTTATTCCTGTCCTGCCCCTAGGTTCTTCAGAACATTTTTTTTTTTTTTAGATTCCATATATATGTGTTAGCATACAGTATTTGTTTTTCTCAACTTGGCATTTTTTAATCTGCGCATACCCTATGCCCTAGCAGTTATCTTTCCTAGCTATTTACCTTAAAGAAACTCTTTCCTTTTGGCACCAGAAGACATATGCAAGAATATTCATACTGTCCTTATTTGTAATAGCCTTAAACTGTAAACAACTCAGATGTATTTTAATAGACAATACCAGATTCCTTTCCTAAAAGAGCAATTTATTCTTGCTCCAGCTGTTTGGAAGGGTCCAGTTGCTCACATTCTTATCATCACTAGATAACCCTTTTTCTAGTCTTTGCTAATCTGATGGATGAAAAATAGCATTTCCTTATTACTCTAATGCACATTATCTTACATGTTTATTAGCCTCTTCTTTCATTTGCATATTTATATCCTTTGTCCATTTTTTTCTTATTGTATGAACTTTTAACATGTTAGAAATCTTAACACCTTGTTTGTCTGACAAATATATTATAAATTTTCCCCCTGTCCCACATCTTAAGAAGGGCGACCTTCATAAACATTCTGGTTTTCTAGAATGTTTAAAAAGGTCTTCTTTACTGAAAGAATACACAAATATTCTCCTAAATGTTCCCAGAATTTCCATTCATTCATTCATTCATTTTGTTTAGATCACTAATCTACGTGCAGTTAATTGCTAAATATGATAGAGGTATAGAAAATTGACTGGACAATTATACCAGCATCATTGACTAAATAAATGACCTTTACCAACTGAATTTAAATGTACTTTTATCACATATTAGATTCCCCAAAATGTTTAGATTCTTTTCTGTCCTCCAAACATTTTCGCTGATTGAATTGTTTGTTCCTGTGGACATGTTACTCTGTTTTGATCATCACAGTTCTAAGTAATATCTAGAAAGGCAAATCCTCCCCCTAATTTTTGAAAAGTAAATTTTTGTAGGCTATTTGGGCAAGTTATTGCTACATATGAAATTTTAAATTATTTTGTTCATTCCCATGTAAACCCCTTTGAAGTTCAGATTAGAGTGACGTGACATTTATATTCGTTTGGGAAGGATTGGCATTTTTATGATACTATGTTCTTCCCGCTATGTAAAGAATGAGATGAGTCAGGAGATCAGCTACAGTGTGTGTGTGAGCTACACAATGGCTATTGTTTCAGGTTTGCCTTCCAAACCTCACACAAGAACCTCTCTTGTGGACCATCTTAACTAGAAACGTTCAGGAAATGGAATCCTGGGAAGAGTAGTTCAGCCTAGCCATGTTGACATATTGCAAAGCCACCACAGTCCATCCCTTGTCAAGTTGGCCCTCATATATTATCTCTTTAAACCATACTTAATCTCCAAATAAAAACAAGATTATGCTTCCATCTATAGTGATGCAACTATCCTGTCTGCAACCGAAAACATACTCTCAGCCTGTCCCCAAAAGAGGATATAAAGTCTCTTTGTCTTTGAGTGATGTTCTTGTTTCTTCAGCAGAATTATACTGTCCTTCAGTATCATGTAAAAGAAAACAAAAATATTTGGCGTATATATGTAAACCAAATATTTTTTTGTGTGTATATGTATATATATATATGTATATGTATATATATATATATATATGCCAAATATTTTTTGTGTGTATGTGTGTATATATATATATATATATATATATATATATATTTCTCCTTGAGTCTTCATGTGGTCTTCCCTCTATGTGTATATCTGTGTCCCAATCTCTTCTTCTCATAAGCATACCAGTCATACTGGATTAGGGTGTGCCCTAATAACCTCATCCTAATTACCTCTTTAAAGATCCTATCTCCAAATACAGTCATATTCTGAGTTACTAGAGGTTAGGACTTCAACATATAAAATTTGGGGGGATACAATTCAGCCCATAACAATATTCAGTGTCTTTAATTGATATAGGACTATTAGGTTATCTCTTTTCTTTTTTTTTTTTTTTTTTAATTTATTTATGGCTGTGTTGGGTCTTCGTTTCTGTGTGAGGGCTTTCTCTAGTTGTGGCAAGCGGGGGCCACTCTTGATTGCGGTGCTCGGGCCTCTCACTATCACGGCCTCTCTTGTTGCGGAGCACAGGCTCCAGACGCGCAGGCTCAGTAGTTGTGGCTCATGGGCCCAGTTGCCCTGCGGCATGTGGGATCTTTCTAGACCAGGGCTTGAACCCGTGTCCCCTGCATTGGCAGGCAGATTCTCAACCACTGCACCATGAGGGAAGCCCAGGTTATCTCTTTTCTAATGAATTTTGGTAGTTATGTCTCTCAGTGAATTTGTCCCATCCATGTAAGTTGTCTAATTTTTGGAAATAGAGTTGTTCAAAATATTCCCTTATTAACTTTGTAATATTTGTAATATCTGAATTGATACCCTCTCTTTGATTTGGAATAATGTGTCTTTTTTCTTTGTTTCTTGATAAGTTTGGTTATTTATTGATTTTGTTGGTGTTTTTCTTTTTTTAAAAAATTTATTTATTTTTGGCTGTGTTGGGTCTTCGTTGCTGCTCGCGGGCTTTCTCTAGTTGTGGTGCGTGGGGGCTACTCTTAGTTGCGGTGCGCGGGCTTCTCATTGCAGTGGCTTGTCTTGTTGTGGAGCACGAGCACTAGGCACGCAGGCTTCAGTAGTTGCAGCACGCAGGCTTAGTAGTTGTGGCTTGCGGGCTCTAGAGTGCAGGCTCAGTAGTTATGGTGCATGGGCTTAGTTGCTCCGCGGCATGTGGGATCTTCCCCGACCAGGGCTCAAACCCGTGTCCCCTGCATTGGCAGGTGGATTCTTAACCACTGCACCACCAGAGAAACCCTGTTGCTCTTTTCTAAGAACTAGCTTTTAGTTTCATTTATTTTCCCTATTGTTTTCAATTTCATTGATTTCTTCATTGATATGAGTTCTTTCTTCTTTTCAAATATAAGCATTTAATACAGTAAATCTTCCTGTGAGCACTGCTTTAGTGGAATCCCACAGATTTTGATGTGTTTTTATTTACGTTCAATTCAAAATATTTGCTCATCCTCAGTGGTCAAAGCTGGAACAATTTGAGCAAAAATGCAAAGCAGCATTGGATTATAACCCAAAGTATAAAATAAGTATACATGAGGCCATACTAATATAATAAATGAATGAATATAATAATAAATGGGGAGAGGAGACAAATCTCCCATACAGAAGAATTCTAAATAAATTATGTTGATATTCCACTCTAAGGAAGATGGAGCATAACTCCCCCATCCCTTAAGTAGGGCTGCCATAGTGATTTTTTTCTCCCAAAGAGTACAGTATGGAAAGGGGAATAAAAAAGTAACTTTGTAGTGGAGAAATCTGACACAAGCTGCAGCCAGTGATCAAGGTCAACATCAAGAGTTATAAATCATGTTAATGGTAGGTACCCTTGGTATGATGTGATGAATATGGCCCTTTATCTCTGTGATTTTCCCAAAAATCTATAAACCCAGGCTAATCATGAGGAAAACATCAAATTCCAGTAGAGGGGCGTCCTATAATATATCTGATCAGTATTTCTCAAACTGTCAAGGTCATCAAATTCAGGAAAAGTCTGAGAAGCTGTTACAGCCAAGAGAAACTTAAGGAGACATGAGAACTAAACTTATTGTGGAATCCTAGATGGGATCCTGAAACAGTAAAAGGATATTAAGGAAAAGCTAAGGAAATCTGAAGTATGGACTTTAGTTAACAATAATATATCAATATTGGTTCATTAATTGTAACAAATGTGCCATCCTAATGTAAGATGTTAATAATAGGGGAAAGTGTGGCAGAGGGTATTGGGAACTGTATGTACTATCTACTAATTATTTTGTAGAGATAAATATGTTCTAAAAAATAAAGTCTATTTTTAAAAATGTTCTCTGATTTCTCTGTGACTTCTTCTTTGATCCATGGGTTATTTAGAAGGATGTTATTTACTTCCCCAAAATTTGAGGAATTTCCAGATATCTGTAATTGATTTTTAGTTTAATTTTATTATGGTCTGAGGTCATACTTTTTATTAATATGTTTTAATTTTTTTTTTTGGTCCCGCCATGCAGCTTGCGGGATCTTAGTTCCCCAATCAGGGATTGAACCCAGGCCCTCAGCGGTGAAAGCGTGGAGTCCTGGACCTCCAGGGAATTCCCCTTTTTAATTTATTAAGGTTTGATTTTTGGCCTAGAATATGGTCTATCTGGTGAAGGTTCCAGGTACACTTGAAATGAATTTTTATTATGTTGTTGGAAGGAGTGTTTTATAAACGTCAATTAGGTCAAGTTGTTCACTTCTTTTCTGTCCCTATTGATTTGCTCTATACTTGTTCCATTTATTCCTGAGTGCTGAGTATTGAAGTCTGTTTTGTCTGTTTCTCCTTGCAGTACTATCAGTTTTTACTTCATGTGTTTTGACTTTCTGTTAGGTGCAAACACATTTAGCACTGTTATGTCTTTTCTGTGAATTGATCCTTTTGTCATTAGTGATGCTCTTTTTTAACAATAGATTTTATTTTTTGGAAGTTTTAAGTTCACAGCAAAACTGAGCAGAAGGTGCAGAGATTTCCCATATACTCCCTGTTCCCACACATGTATAACTTTCCCTGCTATCAATATCCCCCTCTGGAGTGGTATATTGGTGATGAACCTGCATTGACACATCATCACCTGGAGCCTATAGTTTACTTCAGGATTCACTATTGGTGTTGTACATTCTATGGGTTTGGACAAAATGTATAATGACTTGTATCCATCGTTTATAGTATCAAACAGAATAGTGTCACTGCCCTGAAAATCCTTTTACCTCCACTTATTTAACCTTCTCCCCAGGAATGATGTTTTTATCCCTGGCAATGTTCTTGGTCTGCAGTCTATTGTGTTGTTGATATATTCTCTGATATTAACATAGCCACTCCACTTTCTTTTGATTAGTGTTCCCATGGTATATATATTTTCCATCCTTTTACCTTGCCTGTGTTATAGTATTTAAAGTGGTTTCTTGTGGACATTGTATGGTTGGGCCTTACTTTTTCACCCAGTCTCCAATCTCTGTCCTTTAATTGGTGTATTTAGGCTGCTTTTATTTATATCTACTATCTTAGATTTAACTCTACCATCTTGCTCATTGTTTTCTGTTTATTCCTTCTATTCTTTAAATTTTTTCTTATTTTTATGCCTCCTCTTGGATTATCTTCTGATTCCCTTTTTCTTCCCAATTTGCTTATTATTTATACCTCTTTTAAAAATGTGTTCTAGGTTACCCTAGGATTTACAGTATACATCTTTAATTTCTCAGTTTTAGTGTCTTCCTAATTTCTCCTGTCCATCTTTTTTGCAGTTGTTGTCAACCATTTTCATTTTACATAATAATCACAAAATACATATTTACTATTTTTGTTTTAGATAGCCAGTTACCCTTCAGAGAAGTGAAAATTAAGAAAAAAAGATTTATTTTAACTACATTTATGGAATTTTCAGAACTCTTCACTTCTTTATGTAGATTCAGTTTCCTATTCTGTAATATATTTTTTTCTGCTTGAAGATCTTCCTTGAACATTTCCTGTAGTGCAAGTTTGCTGCTAATGAATTCTCTCAGTTTTTGTTTGTCTGTAAAAGAGTTTATTTCTCCTTCATTTTTTTCTGAAAGATATTTTTATTAGTTATAGGATTCTGGATTGTCTTCTGACTTGTGTAGTTAATGATGAACTTTTGGATCTGAGGCTTGGTGTCTTTCATTCATTTTTGGAAAATTACCAGCCATTATTGTTTCAAATATTTCTTCTGCCCAATTCTCTCTCCCAGTCTCTCTCTCCCCCACTCTCTCTCTCTGTCTCTCTCTCTCTCTTTCTCCTATTTTGGAATTCCAATGACAAGAATATTAGTCTGCTTGATTTTGGCCTTTAGCTCTTGGATGACCTCTTTTGTGCCTTTCCCCAACCACTCTTTTCTCTTTCAGTTTGGGTAATGCCTATTGACCTGTTTTTAAGTTCTCTGATTTTTTCCCCCCTTGCCTTTACCAAGCCTATTGATGAGCCCTTTGATGGCATTCTTTTTTCTATTTCAGTATTTTTTATTTTTAGCATTTCTGCTCAATTCATATGGCTTCCATCTCTTTGATGAAATACCTCATTTTTTCATGCAGGTTGTCCACTTTTTTCAGTAAAGCTTTTGGGATTGATCTTAGTTATTTTAAATTCATTGTCTGATAGTTTTAACATTTGTGTCTTATCTCTGACTGGTTCTGTTGACTACTTTGTCTCTTGACAGTTTTATTTTTTCTTTTTCTTGCTTCTTTGTGTGCCATATAATTTTTTTGCTGTTGAAATCTGGATATCTCATTCCTGGAGACTGAGGTAAATAGGAAAGGACATGCTTCTTTCTTCAGTAGGCCTTCATTGTAAGGAGTTGAGTCAGTTTAGTCAGGAATTGAGTTTGAGTTTCGACGTTCCTGTGGTTACTCTCAGTGCACCACCGGCTTTAAAATCCTGTATTTGTTACCTTGTGCTTAGAATGGAAAATGGCATGCCAGAGGGTTTACTTCAACGTATACTCTACCCTCTGCTTTAGGTTTCTCCATTAGGCCTGCATCTCAGAGAGGGTTCCTGTCCATGATTTTGTCCATTCCCCAGTGACAGTGCTCTTATTTGAAATTGTTTTGCTTGCTAACCTGGTGAGAGGTGGGAGTAGCATTTTCTGTTATCCTTGTTCAACCTCAGTCTTAGGCAGGTGCAGTGTCCCTGGGTCTTAGGGGTAGCACTTTCTCAGTTACCCAGTCCCTTCTTCAGGAAAATGATATATTATGGTCGGAGCCCAGGATGCTTTCCTCCTCTCTCTACCCCCAGTGTTAGTGGGTCTTAACATGTGCTTTGAGGCTAGTATGTTTTGCTGCCCTTTTCTCGACTTGTTATGCTTTCGATCCTTAGGGAAGATTGGGTGGGGCTTCATGCCTTTCCTGCAGAAGCTGCTGCTCCCCTCTCCCATCATAAGGGAGGATTTCTTGAGTTCCTCTTGAGCTTCTGATGAGGTCTTTATATGCATTATCTTTTGCTGTTTGCCACTTCTTCTCTTCATTAATTTATGTACGTATCTTTTTCCTATGAATAAGTTTATTTTCAACTGTCTACTTTGTTTTTTGCAGGGTTTGATTTAATTATTAGTTCTATAATCAAGTCCTTTTGGCCTTTAATTTATTTTCTTAGGTCTATAAATTTATTTTCCACCTTATTCTTTTGTTTACCTCATTTTGAACTCATTTAAAATAATTCATATTTTTATTACTTCTTTCTGCAGATGGTGGATTTACAATTTATTTTAGGTTCCATTCAGAATGGATTAAAAATTTTTTGCATGACATATTGCATTACTGACTTTTTCTGCATCTCATGTTTTATTTCCATCTTGTTTACTAACATGTATAGCTCTGCATCTCTTTCATTTTGCTGGTTGAGCATGAATGAATTTTTCTGTCTCTCATTCCATTTGATTTGAGTCTAGTTATCTTCCACTATAAACTACGCGTTGAAGGCTGGATTTAGCCTGAGGACAATGACAAGTGTGCCGAAGGTTAAGAGGAAAGGACCAGAAAGCTCAAAAGGTGTGGATGAATTGTTATGTGACAGATATTATAGATCAGTTTACTCAACATTGATCACACCCTCCTCTTAGCATACCTTCCTGTATGGTCCAGGCAGAAAAACTAAAAATTATATTTCTCAGGCATCCTTGTAGCTATTGTGGATTTGACCAGTCACGTGCACTTAGCCAAGTCTTAAATGTGTAGAGAAGCATCCATGTTGCTGGTACACACCATAGCATGCATGGCATTCCTAGTGCCTCATTATAGCTATGGTGGTACATTACAAGAGCCAGCAGTTGAGGTGGCGACTTCTAATTCCTCCATGGTTGCTAAGGTAGTGTCACCCAGGAGCCAATGGTTAGAGCAGTGGTGTCCAGTTTTCTCAGATTCCTCACTGTGGCAAATGTAGCAGTTTTCTTGGCAGACCATTCTGCTCTGTTATTTTTGGATCATAATGGGGGAAGCACCTGTTCTTCACACCCACCCAATGTTGTTTGTTGGCACCAAATAGCTAGATAAAATTCCTTTTCTGTAAACTGGCTTTCTGCAGAAATTCTGTTATATAATAATTGCCCTTATTTATAGCTGAAGCCTGACCTGTAACACTTTGATTGGAATTCTTGGACCAGGCTGCAGTCAAAAGAAACCAAATTGAAAATGATGTTAACAATAAATATATTTTCTGCCATAGTGGAGGTCCAGAGATGGGAAGTATTCTAGGTTCAATATGATCAGTTGCTCAGTGATGTCATCAAGAACATAGATTCTTTATGGTTTTTTTTTTCATATTTGCTATACTCAACTCATTCCTTCTATGATCACAATAGGGCTGCTTGTGGTAATTGGTGCCTTTTGCTTCTGTGTTTCAAGGGATTGAGGTGGGAGAGAGGCTTGCTTCTCTTGCCCATAAGCCTTGAACAAACTTCTTTTTGCTTCCACTTGACCCAAATCACCTACCTATTACCAAACTATTCACTGGTAAGGGAATTATTGTGGAATGATTAGAAACGGCTTTAACTAACCATGTGGGTAGAATCAGTGTTGAGGAGTCAATTACAGCGTCCATTGTAGTCATTCTACCTTTTCTTTCCTTATCTCTCTGCCTTCTCTCAGCTTTTTTTTTTTTTCCCAGTAAGGCTAGAACACAGTGGGAAGCCAAATTGGTGTTTCTTTTGGGGATCAAAGATGATCAAAATGGCTTCTAGTGGGAATTTTGTCTCCTCTTCTGAGCTTCCTAGACCTCTTCTTATCTTATTAGAGATACTTGTGCGAAATTTTAGGATTTCTGTGACTGTCTTTCCCAACCAACAGTCCCTCACTTCCACCCCTAGAAAGAGCTTTTGGATATAGTAGGGCTCCAGACAAGATGAGTTTCCCAGGGCAGTGCAGATTCTTAGAAACTTCCATCTCTTTTTTATGCCCACTCTTTTGCTTAATTGCTTCTTGTATATTTTTGCTGTTATTTACTTGATTTTTGTTATATATTTAGCTTTGGAAAGAGATTTCACTTGAGCATTTTACCTCAAAATTCTTTTTTAAAATATTCTTTTAATATTGACTTTCTAGATTTATTGCACTTTGGCCAGTGTACATGATCTGTAAAATTTTAGATATCTGGAATCTAGACTATCAAGTGACCTAAAAGACCATTATTTTTTCAAAAAATTCCCATATATACTGTTAAATAGAATGTATTCTCTTCTGTTATGATTGGTTATAATTATATAACTATATAATATATATCTACATCTATAGTACAATATATCATATATAATCACTTGTAATTGTATATAGCATATAGAGATATATATTATATATATATTTTTTTAGTGCTATTAATTACATCATATAGATCTTCTCAATCCGTGGGGTGTGTGTGTGTATGCACATGTGCATGCTTGATCTGTTTTAGAGTTAGAGGTGCGTTAGATTCAGCACATACTCTCATCTCAGACTCTAGGGACTTCCAAACGCTTGGTCCCAGGGAGGGCAAAAGTTCTCTCTTTTTCCCATCCAAGTCTTGTACGTGCATGCCTTGGCATAATTGTCAATACGTACCCTCAATCACATTATAAAACAGAACACTTCTCAAACAGTGTTCTCCAAGAATAGTGGATTTTGTGTAATTTCAAAGTACATAGTCATGATTTTTCCAAAATAAGGATCCTTCCTTTCAAAGTAATAGACTCTTCACCTCTGGAAAGACAAAATTCCATTAATTCTTAAGTGGCTGAGTCTTTACTTAGGAGAAAACAGCAACAATAAAAATAAAATCTCCCTTCACATATATATGTTACAAATATGAATTTTTCTCTTTCTTAGGTATGGAAATTGTTTCTGAAAGGGAGCTAGCTCAGTTGGCTCTGGTTCGACCATTAATATTCAGTATTCATGAGCAATCAACCATCAAGAATTATTTTAAAATGCTTGAGAAAAAAGTATCAGAGTATGAAATCACCCAGGAATTTATGGTAAATATTTTGGTCTTAACCAAAGTCTACATGTGATTTCTTTTTCCACGTCTCAACCAGAAGATTTCTATTCTTTGTTTTCTTTTTCCTTTTTAGATTGAGTATGTTGTTTTTATTTTTAAATATTAAATTGGTTTTTAAAGTAATAGGTGTACATAGTAAAAGAGTAACAGCCTAAAAGGTTATAAAATGGATAAAGTCTCTTTTTCTCCCTTGACTCCTTAGGCCCCCTTTCCACTATTAAATTTGTCGTATAAACTTTCAAAAAAATTGTTGACATGTACTTTACTATTTTACCCTTTCTTTCCTTTTTAAAAGGAAAGGAAAGAAAAAAAAATTCCACATAAGAAATAATTCCCAAATATATTATGAGCACATATCTCATTCTTTTTAAGTGTTGCAGGGTAGTTAATTATATGAATAAAGACTTTCTTTTCTTTAAATAGTCCCCTATGATGGACATTTAGATTATTCTAGACATTGTTATTATGAACAAGAATCACCCCTCTTCATGTACATATGTGTGAGTATTTTTTAGAGCAAAGTCCTAGAAAGACAATCAGTATTTGTGCTATCAAATTTTTAGATCTTTGTTCATCTTTTAAATGACAAATAATTTCTTGTTGATGATCTGATTGGCATTTCTTAATTTGAGAACAAACAGATAGCTTTCCATATGCTTTTAAGCCTTTCATATTTATTTTCAGTGAACTGCTAATTCCAATTGTTTGCTCAATTTTCTATTTATTCTTTTTCATATCAATTAATAACTATATAATGAAGAAATTATACCTTTTGTACGTGTTATACTTATGAAAATTTTCCACTTTGTGTTACACGTATGCGTGCACATACATTTACTGAGAAGAAATAGCTAATTTTTAGTGGTTGGATGTGTCAGTTTTTTCTTTTTGGGCTTCAGGGTTTTCTCTGTCCTTTAGGAATTCCCTTTTCAGTCTAGGAGCATAGCAATTATTTCATGCTTTTTTTTTCTAATATTTTACAATTTTTTCAATATGTAAATCTTTCACCCAGCTAGAATTTAATTTGTTGTAAGATATTTGGTAGGGCCCCAGCATTCTATAGCTAATCAGTTGTCCAAAGATCTTCTTGTCCCAGCTTCTCTTCAGTAATGTGAAATGCCACTTTTTCATATACTGAAGCCACACATATATTTTAATTTATTTTTGTGCTTTTTTTTTTTTTCCCATTGATTTGTTTATTCATGTACTGGTACCAAACTTCTAAAATTAGCATAGCTTTATATTATATTTTACCATTAATTAAGACTAGTCTTCCCTCATTACTCTTCTTTTACAAAATTGTTCTGATTCTTCTTACAGATATTTTTTTTCTAGATTTATTTTAGAATTGGTTTGCAGAAAGATTAAAAGGTACAAATCTGATCATATTATCCTATGGCTTAAAACCTTCTCTGACTCCTCATTCCCCATGGCAGTAGTTGCCAACACTAACTTATGGTAGTGCCAAGTTGGCTACCCAAGAATTACTGAAGAGCTTTTAAAAAGTCTAGACTCTCAGGCTTTATCCACAAATATTCTAATAGGATAGGACTGGATACATATCAATTCCTTTTGTGTATGAAACACGGCCTTCCTAATTAGTTTTAGTTTCCCTTTGGGCTAAATCATGTGCACTGTGCTGTTGTTAACATCCTATTAACTGTTACCCCAAGAGGACATGTATGCCTCCATGCCTCTATTACAGTTCTCCTACCTGGTATGATACCCATTCACCTCTTCTTTCCTTTCACACACACAAATTTCCATGTGACTAACTTCTGATGACTCAGGAAGGCTCAGTTCAAGTGCTACTTTCTTTCTAGGAGCTTTCCTTCCCATCCCTTCAGGTACAATCTAGTGCTGTCATTTATACTAGTGTCTCTCTACATTGATCACACGGCCACCTCTCTAACTGCTGTTAACTTCTTAAGGATGAGGCCATTTTCAGATTCATCTTTGTATTTCAATATCTAGAACAGTGATAAGCACATACTAAATATTCAATTAATGTTGAATTCACAGTTGGTAGAGAAAGTTTTTTGAAAAGGAGAATTCTTTAGTGTCATAGCTATAATTTCTTCATGGGGCAAGGAGTAAATTGTGAGACTTTATATTTTTGTTTATATATTTTGTTGCTGTTATTTTATTATTTTTGTTTATAAAATGATAGATTTACGGGTAGGTCCTAAGAAGGAAATATTCTGTATTGGTTGTTTTTTTTTTTATTTTTAATGAAAAAGAAAAAATCTTGAAGTTCAAGGAATAAAGTATCTCCAGAGAGTTGAACATTTCCTTATCAAGCAACTTGTTGATTGACATCTCAAATTTAAGATATTTTATATAGGACTTTTCCAATGGGGCTCTGACTTCTCTACTTACCATACAACATGTTTAACATCAGGACATGTCATGAAGGGACTTAAGGATTATGAACACTACACAAAAACAAATTTGTTCTTTTCCTTTTTTTTTCTTATAGTAAATACATGACTTATATTTCTTACCCTTTAAACGCTTTAGAACTTAAGAATCTTCCAGCTGTGTTCCACTCTGGGAATGAACTACACAACAGAGACAAAAACAGATACCGAGATATTCTTCCATGTAAGCTAACAATGGTTTTAATTATTTTCCTATTTACATTTGTGAAAAGGTAAAAAGTGGGTTGTATGACTTTCAGTATTAGCCATTTTGACCTGTGACCATGATGAAGAGCTCTGGTAGCTAGCAGTGGATGACCTGGGCATATTCTTGAATATGCTAGAACATGATGAAGGTCAAGTCTTCTATCCCAGGTAAATCTTCTAGTCACTGTCACAGGGCTGTTTTCATAAGTCCTTCAACCTTGTTCTTATGTATTGCTACTTCTCAGGCCATGAACCATCTAAAACATAAAGTCTAATAGTCTGAGACATCTGCCACATTTGATACCCCAAGCCCTTACCACCTTCCCTGGCCATTTTGTTTAGACACACAAATACAATGGAACTATTTATATTCATTGTCCTGGACATTAAAGCTGTCAATCTACTCTCCAACAAGAGTCTGCCCTTTGATTGTTGCCAAAGGGTTGCACATAGCTTTCCTGTGCTGGGTAAAGCTAGTGCTGCACCCCTCCCCACCCAGTTGCAGATTTGTCTGTCTCAGACCATCCACAGAGCAGAAACAAAACAACACCATTTTACTCTTAGGCTGGAAATCTCATTTTTATGCCTCACATTCCTTTCAAAGTCAGAAATTTTCCAAATTAAATTACCATTTTTCTTCCTACAATGTGACCTTCCTCCTTTATTCTATATCTTATCTAGTTTAACCACTCATTTGTCCAAGCCAGAAAACTTCGAGTCACCTGCAGTATCCAAAATGGTCACAAAGTCCTTTTGCTTCTACCTTCTTAATACCTCTAGAGTCCTCCCCCATCTCTTGATTCCCACTGCTGCTAACTTAGATGGAGCCTGCTTTATCTCTCAGCTAGTCTCTGTCTTCTTCACTGCCTCCACTCCCATCTACTCACAGCAGCTACTGAAATGACTTCCCTAAAATGCGAATCAGATCACGTTACCCTCCTTTTAAAGCTCTTCTTTGGTTGTCTGCTACTATCATGGTAAAGTTCTTTAGCATGGCATAAATTTCACCTCTCTAGCTTCAGCTCTCCCACAGAACTTTTTTTGGTTTCTGGGATTCATCCTTGTCTTTCTCTTGTCCCCAAGCCTTTCAATCTGCAGTTCTTGCAAGAACCACCCACCCTCCCTTCTTTGCTGAGGTAATTCTTGCTGTCTTTCAGAGCTAGCTTGGCCAGACTTCCCTTATTTTCCTCAAAGCTAGGTTTGGTGTTTCTCCAGTAGTCTCATACTGTCTTGTGACTACCCTTCCCCACTTACTGAACTGTATTTTAATTATCTATTTACATTCCTATGTCTCCTATTAGACTTGAGGTGGTTGTCATAAAAATCAGAGTAGAACACAGTGACTGCTATCATTGGATAAATACTTTCATGTTTAGTTGGTTCATTCAGATCTAAAATAACTTTATGGTTATAAAAGTAATAAGTACCTTCCCAAGATAGTTAAAATAATTTGTTATGCTGTCTTCTGTGGGGAGAGTGTGCAGAAGTGCATTGATGAATATTTCTGAAATCGGGGTGATAAACCATTATTAGACAGTTTATGAGATAATGCCAACAATTTGGTGCCACTCCAAGAGGTCAAAGGTCCCAATTATATAATTATATCTCTATCTCTACGTATAGGCCGTACCACATGTCAGGTTCTATGACTCCTGGCCCAATACTTTTTCTGTTACTTGTCTTTAAGTCAGGGTATACTCAGAACTAACTAATAATGATAGTGACTTAGACTTCTAGTAGTTTTCCGCTTTTCAGAGCACATTTACACATATCTCATTTAGTTCTTTCTACAATCACATGAGGAGGGCAGAGCAGATGTTAATATCTGAATTTAAGGATGCAAGTCAATAAGGAAAGGATAATCTTTCAACAGATAGTTCTGAACAACTGCATATTCGTATACCAAAAAATTAACTGTGACCCTTACCTCGCACCTTATATAAAAATTTACTCAAAGTAGATGATAGGCCTAAGTATAGGAGTTAAAGCCATAAAACTTCTCAAGAAAACCAGAGAGAAAATTTTAATGTACTTGGATTTGGCAAAGTTTTTCTTAATAAGACACAAAAACCTTGAACTGTAAAAGAAAAAAACAAATTGGACTTCATCAAATAAAAAAAAATACCTATATTGCTCTTCAACACACTGTTATGGAAATTAAAGGCAAGCAACAGACTGGTAGAAAAATACATTCAAAACATTTATCTGACAAATGACTTGTATTTAGAATATAGAAAGAGTTCCTATAATTGATAAGAGGACAAATAGCCCAACATTAAGTGAGCAAAAGATTTGAGCAGCCACTTCACCAAAGAAGATATACGAGTGACAAATATATGAAAAGATGCTCAAATCATTAATCATTAGGAAAATGCAAATTAAAACTATAATAAGGTCTCATTTCATAACCCACTCTAATGGAAGAGAGTTTAACAGTTCCTTATAAAATTACACGTATACCTACCATATGACTCAGCATGTATTTGTGAAGGACTTAGATCAGTGCTGGGCACACTTAAACCTATTACAGAGGAGATTAGGAGTTTAGGACACTCAAAGGCACCAGGGATGCATGGGCACAGAGGGAATGTGAGGCCACGTGAGAACACAGCAAGAAGGTAGTCGGCTACAAGCCATGGAGAGAGGTGTTAGAAGAAACTAACCCTGCTGACCCCTTGATCTTGGCCTTCCAGCCTCTAGAACTGTGAAAATAAATTTCTGTTGTTTAAGTCACCCAGCCTGTGGTGTTTTGTTATGGGAGTCCTAGCAAACTAATGCACTGTATAATTCCATTTATATAAAATTCTAGAAAATTCAAACTAATTTGTATTGACATAAATTTGATCAGTGGCTGCCTTGAGGGCAGGAGTGGAGCAAGATGGATAGATTACAAAGGGACATGAGAACATTTTAGCAGTGTTGGAGATGTTCAATTATCTTTATTGTAATGATGGTTTCATGGGTGCACATGTGTGACAATTATACCTCAATACACTGTTGAAAAAGGTGGTTTGTGAGTGCGAAAAGTATATTACACTTTTTATATTTTGTATAGTTTACCATTATAATATAGATAGCTAGAAAAATATAAGCTTTCTAAGGGAGAGATTCAACAAGCATCCATATATTAGCGAAGTCTCTGTTTCTATTACTATCACCACCGCCAATAATAATAATGGTAATAGTAGTAGCAATTGTTGTTTTTGTAATATCTTTATATGTATCCCGCACTAAGTCCTTCATAGGTAGTAACTCATCTAATCCTCACCACAACCCTATGATGTTGGTACTCTTAGTATCTTTGTTTTACTGAAAGGCTAAAATAAATGACTTTCCTGCACCTCAAATAGGAGACAGACTGGGATTCAAACCTAGGCTTACCCACTCTACAATAGCGCTTCTCTATATTAATTCTTTTTCCAGACTATTAATAGGTTTTCCTGTGAGTTATATTATTTTCTACTTCAAAAAATCATTCTTAGCACTTAAATGATCCATTCTCAGTCATTCTTTATGTAGCTATACAACTATATTTTGCAAGGCTTTTCGTTCTATACTGTTTCATTTTCTATCTTCCTTTAATCTGAGGTCTCTGTTCTGATTAATTAGTTGTTTGGTTAGAGATGGGCTAAGTAGTTAATGTGTTATCAAACTCTGCCTATCTGCAGCTATCTCCTGTTTTTAAATCCTGATAAATGAATCTTTGGTGATTTTAGGATTGTGAGATTTCAGTCCTCTTCTCTCAATTTTCTCTGGGTGTTACTCCACTGTCCTCCAGCTTGCAGTGTTTTAGATGAGAAATATAATGATAATCTGATTCTTATTCTTTTATAAGAAACATTTTTTTCATTCTGAAACCTTAAAACATTTTTTTTTTCCCCTGGAATTCAAGGAATGTTACCAGGTGTATTTCATTTCATTGGTCTTACCTACAACTTATAGAACCTTTTAATCTGCAGACTCGATCTTCTTTTGTAGGAAAGTTTCTTCAGTTATTTAGTAATTGCTCTTTCTCAATCTACTCTTTTTTCTTTTTCTGGAGCTCCTATGATTTATAGGGTTGGTCTCCTGAATCTATCTTCTAAGGCTTATACCTATTATCTATTTCTTTACTTCTGCCTCTTTGTAGTCTTTGCATGTACTTTTTCTTTCTCTCTCTAGTTTGTATTCTTATTTTCTTTCTTTCATTTGGTCTTCTAGGGAATTAATTTAAGTTTCAAGAAAGACCTTCCTCCTTCAGATCATCTACTAAAATTTTTAGCTTATATGATGATTTATTTTATGTGTCAACTTGGCTAGGCCACAGTACCCAGATATTGGTCAAACACTAGTCTCAATGTTGTTGTAAAGATATTTTTAGATTAACATTTAACCAGTAGACATTGAGTAAAGAAGATTCCCCTCCATAATACAGATGAGCTTCATTTAATCAGTTGAAGGCTTTAAGAGAAAAAATTTGAGGTCCCCCGAGGAAGAAGCTATTCTGTCTCCAGACTGCTTTTGGACTCAAGACTGCACCAGCAACTCTTCTCTGGATCTCTGACCTGACAGCCTGCCCTGCAAATTGCAGACTGGCTAGCCCCCATAGTAATGTGAGCCAATTCCTTAAAGTAAATCTCTTTTACTGTGTATATATAGCCTATTGATTCTGTTTCCCTAGAGAACACTGACTAATACAAATTTTGGAACCAAGAGTGGTTCTAGAGGAATAGAATCTTAAGGATAGGTTTTATGAATTGGTTCCCTAATCTGACAAAATTTAAAGGCATTAATGACTTTATTTCTAGTAGTAAAGAGAGCACTGGTAATTCATGGTGTGATATGGCAATAGAGATACACAAAATCTCACCATTGGATATTCCTACTCAAATACTTATAAGAGGCAAGGTTCTAGATAACTGTGTATTTAATACCTTAGAGTATTTTTGTCAAACTAACAAGTATAATGAGATTGGCTGGTTGCCGCTAATTGCACTGGACAAAGTAGGGAAAGAAAGGGTTTCAAATTTCCGGCTCAAGCACCACATAAATGACCTAAAAGTTTTATGTCTGCCCTGAAAGAAACCCCTATCTCCTATAGTCATGGAGCTGAGACATCTGAAAATCTAACCCAGAGTCTTATGTGCAAATGGCTAAAATACAATGGAAATTGAATTCCCAACCTTGCAGGGTGTTTTCTGTTAAAGTGATGACATTGAGTGAGAAGGAATGTGATCCTGAAAATTGGAACAGAAACATATGGGAAGATCCTGGTGAAGATGCACACATCAAATCCCTAAACTCTGAAGAATCTTCTTTGCCAGTGCTACTGATACTGGCACTAATGTGACACTAATTTCAGGAGACCCAAAGCATCACTGTGGTCTACCAGTTAGTGGTGCTTATGGAGGTCAGATAATTAATGGAGTTTTAGCTCAGGTCCATTTCACAGTGGGTCCAGTGGGTGCTGACCCACTATGGTTATTTCTCCAGTTCCGGAATCCATTATTGGACTAAATATACTCAGCAACTGGCAGCATCCCTACATTGGTTCCCTGACCTGTGGAGTGAGGGCTAATATGGCGGAAAAGGCCAAGTGGAAGCCACTAGATCTGATTCTACCTAGGAAAATAGTAAACTAAACGCAATCCTGCATTCTTGGAGAGAATACAGAGATTAGTGCCACCTTCAAGGACTTAAAGGATGCAGGGGTGGTGATTCCGACCACATCCCCACTCAACTCACCTGTTTGACCTATGCAGAAAACAGATTTTAGAGAATGACAGTGGATTGTTGTAAGCTTAAGCAGGTGGTGACTCCAAGTGCAACTGCTGTACCAGATGCGATTTCATTGCTTTAGAAAATCAACACATCCCCTGGTACCTGGTGTGTACCTGTTGATCTGGCTAATGCTTTCTCTCCATACCTGTTAGTAAAGACCAAAAGAAACAGTTTGCTTTCAGCTGGCAAGGCCAGTGGTACATCTTTACTGTTATACCTCAGGGAAATATCAACTCTCCATCCCTATGTCATCTTGGGGGATCTTGATCACCTTTCCATTACTTAATATTATCACAGTGGTCCATTATATTGATGACATCATGCTGATTGAACCTAGTGAGCAAGAAGTAGCAACTGATTGCTCTAGACTTACAGGTAAGACATTTGTGTGTCAGAGAGTGGGAAATGAATCAAAAAATTCAGTGGCCTTCTACTTCAGTGAAATTTCTAGAGGTCCAGTGGTGTGGGGCATGTCAGAATCATCCTTTCTAAGGTGAAGGATAAGATTTGCATCTGACCCCTTCTACAGCCAAAAGAGGCACAGTGCCTAGTGGTCCTCTTTGAACTTTGGAGACAACATATTCCTCATTTGGGTGTGCTACTCTGGCCCATTTACCAAGAGACTCAAAAGCTGCTAGTTTTGAGTGGGGCCCAGAACAAGAGAAAGCTCTGCCACAGGTCTAGGCTGCTGTGCAAGCTGCTTTGCCACTTGGGCCACAGGATCCAGTAGGTGCAATGTCAGTGGAAGGTAAGGATACTGTTTGGAGGCTTTGTCAGGCCCTTATAGATGAATCACAGCTCATGCCCATGGGATTTTGGAGTAAAGCCTTGCCAGTCTCTGTGTATAACTACTCTACTCTTGAGAGCTGTTCCTTTTGAGAAACAGCTTTTGACCTGCTACTGGGCCTTAGTAGAGGCTGAACACTTAACCATGAGCCTGAAAGTTGGGCGTGCACAGCAGCATTCCATCATCAAATGGAAGTGGTGTATACAAGGTCGGGCTTGAGCAGGCTCTGAAGGTACAAATAAGTTACATGAAGTGGCCAAAATGCCCATGGTCCCCTCTCCTGCTACATTACCTTCTCTTTCTCAGCCTGTACCTGTGGCTTCGTGACAAGTTCCCTATGATCAATTGACTGAGGAAGAGAAAACTGGGACCTGGTTTACAGATGGTTCTGCACCACACGCAGGCACCACCTGGAAGTGGACAGCAGCTGCTCTACAATGCCGTTTTGGGGACATGCCTGAAGGACAGTAGTGAAGGGAAATCTTCCCCGTTGGTAGAACTTTGAGCAGTGCGCTTGGTTGTTCATTTTGCTTGGAAGCAGAAATGGCCAGAGGTACAAATCTTTACTAATTCATGGCCTATAGCCAATTGTTTAGCTGGATGGTCAAGGACTTGGAAGAAACATAACTGGAAAATTGGTCACAAGGAAATCTGGGAGAGAGAAATGTGTATAGATCTCTCTGAAAGGGCCAAAAACATGAATATATTTGTATCCTTTGTGAATGCTCATCAAAGGGTGATTTAAGAAGAGGTTTTAATAATCAAGTGGATAGGATGACCTATTCTGTAGATACTGGTCAGCCTCTTTCCCAGCCACTCCTGTCATTACCCAGTGGATTTATGAACAAAGTAGACATGCTGGCAGGAATAGAAGCTATGCATGGGCTCCTCATCAACATGGACTTCCACTCACCAAGGCTGACCTTGCTATGGCCACTGCTGAGTGCCCGATCTGCCAGCAGCAGAGACCAACACTGAGGCCCCAATATGGCGCCATTTCCCAGGGTGATCAGCCAGCTAGTTACTTGATGGCAGGTTGATTACATTGGACTGCTTCTGTCATAGAAAGAACGGTGCTTTTGTTCATAATAAAATAGGCACTAGATATGGATTTGCCTTCCTCGCATACAAGCTTCTACCAGATCTACCATCTGGACCTGCAGGATGCCTTATCCACCATCATGGTAGTCCACACAGCCTTGCTTCTGATCAGGGAACTCACTTGGAGGCAAATTATTTGTGGCAGTGGGCTCATGATCATGTATTACTATCTCCTTTTTGAGGGGAACTTTTCTCCTATGACTACTTGAGTTATTTCTTTCTTGCTAAATACAGGCATACCTGGTTTTATAGCCCTATACTTTATTGTACTTTGCAGATACTGTGTTTTTTACAAATTGAAAGTTTGTGGCAACCCTGTGTTGAGCACATTCTTCCAGCAGCATTGCCTCACTTCATGTCTCTGTGTCACATTTTGGTAATTTTCGCAATATGTCAAACTTTTTCATTATGATTATGTTGGTTATAGTGATATGATCAGTGATCTTTGATGTTACTGTTGTAAAAAGATTACAACTTGCTGCAGGCTCAGATGATGGTTAGCATTTTTTAACAGTAAAGTATTTTTTAATTAAAATACGTATATTGTTTTATAAACATAATGTTATTGCACATTTAGTAGACTACAGTATAGTGTAAACATAACTTTTATATGCACTGGGGAACAAAAAAATTCATGTGACTCGCTTATTGCGATAGTACCTTTATTGTGGTGGTCCGGAACCAAACCCACTATATCTCTGAGGTATGCCTGTGTTCCATAGTTTGTTTCTGAAATTCCTTCCTTTTATATATTACTTTTATATGCTCTGCATCCTTTAGTATTTTAATAATTATTGTCATTTTTTTCACTTTTTTTTTTTTTTTTTTTGAGTTCTGGGAAAATTCCTTAAGCTGGTTTTCTAAATCACTAATTTGTTTTTCTGTTCGCTTCTCATTTTAGGGATTTTAATTGAGTAATTGTGGTTTTTATTTGAAAGCAAGCTTTTATTACTTTAGATTGTTTCATTTTTACATGTTAAATCTCCCTTTTGAAAATAAAAAAATTACTTTCTTCTGCAAAATGGTACATATTCACTATAAAAATTTAGATAATAAAATAGTCACTGCTAGCATTTTGATGAATACTTGCCAGGTTTTTTAATCATATGTTTATATATGATATATATGTATACATACAGATATATGATGAAAGATCTCACTTTAATGCTCTTTTACCTCCTTTATAATTTAATAATATAACAAATTTATGTCAATAAACAGATATACATCATTCTTTTAAATAATAAAATAATGTTTGCTCAAATTTCATTTAAAATACAAATAGGAGTTTTTAAAGTATTCTTCCCTCTTATAGAAAGGAAGACATTTGCTGTGATTTCTCAGAATGATATACTTTTGTGAAGTACTAGATATCTTTATATATCTAGTGATTGTTTTTTCTATTTATTCATATTTACAAGGAGAGATTTATGTTTGCTATTTTGGAATTTGAGAAAGGTTCTGTCAGAAATTGTGTAAGCCCTCTTCAGTGATCTTGGTCATAGTGTTTTTGGGAGATAAGTGGGTCACATGACCTTGAGTAATGGAGAGGAACTATTGGTGAGACCACTGCATGGCAGGGAAGGACCCTCCTTTTATTCTCTCTGTGGGAGCAGTGGTGGAACCAGAGCTCCAGATGTCTGTGTAAAGTGAAGAGAGTTCCTGGGCCAGTGGAGTTTATTAGTGAGCCAAGTAGTTGGATTTTCCCCTCTCCTATTTGTTATAATAGTCCATGTTGGACGAGTCCCATGTTACTTGGAGCAAATCCCCTTTGTAGCATCGTTTTGACACAATACCTTTGATTAGCATGCCACTTCACCACGTGAAGGCTGGGAATGGACATAAAAGATGGCTGCCTTGTGTGTGGGGCATTGGTAGAATTACAGTAATCCTAGGATTTGTATCTGCTCAAGTACCCCAATCTTTTTTTTTTTTTTTTTTTCCTCCCTCTTGGCCCTACTGCTCTGGGCTTACAAGTTCTCCGTATTTGTAGGAGAATGTCATTCACTCACTTGCTCCCTCAGAGGCCTACTCCTTTGCTGTGTTCAGTCATAGGCTAGGAGGTACCTCCCTTGGCCTATTCCTACCTGTGCCATATGTAACAGAAATCTCTCAGAATGTCTGGATACCAATGGCATCCTTCTCTGTTCAGAAACTGATTTTTTAAAAAACTACCTTAACCTAATTGTATATTTCTTAGGTCACGCCAGCAGGTTTTGGGGAGGGAAGAATTTAAATTCATGGACTGAAATAACTCTTTGAAAAGAAACTCCTATGCCATCTTCTCTATTGGTCAAAGAGATAAATGGATTTACCTGTGTGAAAGGGTTTCATGAAATCTGGGTGTATTGCATCTCCTGCTTTTCCTTTGTCTACCCTATGTTTCTGTGTTTGTAATAGATGATGCAACACGTGTTCCTCTTGGAGAAAACAAGGACTACATCAATGCTAGTTATATTAAAATAGTCAATTCTGGAAAAGAGTATTATTATATTGCTACCCAAGGACCACTGCCAACTACCACAAATGACTTTTGGCAAATGGTTCTGGAAAATAACTAATGTTATTGTCATGATAACCAGAGAGGTAGAAGGTGGAGTTATCAAATGCCACCATTACTGGCCTGTTTCTATGAAGAAACCTTTGGAACTGAAAAATTGTCATATCTTCCTGGAGAACTACCAGATACTTCAATATTTCGTCATTCGAATATTTCAAGTTGTCAAGAAGTCCGTAAGTTAAAAAAAATCAGTGTTAGATATATATTTCATTGTATAAGCACATGTGTCAGGACGAGAAGTTAGGAGTAAGATGGAACATAGCTGGGGATGCTTTTTAAAGTAACTTGTTTTTACTTCTCCCTGGTACCAGAAACTAAGACAACAGCACTTCTACTTCTGCCTAACCAAACTCTGACTGGAGAGATGAAAAAATTGAAAAGGGGAGTTAGGGCGGTTGAGAGTGAGTGTTGGAAGTTGCCTAATCCTGGGATGTACTTCGGCTGCTTCTGCTGAGAGTGACAGATATGTGTGGAGTCCTTAAGATCTCCTGATAATCACTGTGCCAGGCACTGTTGCTCCTTACTGAGTAGCAAAGAGGGCGGCGAGCTCACTGGTACCTCCAGTTAACTGTGCTCAATGAATGTGGTAATATTGAGATTTGTATGGGGTGCTTTGGGAGCTCAGAAGGGAATTACTTAGCTCTCCTTGGGCTTGAGGGGAAGATTTGCTAGAGAAGGTGACATCTGGATTGAGAATCACCCAAATGAGAAAGCTGGAAAGAGGAAGTAGATGATCAAGGTATAAAATAGCATGGGATGTGTATAGAGAGATACAAGTAGTTAAGTGTTTCTGGAATGTAAAAGTTCAATGCCAGGGAGTAATGAGAGGTGAGATGAGGCTATAGAAAATAAGTAGAGAAAGCCAGAACATGAAATGTCTTGGATTTCAGCTAAGGAACATGAACTTCATTATGAAGATAATTGGGAGACATTGAACAATTTTAGTAAGAAGGTCCATGATCAACTAGGGCAGCTAACAATTAGATAGAAAGCAAAGACTTTGGTGTTTTTCAGATAAAATTGGCAGACTTTATGTGACTTATGACTTGTGACTTATAAGGAGTGTTCAAAAATAATGTTGTCAAATGCGATAGCCACATTTGGCTATTTTATATTTAAATTATTTAAACTTACATAACATAACAAATTCAGTTCCTCATTTGTAGTATCCACACTTCTAGTATTTAATCACATGTTACTAGTGGCTACCATATGGGCAGCAAAGATACAGAGCATTTGCATCATTGTAGAAAGTTCTATTGGGAAGTATTGGTCTAGAATAATTCATAGAATAATTCATTTCTTGCTCTAACAGACTCAGAAAGTAGAAAAGGAATGATTTATAGGAGAAAGTGATGTTACATTGCTCTAAGTGGATTTGATTAGCAGGTAGGTGATACATGTGTTCTATAGGAGTGAAGGGGATGGGAGTTAAACTGGAAACTTGAAAAGAGTGATGAGATTTGGAGTCATCATCAAAGAAGTTGATTGGAGCACAGGCAATGATCAGGAAAAGGGTTGCTGGAGGTGCTGAGGTTGGAACGCATAATTTTCAATAATAGTAAAATATGCAACTATGTGATTAATTTTTTCCTAACCATGGGATTCCTGACCACAGGTTATGAGACTTACCCAGGGAGGGATGTTGCTTAGTATATGTGGCAGGATTCAAAGGATGAAAGGAGTTGACAGTTTGGTAAGAGAATGATTTAGATAATCAGCTATGAAGTCTAAATTTAGGGAGAAGGATGGAATCAGGGGCTAGGAGGAAATGGAGGACAACAAGGACAGGAGAGCTCTATTTAGTCACATTGTTGGAGTTGAAGTGAGGCACAAATGAGGTGGTAGAATAAGAGCTTCTGCTCAGAAAATGATGTTGGAATCTAAGAACTGGAAGATTTTTGATATTGGACATTATAGGTGATGGTGAGTCCAAGGAGTGATCACATTGTGAGGACTAGAAGAAAAAAATGGTCTCCTCTGCAAGAGAGAAATAAAAATGTGAGGTTAGAGTGTCTGTTTGGCTGTTGAGATCCCAAATTTGCCCAGTCAGAATCTGTGGTAGGGTGATAGTGATAAGAAGGTGAAGCTAAGAGGTATGAAACTCAAAAGGAAGAGAGGTTTTTGTACAAAGAGAAGGAATAATGAATTGGAAATAGCATTGGGCAGCAAAGGGTATGCAACCTAATCTCTAGGCTCTGTGGTACCTGGAGTACAGGAAAATAGGTGGCCTTGATTAGAGAGGGCTGCAGAGTGCAGTGCCCATGGGAGGCAAGGCCAGGAAGTGGAAGAAGCATTTAGGAAAGTGATGATGGTTTCCACAAGTTTACTGTGGGATGGGGGCCTGAGTGCAAAGGGAGATGTTGAAGAGATAGAGAAGTGGGGAGGGAGGGGAAAAGATAGAATTGAAGAGCATGAGGATCGGAGCATAGAGTGGTGTGACCAAGGAGGCCAAGAATAGTAATAATGGCGGACATTGATGGAGAGCTTGCTGTCTGTGTGCTAGGCCCTGTGCTTGCTCTGTACACCTGAGGATTTGCCTGATCCTTCACTCTCCTAAGACTTGTTGATTCCCTCCTATTAACCAAGTATTGTGCCAGATGCTGGAGATAGAAAACAGACACAGTCTCAACTCTTAGAGTGCTTACAGTCTAGTGGGGAAGGAAAACACCAGTTCCAAATGACGTGTGATACATGCTATGGCAGGAGAAGGACAGCATGCTTGGAGAATATAGGCCAGTTGGGAGGCCCAGAGGAATGATCTGTCTGCAAGGATTCAAATGCCTGGTTCCACTTGTGCACCCTTGACAAAGGCGTCTAGGATGGTGACCTTTGGGCTGAGGCCCACAAGCCTCAAAACCATGGGGTTGCTGTTTGGAGAATCTGCATCATAGCACTGTGTCAGGAAACCAGTGAGGCCCACCTTTGTGCAGGTTCTCAGTGGTCAACAGTGCATGAAAGATTTAATCCCTAAAATATGTGATGGAGTGAGAGCTATCCTCAATTTGGTGCCTTCACAAGATTTTCAAGTATCGTTTTCCTCATCCAATTTCATGTACCGATGATTCAAAATTGAGGTTTTCTTTTTGGAACTTAGGAAAATTGTATTTCTATTTGGAACGTAGAAAAAAGTGGTGCATTAGGGAGAAGCAGAGGAGCCGTGAGAAACCCTTCCTGAGTTTTTTCACGAGGGTGCCCAGTGAAGTAAAATGAGGGCTCCACATTGGGGAAAGGGTGAACCCTCTGGAAAGGATGATCAGTAAACTCAAAGTGCTTTATCTGTCAACACTGAGGAGAGTTCCATGGCTCCACTTTCAGGGGGTTCAACACAAGAGTGGGGACCAAAGTCTACTCACATGGTCATTAACTGCCCTGTCCACATCACCAGAGGAGGTTGTCCCCCACCAAATCCCGGTTAAGCAACTTGACAGCACTTACTGTTTTAATTAAATCTAGTATCATAATATTTAAGCCAAGATAGATTGCTTTTCTATCTTATTCCTAACATGTTAGCTCATCTTTCATCCTAAGTGTTTTGGATTCTTGGTTTGTTTGGACTCTTCTACATTCTCATGGTGCAGAAGAAAGATGGTAGAGTTAGATTTGGGAGGACTACATTATTGTCCCAGCTCTAAACATATGAGCCTTCTGACCTAGCGTACATCTATCAGTCAATCAAATTCTTACTTTTTCATCTGTAACCTGAGGATATCACAGTGCTTGCCTCCCCAGGGTTGATGTGAGGATTAAATGAGATAATGTGTGTGAAGTCCTTAGCACAGTACCTGGCACAGAGTAAGGGCTAAATTCCTGTCACCTGTTAGTATTTTTATTTTTATTATCCTATTACCATATAGCAATTATTATTAACTATTCCTGGCATATTAGAAATTAAAAGAAGATCTCTACTATAAGACGTTGATAAACCTCTCCTCTCTCTCTGCCTTCCTCTCTCTCCCTCCCTCCTTCTCTCTCTTTCCCTTTCTCCCTCTCTCCCTCCCCACCCCACCCCCACAGACAGGAGCTAGTCACTTTGTAAAACACTTGCAGTTCACCAAGTGGCCAGACCATGGCACTCCTGCCTCAGCAGAAGGTTTTATAAAGTATGTTCGTTATGTGAGGAAGAGCCACCTTACAGGAACCATCATTGTTCACTGCAGTGCTGGCGCGGGCCGGACAGGGGTGTTCCTATGTGTGGATGTTGTGCTCTGTGCCATTGAAAAGAACTTTTCAGTAAGTGTGTGAATTAAGCAGATAAACTGATGCTGTTAGTAAACACTATACTTTACATAAATCTTTTTTTTTTAAAGACTTTTTTTTTAAAGGAATTCCTTTATTTTTATTATTTATTTATTTATTTATTTATTTTTGGCTGTGTTGGGTCTTCGTTTCTGTGCGAGGGCTTTCTCTAGTTGCGGCAAGCGGGGGCTACTCTTCATCGCGGTGCGCGGGCCTCTCACTATCGCGGCCTCTCTTGTTGCGGAGCACAGGCTCCAGACGCGCAGGCTCAGTAGTTGTGGCTCACGGGCCCAGTTGCTTCTTGGCATGTGGGATCTTCCCAGACCAGGGCTCGAACCCGTGTCCCCTGCATTAGCAGGCAGATTCTCAACCACTGCGCCACCAGGGAAGCCCAACACTATACTTTTAACAGCCTTCTAATAGCTGAAGACTGATATTTGGCTTTCAAGAGCAACTGAGTAAATAGAGAGCCTGTGAGCTTTGGATACCTGCTTCTCGCTTAACTGCTGCAGGTTCTTGGAGGTGGTTGTGAGGATTAAAGTACACAATGCAAATGAATGGCTTCGGACAGTGTCTGGAGCGTGGTAGGTGCATCGTAAACATGAGTTCATTTTCCTTTTCTTTCCCTCCACCCACACATACAGTTTTTAGAATCTTGTTAGAGAATGTTGATGATGTGTGCCTATTTTTAATGAACAGAAATACATGCATGTGAGCACATTGGGAAAAAAAAGTAGACTTCAGAGTTAATGAGAGGTCCCTGGGTTTGACTGCCAGTTTTGCCACACATTTTAGATTTTGGTGACTTTCTGCAAATTGCTCATCTTCTCTGAAACTTAGTTTTCTCATATGTAAAATAAGGATAATAATATTGTTGGGTTTGAGTCAACCAGTAACAATTCTTTATTTTCCTCCTAAATTTGGAACCAGCTAAGGGATAAACACAAGAATTAGACATATGGTGATTCTACTATGATCTTTATTACTGATTAATTAGGGAATGGGACTTTAGATCTGTGCCCCAAAAGGCCTACTTTTACTGAACTGCTTTCCTGTGCTGCAGAAGTGAGGAGGGGAAGACATTTGTTTAGTTAGCAGGCACTGTGGGGTGGGGGGGAAAGCGGCTCTCACCATGCCCACAAGGAATATGAAAATCCACACCTCAGTCATAAGATAACAGGGGCTACGAGGCATTTGTCCTGGTAGGCAAATTTTGCAGAGTTATCTTGTTATCAGAACAAATGTTAAATCTCTGCTCTCTTAGGCATTATGTAGTTATACCCCAACAGTGACAAACTCTCCCTTGTGATAGCAAATTGGCTGCATGGGTTCTACAACTCTCCATTCTAAGGTAGTATTACGTCGGGGGTAGAAAAATGTCCTCTCCCAGAAACTCCCTGGAGGACAGAGGGAGTTTCTTTTTCTCAGAAGCTTGAGACAATATCTCCTAGCATTTCACTGTTTCCGCTTCAGTTATAGCCCTTTCCCTAAACTGATCACTGTGGGAGATGCTGGTCCATTAAGGTCTGTCAGGACTACTCCAGGCCATACGGCTGAGAATGAGAGAGGAATGGTTTTCCAAAGCAAACTGAGAGTTTTGTTTTGTTTTGTTTTAACAAATAATGAATATAAACTGGGTGGTAAAAAAATGACAAATGTCCCCAAAATGCTGAAAATTTAAGTAGTATGAATCTGATGTTACCTGTTCCTATAATTAATGTTGTTTTATCCTTTTAACAGAAAATGCATTAGCGTACTTTTTATTTTATACATTCTTCATCATAATTAATTTGTTTATATTTGTCCTTATTTTATATTCCTTATAGAAACTGTAAAAACTATAAGTATTGTATTTTGTGATTCTGAGGAGCACTTTTTTTCCCCAACATTATACCTTCTTTAAACTCAAAATGTGTTTTATGATAACTCATCTGTCAGCCTAATTGACAGTGTTTTTCTTAGCGGTATGTAAAATAGTGATGTATTTTACAATTAAGGATGCTTAGATTCAATGGAAAATAGTGGTTCAAAAAAAGGAAATGCATCCATTGTTGCCTTATTGGCTTTTCATAGAGCCTTGAGCTGTCAAATGTTCTTACTTATGCCCCTCTCTACTCTTTTCAGAAATTTTGTCCACCAGAGCTACTCAAAGTATGGTCTTGGACCAGCAACAATCTGTGTTATTTGCAGAAAGATAAGTTTTCTGAAATTGAGAGTAAGCATTTAGAAACTTTCAAAGCAGTTTGATATATTGCTGTGACATCCAAGAGCATGACAGTGGGTTGGCCTTGGTGAACAGGATGTAGACCAGTTTGTGCGTTGTGGAAATCTCACAGGGAGTCTTACATGCTGCAAGCTGTATACCAGCCGTGTGTGGCTGACATTCTAAGATTAGTTTATCAATTATAACTCTAAAGGATATGAAAATCTGAGAATATGTAACCATTTATTTCTTTTTATTGTTATTTTATAGTCGTTTTTATTTTTAAGTAAGCCTGCTTAAAAATCCTTAAAACATTGGGAGCAAACTGGCTCTTCTCTTGCCAACACTGATATTGCTCTGTAGTTGAAACATTCTCGATAGAACTCTCCCCTCTAACAGTTGTTAATTATGTTACCATATTATCACATAATGAAGTGAGTAATCCAAAATTTAACACATTAACCTTTACGAAATCAAAAATTCTTACCACATCACTAAACACACTGTCCAGTTCATCTGGCAGAGTTCTTTTTTTTTTTTTTTTTTTGGTAGCAAGACTTTCTTGATGAAGCAGTGTGTTGGTTTATCTTTTGGGATAAATTCTTTAATCTGTATAACTACCTCAGACTTGTTTTCTTGTCATTGCAGCTCTACTACCAGAACATAATCCTACACAAAACTTAAGCTCCAAATTACATTTGATGACAATGTAGCACTTTGCATTTTTATGCAGTTTAAGACTAGTTAGTTGTGTTTAGCACTAATCAAACTGAGAAAAGGAAGAATTCTTCCTTCTTATCACATCACTTTCAAATCAAACATATACTGAATCACTATGTTAGCAATAGCTGTGCAGTTAGTAAGTTGCAATGGTAAATACTTTGTTACTTTTGTTTCCTGAGTTGTTACGACTTCTCATCACTAGCCAGTCCCTGAATTCGTCAAGCTGTGGCTTCATTAGAAAATGGTACTTTAACTACCTTTTTTTGCCACACCTTCAGCCCAGATTTTCAATATAGCACCTTCAATACAGTCTGTCACCATTATCTGGCAATCGTGTAAGGGTTTTTAGTCTTAGCAATTCAAAGTGCTATTTTGTAAGTCTGCAGAGTATTAATGTTACATGTGAAATGTTGAACATGAGCTTTTTATTTTAGTATTCTTTAAAATAATTCTTTTGTCTTGGAACTTACTTCTTTTGTTCTGTAAGTAACAAGCACATTTTAATGGTTTCTTTGCTTTGTTAGCCAGTACATCTTTGCAATTAATACAAGTGTGGTTTTAGCAATTCACAATTAATAATGGCTATAAAACTCAATGTATGAGGAATCATAATGCTAGGTAAAATTAACATGAACTCTTTTGGTCTTCATTTCTTTGTAGTTACTTCCACTATTATCATTTGGTTAACCACTACAGCTATATTCAGAAAAGCTGTGCCTTTTCTTGTCAAGACAATCCAGTGCAGCAGCTTTTGCCATCAGTAAATTAAGGTTAAAAATGAATAATACAAATATATTTTCATAATTTGCCTGATCTTAAATTACAAATTAACAGACTTTCAAGAAACAATGGTTTTTAAATTCATTGAAGTTCCATTTTATCAATATTTCCTTTTATGGATCATGCTTTTGGTGTCAAGTTTAAGAACTCCTCAACTAGCCTAAAGAATTTTTAGGTCCTAAAGAATTTTTCCTATGTCCTTTTCTAAAGTTCGGTAGTTTTATGTTTTACATTTAAGTCCATAGTCCATTTTGAGTTAATTTTTTTATAAGGGGCAAGGTTTAAGTCAAAGTTCACTTGCTATTCTTCCTCCACTGAATTGTTTTTACACCTTTGTCAGAAATCATTGGGAATATTTGTATGGGGCCTATTTCTAGTTCTATATTCTGTTTCATTGATCCATGTGTCTATCCTTTCGCCATTATCACACTTTGGATTCCTGTAGCTCTATAGGAAGTCTTAATATCAGGGAGAGTGATTCCTTCTCTTGCAAAATTGTTTTAACCATTATAGGTCTGTGCCTTTCCATATAAATTTTAAAATTAGCTTGTCTATGTTTACAAAAAAGCTTGAGGGATTTTGATAGGATGAATTGACATTTTTACTATGTTGGATCTTCCAGTATGAATGTGGTATGTCTCTCTATTTAAGTCTTCTTTGATTTCTTTCATCAGCATTTTGTCATTTTCAGCATATAGCTTCTGTACGTGTTTTGTTAGATTTACTTTATTTCATTTTCTTTGAAGCAGTTGTAAATGGTACTGTGTTTTTACTACCATGTTCATTGTGTGTACACGTATGTATAAATGCAGTTGAGTTTTGTGTTTTTAAAAAATGTTTATTTACTTATTTGGTTGTGCCGGGTCTTAGTTACGGCACATGGGTTCCTTAGTTGTGGCAGGTGGGCTCCTTAGTTGTGGCATGTGAACTCTTAGTTGCAGGATGCATGTGGGATCTAGTTCCCTGACCAGGAATCGAACCTGGGCCCCCTGCATTGGGAGCATGGAGTCTTAACCACTGCACCACCAGGGAAGTCCCCAAATGCAGTTGATTTTTGCATGTTGATCTTGTATCCTATGATCTTGTTGAACTCACTTATTAGTTCTAAGAGGTTTTTTTGTCCTGTTTTGTTTTGTTTTCAGATTCCTTGGGATTTTCTGCATAGACAATCATTCCATCTGCAAGTAGGGACACATTTACCTCTTCCTTTCCAATTCATTTGCCTCATATTTCTTTTTTCTGGTCTTATTGCGCTACCTGGAACTTCAAGTGTGCTGAAAACGGTGGTGAGAGCAGACATTCTTGCCATCACTAATATTAGGGGGAAAGCAAATTAAAATTATTTGTTATATGAAAGATGCTATGAAGTGGATGAAAAGACAAGCTACAGACTTGGAAAAACTGTTTGCAATCCACATATCCAACAGAGGTCTCACATCTAGAGTATATAAACAATCCTCAAAACTCAATAGTAAAATAAATAAATAAATAAATAGGCAAGTAATTCAGTTAGAAAATGGGTAAAAGACATGACATTTCAACAATGAGGATGTATTGATGATAAATAAGCACATGAAAAGATGCTCAGCTTCATTAACCTTTAGGGAAATAAAATTAAAACCATGATATTGAGCTGCATGAGCTGCTTGTAAATTTTGGAGATTAATCCTTTGTCAGTTGCTTCATTTGCAAATATTTTCTCCCATTCTGAGGGTTGTCTTTTCGTCTTGTTTATGGTTTCCTTTGCTGTGCAAAAGCTTTTAAGTTTCATTAGGTGCCATTTGTTTATTTTTGTTTTTATTTCCATTTCTCTAGGAGGTGGGTCCAAAAGGATCTTGCTGTGATTTATGTCATAGAGTGTTCTGCCTATGTTTTCCTCTAAGAGTTTGATAGTGTCTGGCCTTACATTTAGGTCTTTAATCCATTTTGAGTTTATTTTTGTGTATGGTGTTAGGGAGTGTTCTAATTTCATTCTTTTAAGTGTAGCTGTCCAGTTTTCCCAGCACCACTTACTGAAGAGGCTGTCTTTTCTCCACTGCATATTCTTGCCTCCTTTATCAAAGATAAGGTGACCATATGTGTGTGGGTTTATCTCTGGGCTTTCTATCCTGTTCCATTGATCTATATTTCTATTTTTGTGCCAGTACCATACTGTCTTGATTACTGTAGCTCTGTATTATAGTCTGAAGTCAGGGAGCCTGATTCCTCCAGCTCTGTTTTTCTTTCTCAAGATTGCTTTGGCTATTCGGGGTCTTTTGTGACAAAGGATTAATCTCCAAAATTTACAAGCAACTCATACAGCTCAATATCAAAAAAACAAACAACCCAATCCAAAAATGGGCAGAAGACCTAAATAGACATTTCTCCAAAGGAGATATACAGATTGCCAACAAACACATGAAAGAATGCTCAACATCATTAATCATTAGAGAAATGCAAATCAAAACTACAATGAGATATCATCTCACACCAGTCAGAATGGCCATCATCAAAAAATCTAGAAACAAATGCTGGAGAGGGTGTGGAGAAAAGGGAACCCACTTGCACTGTTGGTGGGAATGTAAATTGATACAGCCACTATGGAGAACAGTATGGAGGTTCCTTAAAAAACTTAAAATAGAACTACCATACGACCCAGCAATCCCACTACTGGGCATATACCCTGAGAAAACCATAATTCAAAAAGAGTCATGCACCACAATGTTCATTGCAGCTCTATTTACAATAGCCAGGACATGGAAGCAACCTAAGTGTCCATCGACAGATGAATGGATAAAGAAGATGTGGCACATATATACAGTGGAATATTACTCAGCCATAAAAAATAACAAAATTGAGTTATTTTTAGTGAGGTGGATGGACCTAGAGTCTGTCATACAGAGTGAAGTAAGTCAGAAAGAGAAAAACAAATACCGTATACTAACACATATATATGGAATCTAAAAAAAAAAATGGTCATGAAGAACCTAGGGACAAGATGGGAATAAAGAAACAGACCTACTAGAGAATGAACTTGAGGATACGGGGAGGGGGAAGGGTAAGCTGGGACAAAGTGAGAGAGTGGCATGGACATATGTACACTACCAAACGTAAAATAGATAGCTAGTGGGAAGTAGCCGCATAGCACAGGGAGATCAGCTCGGTGCTTTCTGACCACCTAGAGGGGTGGGTTAGGGAGGGTGGGAGGGAGGGAGACACGAGAGGGAAGAGATATGGGGACATATGTATATGTATAACTGATTCACTTTGTTATAAAGCAGAAACTAACATACCATTGTAAAGCAATTATACTCCAATAAAGATGTTTAAAAAAAAAAGAACATGATATCACTAGACATCCATCAGAAAGGCTAATATAAAAAATAATGACAACACCAAATGCTGGTGAAGGTTTGAAAAAACTAGATTACTCATATGTTGCTTATAGGAATGAATGTAAAATGGTATATCCAGTTTGGAAAATAGTTTTAAATTTTCTTTAAAAAAAAGAAAAGCAGAACTAAACTAAACTTACCATATAACCTTAGCAATAACACTTGGGTATTTATTCCATAGAAATGAAAACTTATGTTCACACAAAAACCTGTATGTAAATGTTCATAGCAGATCTATTTATAATAACCAAAAACTGGGAAACAACCTAGATGTTCTTCAACAAGTTTAATGGTTAAAAAAATTGGTACCTGTCCATACTGTGGAATACTATTTAGCAATAAAAAGGAATGAACTACTGATACACTCAATTTGGATGAATCTTGAGGCAATTAGACTAAATGAAAAAAAAGTCTCGAAAAGTTAGATATTACATGATTCCATTATGTAATCCCCTTGAAATAACAAAACTATAGAGATGGAGAACAGATTACTGGTTGCCAAGGGTTGGGGGTTGGGGTGGGTGGGTAGTTCTGATGGATAACAGGAGGAAGTCTTGTGGTGGAACTGTTATGCACCTTGATCGTGGTTGCAGTTGCATGAATTTTCACGTGATAATATTTTATAGAACTATACATACTCACACATACACGCCCACTCTCACAAGTTAAACTGGCAAAATCTGAATAAGCTCTGTAGATTGTACCAATGTCAATTTTTTGGTTTTGATATTATACTCTAGTTGTAGAGGATGGTATAATTGGGAGAAACTAGGTGAATGATACACAGACTCTCTCTGTACGTTTTTTGCAACTTACTATGTATCTATAATTATTTCAATATAAAAATTTTTAAAGGCTTAATTAACATTTTAAATTATAGAAATGACTATATAAATAAAGGAATGCTTACATTTTCTCTGATTTTTATGTACTTTTGGATTATAGTTGACAGTTGACAAACCTTAAATTTCTTGTGGTCTTGCTGCACATGACTCGTCCTCAGCTTACACCCCATGTGACTTTTCAGGCAAGTTCAGCAACACCTGAGCTGGTCTATATCTTGTTCCACTGATGAGGCTGCTCAATGTTACACCACTGTCAGATTGCCGTAAGAGTTTCTAAACACTTATTACCAGTTTCTGGACTCATCTCACTGTGGTCTAGCAACAGCCCGTTGCAGACCTGCACCAGCTTAGTGACCACACTGGGTAGTGCTGGTCTCCGTGCACAGGTGCAGAATCTGGTGTTGGGCCAACTGTTGCTCGGGGTCTCCATTTGAGTTGAGAGGGCTCTTTATATGAGAAACAGCTGTGTTACTGTTGTGGCCAGAAAAAGTCTTCTATGCTTCAGACTTTTGCAGAATCACAGTGCTGCTTTAAGTTCTCCCTTCTGAGAACAGAAAGGTATACACAGGGGCAAATTTGTTGTTATTTCTGTTGGAGAACATTTCTTATTATAAATGATTGCTTCCTGCTTTTTCCTGGAAACCCATTTAAACAAGTCTTCCTTATCCATTAGACAAGGTTAAACATAGTACATTTTCTTATGACTGAAAATGAGAACTTTCTGGTTAAATCTTGAGATATCTTTTACTGGAAAAAAGTATGAAAAAAAAAAAAAGAAGTATGGTGTACTCCTTTGGCATCTGTGGGTTTTGTGTTTTCCCCCTCTATGGATAATACAAAATTACTGTCATCCTGTTACAGTTCAACATCATGAATATAGTGGGCCAAATGAGAGAACAACGTTATGGAATGATCCAAACAAAGGTAAGTCTCACCACATAAATTCTAATAAGAACAATAATGAATATAAAGATGAACATTGTATAGCACATTACAATTTGTAAAGCTCTTTTGCCTACACAGTTTCATTGAATTCTCACCATTTGAGGTAGACATTAGTTATGCTCTGATATTACTGATGAAGTACTTCAAGTTCAGAGCAATGAAGTTTGTTCCATAATGTCATTCAGACAGCAAGTAGAGGAGCCAAGACTGAAACTGAAGTCCCCTATGCCCAAACACATCTTAGTCCATAATGCCATTTTAAGTAACATATCTAAAGTTATTTTCCATAAATTTCTGGATGGCAATTTGGGGATATTTATTTGCAACTAAAATATCAAAGTCACTGACATGTCATAAAAAAGAAATCATTTATGTCACAGATTAGTTATATTAATCATTGGGGGATCAAGAGAATATGGATAATGAAAATAAACAGGTACCCCTAAATCTTTTTTAGGGTTTCTTTAGGCAATGTTCAATGATATGAAGTGTTTCATTTGAACTAGGCTACGTCTAAAAAATAAGTTTAAATTTGATTTATCCAGTGAAGATATAAAGAGATTGAGATTGAGTCAGTTTCCCTTCTGTTCAGTTAAGCTTCAGTTAACTAGTTCTAGACCAAGAATTATATTATTATCATTTATCTTCCTGACATTTTAAAAAATGTATTTACATAAAGAAGTTCTTGGTTAAATGTTTGCTCTTTTTAGGCACTTTTCTTTGTGGTTGAAAAGTACAAATGTGTTTTCTGAAAGTGGATATTGGTATTCAATTAACATTCCATTGTTTTTTGTATATATATATATATATATATCTGTATTTAGGAGCAGTATATCTTTGGTTATAAAATTGTGCTTGAAGTTCTTCAGAAGTTTCTGACTTTAAAGTAAGAAAGACTTCTGTTGCTTCACTCTTGAAATTACCAAGTGTCTTGGAGCCTCCTCATAAAGAACACGTTCGAGCTGTGCTGAAGGGCTTTGCTTATGCAAATGCGCTGTCTTGGTGTATCATTTGACTTTCTTTCTGACAACTCCCTGAAGGCAGCATCATTTGGTTTGGGGTGGACAGTGTTTACCCACTGATCTTACTTAGGTAATATCAAGTACCCTCCCACATTTTCCAATGAAATGAAAGTTACATAAAACAACTGCAGCCTATTTGGTTGAAGGGGTTACAGAACCCAATAAAGGACTTGAACTGTATTATTTAAGATTTTATTTGGAAAGACAGCTGAAGGAAGCTGAGGATTCTGCAGATCACAAGATCGCAAGATCATATCATGACCTCTTACAGGCATCTTCAAGACAGATACGTATCCATGTTTTTTAGCTAGAGTCTGTACTTGTAGGTGGTGTTTGAAAAACTTAGGTCACTAAAGAGTCCAGTTAGGATGGGTTAACTGTCTATGCAAATTGGCTTCCATTTTCCTATACTCCTACACTCCTCTGGGGCCCCAGGGACCTCGGAGGACAAGCTGCCTTTCTAGAGCAGCTAGACAAGGACCTGTTGGTCTGGGAAGCATTTTCATGGGTGGGCAGAGTTCCTCCTCTCCATCACATGAGCACATTGGTGAACGGTCCAAAACTAAAACAGATGTTTATATAGAAAGTCCAAGAGGAAATTTTGCCCATCTCGAGTTCTTTCCTATCCCACCCGAACACTTAACATATTACTCAGTCTGCTTTGTTAAAAGCAAATATTACATTCTACTTGCCTCTTACTCTCTGCCCTTTAGCTAACCAATAAACTTTGATATAAGCTGTATTACATACTTCTGAGTATCTGTTACACCAGATATATTTTTCAAACTAAAATCTATGATAATTATTTTTTTCTTCAGAGTTCCATTAAATCATTTATTTCCATTACTGCCCGACATCCACTGTAACATTTAGAAGTTGGCTTTGGGAACCAGATTTTCGAAAACCAAGTTCATAGTTGTGAAAATGAAAACTTCCATATTCTGTTTTTGAAAAGATATGGCCATTATTATATTCATCTTATTATAGGACTTTGCCTCATACAATTACAGTGATATTTTGGTCAAGAGATTTCAGTGACCAGTTATACTTGATTATAAACTATAAAGCAAGTGATACATGTCTCTGTATGATATAATTCAGTGGAGATCAGAATAGTCTATGCATTATACTGGGAAAGTTTCTAATATTAATCTGTAAATCTTGAATTTTTAAGAGAATTATTTTGTTCCCTTAGCTGAATGAATACTTGAAATGGTTGAATTAAAATTGATAATTCTCATTTTAAAAATAATTATATGCTGGAAATGTACTTTATATTAAATGGAATTGATGATTTTGCCTATTTGCATTGTATAAATAATAGTCTGTGCTAAACATTAATTTAATTTTGATGATTGGCTTTTAATATTTGTATTACTAATTTTATTTTCTCTCTATTATTATAAAATAATAGATATAATGTACATAATATTTCTGAGAAGGATTCTATGCTATTATTTAAATTAAAAGATTTACTATGGATTGCCTGAAATATTTTTATTATTTGGGCCTTGAAATGTTCTTGCAAAGAAAAATTCCACAATTCTCAATGGTAAACCTGTCTCTTCTTTAATGTGTGCCTCATTTTTATAGCTGGACTAATTTTTAGTTTTTCAGGGAAATTAAGTAAATATGGCAATACTGATTACATTTGTTTTTATTTCATTTTTGGGATGTGAATTCCAAACTGAAAAAATTTTTTTTTAATTAATTAATTTATTAATTTATTTATTTTGGCTGTGTTGGGTCTTCATTTCTGTGCGAGCACTTTCTCTAGTTGTGGCAAGTGGGGGTCACTCTTCATCATGGTGCGTGTGCCTCTCACTGTCACAGCCTCTCTTGTTGAGGAGCATGGGCTCCAGATGCGCAGGCTCAGTAGTTGTGGCTCACGGGCCTAGTTGCTCCGTGGCATGTGGTATCTTCCCAGACCAGGGCTCGAACCCATGTCCCCTGCATTGGCAGACAGATTTTCAACCACTGCGCCACCAGGGAAGCCCTGAAAATTTTTGACTAATTGAAATACTAAGTTTTGTACCAACACTAAATCAATTTTTGCCTAGGATATGTATATGAAACTCCCATTGACACCTTTGTGAGTAGATGAATGCTTATTTAGAAGAAATTTTAAAATATTTAAATATATATTTATAAGCATATATGCATATATTAACTTTCAACTTTGAATACATATTTTTTAAATTGTATGTGCTTGATGAACTTACATGTTGGACCCAGACTTTTCAGGAATAAACATTGTAGGTTTTATTCTCATATAAGTCTTAGCAATTTATTTTTCTTTGCACCTTTCACCTCCAATCTGTCTAAAACACTGTTGAGTTTTCAATTAAGTTTACAATTGTTACTCAAAGGTCATTTCAGTAATTTATTTATGTTGAAAAATCTCAAAGGAAAACACCTTAAATAACTCTAAAACAAATAAGTTTCATTTCCTACTTACTTTTTCTTAATCCCTGGGAAGAATTAATTTTCTTCTGTGTTGTCTTGAGTTTCAAGTAATTGAACCAAAAAATTGGAAAACACTAAGTAAAAACAGGTCAGTGGTGGGGGTGATGGATTGCTCAGTGGAGTACTCAATTAGTCCACAGCCACAATCAAAAAGCAATAACCGATGACCTCATAATGAAACAATTTGAATTAGAAGGAATCTTAAAAGATATATAATCTTTTAACCATCTATCTAACCATCATATCTAAAACTTGAACATTTTTTAGACACTACTAGCAAGCAACATCATATTTGGAGCTGAAAAAATAGAGCCTTCCGATTAACAAAACAATACCTCCTGTTAGCACTATAGGTGAGTACTGCTCTAGAGTTAACCAGCCAATGCAATAAGATTACAAAAAGGTATAATTGCTATAAATATTGGAAAGTTGGAACACAGTAATCTTTTGTTTGGATATTTTGCCCACATAGAAACAGTAGACTCAACTAAAGTATAGTATTAGAAGATTGATTACGAAGTATGGATAAAAGATACCTATGCACCAAAAATCTTTCTCTCTATCAGGGGTCAGCAAACTATGGCCCACAGGCCAAATCTGACCTCTTGCCTGTTTTTGTAAATAGAGTTCTATGGCCATTTCTTTATATATTGTCTGTAGGTGCTTTTGTGCTACAATGGCAATGGCAAAGTGGCAGAGATCATATGGCCCATAATGCCTAAAATATTTATTATCTGGCCCTTCAAAGAGAAAGTTGGCCAACCCCTTTTATATATCTTTAATAGGAAAAATATCTCTGAGCAATAGGGATATGTACCATATATATTTTATAAAATGTATAAAATACTTAAGATTAAACTTACCAAGAACTTGACCAGTTCATATTCTGAATGAATAGTAAATGAATAGTAAATGCATGAAAAGAACCATGATATTTTTGAAAAGAAAAATTAATTGTGAGGAAGGGAGAGCGTTTCCCGTAGCAATAATCAAAGTATTGTCTAAAGTCACAGTAATTAAAGCAATGTGAAACTGGTACAGGGATACATAAATGGCTCAATGGAACAAAATAGTCAAGAAGTAGAGTCCACAGACTCATATATGTTTGTGAATATTTAATGTATATTGTATGCTAAAGATAGCATTCCAAATCCAGAGCTTCAAAATACATGAAGCAAAAACTGATAGAACTGATAAAACTGGAAAGATAGAAAAATCTGCAATTATAGTTAGAGATTTCACCTCTTAATTGTTAATAGAATAAGTAGAAAGAAAGTCAGTAAGGATATAAAAGATTTGTATAACACTATCAACCTGCTTGACCTAATTGACATTTGTAGAGAGCACTTCACCAAACTACAGCAGAATATACACTCTTTCAAGTGCACGTGGAACATTCACCAAGAGAAATTATATTGGGGGTTCAAAAAGTCTCAATATAACTCAAAGGAAAGGAACTGTATAAGTATGCTTATGGAATTAAGTAGAAATCAATAATATAAAAATATTTCAAAAATTCCAAAGTATCTAGAAATTTAACAGTATACTTCTAAATAACTTATGGGTCAAAGAAAAAAAGAGAAATTAGAAGATACTTTGAAATAAATGAAAACACAACATATCATAACTTGTGAGATGCAGTGGAAAAGTTTAGGGGGAAAGTCATATTCTTGGTTGGGCTATGCTGAATTTGTTATGTCTGTGGGACCTCCAAGTGTCTCTGCAAGTCTAATGTTAAAAGGATTCCTGGGCTTCCTTGGTGGCGCAGTGGTTGAGAGTCTGCCTGCTGGTGCGGGGGACACGGGTTCGAGCCCTGGTCTGGGACGATCCCACGTGCCGCGGAGCGGCTGGGCCCGTGAGCCACAATTACTGAGCCTGCGCGTCTGGAGCCTGTGCTCCGCAACAGGAGAGGCCACGATAATGGGAGGCCCGTGCACCGCGATGAGGAGTGGCCCCCGCTTGCCGCAACTGGAGAGGGCCCTCGCGCGGAAACGAAGACCCAACACGGCCATAAATAAATAAATAAATAAATAAAATTAAAAAAAAAAAAGCACTCCCTTCTTCAAAACTATCAGTTTTAAAAAAAAAAAGAAGGATTCCTGAGCTGAAGACCTAGATATTAGAGAGTGTTTGCCTTGAAGGTGATGTTTGAAGGCATGGGAATGGATGAGCTCCCTAAAGGAAGTGAGATGGAGGCCAAGGGCAGAGCCCTGGGGAATGTCAACATTCATTCCCACTTTGACTGCCCTTCATGGCCCAGCCTAAGAGCCACAGTTCTTCCATGAAGCCTCCTAACACGCATCTCTCCCTCCTCTGATTCTTTCATCAGTGCTTTTCAAAGTCTGTGGTGAAAGGCCTGTTTTATTTACAAACAGATAGACCCCAAAATAGCCAACAGATATTTACTGGAAAGTGTGGTGGGTTAACAGCAATTGAAACTGGATGAGTATCACTACCATCCACTTCAAAAGTGAGTAAGTGCAAGCAGCACTTGGTAACGCCTAAAGAGGTTGGAGCAGTCTAGTTCCTATCTACTCTAAAAGCAGACCAGCCAAGACTCTTTTCCAGGACAGAGTCCCACACTGAGGAGAAACTGTAGAATCAAAAGTGAGCAGAACAGGGATAATAGGGATGAAGAAAAGAGAAAGTCCATGTAAAAGTGAGTGAGGGGAACAGAGCTGGAAAACCTTTTTAATGTTTTGAAATATAAAAAAGTTACAAGAGAGAAACTATAGTATGCAAATGACTATATGACCTAACAAGGTAGATATAGTCACTTAAAATGGGTATACTATAGGCAAAAAATGTTTAAGTGATTTTGGTAATAACTGGTAGAGTAGTATTGGATTATCATTTTGAGCCTATTGTAATACTGGGTAAAGCAAATGAGTAATTATGTGATGTTTGAATTCAGTTATCCTCTGTGTCATTGTGAATGAGGACTCTAGATGTAGAAGAAAAAAGATACAGGTGTAATACAGAAGTTAAGTAAAAACCCTATAGTTCTCAATTGAAAATAACAATATGAACCCAGGAAGTATTTAGATGCTAGATAGATAGATAGAGAGCCAGATGCTTTGTCAACTTAAATGTCCTAGAAACAGTGACCAACTTAGTAAAAATGAGCATCCCTAGTGCCCAGATTTTGATTTCTAAGTCTTGCAAGAATGAAAGTGACATAGACATTTTCAGACACAACAAAACTGAGAGAGTTTGCTTCCAGCAGAGTACCCTAAAGGAAATTCTAAAAGTTAAAATGCCAGAAAATTATCCCAAATGAGTTAAAGATGGAATTAAGAGCAGAGAATGGGTTAAATGTTTTGTTGGGTTTAAAATACACACATTGAATTAAAATACATTACAGGGACTTCCCTGGTGGTGCAGTTGTTGGGAATCTGCCTGCCAGTGCAGGGGACACAGGTTCGAGCCCTGGTCTGGGAAGATCCCGCATGCCGCAGAGCAATGAAGCCTGTGCGCCACAACTACTGAGCATGCGCTCTAGAGCCCATGAGCCACAACTACTGAAGCCTGTGCGCCTAGAGCCCGTGCTCCGCAACAAAGAAGCCACTGTGATGAGAAGCCCGTGCACCACAATGAAGAGTAGCCCCCGCTCGCTGCAGCTAGAGAAAGCCCGTGTGCAGCAACAAAGACCCAATGCAGCCAAAATTAATTAATTAATTAATTTTTAAAAATACAATACGACACTAACATACTGGTTGGGAGACATATAAATAGATTTAAAATGTTCTGAGGTTCTTGGACTATTCAAGAGAAGGGTAAATTTATCAACTAATATTAGATTTTGATAACCTTAAAATGCTTCTTATAATTTCTATTGTAACTACTAAAAGAACAGGAAAAGTGTATAAGTTCCAAATTAAGAGAAGGTAAAATATAGGCAAGACAGGACAGAAAAAGAAACAGAATGTGGTGCAAATAAAAAGCATATAAAAAGAGTAGACTGAAGCCCAAAGATATCAGTAATTATAATAAGTGATAAGTGGATGAAATGTTCAATGTAAATGATGAAAAATATCAAGAAACAAATTTAAAACATAAGGATACAAAAAGGCTTAAAATAAAAGGGTGTAAAAACGGATGCAAACACTAGGCAAAAGAAAGCTGGCATGGTATATTACTTTTAGACAAAATAGAATTTTAGCAAAAAGCATTACTAGAGAGGTGTTCTGGAAATATATGACCACTCTAAATTTGCATGCACCTAATAACAGGGCCCTAAAATATATAAAATATATATACAAAATAAATGAAGCATATATATAAAATAAACTATAAAGAGAGAGACAACTACAAAATAATAGTGAGGGGTTTAAACCTCTCTTAGTAATTAATAAAACAAGCAGACAAAAATCAGTGAGACTATAGGAAGAAGACAGCCATCTACAGGCCTCAGAAGAAACCAACCCTGCCAACACCTTGATCTTGGACTTTTACCCTCCAGAATTTTAATAAAATAAATTTCTGTTGTATAAACAAACAAACAAAAAAAATCAGTGAGACTACAGAAGAACATGATGTACCCAGTTGACCAAAGAACATATATAAAACATTGCATCCAAGACTGCCGAATATACTTTTTTTCAAGCTGTCATGACACTTATACCAAAAATGACCCTGGGCCAAAAAGCAAATTTCAGTTTATTTCAAAATAATTAAAATCATAAGCAGTGTGTTTTCTAAACCAAATGCAATTATGCTAGAAATTAGTAACAGAATGATAACTGGAAAAGCCACATATATCTGAAACTTAAGAAATGTACTTTTAAATAAATAACGGGACAAAGGAAAAATCATAATCGAAATAAGTTTGAACTGATAATGAAATTAGTACATTTAAAAACTTTTGTGAGAGAGCTAAAGCAATATTTAGAGGAGAATCTATAGCCTTAACTACATATATTAGGAAAGAAAGGACAAAATTAGTAAGCTAAATAAGCATTGATCTCAAGAAGTTAAAGGACAGCAAAATTAACCAAAGTAAAGTAGAATGAAGTTTAGACTAGAAATGAATGACATAGAAAACAAATATATGATAAGGGGAATCAACATAGCTTGATCAAAACTGGTTCTAGTAAGACTGATCCAGAAAAATGAGAGAAGGAACAAATAACAAAAAGCAAGAATGGAAACAAAGGTATTTCATTATAGAATCTGGAGACTTTAAAAAAAGAAAATGCAGGCTCTAAAAGCAAAGGCGATAAAAGAAAAAATAAATAAGTGAGAGTATATCAAACTAAAAAGCTTCTGTACAGCAAAGGAAACCATCAACAAAATGAAAAAGGCAACCTACTGAATGAGGTAAAATATTTGTAAATCATATATTTGATAATGGATTAATATCCAAATATATAAAGAACTCATACAACTCAATTGCAAACAACAAAAACAAACAAATGATAAACAAAAAAACAAGCAAGCTGATTTTAAAAATGGGCAGATGATTTGAATAGACATTTTTCCAAAGAAGATACAGATGTCCAACAGGTACAAGAAAAGATGCTCAACATCACTAATCATCAGGGAAATGCAAATCAAAACCACAATGAGATAACACTCACACCTGTTAGAATGGCTATTATCAAAAAGACAAGAAATAACAAGTGTTGGCAAGGATGTGGATAAAAGGGAACACACATGCACAGTTGGTGGGAATGTAAATTGGTGCAGCCATCACAGAGAACAGTATGGAGTTTCCTTAAAAAATTAAAAATAGAACTACCATATAATCCAGTAATTTCACTTCTGGGTATTTATCCAAAGAAAACGAAAACACTAATTTGAAAAGATATATGTACCCCCATGTTCATTGCAGCATTTTTTACAATAGCCAAGATATGAAAACAACCTAAGTGTCCATCGATGGATGAATGGATATAGAAGACATGGTATATATATACACAATGGAATACTATTCAGGAGCAAAAAAGAATGAAATCTTGCCATTTGCAACAACATGGATGGACCTTGAGGGCATTATGCTAAGTGAAACAAGTCAGACAGAGAAAGACAAATACTATATGACCTCATATGTGGAATCTAAAAAACAAAACAAAACAAAATAAAAACCAAGCTCATGGATACAGAAAACAGGTTTGTGGCTACTAGAGGCAGGAGTTAGGGGTGGATGAAATGAATGAAGGGGGTCAAAAGGTACAAACTTCCAGTTATAAAATAAGTCATGGGGATGTAACATACAGCATGGTGACCATAGTTAATAATACTTTATTGCATATTTGAAAATTGCTAAGAGAGTAGATTTAAAAGTCCTCATCACAAGAAAAAAATTTTTTAACTTGTATGGTAAAGGATGTTAACTAGACTTATTCTGGTGATCATTTCACAAGATATACAAATATCAAACCACTATGTTGTATACCTGAAACTAATATAATGTTATATGTCAATTATACCTCAATAAAAAAACTGAAAAAAAAGAATGTGAGAGAATATCAATAAGTTTATGCCAACACACTTGAAATGGACAGATCCCTAGAAAAACTAACAATCAAAATAGAAAATCATAATAGGTAGGTCTAAAATTTCAAAGAGGGGCTTCCCTGGTGGCGCAGTGGTTGAGGATCTGCCTGCCAATGCAGGGGACACGGGTTCGAGCCCTGGTCTGGGAAGATCCCACATGCCACGGGGCAACTGGGCCCGTGAGCCACAACTACTGAGCCTGCGCGTCTGGAGCCTGTGCTCTGCAACAAGAGAGGCTGCAATAGTGAGAGGCCCGCGCACCGCGATGAAGAGTGGCCCCCGCTCGCTGCAACTAGAGAAAGCCCTCGCACAGAAACGAAGACCCAACACAGCCAAAAATAATAAATTAATTAATTTAAAAAAAAACAAAAAAACCCAAAATTTCGAAGAAACTGATTCATAATTAAAACCATTCCACAATAAAAAAGTAGGTGGCTTCACTGGCAAGTTCTAAAAAATAATTAGAAGTGTCTCCAATCTTATACAGTTCTTTGATAGAAAAGAAAAAGTTTAGCATAGCATTGATACCAAAACCCAAAAAGGAAACTATGAGAACACATCAGGTCAATTTTGACTCATGAACATGTATGCATATATCCTAAACAAAGTAGTAACAAATTGAACCTAGAAATGAACTGTTAGGGGATAATTTTTAAAGAAAGCATAATTATTACTTTCATAATATTAAATATACACAAGTCAAAATTTGTATTTAATTCATCAATTAATGAGGGAACCCATAAGCTAGTTCTCAGGAAAATTTTAAAATATCACACATAATTAGGTATACAGTAAGCTACAAGGATATATTGTACAGCACAGGGAATATAGCTAATATTTTACAGTAATTATAAGTGGAGTATAACCTTTAAAGTTGTGAATCACCATATTGTACACATATAACTTAAAAATTAAAAATTAATTAAAAATTAATATTAAAATACATAATTAATTAAAATTAATACAATTAATAACAATTTTTAAAATTACACATAAATGCTGAAATTTACAAATAGATGATAAACTGGCTTTTACCATAATGGGTGAGAAGAAGAATGAATTGTCTCTCCACTGGGCAGATTTAACTTACATGTCTATGGATCAGAATCATTTGAATTGCCATCAATTATCTGCAATTACAGAGTTGTAAAATAGCTCAAAGACTATGAAAGGTACAGTACCCATAAAAATCAGAAAACCTAAAATTAAAAAATCCCTAGTTTTCCATTGAGAACACCAAGTAATCCTTTTGGTCCATTTCAAAGCTTTTTACAGTTTTTCCTGGCAATATAAAAAGGATAAGATATCCTGATCAAATTGCATTTATTCTAGGAATGCCAAATTGGTTTAACAATGTAAAATCAATGAATGTGATTCATCACACTAATGGATTAAAAGAGAAAATCCTACAGACAGCTCAATAGATGCAGAAAAATTCTGATGAAATTTGATATCCATTTTTGATTTTGAAAAAGAAAATCCTTAGCAAACTAGGAACAGAAGGAAATTGCTTTAATCTGCTAGCGGATAGCTGCAGCAAATTTACAGGTGATGTTCATTTAATAGCAAGACATTCTTCCCTCCTACAAATCAAGTGCTGTCTTGGACTTGCCTTCTGAAAAATGGGTAGGCATGGAACTGGGAAAACTGAGTCCACTACACAGTCAGGCTTGGATAGAAGCCCCAAGGAAACAACTAAATGTCTCTTGATGCAAAAGATCATGCCTTCCTCACTGGTGATGATTCTTAAGTTCTTTCTCAGATATAGAGGGAGTAGATTTGGTTAATTTTACACCATAGAGCACCTTCAGTATTCTCTAACAGTATCCTTTCTGCTCAGGATCACCACTGTGATGTCAGCAATCCAGAACCAATCCTCTCACAAACCCAATGTAGAAAAGGTACTTCACAGGTCAAATACAAATGCCTATGTTAGCAGTATTTTATTCTCTAGGAAAGTACATCTGAAGAGCCCAGTACTCTAGTGTTAAGGTGCTTGTTTACAGGGAATTCTGCCTGTATGAAGCTGAAAGCAAAGCAGAGTATTAAAGCTCTTTGCAACAAAGGGCCAAATCAAAGAGACACAGCATTCCAGAGTCTGAGCGTTACCAGCTCTACAGAACAAAATGGTGCGTGGGTCCCTTAGTGACTGTCCAAGCTGGTCTGCCACTGAGCACCGGGGCATGGTGGGGCCTGCCCAGGATGCCTGGTCTGACATGCTTGTGGGAGCAGCTTATTTTTATGAGACTTCTAGTGACCTCTCAGGGGAGATAATGTCTGTGCCCGCTGGCACTGACAGCTGCCTCCAGAGCTAAGTGATGGCATTTGGGCACAATGGCCACCCCCTAGATTCTCAGGTCAAGTTCTGTGGAAAAGAGTCGTCCAGGGGGTAAAGAGACTGCCAGGCTCCTGCAGGAACCATGAGTAAGGGATTTTGTAAGGGAGGCCTGGGGTTGACCAGGGTTGCTCACGTTTTCTCTGGCTGTTGACCTTCTGGGAACGTATGTCAGGTTGAGGAAGGGTTGATGGAACAATAAGCTGTAAAAGCAAGTCATATAAAGCAGTGCAATAAGAACAAATAATCTGGGAATACACTTTTGTCGGGGTTCATCAGTGGTTTTAGTGAGAAGAAAAGAGGCCTCCGCTCATCATGGTAATGACAAGGCCAGGGCTGGATCTGCACCTGTGCCCAGGAGGGTGTCCTTCCCCGAGGGAGAGTGTGAGGAGGGCAGGAACCTGAGGGGTAATGCTGGGACACAGGCTGGGAGATCCTCCATAGATCTGTGGGCAGAGGGGCACCCTGGGAGGAGGCTGGTTTGCCGTAGTCTGGTTTGATTGAGACTTCTGCTCCTGGAAAATCACAAACATACACTTCTAGTGCCCTCACCCTTTAGTCTCACTCATGCGCTCGCTGGTTGCCCACACCCAGATGCATGGACAGTCACACAGGTGTGATCTCCTGGCACTTCTCTGCTTTCCCTACCACACACCTTTCTTCTGAGCAGGGCAGGAGGGGACAGTGTCGTGTTCCACTTATAGCCCTCTCCTTGAAATAGGTGCAGATTTGTGAAGCATTATACACTTTTTTTTCACTCTCACCCCTAGACTCTTAGAGTGACTGTTTGTACCACTAATACTACAGCAAACACAACATTATATAATTATTAATTGATGACTTTCCTATGAGCTCTCATGGCTTGCCTGTGCTTTACTCTGCTTTGAGTCACCATTACCTAGCATGATGCCTAAATAGAGTAGGTCCTCAGTAAAAGCTAGATGAATGGAGAATGAATGAACAGAAAAATTGTGATTACTTACTCATCATGTAATGTCAATATTTTGGAGTGTTGTTCATATCATAGGCATTGGTTTATGACATGAGCATACTATCCTGAAATGCTTAGTCATATTCCGCAGAAACCAGTCCCATGAGAGTCGGTAAGAGAAGGGTTCTTGGGAAATACTGCATTCCACGTGCTTCTGTTGGAGTTCCACAGTGCACATTAGTATACTAGCATCAGACAGACCAGGAGGAGGACTTGCACGTAGAAAATGCCATCCCTCTCTTAGCCTCTGGTATGAAATTATGACTCTAGGAAGAAGGATGAGTGAATTAAATATTGGAATGTAATAGCAAACTTGCTTTTGTCTCTTTAGTGGATATATAGGAATTCCACTACATTGATTAGAGTTCATCCTCCAATAGTTTTTCCAAGATGAGCTCATGAATTCTGTATTCTCTGATGTCTGGTGTATTTGAAAATGTCTTTATCATGCATGACGTTTGGCTCTGTATAAAATTCATGTGTTATTCTTTTCTCACTTGGAGGGTTTTGTAGACACTGTAGACATTTTGTAAACATTCACCTACCTTCTCATAGCATTGAATGTTGTTATGGAGGAACTTGTTGTGTTGAAAACATAATTCTCATACAAATAGACAGGGAGCACAGCTCATTGTTTCATTTACCTCATTAATGGCCGAACCAGCAGGAAGACCAAAGGTCTGGGTGGGATTATTTCCCCAAGCACCACCAACTCACTTTTAAACTGCTTTTATTCTCCTATTACCTTTTTCTTCTCCTTCTTCTTCTTCTTCTGTTGGCCTCTCTCTCCTTTAGTTCTTATTTTGTGGAATCATAATTCTCATCTAGTGAGTATTCTTCAGCTGCTGGTTGCCTGTTTCCTCTCCTCTGGTGTCTGAATGGTATCCATGGTCGTTCCTTTCCACTCTGACAGGAAGCCCTTCTCTCTACAGTGAACACTGAAGGGTGGTGTTGGTGTTGTCAGGCCTGGCAGCTTGGACTTCACTCTGCTGTCTCTAAGCATGTCCTTACCAGTGGTGTCCTCTGTGTCCCTGCTCCTCAATTTCAAATAGTTCATATTTTTGAATGAGTGAATGAATGTCAATACCTTATTTTCAGGGTGCGTTTTCCTAGTGTTTTGGTGAACCAGGTCACCACAAATGCTTGTTTGCTGTTAGAGAAACTGAGTGAACTAGTAGCTTAGTATTGTCACAGAGGCCCTTAGGGGTTCTCCTTTATTGTGGAGTGAAAAGAGATGCTTTGCACTCTCACGATGCATTGCCGACGACTAGAGTTGTTAAGTAGATAGCATTTGACATTCTCTTGCAGACCATAGCATTTGACATTCTCTTGCAGACCATCTCCCAAGAGAGGCAAGCTGGTAACAATGTACAGTCACCATCTTGACTGCTGTTGCTGTTAGTATAAGGCATTTTGGGAAATCTCTGTTAAGCGAATCCTTCTGAACTTGGAAATTCTCTTTTGCTTAGCTTTTTCTGTTGATAACAGGTAAACCAGAGGTGGCTGGCTAAAAATAAAAAAAGTCACGGTGTAGGTCAACGCTGGGTTCTGCACTCCATGTGTGTAGTTGCTCAGATATGTCAAAGTGCCTCACCCTTTGTGTGTGTCCCAGAGCTGATGGTGGAAGGTGAACATCCGATTCAGAGCCCTGCTCATGCTGGAACCTGAGCAGACATGACTCCCTCACTGAGAACGATCAGAGGGAGAACAAGGAGAGAAAGTGACAGTCCTTGAGTCAACATAGGGGCTCACCATGCCCCTTCATAATACTGTTGCCAGGTGTAGCACACTGTCCACATTGGCCTGGCTTTTGCATACTTGGCCTTACATGCGCCCAGTACACAGTGTCCTCTTGTGTGGTTGTGGTCTGTGTGTGTGTCCCTCCTGTAATGGGAAGTAGGATCATGGCCATTCCTTAAGTAGAAGTGGTTGTTCATCTTTCCACAGACAGTAGTGAGACTCTGAGGCCCATTCCTCGTCCCTGGGCCAGAGACACTTTGATCCACCCAGAGGACAAGCCATCCTTGTGTTCCAGGCTGTTGAGAAGGAAAGGTGGGTACCAGGCTCGGCGGGACCTGGTTACCAGGAATAGCTTTCATTTGTCTCTTTCTCGGGCGTATGCCAACTTCTTTCTCACCCAGGGTCCCTTCAGACAGGGCAGGTCAGCACCGGGCCGGGCTTAGAGCAGGCACAGCTCCCCTCAGAACTGTTATTCTCTAATTTCCCACGTGATTTTCCTCTTACAAACCAATCCATCCCACCTGAGAAAAGAAAAAAAAAAATAGACCACAATAGTAAAAGTTTACTGTTGGGATGATAATTTCACTACTCACCTCTGGATTAACCTTGGTCTAACGTATTTCCAACTTGACTGCATTCATTCTGTATTGTCCGTGCTTAATGTATTTTCTGGCACCCAGTAACATTAATTAAATAAGTGGCTATATAAATGACATAAGAACAGGCAGCAGGGCGAGTTAATCCTAACTCTAAGTATTAGTTGAACGCCTGTTCTTTGCGTGACCCGTCGGGGAGAGCAGTGCCAGCCACCTCGGGAAGTGAGGGCTGTGCCTCCCTGCTGAGCAAGATCTCAGCACAGAGGATGCTCTCATCCATTACCCCATCGGAAGCTCACAGGAACCCCTGAGGGAGAGGTTTAGTGGTCCTTGTTGGAGATGAGGACACTAAGTCACACGTAACTACAGCCAGAGCTGGCTGCTGTGGTTCTCCATCCCTCCACGCTCCCTCCGCTCTCTGGTGGGGCTCAGGGTTCCCCTGTTTTTCTGCTTGGATTTGGAGCTGACAGTGAGCCTCCTGCTGGACAGAAACACGGCCACCCTGGCACTTCCTGTGTGTGCCGATTCTCCACCTGCCAGCAGCACTGGCCCCCAGAGCCCACGGAGCCCAGAGCACCTACTGGTGTTGGCTCCAGGTGGCTTCTATGGGGCCGGAATCCCCAAGTTCTCACCCCTCCAGGCCGCTCATCCCCGTCCCTGGTCAAGACTGGCCTGGAGTTACAGGCAGCTTCTGCAGTGAGGGGAATCTGCGGTGAGCTTTGAGAGGGTGGGTTGTGCTCTATCAAAGAGGGAAGGTGGGAGGCCATCAATGAGGGCTTGCCTGGATCCTTTATCACCACCTCTAAATGGTTTCCTGCCGCTAAAGCCTGTCCCATCTTTGTCAGCCCCCTCACCACCACATGGTACCCACACGCCCACGCCAGCAGTCATTGTGTGTGCCCGTCTTGGGGAGCCTGCACCTCTAATGAGGTCACTCTGCTCAAAGTTTGGCGTGGCTCCACGCCACGTAACCAGTAAGTTCAAACCTCCTGGGTAGGCCGACTGTGCACAGCCTTCTGCCTCCCGGGGAAGGAAACCAGTGGAGAGCAGCCCTCACATCTAGGTCTGGAAGGGGTAAGCTGGCAAAAAAAAGTCTGCTTTGAGGTCACTGGGTCAGCCTCCAGGACAAACAGGCCCTGCTTACCCTGGGCCCAGGCACCAAGGCAGGGGCAAGGCTGCAGGAGCCGCAGGCCAGAAACAGCTGCCCATGGGGCCTCCAGCTTACAAGGCAGTTGCTCAAGCCAAAGAATCTCCTTGACCCAAGGCCGTGCTTGGACTCTCAGGGCGACAGGAACAGCAGGCCAATAGCTTCCAAGGCTTGGAGACAGATCCAGCATGAGGGCAGCCCTGAGCCCCCAGGGGCACTTCAACCTGGAGGGTCTCCATGGGGGTCGTACCTGCTGCCTGGGGTGCGGTGCGGTGCGGTGCCCTGGCCGGCTCTCCCCTCTCGGCCCTCCCGTGGAACTGAGCGCGCTGCTGGCACTCAGCAGATCATAAATCACCGTCCCGCAAGGCTTTCAGCTGGGATAACTCCACAGCTGGAGGAACTTTCTTTTTTTCCCCCAACCTTAACACATCATAAAACACAGCCGTTTAGGGAATGAGAACAACCAGGAGGTATATTTGCCTCAGAGGCTCTGGTCCTAAGAAAGCTTGGAAGGTGAGGTTTGGAGTCTGATACATCAGCCTCACCAGCAAGCATGAGAACAGCCATTTCCCCGGGTCCCCAGGCACCTTCTGAACAGCAGGCTGGCTGCTTGACCAGGGCCAGCCAGGCCTAGGGCAGAAAGAGGTCCTGGCACTCTCTCCAGGGCCATCTTGGGTTTGTGACAGGTGGGCTTGCTGTAATTGAGTGTAAGTTTGTCCCAGAATTCAGTCCTGAGTCTCCTCATCCCATTCAGAATCTGTCGGCATGTGACCCTGGGCTCAGGCGGCCAAAGACAAGGCCAAGTCCAGAGGAGGGCTCAGAGGGCCCTGCCTAAAGTTTGGTCAAGGAGGGAGTCTTTGCCAAGCCACAACTTCTGTTTCTTATCAGATCAAGATTCTCCAATATGGGTACTGAAGACTTTACTTTCATTCGTTCATTCACTGACTTACTCTCTTTTCCCCGTTTTTCTTTCATGTAGTAAATATCATTGAGCATTTCCTAAGTGTCAGGGGCAACCTAAGAATCAGAAGCAGATAGGTGCCTGTCCTCATGGTGTTTTCAAACCCTTCTGGAAGATTACAGTGTCTATAATTTAAACATCTTTAATTTAAACATCTTAAAATAGTCATGATGACTATTTGAGGAGATTAAAGGTATGAAAGGAAGCGGGTGCCAGGAGAACATAAGGCAGAGGAAGTGGACCTGTTTTCAAGGTTCAGGGCCAGTGCCATGGGGGGAGTGATGTTTGAGCTGAGATCTGCAGGGCGAGTGAGAGTTACTTTGCTGAGTGTGCCACCGGGCGTGCCAGACAGCAGAGACAGAGCCACCTGCAATGGGCCTTTGCAGGGGGAGCAGGCTGTGTCCGGGAAACTGAAAGAAGACCAGTGCTGATGGTCAACGAGGGTGGAGGGTGAGAGCTGAGGGCGGACAGGGGCTGGGCTCAGGGGCTCAGCTGTGGACTGTATACCAGACAAGGGTTCCCCTGGAAAGTAGGGGCAGGGTCACCTGCTTGGAGCGAAGGGGAGTGTGTGCAATGGGAGAGTTTAGGAGAAGAGAGGTTAGCAATAGTCATTTTGGAGGGCAGGAGAGCAAGCTGACAAGAAAGACATGGTACGTGTGAAATATAGGACATTTGAGATACTGAAATGTGGGTCCATAGTGGAGTCCACTTTGTTTCTCTTTCCTTTATATACATCTCCATATATATGTGCATCTCAAACTTCATATATATATGGTTCTGTGTACAGATGTACATATATGGTTATACATATTAGGTTTTATACATATTAGGATTATGATCTTCATATATATATAATTTTTTAGTTGATGGAAGTAGTGTGAGAAAAGGTGCAGAGGAGAGAAACGTTGTGTTGCATTCAGGAAACTGCGAGCTGATCAGCTTGACTGGAGCCAAAGGTGAGGGGGAAGGGCTGGCTTAGCTTATGTCCCTGGGGATGACTAAAGAGAAGGAACCGATGGGACATATTAGCTTCTCTGGACAAAGCTCACCTTAATTGGAGGCTGGGGATGATTGCATGCTAGTGAAATAGGCGCTGGTCCTGCTGATGTGAGCTGACGTGACTTGCAGGATGCAGGAGGACCCACCTGCTTATGCACGGCCCCACAGCCTCTTGAGAGCATTGCTCTTAGACTAAAGTGTTCTTCGTAACCATCAATTTCATGAGTCTGAGAAAAAAGGCCAAGTAAATTACAAAAAAACAAACAAAAACAAAAACAACCTCCAGACTCCCTTTTCCTCTCCTTGGGAGGACTGTCTTTATTAAAGGCTCCTTGGTATCTAAAGCTGTGAGAAGTACTGTAGTTCAGCAAAACTGTATCTGTTAAACCCAGAGTCATACTTGTTTGTTCTGCATAATGCCTATTAGCATCCCAGGAAGCTTGTGTTCCCGTATTATGGGAAACACGAGCTAAAATGTCATGTTTCCCAGAGGCTTCTGTTCTCATTTAAACACGTTGCCAGGGAGTAACACATTGGTACATTAACACACATATATTACTCTGGAGGGATGCAACAGAATTCAGTCTAAGAGCATCCATGTTCAGCAGAGAGGTTGCCCCCACCCTCTGTTCCCACGGCTGAACCAGAAAAGAAGACGGGAGAGATGTATAAGGCTGAAGGCAGCTGAGGAAATGCTGGAGGGTAGGGGCACTGTAAACTCTGCAGGGCCCCAGCCTGGTAGAGGATGACTCAGGTGTTTGCAGCAAACAGCATTGTAACGGGGCCTTGAGCTGGTCTTTGATAGGTGGAACTGGGGAGGAAAGGGCTCCAGGTGAAGGAAAGGATGGGAGTAAATGAAGTAGCAGGCAGAGTTCAGGAGTAAAGGGGAGGCTGAAGTTAAGAATACAGGTTTGGAATCAAGGTATTAGGTGTGTCAAGTCAGCATAAGTGGTGGCGACCTGCAAAGCAGTGGTTCTCACGTTTCCTGTTCTCACACACATGAGAAATATGGCACGTGCATCAGTAGCTGTGGCTCACTGAGATAGTTATTCTTACCTGGGGAGGTAAGCAGAGGGTGGAAGTAGTGCATCTTCCTCTTCCTGTCAGTCTTGGAAAAGTCTCTTCAGTGACTCTCATAAACCCTTGTATTGATCATGTCTTTTGTTTTCTGTATTCTGATGCTTTGACACCTTGGGGCCTTGTTGCCCCTCCCAGGGTCAGCCAATTCCTGAAGATAGTAAACAACTCATCTGAAAGTATGCTTTTCAACTGCAACCAATCCAGGGCCCACACCCCAACTGCCTCCTTTATTGGCTCTCACACTTCGGGCCACTATCAACCTTCCCTAATCACCCAGGGCCACATACCAGAAACGTGCCCCAGAGCTACTAAAATTGTTCAAACTAGCCAATCCTAAGCAACCTCACCCTGCCGTGCCTAATCATTCCCATGAAAACCACAATAAATGCTTTTGCCCACGTTTTCCCCTCTTTCTCTGCCTCCTGATCGACTCTGGTGCTTCCCCTTGTGGCCCTACATGGCAGGCTGTGCCTCCTGTTTCTAGGGATTTGTGGATATAACAACTTTTTCTTTCATGACAATCATTTCCAGGACTGCATGTCTTATTATACCTGATTAAAACAAATCCTAGGAACCTTTACAACAGCCCTATGGGTAGGCTGATCAGGACTGTCCTGCTTGACACCTGTTGCTCTACATAATTATTAATGATACGGCTTTCATTCTCTAAAGTGTCCCAGTTTGGATGATAAGTTTTAAAGGGCCGTACCTTCCTGTTGACAAACACAGGTGAAATATAGCAAGAGAGGAGGGTCAAGGGCAGAATCCTAGAGATTTGTGGTAAGGAAACTGAGGACTGATACGAAGTGGGAGGAGAGCACGCACTTATCACATCAGAGAAACTGAGACTTGGGAAGTCACAAGAGTAACAGGTTGTAGAGAAGGCAAAGGGAATGAGAACCATGAAGGAGCCACTGCACGTGGTCTTCCATGGGTGTGGAGGGCAGGGGCACAATGCCTGCGGGCCAGGGGTGGATGGAGGACAAGGTGGGAAGTAGTGACTGCACAGTTCACTACTCAGGTTTACAATCATGAAGAGAAGTAGGGAAGGAGATGGGCAGGAATCTGAAAGGCAACAAGCCTGAGGATATGGTTTGTTTTAAATTGATAAACTCAGTTTTCATGAGTTTTGTGGATGAAGAGAAGTCACAAGACAGAAAACACATGGGGAAAGGATAGTCTCTTCAACAAATGGTGTTGGGAAAACTGGATATCCACATGCAAAAGAATGAAATTGGACCCCTATTTTACATCATAAATAAAAATCAACTCAAAATGGATTAAAGACTTAGATGTAAGACCTGAAGCTATAAAACTCCTCAAAGAAAACATGGGGTGGGGCGGGGAACTTCTTGACACTGGTCTTGGCAATGACTTCTTGGATTTGATACCAAAAGCACAGGAAACAAAACCAAAAATAGACAAGTGGGACTATATCAAACTAAAAAGGAAAGGAAACAGCAAACAATCAACAAAGTAAAAAGGCATCCTATAGAATGAGAGAAAATTTGCAAACCATCCATCTAATAAGGGGAAAATATTCCAAATATATAAGTATCTCCTTCAACTCAATAGCAAAAAAACCCAAAAAACAAATAATCCAATTAGAATATGGGCAAAGGACTTGTATAGACATTTCTCCAAATAATACATACAGATGGCCACCAGGTATATGAAAAGGTGCTCAACATCCCCAATCATCAAGGAAATGAAGATCAAAACCATAGTGGGATATTACCTCATGCCAGTTAGGATGGCAATTATCAAAAACAAAGGATAAGTGTTGGCAAGAATGTGGAGAAATTAGAACCCTTATACACTGTTGGTAGGAATGTAGAATGATACAGCCACTATGGAGAACAGTATGGAGGTTCCTCAAAAAATTAAAAATACAACTACTATATGATCCGGCAATCCCACTTCTGGGTGTATATCCAAAAAAATTGAAATCAAGATCTCTAAGAGGTATCTGTATCCCCAAGTTCATTACAGCATTATTCACAATAGTCATGATATGGAAACAAACCAAATTTTCATCAACAGATAAAAGGACAAAGAAATTATATATATCATATATACATGTATGTATACATATGATGTGTATATATGTATATATATACATACATGTATATATATGTGTGTGTATATATATATGTGTGTGTGTGTGTGTGTGTGTATATATAAAATTGAATCCTTAAAAGGGGAAATTCTGCCATTTGTGACAACATGGATGAACCTAGAGGAAATTATGCCCAGTGAAATAAGCCAGTCACAGGACAAATACCGCATGATCCCACTTATATGAGCCATCTAAAATAGTCAGCCTCCTAGAAGCAGAGAATAGAATGGTTGTTGCCAGGCGCTGGGGTGTAGGGGGGAACTAGGAATTGTTTTTCAATGGGTATAGAATCTATTATGCAAGATGAATAAGTTCTATTTGTTATACAACATAGTACCTGTAGTTAACAGTACAGTATTGTACTCTTTAAAATATGTTAAGAGGATTGATCACACCTTATGTTCTTACTGAAAAAAGAAGAACGCAAGGATATTTTCTTGAAAGTGATGTATATTTTTAGTGCCTTGGTGCCATGGTTGTGGTGATGGTATCACAGGTGTATGCATATGTCCAAATTCATCAAGATGTATAAATTAAATATGTGTATGCTTTTGTATCAATTATATCTCAATAAATCTAAAAAATAAAAAGAATTTATGGGACAGAAACATGGAAAGAGGTCAAGAAGGAATCAGGAAGGCGTGGGATCCAGAGTCCAGGGGGAGACGTTTGTCTTGAAAGAGGAAGGCTATTTCTCAATAAAGACCCACTGGGGGAAGATAGAGACATTCTGAGGCAAAGGAGAGAGAAGGTGAGAGTGTCATTATCAGATGAAATTCTCAATAAATTATGAAGCGCAGTCATCCCCTACGAGTTCAGGAAATAGGGGTGGGTGCGTGGACTTGGGGAGAGGAGAAAGATTGGGAACAGATGCTGGGGGAATATGCCGGAGGCCAGCAAGGGATGAAGAACTGGGTTGTGCAGCAGCCTCAAGGGGCCAGTGGAGGTTAACAAGGACGGGCTTGTCGAGGAGCCGAGGCCCACAGTTCCACAGCCTCTGGATCCAGGCTGCACGGCGGGGAGGGGAGAAGGGAAGCCAGGTGCTGCCTTCTCCAGTGCTGGAGCAGGAATGGAAAAATGCCAGGAGGGCCAGGGATTTGGAGTTGTATGTGAGCTTAAAGTTCAAAATGATTTCAGGAGGAACTTGCAGGATGAGAAAATGGGTGATATTTAGGGGAATAAATAGCAGGTGAACAAGGGCTGGGGAGAGATGGATGTAGGGGCAGACTGTGGTCAACGAGGGTAACATCAGAGGGACTGATTCTTGAGGGATATTTGAGATTCTGTGCTCACCTTAGTTTCATCTATCCCAAGGGTCCCCCTCAGGCCGATTTCATTCTGTGAAAGTGCAGGTAGCCCTCAATTTGCATCTGTCTGATATGCATGAATGTCAGTTACCCTGCTTTCAAGGTTTTTCCTTTCCTTTAGTTTTCAGATGCGTTCGTTTTGAAATCGAACAGGACCCTTTGTGACCCTCTTGGGTGTAAGAATCCCCCCAACCATGTCCCCCATCTCTTGAAGTAAAAGCCTTTGCTTCAGGCCTCCCCTGAGTCTCAAAAGGCTCAAGTGTTAATGATTAGGAAAATGTGAACATATAGTACAAAGAATATCTGTTGGGGCAGGAAACTGGTAATAATTTAAACAATACATCAGCCATTTAACATGGAATCTATAGAGTATGTCAGAAACTATAATACACTTTTGATTGTAAAAATTAAAGGTAATATTTTATATAAAGATAAGAGGTAAAACTGACTTCAGACAAAAATAAGAAATGAAGGACAAGGGCTCCATGGCTGGGTGGTTAAGTTTGGCAAGGTCCTTGTCATACTTGGGAGGGGGGATAGAGATGATGAATAATAATGTACATTATTCTCAGCTCAGAGGAAAAGGTAAAGTTAGGGATGTAGGTTGGAAAGGTCAGGGTAACAACTGCAAGAACAGAAAAATATAATCACTTCAAAACCATAAAAGAAGCAAAAATTGCCTGTGCAGGAAAAATGTAAATAAAAAGAGAAGCAATGGAGAAGTATGGAAAAGAGAAACTATAAAATAAAATAGCTGAAGTAAGTCCAAGTTATATCAGTAATCACAAAAAAGTAAGCAGATTAACTTGCTTATTAAAAGATAGATATCATCAGATTAAAAAAATTTTAAATCCATCAATATGCTGCTACAAGTGACAGAACTGAAACAAAATCATGCAGAAAAATCAAGGGATAGAAAAAATATATATATCAGGCACATGCAAACCTAAATAATGATGGTGACACAATATTAATAACAGATAAAATAGAGTTTAAGGCAAGTGGCATTTTGGGGGTAATGTGGGACAATTCACTGTCCTCAAAGGAACAGTCTGCAATTACGAGCTGTATGTTCTTAAATAACGTAGCCCTGGAATATCAAAAACAATATTGTCTCAACATGCATAAAGCAAAACCCAACAGAATGGTAAGAAATTGCAAAGCTGTAACCAAAATGGGAGATTTTAATTTACTTCTATTTAAACAGGTAAGACAATTAGTAAGGAAATGGAGAATCCAAACAACACCCCCCTGCTTGATCTGATAAGTAAATATATCACCTGGCAATCATCAGGGCAGTTTTCTTAATCATCCGCTGTATATCCAGGCTGGTGCTTCTTTCTGATGGGGGCATCTTCCTTGGTAATAGAAGACAAAAATCATTGTCCTTCAAATCCTAAGAAGTAATCGCAATGACATGAAGTAACTAGAAACCCCTCCAAGTGGCATGCTAAGTGCCATGTTCTGTGTTAGTGCTCTGAGCCTCAGGATTCCCATCTGGAAAATGGGCATGGGAATTGCTGTGTGGTCTGCTTCCTGGGAGTACGGCCTGGCACGGGGAGGGGGAGGAGGTTAAGGGGAGTTGAGCCCATTAAGTACCATCCATACCCCAGCGTCCCCACGCTGTGAGGTGTCCTTGTGGATCCAGACCAGAATGCTGCTGGGTTCAGAGAAGGTAAGAGACAAATCATGGCTTAGTTAGACAGGGAGCAGATTAAATCAGCTATATGAAGAGTTTGAAACTGGTCCTTCGGGAAGAAATCTGGTCTGAACAGGGAGCTTTTATTGTCCTGGAAATGAGGGAATTGGAAGTGTCCAGGTCATCAGAGCCCAGCTAATTAAGGCTAGGCTTAGTCACCCTAACAAGAATTTTGGGAGTCTGATAGTCTGATAGCCAGCAGACTTGATGCTACTATCCGCTGGACCCTGAGACCTGAAGGCTCTGCCAGGCCACAGAGGCTTGGCAGGGGGATGCTAAGGACCTCCATCCTGGGCCCACGCTTGGACCCACCGATGGGTGGAACCGCTTACTCCTGAGAGCTGGTTCAGGGGCCCTGGCTCAGGCTGTAGATCCCCACCCCTGCCTATGCTTGAAGGCCTACGTGTCACCCCATTTGCAATGAAGAAAGAAAGGATACTTCCAGGGAAGGAAGAGTCCAGAAGCAAAAGGAATGGGGTCGTATTAATTATCTATTGCTGTGTAACAAACTACAAATTTAGCGACTTAACACCCAATTATCATGTCGCAGTTCTGTAGGTCAGAGGTCTAGGTGGGCTCCACTGGGCCATCTGCCTAGGGTCCCATGGGATTGAAATCACTGGGCCAGGATCTTATCTGGAGGCTCTGGGGGAAATCTGCTTCCCATCTCCTTCAGGTTGCCGGCAGGATTCAGGTCTTTGTGGATTGGGGACTGAGGTCCCCACTTTCTTGCTGGCTGAGATCTGGAGGCTGCTCTTAGCTCCCAGTGACCACTCTCAGGTCCGGACCCCTGCCCCTCCACCTCAGCAAGGGAGCCCCTCCTTCATGCTCAAGCACCCACATCAATCCCCTCCGACTACCTTGTCTTCCACCAACCAGAGAAAACTCCTCAGTTTAGAGGTCCCAGGTGATTAGGTTAGGTTTGATGAAGCCCCTCCCAAAGTCTCCCTATCTTAAGGTCACCTGATGAGTATCCTGAATGCCATCTGCAAAGTCCCTTTGCCATGTAAGTAACTTCATCAAGGGAGTGATATCTCACCATATTCACAAGTCTTACCCACAATCAAGGAAAGAGGTTGTACAAGGGCGAGGGGCTTCAGGCTCATCTTGGCCTTCTAACCCTACCACAGGGCTGGGAGGTGAAATGCAGTCAGGCTAGGCCTGAAAGGAATTTCCTGGCCCCTGGTGAGATGGGGAGTTTGATTTGGGGGTATTCCTGCCACACTGGGAATCTAGGAGAGCATGGACCTTGCTGTCAGGTGAGCTGTGCTCATCACTTCTTGCTGTATCAGTTCCTTAAACTTAAAGTCATCCCAAACCTACTGGCTTGAAGACCACCGCTTATTTATCTCAGGACACGGCAGTGTGGGCTGGAAGAGGACTCAGCAGAGAGGCGTCAGCTGGGGCAGCTCGACTAGGGGCCGAAGGTCTGCTTTGAAGAAGTCTCACTTCATGGCTGATGAGGGGGTGCTGGCCGGCGGCAGGGGCTTGGCTGGAGCTGAGGGCCGGGGTCTCGGTTCCTCTCCATGCAGCCCCTCCACGCGGGCTTCCTCACAGAATGGTGACTGAGTTCCAAGAGCAACGTCCCAAGAGACCGGAAGTGGAGGCGGCCAGCTCCTTGCAGCCCACCACGGGAACTGGCACAGTGTTGCTTCTGCCGTGTTCTCTTGGCCAAGCAGTCCCAGGCCCAGATTCAAAGAGAGAGGGCAGAACCCGCCCCCCCAATCAGTGCCAGGGATGTCAGAGAATTCGGGGAACAAAGAGTGTTTAAGAGCCGCCACCCGTGCTGTGTGACCTTGCCAAAGACTCTGAACCTCATCTAGAAAGTAGGACAAACTCTTCCCTTGCTGGGAGGGAGGATAAAGCAGGTAGAAGCCCAGTCTGGGAGCCCGGGTTCCAGAGGTGAATTCTCTGCACTTTGCAGGGTCGGGGGCCAGTGTGCCTGACCCAAGGGGCAGCAGGAGAAGAGGGGCTCAGCCGGCCTCACCGGAGGGAGACCCAACCTCGAACGCGACTCCCGGGGCCTGCCTTGGAGAGCCACCCCTGGAATCCTCGCAGTGAGACAGCATGCCAGTGGGGGGCCCTGGGGCAGCAGCAGGGGAGGGAGCTGGGGGGCTGCCTCCCACTCTTTAGCCAGGAGGATAGACAGAGGGACTTGGGGGTGCTTGGGTGCAGCTGGGGCAGCAGGCGCTGGGCAGGTGCGCCTCCCCATAGCTGTGGGTGGTGGCCGGGTGCCTCCCTGGGCTCACTGCGGCAAAGGCAGAGTCAGCTTGCTGTTAGGGCTGTTAGCGTCTGGTCCAGTGAACACCCAGCAGACCGTCCTGGTCCTGGAGAGGGTCTTGCTCCCTCCAGTAAGGACAGAGGTCAAGGGCATCTGTGGCTGGAGGTGATCACCCCACCCCCTGCGCAATGGAGGAGGCCCAAGCTGATGCCATCACATCTGCTCTACGCATGGCTGGGCTGCCAGCTCCTGATTCTCTAGAGGCAACAAGCTGTGCTCCAGTCATGGGCTGGGAAGGGGTGGGCTCTCCGTCAGCCTCTTGCCTCCAAACAGAGCCTGACTTAGGGTTTTCCATCACACCATGCTGTTTGGGAGAGCAATACACCCACCAAGCCTGCCTTCAGCGTGGAAAGGAGAAAGGAAACTTTTGTTGTCTCTCTTTAGCGCCAGGCACTGTGCTAGGCATGTCCTAGGATCCAATCCCTATTTTATAGCAGGGAACCTGGGACTCAAGAAAAGCAAAGGAAAGGCCCAGGGTGTTAGTTATCTATGGCTGCATAGCAAATTACTCCAAATTTGGTGGCTTAAACAACATTTATCACCTCACAATTTCTGTGGGACAAGAATCCAGGTGTGGCTTAGCTGATCCCCTGGCTTGGGTCTCTCACAGGCTCCATCCAGTTGTCAGCTGGGGCTGTGGTCTCATCTCAAGCCTTGACTGGGGAGGGCCTGCTTCCAATCTTGCCCAGTGATGTTGGTGCCATTCACTTACTTGCTATTTGTTGACTGAAGCCTCTCTCATGAGGTTTCTTGTCACATGGGCTTCTCCATAGGGCAGCTCAGGGCATGGTAGCTGGCTTCCTTCAGAACAGGTGAGTGAGAGGGCAGCTGGGATGGAACTCAGAGTCTTTTCCGTGACCTAATTTTGGAAGTGACATCACATCACGTTTGCCATATTCTATTCATTAGAAGCAAGTCACTAGGGGCAGCCTACATTCAAGGTTGGGGGGGATTACACAAACCCGGGAGGTGGGCTCACACCCAGGATAGCAGGGGGCAGAACTGGGATTTGACCCCCCCACCCCGTCTCTGACTGCGGCATCTGTGCCACAAACCCCACTCACCACACACATACCACAATACTGCACATACAGATATATACACACATTCACAGACTCACATAAAACATACACCAAACCACATACACGTGGATGTACACACACACACTCATACACACACACTCCACTGCTGGGAGGAGGCTGAGGACAGGGTAGGTACGACACTGACTATTGAGAGTTGAGGTTCTGGTGTCACTTAGAAAATCATCTTAGGACCAAAAATAGAATTCTGGGTCAAGCCGATTCTGTTTGAAATAAAATCCTAGTTCAAGAAGGAAGTTACAGGATCCATAGCAACCACTTTAGAAAATGGAACGGTTGGTGGAGCTCAGAGGAGTGGAGGCCTCAGCTGCACAGCCTGCAGTTTGGAGCCCCTTCCTGGCTGGGTGGGCCTGGATACGTCACCCTTTCTGTGTGACGGTGACACCTACCTCACGGCTTGAAGCCTGGCAGTACTAGGCCCTTAGCAAATGTGACCTCACTCTGTTTCCTTTTCAGACAATTTTGCTGTCCTCACACAGTTGTCACAGAATCAGTTTTTGGAAAGAGAAAGGAAGCATTGTTTTATGGCGGCCGATGGCCAGCTCCAAAGCGAGACCCAGCGGGGAGGAGGCTGGGAAATATTTGTGTGTGGGCGCAGGTGTGGGTAGGGGCTGTGGTAAGTGTTCCTGATGGTGTGTGTGTGTCCGTCTGCGTGTTTGTGTGAGAGAGGTGCGGCAGGAGAAAGAAGACGCCCACCCCGTAAATCGGCCTCCTGATTCATGGTCCCAACGACATCCACTAGGTGGCGCTGCCTGCCTGTGCAGCTGCACGTCAGTGCCAGAAAGCGGTGGGTCCTGGGAGGCAGGCTCCCCCGACTCCCGCTCACCCAATCTCTGTCCCCTGCTCCGTTCCGAGTCAGAAGTCTGTGGCCAACAGATGAGCCTCAGCTGGAAATCGCTGCCATCAGCCCCAAATCCTGTTTGAGGATGGGCTTAATATTCCACTTCCCAGGGCTGCATTTGTTAGTTTCAGGGAGGAAGGGAAGCCTTCATTTGCCTCATGCAAAAAGCACTTTACATACGTTACTGCTTTGGATCTTCGCAGCCACCTGTCAAGTGAGTAAACGGAGGTTCAGAGAGGTTCAGCAACGGCCCAGGGTCACACAGCCTGGAGGCGAAGGAAACCAGAACTACCTCCAGAACTACCTGTCTTCATGTGCCCCCACCTGGGCCCTGTCCCGTGTTTGGTGGAGGAGGCTGTGCTGGGTGCAGGGCAGGGGACTTGTGGGTGCATCAGGGATCATGGACCCAGAGAAGACTGAGGCCAGATGGGGCGGGGCTTCTGTAATTGGGGCTTTGCTCCCTTCCTGTCCGCTGGGGTGAGAGTGACTGTAGGGCTTGTGGCACAGAGAAGTATGAGCCACCAAGGAGGGCATTAATGACCTCTTTCTTTAAGGAGAAAAAGTCATGGGCAGGCCTGGGGCTGCCCAGCTTGATTCCACAGCTGCCAGGTTCCCTCACATCGGCTGTCCCCACGTGCACCTGACGCACAATTCTAGAGCCCTGGGCCGAAGCAGGAGCTTTCCCAGTGGGGCGCATCTGGGCAGCCTGGGGTGCAGAGGCAATGGAGCTGGGAAGGAAGCCCTTGGGGAGTTGGAGCAGGGCTGGGGGAGGGGGAGGGACAGGCTGGTCGCCCTGTTCTTCTGAAGACTCTGCAGTCCCCCAATCAGGGAATCCAAGTCTTTCCTACATTGCCTGAGATGAGCAAAGGTGGCCGGATGGGGATGGATGACCAGGGTCCAGGGAAGGAGAGGGAACACCTGATTCGCACCCACCTCTGAGCCAGGTGTGCTGGGCAGGTTGCAGGGCTGACTCCTATGAGAAACCTGCTGATGGAGCCATCTCAGGCTCCCTCCATCCCAAGGAGGGACAGAGCAAGCAGGACGGTGAGGGTGCCACCCAGGCTCGCGGGACCCACGTGTGATTGCACCCTGCCCTGGGGGAAGGTGAGAGCCGGGCTCAGGCCTCCGTGGGAGGGTCTCCTTCCCCCCGGCCCCGGCTGCCCGTGCCCAGTGTCCGGTTTCCACATCCTCAGCCTGTCCGCCAGGAAGCTGCCACCGCCACCCTCCCTCCCACCCTTCTGTGCCCCTGAGGCCAGTCACACAGCCCCAAACTGAATGCCTGGAGTGCCCTCCGCCCGCCCACCCCTGCCAGCCATTGGTCCAGCTCTGCCTGGCTTTCTGCCTGAAACATGTGCAATGACTCCCCTCGGCTCCCCACTGCTCTGCCTGAACTGGGGGGAGTCTCCCCAGTCAGCCTCCTGCCTCCAGGGTCACCCGCCTCAGGCTTCACCCGCTCAAGTCCACTCAAGAGATGTTTAGTGAGAACAGTTCCTGAAGTTGTGCTCTGCATTCCCACAGGGAACGTTTCCCACACAGCAGCAAAGCGGCCTTTCTCCATCAGTGCCACCCCTGCTCCCAGGGCTCCCAGTCACTCAGAATCTCGATCGGGGGCTCTTAGCACGACTCTCCAGGCCCCGAAGGCCCAAGCCCTTTGGCCCCTGCCTGCTTCTGCAGCCTGCGCCCCAGCCCAGCATCCCAGCAGCCTGGGCGGCCTGTGTCTGAGCCTCAGTGGGGCTCCCGCTTCTGCTCAGGACACGCCTGGCCAGCGGGAGAAGGGGTCGGAACCTGCAGGCTGTGGGTAGGACCTGGGAGGTCACACTGCAAGGGAAGGAAGGCCCCTATATTTGTCTTTGGGGCCTCAGGTGTAATAAAACATCTATTTGGCCTTTGCCCCCAGTTCCTGGCACAGAGCTCCTAAAACCCTTGGAATTTCCTGAGTGGTAAGAGTGTCTTTTGTCATTCATAAAGAGCCCCTTGACCATACCTGACGTTATGTCTCACAGACACACGTGTATCGTGGCGGGCCCTCAGGGAGTTTCAAGGCAGGGGGTGGCCACCAGGAAGAGCTAGCACGAGATTGGAGGTGGCAACTTTCAGCCCCACCGGTTCCTGACTCCCGACTCCCTGTGGGGCGGGGGGGACTGGAGATTGCACCCAGTCATGTGACCAGTGATGATTTACTCAATCCTGCCTAGGTGATGAAACCCCAAGAAAAGATCTTGAAGCAAGACCTCTGGGTTGGTGAATACGTGGGTGTGCTGGAAAGGAGCCCCGGAAGCTCTGCGCCCCCATTCCACCCCTCACCTTGTCCTATTCTCTTCAATCTGGTTGTTCATTTGTGTTCTTTATGGTAAACCATAGTAGTGAGTATAGGCTTTTCCCAAGTTCTGTGTGTCGGCCTAGAAAATTATCAAAGCTGGGGGTGGTTCGTGGGGACCCTGACTGTGTAGTTGGCTGAGCGGAAGTGTGGGTAGCCTGGGGACAGCTGCCAGCTTGGGGCCAGCGTCTGCGGTGGAGGCAGCGCTGTGGCGCTGCGCCCTCGCCCTCGCGGGCTGCTCTGACACCAGGCGGTTAGCACCAGGAGCGCGTTGAATCGTAGGGCGCCCCGTCGTGTGGAGGGAGGGCTGGTGTTGGCGCGGCAGGCCTGCAGCCTCCTCCTCCACCCTCACCTCCTACGTTCGTCCCCTTCACGACAGTGTTCCAGGCACACTGGTGTGTGCTGCAGGCGCCGTCCTGAGGCACAGTGAACCCCTGAGCCCTGCGGAAGAAGCGAGAAGCACGAGGGCAGCACACCTCTCTGGGGCAGAGGCACCTGGAGTTACCTGGAGGAGGGACAGTGGCCTGACAGTCCCTTGGAGAGGACTTCCCTTACCCAAGGCTCAGCGCTAAATCTCAGGCAGGCAAAGGACCCTCGCAGTGACTGCCGTGTAGCACCCCGGGGCCTGCAGCTGTGGATACAGCAGCTATCCCCTGCACGTCCTCTGTGAAGTCCCAGGGGAGCTGGCAGCACCTGCAGTTAAGATAAACTGAGGAATGGGGTAACGGATGCTGCTCCAGTTAGTTCTACTGTTTCAAAGATCAGAGTGGACCAGCCTGGGGCTCAGCACGCAAGATGGGTGAAGCAGGGGGACCTTGGTGGCCGGCATGGCTGTGCTGGGCCCTGGGGTCTTCTTTATACTGATCATGACTCTGGAAGGCACGGAGTCTCCACAATTACTACTTGTCCAGGTATGGGCCAGCTCACTGCAGAACCTTCTCTAGTGTTTTCTGGGTCTTTCGCATCCTGTTTTCCATTCTCCAAACCCCCTCCATGAGAAGGGACATGCTATGAGCATTTGAGAGCTCAGAGGCTTGCTGGCTTTGTCCGCCCAGCTTGGCAGTGGCTTGGGAACAGGACATGTTAGCAGGAATCAGCGTTATTGGAAAATCACAGAAACATGTTTTGATGACATTGTAAGCTCTCCACTCTATAAAGAATTCCAAATGATGTGACCGGGAACGCTGTCGCGGATCCCAGGCCCGGACCCTCCAATTCCCTCCTCTGTGCCTGGGAAAGATACTGCCTCCTCCAGGCACACAGCGAGGCCCTGATCACGGGGAGGAACTCAGATGGGTCCTCCAGACTTTGGAGAGGGCGTGATGTACTTTTGTCTCTTTTAACTTATTCAGAGATTCCACCCGAGATTACTCATACACGTGAGTAATGAGTCCTCATGAGGGGCTGCAAAACTTCAGTTGGTCAGCATGTATGCAACTCGTTCATTCAGCTGACATTTACTGAGTCCTTTCTGAGTACTCACTGAAGCCCTGTACCAGCGCTTCTCTAAATGTGGCCACCAGACCGGCAGCATCACCTCTATGAAGATTTGAAGTTGGAAATGCAAATTCTCAGGTCCCACCCAGATTCCCTCATCAGAAACCCTGGATAGGGGGTCTCCAGCACTGTGCTTTAACAGGCCCTTACAGCTGATTCTGATGCACCCTTAAGTTTGACAGCCACTGCCCTACAGCATGCTCAGCGCTGGGGATGGAGGACAAGGGGGATCACAGGGAAATAAAAAGAGAATTGAAAGTGCAGGAAAGAAAAGAAAGGTAACAAGGTAGCAAAGCAGGCATAAGCCAGGTTAGCAAGTTTGTCTCTCTTGAAGTGTATATGTTGGACATTTAGAAAGAGCTTCTTGAGAACTGTGTTAAGGGTGGATTGGAAGGAATCCAGGTTAGAATTACACCAGTTAGGAGGCTGGTGCAGTAATAGTCCAGACAAAAGATGGTGAGAGTCTGAATTAGGGAAAGCACGGTGGGAAGGGCAGGGGATGGCTGGATTTGAGAAAAACTAGGTAAATGCGTACTCACTGGTGGGGTAGACATCTCAAATGAGTCCCAGGTTTCTGGCGTGGAGACTGGGTGGTGGTGATGTCATTTTTTGGAGCACGGAACAGGAGTGAGTTTGGAAGAATCAGTAATGAGTTCAGTTTGGGACATGGTGAGTTTGAGCTGCCCTTGGAACTTTCAGATTGAAATGCAGGTCTGGCGCCAGAGGAGATGGGGCTGGAGGTGTAGAGGGAGGTGGGAAGGACTCCCTGAGGAGGCTCAGGGATAGACAGAGTGGGGACCCAGGCTGGGCCTTAATGTAAGCACAGCCCCTGAGACCATTGCACGTCACTGAATTGACTCTGGCTTGAGTTCAACGACGGGAAATGATCAGGGAGGTCATGCGTGGAGGCTGGGGAGCAAGGCTCTGCTGCTCTGGTTGGGTGGAGCCAAGGGGAAGGCAAGGCTCAGTGTGAGTCAGGGCAGCGGGGCTGCCGGAAGCTCACTGCCGCTGCTCCCTGTATCCACAGAGGTAGAACCGCTAGAACGAGGGCACCGGGTCTCCTCCGGGCTGCTCAGACCCCACAGAGGCGGTGCCTCTAGAAGAGCCTGAGAGGGAAAGAGAAGGGCCCGGAACCCATCAGGTGGTAGTGTTTGGGTGGATCATTCCGCCTGCAGAGTGGGGGTGAAGGGAGGGAACAGGTGCATTTGTTTCCTGGTGGCACTTCATCTGGGTGGCTCTATAGCTCCCGGAGAGAGAGAGCCAGAGGAGGGGGCTGCCAAGGCTGAGGAGGGGGCTGCCAAGGCTTAGAAGGGGCTTTCTGACTTCAGAGCTGCAGCTCCTCCCAGAAGCCCCTCCCCTAAGGATGTCTTGGGAAGCTGGACTTCATTTGGGGGATAATGCAGAAGGGGCCCTTCCCATGGGAGCTGAGTCCGATGGACCTTGAAAATCCCCACAGCACTGAGATGGGGGTGATTCTGTGACTCATTCTCCAGGCAACTGTACTGGGTATTAGTCGGTGAGGCAGACAGGTCATGGCCTTGGTCATGGCGGTCATGGACAGGCCACTTGGCTGAGAGGACACCTTGAGACATCTTTCCCTGGACGGAGGGTGGTGAGGGTTTCAGACTTGCTTCTATTTTCCTTTCATTCATCTGCCTTTTTGTTATGGTTCTGGTTCTTGGGAGGGTGGGTCTTTTTATTAAAAGGAAATCAGAAGCTGGGAGGTAAGCCTCTGTGACTATTTTGAGGATGAAGAGGGTGGGCACAGGCAATACCAAAGCCATTCATACAACTTTGAGGTGAACGTGCTAAGTGACAGCATGTGATACAAGGATGGTCCAGGGCAAGTCAGGAGCCTGGAGCCCTGGTAGGGCAGGTGCTGGGCAGATATGCAGATGCACATGTGTCACAGTTCCCATATTTGGCACCTATAGTCTGGTGGTATTAGGGTTGGTGTGGTGGATGGGTGGGGTGGACACAGAAAGTAGGTGCAAGGTTCAGGACAGCTCTCTGGATGTTGTCTGATAATTGATGAATAAATAAAGGAGGGAAGAAACTTCCAAGCCACGAAGCAGATGGTGTTGAGACGTGGAGGTGGCGGAGCCCTCGTGCAAGTTCGAGGAGTTTCCAGTGGTTCATCATGACTGGAGTAGCAAAGGGGAGGCCAGGAGGGGTGGGAGATAGGCTGGGGCTAAGCAAGGGCCGAGCCAAAGGGATTTGCATAGTGCCCTGAGGGGCTTCGCTCTACTTGGTTGGAGACAAGAGCCCTTAAATGACTTCACGCAGGGAAGTGGTGCCATATGCATTTTGGCAAGACTGCTTCAGTAGCAGTGGTCTGGAGGATGTGTGATAAAGGTACGATTAGGCCAGTGGAAATGGGTTGGGAGCGGAGAGGATGGCCAGCGAGATAGGAGGTAGGGCCAGTGGGACTCTGGAGCTGAATGGCGAAAGCATCTCCTCATGTGAATAAACTGGCCTGGAAGATTAGAGAACTCCACTCCCTCAGTGGTAGAGGTGAGCCCTGGGGCTCCATCCCCGGGTATGACTCTGAGGCAGGTGTTAGTCAATGAGTGAGTTGCCCAAGGTCACAGTGTTGAAAGTAGAGCTATGACTCCAACCTGGATGTCACTGATCCCATGAATCATGACGTTTTCCACTCATTCCACAATCCTCCCCGTGTTCTAGCTCTAAAACACAGCTTTACACACACACACACACACACACACACTACATTTAATACGTTCAACAATTAGCTCTGTTTGAACCAGGAGACCCACCAGTGATGGACTTGGCTGAGGGGACAGCTCATGACCACAGAGTCACCCAGTACACCTGCCTCCCTGCGGCCACAGAAAGCCAGCCCCACTGGCCCAGGGAGCACCTCCTGGCAGGGAAAGGTGAGGGGCAGGGTCATGTGCTCAAGCCTTCGAGGAGGCTGCAGGTGGGCTTCCAGGCAGAAGGACATGGCTGAGTTTGTCTGGGTAAGTGATCGTGCGCCCATCTCCACCTCCTCAGCTATAAAGTGGAAGGAGAACCCGAGAATAGCAATCTCGCAGAGTCGGCGTGGGTGTGACATGGGAAGGATCGGGCCGCACGATTGGCATGGTACCTGACACGGCAGGTGCTCCCGAAGTGGCCGGGTTCATCAGCATCGGCCTCAGCGGCCGCCACCTCCTCTCATCGTCACTGTCGTCAGCATCATTGCCGTCATTAACCTCCCCGCCTCCTTGCCTTCACAGCCTGGCCAGGCTGTCCGTGCCTGCTCTCCGTGTAAGCCCGGAGACAGGGATTGGGAGGAGCGGTAATGAATACAAATCACTCCCCGGACGCTGAAGAGGATGTCGTTAGCATCTCGGCCTCCCAGCGGTAACTGTCCTCATTACCTCCTGAGCAGCTGCTGTCAGAGCGCGGGAGCGGAGGCTTGATGAAGACAGATGATGCCCGCTCGGCCCGGCCTTCGCCTGGGGTGATGCTGTGCGAAAGCGGGGACAAGCACTTCACCAGAGTTCTGCTCTTTGCCAGAGCTGAGTGACTGCAGGCAGGTGCTAAGTGCAATTTCAATAAAATGTTCAGTCAACAAGGACAGTTGACAAGGATGTTACAAGCACCCCGGCCAAGTTTTCAACAGAATTCTGAAGGCAACTTGGAGGCCTGAGGAAGTGTGATAATTTCTTAAGTGTCTCTGCAAAGACAAGTAAAAGGAATTCTTTTTTCTAAAGCTTATTTATTTTCGGGCTTCCCTGGTGGCACAGTGGTTAAGAATCCTCCTGCCAGTGCAGGGGACACGGGTTCGAGCCCTGGTCCGGGAAGATCCCACATGTTGAGGAGCAACTATGCCCACGAGCCACAACTACTGAGGCCACGTGCCACAACTACTGAAGCCTGCGCGCCTAGAGCCCGTGCTCCGCAACAAGAGAAGCCGCCACAATGAGAAGCCTGCGCACCGCAACCCCTGCTCGCTGCAACTAGAGAAAGCCCGCAGTGCAGCAATGAAGACCCAAAGCAGCCAAAAATAAATAATAAATAAATAAATAAATAAACAAAAATAAAGCTTATTTATTTTCACTTTTGTGATTTAAAAATGAGATGATTAGAAGATCAGCAAATATGTCTGTCTCATCCTCACGATGGCCCTTGTCACATAAATATGTGAAGTACTTAGCACGGGGCTGTCATGCTCACCTTTTGAGGGAGTACCCCAAGTGACCATAGTCAAAAGCCAAGGGATGTAGATCCCTGGGCTTGAACAGGAAAATCAGGACCCGTGGGTCCCCAAACTTAGAAGCCAGAACTTCCCCCCAATGTCTGGCCCATCATCCAGCCATGTCTGGGCAGGAGCAAGGGGAAGGAGGTAAGGCCCAGATCTGTCCTGTCCACACATCCTTAGGCTCAGGGAGTTAAGCTTCAGGAATTAAAAAAAATATCTGAGGCCCCAAGACTCCTGTAGGACTGGCAGGTGTATGGGAGCCCTGCAGGTGTGCAGGTGAGCGGCACTGCCCTATTCAGCCACCCTTCTGCCCAGGTCAGTCTCAACTCCACACCTGCACAACCCCACCCAGTGGGCAACCCCTGTTCATCCTGCTCTGGGACAATGACAAGCTGCCACAGGCTCACTTTCTTGGTTCCTTGACTTGGTCTCAGGCCCTCCAGGGATTTGGACCTCCCACCCATCTCCTCCCGTGGCTGGTGCCCATGGGTGAGGCTGCTCATCTTCAAGCTGACTGGCACCTTCCAAGCCCATCCTTCCCCTCATCATTCCACATATGATTGAAAATTCTACTTTCATTTCTGAAACCCACTTGGTAGCCCAGGAATTTGACTGTGCTTCCCAAGAAGCCAGGACTTAGGTCAAGAGGCTGCCGTGGGCCTGAGAAGTCACTAGGGAGGCCCTGGCTGGGAGTTGAGTGAGGGTGGGCATAGGACAGTTCCAGCCACATCTGGGTGGCAGCCAATTTCTGAGGTTCTACAACAAGTGGTGTCACTCCTTGAGAGGAAGTGTGGGCTAGTGGAAAGGCACTGTCTGTTCAGTCCAGAGGAGCTAGGAATGAATCCCAGATCTGCCTGTTACTATTAGTGTCACTCTGGACAAGCCATCTAATCTCTCCAAGCTCCATTTCTTCACAGACCTGAGTCAACTTCAGTAGAAATTGAATTTATTGGAAGAGATCAGGCCAGTGACAAAGAAGCCTGGTGCACAGACTTGGAGAACAGGCAGGAATCAAGGCAGGCGTAGCCACCAAGGCCAAGGTCAGCTGTGAGGGTGTGGGTCCAGGCCACTGCTGCTGCCACGCTGACACCACTGCCCTGTGCTGCCACCTCGGTCCTTGAACCTTGGTGGAGGTCACTCCTGGATGGAGGAGTGTAGAGGACATGGCCTGGTGGGCACAGGGAGAAGAAAGATTGAAGAGCCATGCCTACCCTGCTCAGTTTCTATAGCGGTGGCTGTGCTCTGTGTCCCCCAAGACTCATGCAAAGGCCAGCTCTCCAAGCATGAAAGGACATTCAGAGGCTTGGCAGCCAACAGAGAGAATGAGAAACAGCTTAGTGCCAATTCATGTGCTTTCCAGGGAATCCTAGGGATTAAAGATAAGGTCTGTTGAGTTCCGGATGCCCATAAGGCCCTTTCTCCATCAACTTCCTCATGCTGAGTCTCACGGCCCATGGAGAGTCCTCTGATTTTCCCAGAGAAGACCCTGAGGGGCATTTGGCCTAGCCTTACCCACTTGGTTCGGGGTCTGAATGCCTAATACCTGGATCAGAGGGAAGAGGAAGAGGCTGATTGATTGACTGACTTTTATTTCACAAACCCAAGGGGAAGAGGAGGGACTTAGTTGCCTGGGTGATTAATTTGGGCATCTTCGGAGATAATTGGGAGAAGGTCACTTATCTTTTGTTTTTAATCAGGATTTCCAGGGAGAAAAGCTGGAGTCAGTTACTAGACATCCTGCTGGTTTGGGAGCCATAGTTCTAGCCACCAAAACAACAGGACAAAGGCAACTATTCACCCTCAGTTTATTCTACCAAAGATGCAAAAGAAATGCCAAGTGCCAAGAGTGTGGTGGGTTTGAGGTCCGCCTCCCCTCCTTACCAGCTATGGGTTCTACTTGACTTTGCCAGGCTTCAGAGGCTTCTCTCCAAATGCAAATCAGGGTGTGGTGCCCAGGGGCACTATGAAGGTACAACAAAACCATTGTTGCAAACCTCCTGGAACAAAAGTTGGCAAACTTTCTCTGTAAAGGGCCAGATAGTAAATATTTTAGGCTTTGTGGGCCACACAGTCTTTGTTGCAAATACTCAACTCGGCTGCTGTAGCCTAAAAGCATACATAAATATACTGCATAGTGCAAGGAACTCTGCTCAATATTATGTAACAACCTAAATGGGAAAAGAATTTGAAAAAGAATAGATACATGTATATGTATAACTGAATCACTTTGCTGTACACCTGAAACTATCACAGCATTGTTAAACAACTATACTTCAATATAAAATAAAAAGTTTAAAAAAAATAAATAAGGAAGTAAAATAAAACATAAATAAATTGACCTGGTTGTGTTCCAATAAAACTTTATTGACAGACAATGGGCTGGATTTGGTCTGCAGGCCTAGTTGGCAGAACCGGTCGTAGAAAATAGTATGTGCTCAATAAAGGTGAGGCTGCTTCTGTCAGAAGAAGCTCGACTGGGTCATAAAGAAGTTGAAAAACATGTTCAACAAAAGTGGGGCTTGAGAACAGGCAGGAGGAAGAGAAAGGGTCTCAGAAATTTTCCTCAAGAATTATTGGATTACACCATAGCGCATCTGCCCCAACACACCACACCGGTCATGGGCAGGCCTGCCTTGAACACTGCATCTCCTGCAGGGGTCTAGAAAGAGGCTGGAGAGTGTCCTGGGCCACTAGACGGGGGCTGGTCACATGGGTGCATTGAATGGGGATAGTCTTGGGCAGTGACTAACTATCACTACAAACTGGATGGCAGGTGCCACCACTGGGAGTCCTGACCAGAGGACAGTGGGTGGGGCAGGGGCTCTGAGCTGGACCCTTGCAGTGGTCCTGGTCCTGGCAGTGACCATGCTTACTCAGGTGGGGTTATGCCCATGTGGACCTTTTCCTAGTCCATGAGAAGTTTTGGTGTTAGTCCCGGAACATATGAACGCTTTCTGTGCAGGAACTCATGCCAGCTCTCTCATCTAGGCTGAAATTGCCAGGCCTTAACTTTAGTGGTTTCATATTTACAGCCTTTGCTTTGGAGTCAGCAGGAAGAGTCTCCTGTCCATCTGTCTGTGGCTGGGATCTGGGGCGAGGCTGAGGGCAAGGGCTGGGAGCTAGGATGAGGCTAGAGAAAGGGCCCCAGTCGCAAGAAGGACTGAGTGAGTAGGGGAGGTAGAGGGAGATGTGATTGATACCTGGGGGTGTTATTCACCCCTCATGCAAGGGCTCAGCCATTGACTCGGCCCCAGGCTCTCACCTTGCACCTGCCTTCTTGGGGACAGGAGCAGAGAAGGATCATATTGATGGAGCTGCTCACAGTCTAGTGGGCTGAGAGCCTAGGAAACAGAGAACAATAGGAGAAGCTGTTCAGGGTTACATTTTGTTTTTTCCCCTGTATGTTTGGTTATTTTTCATTATTCAGAATTGTCCTTGAATTTTAATCAGTTTTTTTTTTTTTTAATGACAGAGATATAGACGCTCAGAATTGTCCCAAACATCCTACCGGGTCATAAATGTGTTGTGATCAACATAAGAATATCCCCCAGAGCTCCTCCCGCCCTCCTGCACTGAAAGCAGAGGGCCGTTGAAGATGGACCACTGCTGGGGGTGTTCACAGCCTGTGGCCAGTCTCCGGCAGTGAGATGCTTTGTGACCCAGGCGCTGGGCCCAGATAGGAGCGCCCCTCTTCTGTACTTGCTTAAGGAAGACCTGTCATCTTTCCTGAGGCACAGCAGACTGCGTCACCCTTTTATCTCTCTCTCACGGGCCTTGGCACAGTGGGCTTTCTCAGCCTGCAGCCCAGCTGTGCTCTTCGACATCCCATTAGCAGAGGGACCGAGGATGGAAGAAGTCTGGTCCCCTCCCTGAAGCTTGACCCCAGAGTCTTTAATTAGTGTGTGACACCAGTGGTCCATAATTTCCGCCCAAGCCCTGCTTTGATTTCCGCAGCACAAACATGACTCAGGGACCACTGATAAGGGGCAGAGGGGACAGAGCAGAGGGCCCAGCATTTCTCGCGTCCACAGCCAAGGCATTGAATGGCTGATGTTGCTAATCCCTTAATGAGGGCCTGGCGGCTCCCGATGGCAGGGGCCAGAGAAGCGGGGATAGAGGAGCACAGCCTGGGCTGCACTGAAGCCCCAGGAATGCCTTACATTAACAAACCTAGCTCCCGGGGCAGCTGCTCCTGCCTTTTCTTGATGCTTACGGAAACTTGTGCTAATTATAGATAGCAACGTGGCTCTGGAGAGGAAGCTCTTTCTGAACTCTCATGGCCTCCAGTGATAATATTTTAGAGCTGTGACATTAACATAAACAGTCCATGGTAGGTGGGCAGGATAAGAATGAGCCGGCCCAGCACAGCTTCCACACCCATGCCTGCCAGACGGATGCCCAGGCGGAGGATGGCCCAACTGCGCATCAAGGTGGTTCTTAAGTGCATTTTTTTTTTAAGTGCATTTTTGAAACCAGACAATCTTAGGTTCCAATCCCACTTCTGCTCCTATCCGCTGTGGGTGGGACCTTCGGCATATTTCTTACGGACCCGAGAGAAGGTTTCCTAATCTGTCACATGGGAGCAGTGACACGTGCCTTGCAAAGCTATCTTGAGAACTGATGAAATGGTGAAATGTAAACCTCTAGCTGCAGCAAGGTTGTATTTCTAGCAGGGCAAGGTGTACTGCTTTCACGGACCCCAGGAGCTGCTGCTACAGCAGGAAGGAGGCCCAACAATGAGCAACACACATGAGTCAAATACGTGCTGTCGGTGGGAAGAAGTGCCAGGAAGAAATGATGGAGCAGGGAGGGGGAGGGTGTATGTATGTTGTCGGGGAGGGTCGAGGAAGGCCTTCGATTTGAAGGAGGAGAGGGACACGAGTGTTCTAGAAATGGGAACAGGGGACACACATTCCATCAGTCTCCCCCTAATGTGATCTGGTCTGTAAAACTGAGCTATATAATGTTCTGTCTTTTTAGCCCCCTCATGGAGACCTCCGTGTGGGAGGAATGGCCCCCATCCTTGAAGGTCATCCAGTGAGGCTCAACTGAGGAGCCACTTCCTCTGGGGGACTCTCCCAACCCTAGGGGTCCAGGGCTCCCTCAAGGATGGCATGGCCATGCCTTGTCACTCTCTCCAGACATGGAACCCTTGGGGGTAGCCCAGGTGGTGATCCTCTCTTTGTACTCCAGTGCATTCAGGAGACCCTTAGTGCAGTTCTTGTGTGATTTTCCCGAAAGATGCCCTACATGGTAGCACTTTCCATGAGGAAGCCTTCAAAGGATGCTTGCTGAGCCCGTGAATGAATGGTTCACCTAAACGGGCATAAATCCCTCAGGCCATGGAAGCAGGCTTGCCTCAGGACAACGGCTCCACCTGGCCCTTTCCTCAGGACAGGGAGCCAGTCCAGGCTGCTCTCAGGCTCAACTGCTGTGTGAGTGCCCAGCGGGGGCCCACCCTCTACCCTTGGCCCAGGTTGGAATTCCCAGGGGTGCAGGACCGCAGGGCCTGTGGAGAAGCACCCTCCTGGCTGAGTGGAGATCTGCCCTTCAGCCTTGTCATGGCCATGTGCACATTCAGGGCACCATTAACCCCGCCGTATATCCTGCAAGATGCTGCCACTGGACTTCAGAGAACCTGAGTGGCTTTTTCTCTTTTTAATCACAGAGCCCACGGCAGTTGGCAGTTTGTGCCATCTCTGCTCAGCCCTGGGATTTAGCAACAGGTGCCTTGGAGCATGTCCCCCAGATCCCATCACCAGCATCCGTGGAAAAGAAGGAAAATAATTTGTTCCCCCTTCCAAAAAACGTGTGTAGAGAAAATAGGCCTAGTCTTAGATCTGAGCCAACTCTCTTTAAATTGATCTGTCTCAAAAGAAGTGAGAAAGTGCAGGGGTTTTCCCCCTGGGTAAGAGGGAAGCATGACAAGAGCCTGGAAACTTGGCAGGGATGCCCTGGATCGCAGCTCTGGCATCAGGCCACTTGGCCAAGGACTGGGGAGAAGCTTTCCAGTTGTCCTGATGAAATTCCCTCCTCGGCTTAGACGAGGCAGGCGCATGTGTGTGCGCAGCACAGATGGGGCTCTAGCCTTGCACGGGAGGCTGCACTCCTCCACTTGACCTCAAGTCAGTGGACACTTCCCAGCATTTAATGAGCCCCACTGTGTGCCAGGCACTCACAGGTGGCACTTCCTACAGGTGGCACTTCCTTCACGGTAGGAAGGTGACCCTGGAGGAGCACAGTTTTCTAGTTCCTCCTAAGGCCTCCTGATTCTGCCTGGTCAATCCCGTGTCAAGGACTGTATCCAGGTGTGCGTGCTCACCTGGGAAGTGACAACCATCACTCCAATGGCCTCTGGGGTCTTTCCTGCATCAGAACCCAAAGTCCTCATGTGGAAGTTTGAGTTCCCTGGTGCCCGACATCTGGATATGAGAAACCATCCAAACGACTAGGGGCATTTTCACTGCTGGACCCAGATGTTTGGCATCAGGGAGGTGCCCTGCATAGGTCACTCCACCTGTTTAAAGAAAATTGAGCTCTCATGTAAAATACTTTTCACACTCCTGAGGAAACTGAAGTAGATATGCTGGGCTCCGTAGCCAGTGCCTGGAGTTTCCTGTGCTTTGCATGGGAAGGCTGAACCTGGGGTGGGCTGGTACCTGGAGCCTCCAGCAGGCTGCTTCCCATGCACTGGCCACCCGCAAACCTCGCCATGATCTGGCTGTGGGGTTCCATGACCATGAGGCCCAAGCTCACAGCCTGCCTGGCAGCGAGCAGGCCCAGAGAGCGCGGAGACAGAACAGCCAGAGGTTCTGAGTGGTGATGGACGATGGCTGTGGACCCCTGGGGGTCCTGCTGCTGAGGGCAGAACTCCTGGCCCATGTGTGCCTCACACCCCATCTCTGGGGAACCCTGGACATCCCTCGCAGCTGTAGCTGCCCCTGGGCATCCCCTCTGATGAGCTTCCTCCAGCTGAGCTCAGAGAGGAGAGAGCAGTCAGGGCCTTGGAACCCTGCTTTGGAGGTCCAAACTGAAGCTGCTGATTGAGATCCAGGAAGGGGCATCCAAAGAACGGGCCCAGGCAGAGCCACGGGGGCTGCGGGGCGCCCCGCCTCATCCGAGCTGAGTACAGGGGCACAGGCAGTTCTGATGTCCCGTGTCAGCTTCTGTCTCTCCTTCATGAGACCGAGCTAGAGTGACATGCATGTGGAAAACGTTTCTACCTCTGCCCCGGGGCTGGGCGAGGGGGCGGGCGGTGCTTTTCGGCGCCACACTTTAGAAGGGCCTCTGAGCCTCTGGAGCATATCCACACGGGGGCCTCACGGGAGCACTGGGGGTCCCTGGAAGGAGCATGAGGAATGACCCTGAGATGAGGAGGTCCGGGAGACTGGAAGATGCGGTGATAACCTGGACCCCCAGGTAAGGCCAAGCCCTGTCACTGTGAGTGGCATGGGACTTGCACACCCCGTTCACAATGCCCCTACCACTGACCAGTACCTCTCCCCTAAGAAGCAGGCCAGCCTTGCCCTTCAGAGGACTTATGCTCTGGGTTAGGCCTTCCAGCCTCCCCCAGGAAGACACAGAGCCCGGGAATTGCAAAGACAGCAGGAATCCCATCGCAGTGTCCCCCTGGGAGCCATCTCCGCTGTCTTCCGGGTCCTGCTTGATCCCTTTGGTTGTGCCTGCCCCTGGATTTTAGCTCTACCTCCTGGGAGACGGCAGCCACTAGACTTGGCTCAGCATGGCCCAGGACTCTTTCTAGAACCTACTCAATCCTTTGCCTCATGCTTGCCCTCTTTTTTCCCTTATTCCCACTGATGCTTTTCTGTTCTGATTAGAGTGGCTTGCCATCCCTGCTGCTTCCTCCCAGGGCCTTTCTGCCCCCACCCCCGGGCCTCTCTGGCCCTTTATTGGATAACCCTCTACTTATCAGGATGAGGGAGCATGAGGGCGGGTCCTCCTGATGCTAAGATTCCATGAGAGCTGAGAACAGTCACAGGCCAGACCCTCCTTAGCACGTGCTCCACTGCCATGTGGGATGAGAGTTCCACCTCCCTGTGCATGGTCTCCCTTCCTCGATAGGGTATGGGAACTGGGACCCCAAAGAGCTGCAGAAGGATGGAATCCAGTCTGAGGTGCTGCCGAGGGTCAGGTGCCAGGCTCAGCATCTGCTGCTCCAGGCTCCAAGTCCTGCACGTCTCGCTCCTTCTCCAGAACATTCCTCTGTCTAGAGCACTGACCACCACAGGAAATGGATCCTGTGAGGCTCAAAGTGGCTCTGGGCAGTCCACCTGAGCATGTACTAGGCGGAAAAGGCCAAAGGGCCAAGTCCAAGGCACAGTCCTGGGGTGAGTTGGAGGTCAAGGCCAGGTCTCCAAGGCCCATGGACTGAGTCCAATTGACGTGCTGGGTTGCAAGAAGGAAAAGGCATCAAAGGTCAGAGGAAACAGGGACAGAGTCATAGCAGGGTGGTCCCAAGAGTGAGCGGACCTGGAAGCTGGCCTCATCTTCACTGGCTGTGTGGGCAGGTGGGGTGGGCTCAGGAGGTCCTGGAACCAGCCGGGCACGATGTGTGCTTGTGAAAAGCCACCCCTGTGTGCAGGCCTGAAGGGATGGACCCTCTCGGAGGGGACTTCAGCAGGTGGCCCTGAGCTCTTGGCACCTGGATCCTGAGCCTCCAAGGAGCATGGCAGCCAGGCCTCCCTGTGGCCATGGGCTCAGGGAGTGTGAGAACCCACTGGGATGGCCAGGCTACAGCATGAGTAGGAAACAGCCGCGGGAGCTACCAGAGACAGCAGGGCAGAGGGTCTCTCCGAAAGGGCCTGGGGACAAAAAGCCTGGGTTGCTAGTACTCTCTGTGTCTTCTCTCCCTAGAGCAATGCAGAGGGCATCTATGTGTCAAAGGCCCCCTCCCGCTCTCCACCAAGCCCCTGCTGAGGCATCTTGGCCCTGCCAACGGGCTGGGTGTGAAGAGGTGAGACCCTGGGGCTCGAAGCAGCACTTGTCAGAGGAACAGCGAGGGCTGGAAGTCCCAGGCGTTCAGGTGGGGTGGGGAGAGTGGAGCAGAGAGGTGGGGCTCAGGGCGGGGACACAGAGTGCCAGCATCTTGTCCTGCAGGCCAAGGGGAGGTGGGCAACGTCGGGCTGAGAACACAGCCAGAACAGAGGCCCCCCGAGGGGAGGGGGAGAGAGCAGCCCACTCCAGCTGGGGGTGGGGTCTCTAAGTCCTGAAGAAGCTCGAATTTGGGCAAACGGATTCCTGGGAGGATATCTTAGAAGGGACTCACTAGTGCCAGGTGCCGCTCTGGGACCTGTACAGGAGCTTTCTCTCTGAATCTCCACGTGGGCTCTCCAAGCTTGTCTCAGTGAGGAGGGCATGAGGAGACAAGGCAGGAAAAGGTCCTCTCACTAGCCCGGGGTCACACGATGGCTTGGAAGGGGCCCAGTGATGTGGACTTCACTTGGTGGGTCCCCAAGCCCCATGCAAGTCAAGGTATATCTCTAGGCGGTAGAAAGAGGTGGTCTGAGGGCCAGAAGGATCCTCAGAGAAAGGGCGACCACCATTCAGGAGCCTGGCCAGCCTGCTAGGCCCTCCCAGCTCCCTCCCCTCTCCCGGGCCCTCCCCTGCTCCAGCAGACACAGCGCCAAGGCCAGGCAAGCTGGAGGCGGGCGTTGGTGGGGAGGTGGAGGGCTTGGTGCAGCGCCCCAGCTGGAAGGCGATGTGGGAAACTTCTGCTTGAGGGGAGCTGCTCAGATGCGCCCCTAGGCCTCCGGGTTCAAGGTCCCGTTTTCCCACTGCCTCAGCAGACAGAGAAGGGACTCCAGCGGCCGAGGTCTGAACAATGGTCCTGCTGGCTGCACAGCTCTGGCGGCAGGCCGCCACCCTCTGAATGCAACGACTTGGAAAGGCTCCTCCTGGGAAACGGGGCAGTGCGGCCTGTGACCCTCATGCTCCCCTGTGTTCCACCTTTCTCCACAGAGCCCTGGCCTCAGGGGCGAGGGTGTCAGGGAAGTGGGTGCTTCTGGGAGTGGGGGTCTCGTGCAGAGAGGCGAGGGCTGGCAGGTACACGTGGCACAGAGTGAGGAAGAGAAAGCGTGTGCGTCTGTGAGCAGGCATAGGGGCGAGGGCTGTGTGGAGGGATATAAAGCAGGGGGTGCCTGGGCTGGTGAGGGGGCAGGTGAGGGGGTCTGTAAGGCCTGCGGGAGGCGATGGCGCTGTGGTTTGCATAGAGGGTGGATGAGTGGGAAATGGGGAGCCCATGTGCGGGCTGGTTTCACGAACCAAGGCCTTCACTGCCGCAGGGGAGGCCCTGGAGGTTTGGCCCTGCAGGATGGGTGGGTGCGGGAACACGCAGAGGCAGGGCACCTGGCTGGGCCCTGGGCCCGTCTCCCTGTGAGGGCATCATGGCCTGGGGGCAGGCGTCGAGGGCCAGTTCCCTGGGGTGGGGGCCATTGGAGGCAGGAAAGGAGGACTCCATAGCAAAGTGAAGGCAGGGAGTGAAGGCTGGGGGGCACCCTGGATAAGGAGACTCTGGGGCAGTGTCTGCATACAGTAGGTGCTTATGAATTTGTTTGCTATGTGACTGGTTCCTGGTGCCAGTGGACTGAGGAGTCCTCAAGAGGGGCGTCAGTGTGTGTGTGTATGTGTGTGTGTGTGTGTGTGTGTGTGTGAGAGAGAGAGCGGGAGAAATGGTGTGTGCGTGCACACCCTGTATCCCCTGGTCCCCCCTCTGTCCCTCCCTGCAGCAAAGGATGCCTGTGAGTGAAGCTGCATCTTCAGCATGACCAGCAGGGGGTGCTGTGCCACCGAGGGACGCCCCTCCCCGCCCCCTCTCCTGGAAACACTTCCAACAGCTGGAATACATATTTTTACATTTTTGAGTGGGTGCCCATATCTGGCATCGCTTCGATGGTAATCTAGCTCCGGTCCTAGATGGCAAACTGTCTGCACTTCATCGCCTCCTATGCTAATAATATCACAGGATGTCACACCCGGGGCAGCCTGGGGCTCCTGGTGCCTCCACCCCTCTCAGCCCTGAGAAAGGGACATACAGTTCCTGATGAGAAGGCATCTGAAGCAGGTGTGAAATAAAGCCTGAGAAAGGGAAGGTGCCCAGTCCACATGGGAGGAGCAAAGGGGAGCATGGAGGCCAGAGGGCTTCAACCAGGGGCTTCTGCAGAGCCCAGGGCAGGACACCCAGCACAGGTCTCTGTCCTCGCAGGCTTGGTGGCCCCCAGGCCTCCTGGCAGGGTGTGATTTTCTTGGGAGCGGCAAAGAGTGGCCTGGGGTGACATCAGAGGCAAGAACAGGGGTCCTGGGAACAGCTGCTGGGACCCTCAGGTCAAACCTGGAGAGACCCGCCTTGCCTCTGCTCACTTATGTCACTCACTGTGTTGTGAACTCATGCAGCATGAAGAATGCGCTATCAAGGCAAGGGTGGGTGCCGGGATGGCCCAGAGGAGGGGTTCAGCCCAGCTCAGGGGTTGGGGGCTGCCAGGGGCTTCAGTGGAAGGTTTGTCTGAACTGTGTTCCGAAGAATGAGTAGGAGTCAGTTGGGCCAAGTGGGCAGCATTCCACGCTCGAGGCCCGTGTTGCACAAGCAGGAAGTGGGAGCCGGGTGGTGGGTGGTAAGTTGAAGAAGGCTGCAGGTCTGTGTTAAGAGTGGCGGCTGTCCAGCCCCCGTGGGGTGCTCAGACAGCTGAACCCACACATGTTGGACCCCAGGGCCAAGGGCAGACTCTGGGGGAGGGAGTGAGTCCTAGGACAAGGGAGCTGAAGGGGGTGGAAGTCAGGTAACTGAAACCAACAGGGGCGGCCCCAAATCCTACCTTGGTATCTTTAGATTCAACATTAAGACAAACTAAACTTTCAAATCTGGGCTTTTCCAGGGACAAATAGCCAACTTCTCTGGAGCTGGGATTCTATCTGTAAAATGGAAATGGGGGGAGATGGGGTGATGATAATCCCCACAGGGCAGTCGTGAGGGTTACATGAGATGTTTGTAAGCCCTTATCAATGCCTCACACACCGTAGGGGTCAATAAATGTTAACCATTATTATTATTATTCCAGGGTTTCTGCAGGTGAGGAAGCTGGGAGGGAATTTAAGTATGTTATCTAATTTTGTGTCTTTTTATCTAGCATGAGGTAGTTAATGTTCCTGCTTTATGGATGAAGAAGCAGGGCAGCCAAGCTTAGTCACTTGCCCAGGCCACACAGCCATAGCTCAGCAAAGCTGGTAACTGGTCCAGACACGTCTGCTTCTCACCGCCTGAGGGGCAGCCCAGGGCTGGGGCCAGCCGTGCTCAGGCAGGACCCTTCCTGTGGGCCGTGGGATCAGTCCCTGGAAGGCACTGTGACCTGGTTGCCTGAGGGGAGACAGTAGCTGTGTTGAAACACCATCTTTGGTAGCAGCAAAGAAGGGGAAAGAAAACTAAACAAGCATGTCATCGGCAGCCTGGCCCTCTGGGGACTCCCTGTGGCTTGGACCATCTTACTGCCTCGGCTTTGTTTGTGTTGTGCTGGGTGAGAAGGAGAAGGGCAGCCCAGGAGTCTGCAGGCCAAGGGCAGGGTGACCAGCCTGGAGGCTGCAGGCTGTAGTGGTCTCTGCATGGGGATCATCTGAGTACCTCGATGGCTCTTGAGGGACAGGGCATGTGGCCCGCGGTTGGGGGCAAAGGAGGAGTGTGGGGGATCTGTGAGGAGCCCCCCTGCCAGTCAGTCATCAGGGTGGTTGGGAGGTTAGGGGGTGGGTGTTAGGGGACACCAAACAAAGGTCATAAAGGTGGTGTGCAGGTCAGATTTATCCTGTCAGTGTATTTGATTTGGCTTACAGAGTGCTTCTCAAAAATTTTTATTTATGTCCTAACATTTTCCTATAAAAATCCAGGTTTGAAGTTTCTTTTGAAAAAAATGGAAGATCTGGCCACACTGTGTGAGAGGAGAGAGGCTGCCTATGCAGTTGGTGAAAATGTTACCACAGACCCCACCACTCCCTATAGTGCCCCCTTCACTGCTTATATGTCCCCTGCCTTGGTGGGCCACTCTGTTAGCAGCCTCCACCATGGATGGGGATGCCTTCCATGAGTCCTTGGCATCTCCCCAGGACCCTCAATCTGGCTATGATCCTGGTTGCCCTAGAGAGGAATATGGGGCTGGTGACAGGCACTCAAGGTCATTGGTATTAGCAGTCCACAGCAGAGTAGGGAGTGAATGGGGGGGTAGTGAGGGAGGGCTCCCCCACCCCAGAACTAGCGATTTTGGTTTGGGCTAGAAACCTGGTGGGAGCAGCCACCCGGGGACCCTGTGTGTGGCTCGGCCTCTGGTTCTCTCATGCTGGGAGAGAGAAGGCCGGAGCTGATTGGCCCCAGTCACACTGTCACAGAGGAAAACTCCACCCACTCTGGGGGAGATGAAGGGAAAGGGCAAAAAGAGGTTCCTAAGATTTCCAGAAGCTTCCAGACATACCACAAGCTTCCAGGACAGACAACAGACATTGAAGCAACTGTTCTTAATCCCAAGCGGAGGGGGAGGCAAAGATGTGGGGAGAAGGCTCCGCAGCTCCCTGGGTCAGGCACACCCTCTGGGGGGCACAGGGGTAGCTCCCTGGTGTCGGGACAAGGGGCAAGCACTGGGTCAGCCTCGGCTGAACAACGGGGCAGGACCCACCCCAGCAGGCCCCCAGGTGACCTTGGGCACAGAGCAACTGCTGCCAAGTGAAGATGAGCCTGGAGGTGATGGGGTGGGGGTGATGGGAGGTCAGGGGGAGAGAGACCAAGAGAGAAGGAGAGATGGAGAGAGACAAGGAGACAGAGACAGACACAGAGATGCACAGAGACAGTGAGAGACAGATTGAGAACAAGAAAGAGCGGGAATCTGGATGAGCCTCTTGGGGCCTGTGGGTTCCACCTGACTTGGGACAAGCTGGGTGCCCACCCGCCTCCCTTGAAGAGCTGACCGCAGGTCCTCACCTCTCCCCTTCCAAGGCCTGGCTCACGGCCCATGCCGGGGAGCATCCGGTGCTAATGATGCTGGCACATACCAGGTGCTCAAGAGCTCTCCTTATGATGTCTGCTGCTCCGTCTCCTGCCGGTGGATCCCTGCTCACCAAGAAAGCACACCAGGAAGGCCTCAGCCAGCCTGGGGACATCTGGGAAAGGACCACCGGGGCTGGGTGGGCTTCTGCCGATGGCCAGTAAGATCGGGCAAGGCCAGCGCCATCCTCAGCAGCAGGGCCTGGCAGGAAGGCTCAGCAACCCCTCTGAGCCCAGCCTCGGGCCCCAGGCCCTGCCCACCAAGAGGGGCCTGTCGTCGAGGACCCACAGACTGGGGCTTTGGGACGCATCGACGACAAAATCAAAACCATATTTTTCTGTGTTGGAAGACCGAGCGTGATAAATTTGGAAAGTAATAAACATCAGAGCTTTGCAGACCATTTCCCAGCATCTCACAGCACACTGGATTCATGCAGCGGGAGTGGCGCACCCCCAAGTGCGTGCGGCCTGGACCAGGGGCTGCTCCGATCAGTAAAGGTGGGGCCGTGCTCTGGAAGGCCGAGTGCACTTCGTTAGAGGCTGGTGATGGGGAGCTTCCAAGTGGATGGTTTGGAAGCCCACGAGCAGGCAATGTGGGGGGAAAATGCCCCGTCGGGAGTTGTGGCCAAAGCAGATCATGGTTATTCACAGTGTGGTTTCCAGCTGCTTCCAAATCTGCCTGCGCCAGCTGGGAGTCTGAGTGAGTTATGCCTCCCTGTGTGGATCTCAGTTTCCCCAGCTTCTCCTAGACATCGGCCAATCTGCTGTGACTCCGACATTCTTCTGAGCAGGCTCAAAGGTGGCACCCAGGGCTTCCTGGAGATAGAACCTCTGCATCAGATGGATCCTCCACATCATGAACTGGCCTGAGTAACACATAGGATCAAAGGCCGTAGAGGGCCCGGAAGGGGTCTGTTCCACCTCATTCCTGTGCCTGCTGGTGGCCTTTGCTGGCTGGATAGACACGTAGAAACTCCTTTTGTGTGAAAGCCGGGATAAGGGAGATCAGAGTGTGTGGGTGCAGAGCCTTTGGCAGGATGGGGTCTGTGGGCCATGCTGTGTTCAGGCACCCGGTTCAGGGGGCTTTCCTCCCCGGCTGGTGGCCTCTGAAGTGCCGTGAGCCCACCCTGCGCTTGTGATTTCCTGGCCTTCCTCTGTACCTGGCACAGGGCTGTGCCTCTAGTTTGACCTCTCTTGGCCCTCCTTCTTCTCTCTGGAACCCTCCCTTCCTGGAATTGGACCCCAGGACTCCCCTGACCCATAGAGACTCCCTGTGGCACTGAGTCCCATGAAGAGTCCCCTCCTGGGTGGCCCCTGCACAGAGGCCTCCGCGATGGGACCCTTGCTGTGCAGGCCGATGGCGCTAGCTCTGCCCCCTGCTCTGACCACCATATCTGCTCATCCCCTTCCTGAGCAGAGTTGATGGCCCAGCTCACAGGCTTGTCTTATACATACTCAGGCACTTTGCACGGATCAGGCACACAGAGGCACACTATTTTTGCCTCCTTTCCCCTTGCTCATTTCTGTTTAAAAAATTCTGCCTGCACAGCATGTGTAATTTATATATTTCCATAATCCCAGCCTGATTTCTAAAGAGACTCAAGCAGACCAGAGAAGGTAGTTTGAGTTCAGGATGAGTAATATTGAATCGTCCAACCTAAAATAGAGCCGTGACAATCCCACTGGATAAGGTGGAGTCTGTGTCCTTGCCGTGTAGTTCTCATGATGCACCAGCACTGTAGCAGTGCTCAAAGGGGTGGAACCAGGGTCCTCGGAGATCGCTCAGACCCTCACTTTACAGAGAGGAGAGTGAGGCCCATCACATGGGCTCTTGTGCTTTCTCTGCTTCCTGGTCTCTCCAAGGTCCAAAGGACTCCTCAGCTGGAGGATATCTTCAGGTTATGTCCTCTTACACATCCCCATCCAGGCATGTACACGGCTCTTGTGACAGTGAGAACCGAGAGGACTGCCTGTACACGCAATAGCCCACCCACTGAGAGGAAAGCCCACATTAGAATGCGAGGAATCTTGCAAAGAGTGGCTCCAAGTTTACCTGTGTTGATGAATCATAGTGTCCAGGCAAAGGCTCCAGGGATCCTGGAGAAACGAGGTTGGAGGCGCCCATTTTTTTGATGGCTAAAGCAATTTATTTTAAAGAAAGACTGATGAGTACAAAGAAATTCCTGTGGGAGCAGGTGTGTTGGCCACCTAGTGTAGGTGTCTGATTTCCTTCCACAACTGGTTCATTTAAAAAATGCACATTCTTCTGATTGTCAAAGTCATCTGTGCTGATTACACAAACACACACACACACGCGCCGGTACACACCGATAAATACATAAAAAAGAAAATAACAATCACAAATGGCACCACTGAGAAGCATTTTAGCAACATTCTGGTAAATTTCTTCAGTTCTAGACACCTAGCTGTACACAAGAGAGGGACTGTTTTAAACACTGTCGCTATCGTATCGTCTTTGTGCCATGTAATGCTGTGGGAGCTTCATTTTGCTTACATATTTGCCTGTATTTCTAATCATTTCTATTCATAGATTCCTGGAAGGGGAATCACTGGGCTGAAGGGTGTGAACATGTTGAGTATTTCTTGCCAGCTAGTCTTCCAGAAAGTGAGTCACTTTATTTGCTCTCCAAGAGCGTGACGGTGCCCACCACCAGTCTTTAAAAAAGGATCAGGGCTGGAAATGACTCAGACGTGAATCTGGTGCCTAGCTATCTAGTGACTAGATGCCAGTCCAATCACCACGTGAAGCAGGAGCTGCCTGGCAGGGGGCCCTCTGCTGAAGCTTCAGGGACAGAGGGCTGGCTCCCTGCAGGAAAGCCTCCACTCCTGCAGGTTCTTAGGTTGGCTCTGTGTGCCCTTGGCTGCCAGGCACCTTGCCACCAAAGACTGTCTGAGGCAGTGGAGAGTCTGTGTGGTAGGCAGGCCCCCTCCCCCTCCCATCCCTCCGTCACCCATGTCAGTCATGGTGGACTTAGGTTCTAGTATTCCTTATTCAATTTGGGGAACTCCTTTAAGAAAAAACAAACACAAAAGTATGAATACAAAATTAGGTCTAAAAGTGAATATGCCCAATGTGACCAGAATCACAACAAATCATACATTTTAAAAAGCTGATAAATAATATAAATATCATAAAACCCTTCAAAACCATAATTTTGACTCACTTCCAGCCATACTTCTATAATACTTTCCTTACGTTTTTGGCTGAGTAGTCTTTGTTCTCTTCATGTGACAGTGATTTTCTACAGTCGTAATAAAAAGATAATTTAGTCTTTCTTCAGAGTATTGCTGATCAAAAATAGTAAAAGTTTTTGGGTAGTTTGGAAAAATTGCTTTCAATTTCATAACTCATTGGTAATGACATGTAAATTATAGTATTATTATCAAATTTGGGGAACATTTGTATCATGTTTCTGTGTGTATGTGAGCTATAAGATTTTAGGGCATTTCAAGGTTTCGCATGGTTACTATTGTTAAATATTCTCTGAATGATGATATTCACATGTTTGTCACTTTGTGTTTTCTTTGTTGTCAGTTTTAGTGAATTCAGCAAGAAATTGAAATATCTTCCCAATATCTTCCTGGGATTCACTCCTTTTAATTAGTTAGATTACTAAACCCATCCAAGAGCCTATTTATTATTTTTTTAGAGATTTATCTCTTCCTCTTCATGGTAAAATCTGAACATTTAAAATTTTAATTTGATTAACGATAATTTTGATTGATTCCATTGCACATCTTTATACCTTGTCTTATACTCCACTAATTTTCATCTGATTTTTTCTCAGTTTCTTTTTTTAAAAATTGAAGTCCAGTTGCTGTACAATATTATATAAGTTACAGGTATACAATATAGTGATTCACAATTTTAAAAGTTATACTCCATTTATAGTTATAAAATATTGCGATATTCCCTTTATTGTACAATATATCCTTGTAGCTTATTTTATACCTAATAGTTTGTACCTCTTACTCCCCTACCCCTACATTGCCCCTCCCCCCTTCCCTCTCCCCCTTGGTAACCACAGTTTTGTCTTCTGTATCTGTGAGTATACTTCTTTTCTCAGTTTCTTAATTAAAAATTTAAGTACAAAAAATTACACGTATGTTCAAATTGGAAAACTATAACTTTTCATTTGATTTATTGCAGCATTTAAAAACATTTTTCTAAATTAAAATTTAAACAATATATTCACAATTGAACCTCTCCTTAGCTGGATACCAAAACGCCTGGGGCCCCACCAGTGCCACCTGATGGGGGTTGGGGGGTATATGTGACAAATGGGAAGCCCCAGTGCAAAGAGAAGGCAATCTTACTTTTTACATTGTTAGGGTACTTCCTGGGGCTTTGGAAGGGGTTCCTGTAAACTGGGGGCCTGTCCTATAAGTGTCATTAGCTTGAAGGTAAATTCACCTGCGGCATCAGTCTTGGACTGCCCTCCCCACCTCCTTCTGCCCTGTGGAGTCTCTATTCAACGGACTTTTGGCTTTTCTAACCTAAAGCCTTAGCCTGAGATGGTGACTGTGGCTTAGCAGGCCAGATGAGACGGACTTGGCCATGTTAATTGTTCAGCTTCATCAGGGCAGCTTAGGAGATATTCCTGTAACTCTTGACAAACCTGCTCTCTCACGTTGAGAAGTGTCTACAAATCTGTGTTTGTGCATGGGTTCAAGAACTAGGAAGAAGGCCTGGATATAACTTATGGATCTATCTATCTTACAAACTCCTTAAAATAGCTTCAGGTTTATTTTTGTCTTTAAAAATCAATATAATTCAAGAAAAAGAGATGACAAGTCTCTGATTGGGAGACATATCTAACAAAGAACTTATGTAAACTATACAAAGAACTCTTAAAACTCAACAGTAAGAAAATGTAAGCCACTGACTGGGAGAAAATATTTGCAAAAGACATAGCTGATAAAGGACTTACGTAAAATATACAAAGAACTCTTAAAAGTTAACAATAAGAAAATGAGCAACTCAATTAAAAATGGGCAAAAAAATTATGCATACTGTATGATTCTAACCAAATGATAACCTGGAAAAGGGAAAGCCATGGGGACAGTAAAAAGATCAGTAATTTCCAGGGGCTTCTCGGGAGGGAGGGATGAACAGGAGAAGCCCAGATGATTTTTAGGGCAGAGAAGATACTGTGACATTGCAATGGTGGATACATGTCATTACATGCAGACCTCAGAGGTACTGCGTGTTCAGCTCCAGACCAGTGCAATAAGGTAAATATTGCAAAAAGCAAGTCACACGAATTTTTGGTCTCCCAGTGCATATAAAATTTATGTTTACACTATACTGTAGTCTGTTAAGTGTGCAATAACATTATGTCTAAAAAACGATGTACATACCTTAATTAAAAAATGCTTTAGGGACTTCCCTGGTGGTGCAGTGGTTAAGAATCCGCCTACCAATGCAGGGGACATGGGTTTGAGCCCTGGTCCGGGAAGATCCCACATGTCGCAGAGCAACAAAGCCTGTGTGCCACAACTACTGAGCCTGCACTCTAGAGCCCGCGAGCCACACCCACTGAAGCCCGTGCACCTAGAGCCTGTGTTCCTCAACAAGAGAAGCCACCACGATAGAAGCCCACGCACCGCAACGAAGCAGCCCCCACTTGCCACAACTAGAGAAAGCCCGCGTACAGCAACGAAGACCCAACACAGCCAAAAATAAAATAAATAAATAAATTTATTTTTAAAAATGCTTATTTCTAAAAAATGCTAACCATCATCTGAGCCTTCAGTGAGTCATAGGAGCAACATCAAAGATCACCGACCGCAGATCACCATAACAAATATAATAATAATGAAAAAGTTTGAGATATTTCGAGAATTACCAAAATGTGACAGACATGCAGTGAGCAAATGCTGTTGGAAAAATGGTGCCAATAGACTTGCTCGTTGCAGGTTGCCACAAACCTTCAATTTGAAGAAAACGCAGTATCTGTGAAGCACAATAAGAAGTGCAATAAAAATCAGTTTGCCTGTACACGTTTGTCCAAACCCATAGAATGTACAGCACCAAGAGTGAACCCTAATGTAAACTATGGACTTTGGGTGATAAAGATGTGTAAGTGTAGGGTCGTTGATTATAATGAAGGCACCACTCTGGTGGTGGGTTGTTGATAATGGGGAGGTTGTGTGCGTGAGTGCAAAGACATATGGGAAATCTCTGTATTACTCTAGGCTCAATTTTGCTGCGAACTTATTTCTCTAAAAAATAAAAGCTATTAAAAGCAATAGAGTCAATGGTTTTCTAACTTATTTAATAGCCATTTCCAAGTAATTCATTCAATCCATATTTACTAATCGATCTCTGAGGCCCAAGGGACATAGTCAAGAAAAAGGCTGGAGAGATTCCTAGGGTCACAGCAACATAATGCTGCAGGAAGACAGTCATCTAGAAGGGCAAATAAATTAAAAGATCATAATCGCAATAAATGTTTTTTCAGTCGTCCGCATTTCACAGAAATAATGAGCAGGGGGGACTCAAGGTAGTCTAGAGGGTGCGGGTGTCTTTCCCAAGGAAGTGACATCTGACCTCAAGGGTGGCTGGAGTCACTCAGGTCAAGAGAGTGGCAGCAAGAGGGCAGGGAAAAGGACGTGTGTGGAGGCCCCGAGCAGGAAGGAGCTGGGGCTCTGAGGTGCAGAGAGAAGGAGCCTGAGGCTGCAGCTTAAGTTGCAAGAGGGTGACTGTCCGAGGGCTCCGTAGAGGGGGCAGGGCCAGCCCTGCAGTGCCTGGGGGCCCTCGCCAGGGCTCTGCTCTCTCTCCAAATGGATCAGAAATATTTGAAGGGCTTTAGTGAAGGGGTGGAAATGATCGGGTTTGTGGTTCAAAAATATTATCTTGGCTAATGCACAGAATGGATCAGGTGAGAGCAAGAGTGAAAATGGGAGACTAGTTAAGAGGCATTGCAGTGACCCCGGCAGGAAAGCGTGTTGACCAGTGTGGTGGGAGAGACATGGACAGAGCCAGGAGAGCTTCTTAGGCCAGGAGTCAGGGGACAGTTTCAGAGAGACAAAGTGTTGTATCCTGAGATACAGGACACTGGAGGGGAAGAGACCTGGGAACAAGGATGAGGTAGGTGCTCACTGCGGACTTGCTGAGTGAGATGTGCCTGGGCCGCACGCAGCTGGAGCCCCGCACTCGGTCTGGGCTGGAGACATATCTCTGAGCAGATAGACGGTTAATTGGAGCCATGCGGTGGATGAAATCATCTAAGGGGAACGTGTGGGCTGAGACGAGCAGGGAACAGGGCCCCCATGGCCGCCTCCATCCTCTGTCAGGAGATCATCAGATCATCAGCAGCAAAAGCTAGAGCCCAGATTTGGTCCATGCTCTCCAGGTGACAAAGGCCTCGCACCCAACAACGTCCCTGTGATTCCTCACCAGACCCTTAGAGGCGAGCATGCTTGTACCCACCGGGAGGCTTTGCAGTGCAGGGGAGGCAGAGCGGGACTAGGAATCACAGAGGCTGAGGCTCTGATTCACAGGGTATTAATCCCGACCACCGAGAGTCATGGGAATCCAATGATACACTGCATTTACAAAGCACCAGGCACCGCACCTGACACATGGCTGTTGAGGTTTTAAGGGACTCATAAATAACACCCCATTACTCTCCTCCTCTGCTCACATCCAACTGAGAAATGAGACGCTGGAGCCAGATCAGCTGAGAAATGGACGAGCGACAGAATCCTTGTGGTCCTACTGATGGACAGCAGGCCTTAGCTCTGTGGTCCACGTGGGGTACTCAGCTTCCTGCACCTGCCACCATCCTCCTGGTCACACCGTCACATCATGGGGCAGCCCACCTGAGAGACCATGTGGGCCGGCAGAGCAGAACAGTCAAACTCACCCGGAGCAGAGGGAGGGCCGGGAGGGTCTGAGTCTTCTGGGGGCTGCCTTTTTTTAAAAAAAATAAATTTATTTATTTATTTATTTTTGGCTGTGTTGGGTCTTCCTTGCTGTGTGTGGGCTTTTTCTAGTTGTGGTGAGCGGGGGCTACTCTTCATTGTGGTGCACGGGCTTCTCATTGCGGTGGCTTCTCTTGTTGTGGAGCACAGGCTCTAGGCACGTGGGCTTCAGTAGTTGTGGCTCGCGGGCTCTAGAGCACAGACTCAGTAGCTGTGGCGCACGGGCCCAGTTGCTCCATGGCATGTGGGATCTTCCCAGACCAGGGCTCGAACCCATGTCCCCTGCATTGGCAGGCGGATTCCTAACCACTGGGCCACCAGGGAAGTCCCTGGGGGCTGCCTTTTGATGGCTCCGCCCCACCCAAAGTAGAGCTTCGGACAGTGCTGTCACCCACCACCAGCTGGGGTGGGGGAGGGCGGCAGGGACTGTCACTCTGGTGAGGTCTCCCCACATGGCACTCTAAAGCCCTCTACCACACCACCACTGATAGGTGATTGTAAATACTCAGGCTCTTACTCTCTACTTTACTGTTTTCAGGGTCACAAAGAAGTGCTTCTTTCTGTCCTGTTGGTTATGTCTGTCAGACATGATCTCTGATGTCTGGGTCACAGGTGTCAGAATCTGGGGACCAGCTCCCTTCCATGTGGTCTTTGGGTCCCATGGATGTGGCCACAGGGTGGGTGGCATTTGTTGATCCAGGCATCCCCAGCTGTCTGTGCTCAGGGGACCAGAGAGGTAAACCCTGGCCCCAGTGGGGAGCTTGCCCACTTTGGTCTGTTCACGGCTCAGCACAGCTCAGACTTCCAGACATCTAGCACCCGACACACCCATCCTGTGTGCCTCCAAAGTCTCCTCTCCCCTCCCCAACCCTCCTTTCGGTCCTCTTGCCCTTGCCAGTCCTTACCAGAGACACCCATCCCCACTGTCAGGGCCGGTTATGACAGCTGGCTCTGGGATTGGATATCTGCAACAGAGAGAGACAAACCCAAAAAGCGTGTGTGTGTGTGTGTGTGTGTGTGTGTGTGTGTGTGTGAGGTTGGGGAAGGCAGGGTGGGCTTCCAGTTGGAATTCCCTATCCTGGTCCAAGCACAGGTGAGGCGTTCTTACCTGCCTTTGATGCCAGGCTAGGCATCAGTCATTCATAGTAATGAGAAGAACTTGTGTGGCAGGTGCATGTCTTGTTTTATTTGTTTGTGGTGCTTCTGCCAGGCTGGAAGAAGTTCAGTCTGGGAAATATCGGAGCCTTCCCCTGCATCCCCGCTCGTGAAGGTCCCAGGGTCCCTACGAAGAGCAGGACACTTGGACAAGCCCTCCAGCTCACTTGTTAGGGCAGGGATGCTGAGGCTGCAGCATGTATGGTCTCCTCAAGCCCAGTGGCCCCATGTGCCCTGGACCACAAGGTCACAGCAACCTGGGCCTGAGCAGAGCATCCTGTTCCTGAGTGGGGTCTCCCATGTAGGGAGCCACTCCCCTCAGAGGTCCTGTCATTCCCCTGTGGGGTTGACGTCAAGCCGGGTAGGGTCTCCTCTCCTCTAGGGACCCCTGGACTTCCGGCTGCCCCGAGTCTGGGTTTTGGCAGAGAACACCTTTCCTCCTACCATCACACTGTCGGGTCTTTGAAGATCACAATCCAGGAATAGGGATGGTCTCCGGGCAGCTTCTGCTTCCTGTCCTGTTGCAACCCTCCTAAGAAGGAGGGAGTGCAAAGGCCGACTTCAAGCCTAGACAGGAGAGGGGACAGAGAGAGAACTGACAAGTGCCACATCTCATCAGTTATCCTGCCAACCCTGTGACTGTGTCCCACGCTTGATCTCACTGCTTCCCTGTCTGTGATCTCCAGACAGATCTTCCTGACAGCACTGGGGCACTGGGTTCTTTGGGAGAACTTTGGGGGATGCTGAGCCTCAGGGTAAACTTTGCACATCAATTACGGGCAAAGGTAACAAATTGAAAACATGGTGTTTTTTTGAAATCCCCACTGTGTACGGAGAGCCCTGCAATGAGCTGTCTGCTTTGAGCGGTTGTGTTGTCCTGATCGCAGGATTCGCAAGAGGAGGTAGGGATTGGGCTTGGGATTCTCCACCCTGTCCCACAGAGTTTGCCTTCCCAGGTTCATGCACTGCAATGGAGCTTGAGTCCAGCCCTGTGGGTACCCCACGGTCTCCCCTGTGCTGAGATAGAGATGTCTCTTCTTCCTGGGGCTCCATTCCCCCTTCTCCTCCATGGCCTGTATCTCTTCTGCTCCCCACCAAGAGGGTCCCACCCCAGGCTCCTACTGGGGGTCAGTCCTTCGGTTTCCCCAGCTCCCTGATGAGAGGCACCACACCTGAACCTAGGGTGGGGCTGACAGGACAAGGGGCCTTCACAGCGCTTGCCCTGAGCAATGGAAAGATGCTCAGACATTTCACCCTCCCTGATGAACACTCCTCGGGGCACCCCCTGGACCTCATTACACTAACAGAGTGTCCTTCTCTGTATTCATAACCTGGTGTGTGCCTGACCCAGGAGGAGGAGAAAGGAGGAAAGAAAAAGACCTTCACATATTATAAAAACAAACAGGGATGTATCATGAGGGAGAATGAAACTTGTGTATGAATTTTAAGGATAAGAAGCAAGACTTTAAAGAATTCTGGATTGCAGCTCCTTTCTGGGCTGTGCCCCAAATGCCCCAAATGACTTATTCATTCTTTGGAGATCTGTTGGATAAAAAGTTTGAAATTTGCTGACTTCACTCATTTAATCATTTCCTTGTTGTTTCTTTGGTAGATATTTTTTAAAATTTTTATGTTTATCAAAGTCGTACATGTACATAGTTTTAAAAGTTAAAGGGTTCTGCAAGGCTTATAATGAAAACCAGCATTTCCCTTCCCCCCACCTCATCCTCACTCCCCAGAGGCCATCACTTTGAATTCTTCTCACTGATTCTTCTGCTGCTTTCCTCCTTACTTTAAAATAACATGCTTCGACTGTCATTTCTTGATTTTCCAGTTTAAATGTTATTTGATGAACTCCTACTATGGAAGAGGGGGACTTAGCACTCTGAAACCACCCTCCCCCCATGCATAGGCACACTCTCTTCTCCTCAACCCCCGTCATGGTAGTTAAAGTGTAATTTTTGGCCAAATCAATATTCGATATTTACGTAGTTATGACTATGTTCATATTATTCACGGCTAAACCATGTAGAGCACATTTCCTATCTTGTACAGCTTTTTGTTTTGCTTGGAATAAAGGGTTGCCAAGTTTTCCCTTTGTTTAGTGTTTGATTACCAGTCATTTGTAGACTTTGGGCTGAAGGAGGCTATACCTGCTCTTTGTGTAGATTCGCGTGCACTCCAGCGTGGACTGGCTGCTCCCTGTGTTGCTACCCCCCCACCCCCGTGGTCTTGGGGTCCTGGGCACCCCTTTGACTTCCCCAAGTTGGGTCCCTGTTGGCTGAATCCAATGTCCTCTCCTGGTTTTCTCCCTTGTTCTGGTGAAGCGCCTCCTCCAAGGGCTTCCTGAGAAATGTTCTGCGTTAGCACAGTGTTTGGAGAGCTTGTACAGGCAAAACTTAGCCAGTCCACCCTCACTTTTGATTGGCAGCTTGGGTGGAGATGCTTGACCCTCAGACTTTGAAGCCGTCACCCATTGCCTTCCAGCTCGCAGCGCTGCTGTGGAGAAGTCAGATGCTGTTCTCATCAGGCCAGTTTCCTTTCTGAAATCTTTCAGAATTTTCTTTTTATCCTTGGGCTGCTCGGGTGTGGGTCTCATTTCACATGGGGGTTTTCAAACTGGAGGCTCGTGGTTGTTACTCACAATCTGGTAAATGTTCTTTCATTATTTTTCTAGCCCTCCTCCTCATCCCCCCAATCTATTTTCTCTGTTCTCATTTCTAACCCTTTTTGTTTTTTCAGTTATGGACCTCCTGAGCTGATTCTCTAGAGTTTGTAGTTTTTCTTTCCAGTGTTCCATCTCTTTGTTTGTGTTCTGTCTTTTGGAAGATGTCTCTTAACCTTTCTATTGACGCTTCTTGTACGCTATTGTTTTGCATATCTGCTTTGTTAATTTCCAAAACTACTTTAAAAATTATGAATGATTCTTTTAAAGCTTTGTTATTCTTTTGTAAGCAACCCACTCACTCATTTCATGGATACATGCATTATCTTATTTCCTGGAGATAGCACTTGTAATTTATATACATAGATAATAATTTTTTTCTCCCCTGCTCCCTGAGATATCTCTGTTTCTTCGAAGTTCTTTTTTTACTCTTTGATGGTTTTGCCTCTGACTTGATGTAACCAGTAAGGCTCTAACACACACATTGGAAACTCTGTGAGTCTGGGTGGGGCTTTGGTGGAGGAAGACTGATCTGGGCCATTTTACTGGAGGGGGGGATCCGAACTGCCAGTGTCTGTAAAGATTCTATTGGGCTGGCCTGTATCCCTAGAGAAGAATCATCCAAAATACTGCTTGGCTTCTAGTTCTCAGGGAGAAAGAGGTGTAGGGTGTGGGTTTCAGCATGCAGCATGTTGACTTTCTCTTCATCCCCGTGGTCAGCCTGGTGCCCTCACCTGCATCTGTTCCCTTAGCTCCTGAGTCCAGAGCCCCCTGCTTCTCTCTCACTAGAGAGTAGAGCCCTGTCTTCTGCCAGGATGATGGGGAGGTAGTTTCTTACCTGTACAAATTGGGGCAAGGGACCATGGGCCAAAACATTCTCATGCTAATTTTTAACTAGCCCTCTGTTTTCAGCTCCACCCACACCGCCACTTGCAGACATACCAGTCACTTGTAATCCCGACTCCTTTCTGGCAGACTCTGCTTTGCTTCCAGGCTTCCCCCACCGCCTGGGTAGGTTTCAGGCTTCTCAGATCTGCTCCAGCATGACCACTCATGCAGCTGCTTTCCAGGTTCCAAGATTTCATCCCTGTTACTTCCTCTCCATTTTCTTTGTCTGTAGAAGGTTTTGCCTTATTTTCCCTTCTTACTGTCATTTAGTGAACTTTCAGGAGACACTAGATTAACACGCTGGGGAGCCCATGGGCCTTTCTTTGCTTGCTCTGTTCTGGAAACTCCTCCCATCCCGTCATGGACTGCCCCTGCCAGCCCAGGACCAGCTGCCCTGTCTCTCTCTGCCTCTCACATGGGTGGGAGGTGAATGATTAGAAAATCCTTTCAGCAGGCCTTGAATCCAGCTTTTAGACCCTGGGGACTAGTTGGCATCTACCATATTGTGCTTGATCTTTGGAGTCTGTGCTCAAACCGAGACTGAAAGAGCCCCACTGGAGCATCCAACATTCATTGCCTTCATCTTAATGGTCTCTTCCAATCCTTTACCCACTTTTCCATTGGATTGTTTTCTTTTTGTGATTTGTAAGCACTATTTTTGGCTATGGATCCTTTGCTTGTTAGAAAATTCCAAATGCTACTTGTTTTTTTAACTTTACGGTGTGTTTTGAGCTATGGAAGTTTTTAATTTTTGTAAGATTAGTCAGTTGTTTCCTTTATGGCTTCTGGGTGTTGAATCTTCCTTCCTGGGGAAGGAACCCCCATCCTAAAGTTGTAAAAAAATCTCTTTTTTTCCCCCTAAAACTTTTGTCATTTCTTTCATTTAGCTTTTTTAAAATATTTACTTTTCATGACAAAAAAAATGCACCCTAATGTAGCAAAATAGTCAACACAGAGATATGTCACAGGGAGTTAACAATCTCTTTTTTTACTTCCAGGCCAGCTTCCTCAGGTCACCAGCCTTAGCAGTTTGAAGTCTATCACACCCTTCTTTATGGTCATTCAAATGTGTGTTCAGATTTATGGGATTTAGTTTTGCTTCGTTTTATCAAAATGGGAAGATGGTATTTAAACTAATTTTAAACTATTTAAACTAAATTTTTTACACTTTATTATAGATTTTGTTGTTGCACTTTAAAAATGGTTTTAATTAAAATTTCTATTGAGGTAACTATAGATTCACTTGTGTACTTGTAAACAATACTGTGTATCTTTTACCCAATTTCCTCCAATGGTAACATCTTGTAAAACTGTAGTCCAATGTCACAACCAGGAGAGTGAAATTAAGATGATCCAGGGATCTTTTTTGTTTGTTTTGTTCTACCATCTCTTTTTATTTTTATTTTTTCACATCTTTATTGGAGTATAAATGCTTTACAATGTTGTGTTAGTTTCTGCTGTACAACAAAGTGAATCAGCTATACGTACACATATATCCCTCATCCCCTTCCTCTTGAGCCTCCCTCCCACCCTCCCTATCCCACCCCTCTAGGTCGTCACAAAGCATCGAGCTGATCTCCCTGTGCTATGCGGCTGCTTCCCACTAGCTATTTTATATTTGGTAGTGTATATATGTCAGTGCTACTCTCTCACTTCATCCCAGCTTCCCCTTCCCCCTCCCTGTGTCCTCAAGTCTGTTCTCTACGTCTGAGTCTTTATTCCTGTCCTTCCCCTAGGTTCATCAGTACTGCTTTTTAAAATTCCATATATATGTGTTAGCAATACGGTATTTGTTTTTCTCTTTTTGACTTACTTCACTCTGTATGACAGACTCTAGGTCCATCCACCTCATTACAAATAACTCAATTTCATTCCTTTTTATGGCTGAGTAACATTCCCTTGTATACATGTGCCACATCTTCTTTATCCAGTCATCTGTTGATGGACATTTAGGTTGATTCCATGTCCTAGCTATTGTAAATAAGGCTGCAATGAACACTGTGGTACATGACTCTTTTTGAATTATGGTTTTCTCAGGGTATATGCCCAGTAGTGGGATTGCTGGGTCATATGGTAGTTATATTTTTAGTTTTTTAAGGAACCTCCACACTGTTCTCCATAGTGGCTGTATCAATTTACATTCCCACCAAGAGTGCAGGAGGGTTCCCTTTTCTCCACACCCTCTCCAGCATTTATTGTTTCTAGATTTTTTGAGGATGGCCATTCTGACTGGTGTGAGGTGGTATCTCACTGCGGTTTTGATTTGCATTTCTCTAATGATTAGTGACGTTGAGCATCTTTTCATGTATTTGTTGGCCATCTGTATGTCTTCTTGGAGAAATGTCTATTTAGGTCTTCTGCCCATTTTTGCATTGGGTTGTTTGTTATTTTGATACTGAGCTGCCTGAGCTACTTGTATGTTTTGGAGATTAATCCTTTGTCAGTTGCTTTGTTTGCAAATATTTTCTCCCATTCTGAGGGTTGTCTTTTCGTCTTGTTTATGGTTTCCTTTGCTGTGCAAAAGTTTTTAAGTTTCATTAGGTCCCATTTGCTTATTTTTGTTTTTATTTCCCTTACTCTAAGAGGTGGGTCAAAAAGGATCTTGCTGTGATTTATGTCATAGAGTGTTCTGCCTATGTTTTCCTCTAAGAGTTTTATAATGTCTGCCCTTACATTTAGGTCTTTAATCCATTTTGAGTTTATTTTTGTGTATGGTGTTAGGGTGTGTTCTAATTTCATTCTTTTACATGTAGCTGTCCATTTTTCCCAGCACCACCTATTGAAGAGGCTGTCATTTCTCCATTGTATATTCTTGCCTCCTTTGAAGATGATCCAAGGATCTTATCCCTACTTTTATTTGGACTCCTTTGTGTGTGTGTGTGTGTGTATACGATTTTATCATGGGGGTAGGTTCATGTATCCACCACCACAATCAAGATACAGAGCAGTCCATCACCATTAGGATCTTTCTTGTCTCCCTTTTATAACCACACCCACTTCCCTCCTACACGCTCCCAACACACAACCCCTCATCCCCCTTCCCCCCATCCCTAACCTGTGGTAACACTAATCTGTTTCCTATTCCTATAATTTTGTCGTTTCAAAATGTTATATTAATGGAACCTACAGTGTAATATCTTTTAGGATTGGCTTTATTCACTCAGCATAATTCTCTGGATCTTTATCCGGGTTACTGGGTCTCTCAGTAGCTCCTTCCTCTTTATTGCTGAGTAGGATTGCATAGTATGGATGGACCACAGTTTGTTTAACATTCACCTGTAAAAGGATATCTAGTCTGATTTTAGTTTTGCGCTACTATGAATAAAGCTACTATGAACTTTGAGTACAAGCTTCTGTGTGAACACAGGTTTCACTTCTCTGGAAAAATGCCCAGGAATGAAAATTTCTGGGTCGTATGGTAATTGCATGTTTAGTTTTATAAAAAATTGCCAAACCATTTTCCAGACTGTAAAACTATTTGTTTAAATATTGTTTGAGACCCCTTGGGGTTCATAAACACAGACCTAGCCTTTTTGTTTTTCATAGCTCCTTAACATGCTATAGTGTGGATATCATGCAACTGATTTCACCATTCAGGCTGTCTCAGTGTCTTACCACTGCCAGTGATGCTGTGACAGACATCCTCTTACAGAGAGTCTTACATACTGATGACTTGACTTCCATAGGCTAGATTTTCAGAATTGATAACTTTAGTAGATATTGCCTATTACTTTCCAAAAAATTATAAGAATTCATACTCTCACAAGCAATGTATGAAACTAGTCATTTCCCTACCCCCTTGCTAGCAATGTAAATTGTCAGTCTTAGTTTTATTCTAATATTCTATTTTTTAAGGTTATTTAAATTCCTATGGAACTTACTTTGGAGTACACTGTAGAATAAGGGTCTAACTTTATTCCTCCCACCCCAAGTTCTTCTAGTTAGCTATTACTGCATGGCAAGCTATCCCAAAACTCAGTGACCCAAACCAATAATTTATTATTATTACATCTTGTGATTATGGGATTAGGAATTGGGTCAGGGCATAGCAGCAATGACTCCTTCTTGGTCCATGATGTCTGGGAACTCAGCTAGGGTGCCTCACACAGCTGGGGGTGGAAACAGTTGAGGGCTGACCCAGCATCTTCCTCCATCTCTCTCTTTTCCCCTGGCATGTCCATGTGGTGAGCATGGACTTCCTCACAGCATGTCTGCCTCAGGGTATCAAACTTCTCACGTGGAAGCTCAGGGCTCCAAGAGAGAGAGAGCAGCCTCAGCTGTCCCTTAAAGGCTAGGACTGGAGCTGGCATAGTGTCATTCCCACCACCCTCTATTGGTTAAAGCAGTTAAACTCCAGCCCAGATTCACGGGAGGAAGCCTAGACTCCACCTCTCAATGGGAAGAGTATCAAGGACTCTATAACCATCTTTGATCTGTTACACAGGTGTTGATACCTAATTCTGCTAGTGTTATTTATTTAATTATTCTTTATTCATTGAATTGAAATACTACCTTTTTTTCCCCTGGACTCTCTATTCTGTTTCACTGATTCATTTGTTTTTTCTTCAACTAAAGCCATTATGTTCTGATTCTTATGGCATTACAGTACATTTTGATAGCTAGTAAGGTTTGTACCCCATTATTGGCTCCCCTGTCCCAGAATTTGCTACCAATTCTGGCTTATTTACACATTCAGGTGATATTTTTCCTGCCTTGGGATTTGGGGATGCCTATTTTTCTCTTTGAGAGATGGCTGGTGCTGTCCAGTCTGTTTGGGTTACGTGGGTGGGGGGTCCCCTGGACCCAGATCTTGACATCAACTCCAAAGTGTGAACCAAGGCTGGGGAAGAAAAGAAGGTTGTTCATCCCAGTGAGAGGAACTCCAGGGTCTCCTGCCTCGGGAGCTTTAAACAAGCAGCACTCACACAAGCGTAGTAAGTGCTCTGAGCTCCCAGGCAGCTGCCCTCCCTTCATTGTGGTCTATACGCACACTGAAGCCTTTTTTGGAAATGCTGAGGGAAGGGATAATTTGGGGCAAATGCTTCAGTCCTGCAGGAAGACTCTGAGCCCTATCATCTAAGAACACCCACTGCAAGAAACACGCCAGGCACAATTACAGCCACTTCCAGGCACGGTGAAGGGAGACCCAGATCAAAGTAACATTCCATGCCTGAGACATGTGTTGTAGTGTCCATTTCCTAGATGTAGAAATGAAAGGGAAGTTTAAGGGAAGAGGTTGTTATACCTTTGCATGGAAAGCTGCGAACTCAAACTGTGAACCAGTGTTTCTTTCTTTCAAAGGACTGAGTAATCAGTGTTGCTTTGGTATTGATTTTCCATGTAAAAGAAAAGGGCAGAAACATTGTTTCTTCTGAGAGCTACCATCCACAGCTAGGAAGCCTGGGGGAGATTAGAGGGAAGATTGATGTGTGACATTTATACATGGGGTTTGGGAAGGATTGTTGCTTTTTATAAATCCATTTCTGTTGCCCGTGGTCTCAATAGATATGGATTGGTCACTGGTGATTGTTTAACCATAAGATAACCTCAGGCAAATTCCCATCTGCCTCTAATGAGGAGCCTCTCAATAGGCCATAACAAAATCTGCATGTGTAAGTTTTCCTAGATGATGGAAGGACTCACTTCACCCATTTCCAGGAGATTTGGGGGACATGTTATGACTGCTAAGATGGAAAGTAAGTTTCAGCTGCCATCTATCTGGATCTATAGAGTGATAAGTCACAACAGGCCTGTGCCAACTTCTAAGGGGACCAATAGATGTAAAGGTCTGCTATGCGTTAAAGCAGGCTGCCGTTCCAGGGCATGGGGTGAGGAGGTCCTGTGTGGTTGTACACTCTGGGCACTGAACAAGGATAAAGGTGTCCCTGCTTTCAGCTTTTATGAATTGGAGAAAACAATATTTATCAAGTGATAGAGCAGAGAGGTAAGTTAAAGGAAATGGCTCCATTTGATACGGTGGAGACATTTCAGACGATACAATACAGTATGTCAGAGCAACCATGAAACAGGCTCTAGTAGGGTGACAAGGAACACACACCTTTATCCCAGGTGGCTGTAGGCTGTAGTGCCTTCATGTAGCACACTTGCTTGGGTGTAGCCATATTAGCTGGGAAGGGCCAGCTTCTGTGCTGACTGGGCAGTGCCTGTGCTGAGCCCATTACTATAGGATGAAGGGGAAATGGACATGGGAAGATCCTGTCCTATTAGATCTATCAGACCACCCTCCCCCGCTTACTTCTGTAGCCTCCATTGTTTAGTCTCTTATTTGCCGTGGCGTCTAGCCAAACTCTTGAATTCCCAGTTCCTCCCTGCATCCTGCTCCGTCTTTATTTAGGACACACACACGCACACACACACACACACACACACACACAATTCCCTCTGCCTACAGTGATTTTCCCTGATATTTAACCTGGTGAACTCTTCCCTTTGTGTTTTCCAACATCTATGACCTGGGCAACGTTCAAAACCCCAACAGGACACAAACACACACACTGCTTGGTCTGTCTCCCCTCTGCCCTCGTGCCCGCTCCCCCAGATCTCAGCACAACGGCGCTGCCTCAGGAGCTTACCTGCTTCCCGTAACCCAGCTACACTCTCCTGGGAGGTTAATCTTAGTTCTTAGGAAAACTTTTAAGTATCTATTTGTGGTTATTTGTTTAGTGTCTGTCTTCCCCATGGAGTTGTAGGCATCAGAAGGAGAGAAACACTATATATTTTGTTCATTACTTTTCTCAGCGTCCAACCCAGGGCTTGATGCTTGAATGTTCCATCAAAGTTCGTTGTCTATGCTCATCTTGCTGCTTCAAGAATAAAGACTGATGCATTAGTTTTCTCAGGATGCTGAAACAAATCATCATAACTGGGGGCTTAGAACAACAGAAACTTATTCTCTCCCAGTTCTGGAGGCCAGAAGTCTGCCATCAAGGTGTTGGCAGGACCGTGTTCCCTCTCAAGGCTTTAGAGGAGGATCCTGCCTTGCCTCTCTCTTAGTTTCTGAGGTTACTGGCAACCTTTGCTGTTGCTTGGCTTGTAGGTGCATCACTCCAGTCTTTGCTTCCATTGTCACCTGACATTCTTCCCATGTGTCTATTTGCATATCTTCCTCTTCTTATAAAGACAGTCATATTGGATTAAGGGCTCACTCTACACAAGTATGACCTCATCCTAACTTAACTAACTATACCTGCAGTGGGCATATTTCCAAATACAATCACGTTCAGAAATTCCAGGAAGGACACGAATTTGAGGGCATACAATCCAACCTTGCACAACTAAGGTATCTCCCTTTCTGCCTTCAGCTATTGCTGGGATGCTGCTCCTGGTGTGCCCTCTGCACTGATGGATCTGTCTACACTCCCACAGGCTCCATGAGAACAGCAGGTGCTTCTGGTTGGTGCTTTTTGATCTGTGATAGAAAGTTGTGGAGGAACAAGGAAAGGCTGAGGACTCCTGAAAGAGGAGACCCCATCTTGCACTGACAATCCAGAGGGAAGGATTCAAACCCAGGTTTCCCGGAAGTCAGCAAATACTTGTTTCTTCTGCACACTCTGCAAGCTGCTGTAACATCTGCAGGATGGGAAGGCATGGCTCCTGAGTATTGAGAATGACCTTGAATTCTTCCCTGGTAATGACAGAGCACCTTTATCATGGGACCTTGGCACTGCTCCTCTGGGTTCTTCCTAAATCCTGAGGTTTGAATTACAACTTGTCTAGGGAGTGGGTTGCAAATTCATCCCAGCTTTGTTAGCTAAAGGGCCTGAGTATGTGACCTTGGGCATGGACATATTTGAAGTCCAGAACACATGGGTTGGCGGAGTGGAAAGTGGGCCTCAGACAGGCTCCCCTCACACCTTGGGGTCAGACATGTCCGTGGGCAACTGGCAAGCCCTGGCCTCTAAAAAGACTCACACCCCATTACATTCTGCCATTGCCAATGTAGGGGGTGGGTGGGCTTGGTTTGGTTTCCAGGACGCAAAGAGAATAAATACAAAAGCAACTGTATTATAGAAGACTGGGTCGGGTGGAGAGACATGGGGAAGTCAGAGCATTTTATCCAGTTGGCTCTCAAGTACATAAAATCTGTAGCAGGATTGCTAGAGGGATAAAAGTAATGACATTGTCAAGGAAAACCATGGACATCTTTATTGAGCTATAATTTACATTCCACACAATTCACGCATTTCAAGTGTACAATTTGATGATTTTGATATATTCACAAGTTGTGGAATTTCAACAGTCAATTTTAGAACATTTTCATCACCCCAAAAAGAAACGCTGAATCTCTTAGCTCCAATTCCCCCACTCCCCAAGCTGTAGCAAACCACTAAGCTACTTTCTGTCTCTATAGATTTGCCTGTTCTGCACATTTCATATAAATGAAAACATACAATATATAGACTTTTGTGACTGGCTTCTTTCACTTAGCATCATGTTTTTAAGGTTCATCCATGTTGTAGTGTGTATCAGTACTGCATTCCTTTTATGGCTGGATAATAGTCCATTGTGTGGATATACTAAATTTTGTTTATCCAATCATCTTTTGATGGACATTTGGGTTTCACACCTTTTAGCTATCATGAATAATGCTTTTATACATTCATATGCAAATTTTTGTGCGGACATATGTTTTCATTTCTCTTGAGTATATACCTAGGAGTGAAATTTTTAGGTTATAAGGTAACTCTATTTTTAACATTTTGAGAAACTGCCAGACTGTTTTTCATAACAGCTGCACATTTTGCATTCCTATCAGCAATGTATGAGGGTTCTAATTTTGCCAATATTTGTTATTATCTGACTTTTTGACTGCAGCCATCCTAGTAGGTATGAAGTGGTATCTTGTTATGGTTTTGATGTACATTTCCCTGATGGCTAATGTTGAGTACCTTTTCATATGCTTATTGGCCATTTGTATATCATTTTGGAGAAATGACCAGCCAGAGACTTTGCCTGTTTTTTAACTGGGTTATTTGTCTTTTTATTATGCAGTTGCAATAGATCTTTATATATTCTAGATACAAGTCCCTTATAAAATATTTGCAGAAAGTTTCTGCCACTCTATGTGTTGATATTTCAGTTTAATAATGGTGTCCTTTGAAGCACAAAAGTTTTTAATTTTGATGAATTCTAATTTATCTATTTTTTTTTCTTTTGTTGCTCATGCTTTTGGTGTCATATCTAAGACTCCTTTGCCAAATGCCAGGTTGTGAAGATTTATGCCTATGTTTTCTTCTAAGACTTTAGTAGTTTTAGCTTACATTAGGTCTTTGATGCATTTTGATTTAAAAACCGCAGACATGTTTTACAATAATGAGATATTTGGAAAGGGTGTGCAGGACAACTTACCAATGACCAAACTGTGGTCTTCAACAAATTTATCTACTTAATGTATTCTTTTCTGTGTGCTCATTTATTTACACACACATATAATAATAGCAATACAACAATAATAGCTATCGTGGCCACATGTTAAGTAGTGACTAATGTGGGGCAGAACAATAACGAAACACTGCATGTACCTAACAATGGATTTTGCACTTTCTTGAAGCAACCTCCCCTTTAAGATCAAAGAGAGCTGCCAGATTTTTGACGAACAGCATAAAAAAAAATGAAAGAGAATATATGAGCCACATTTTCTCTCTAACTTCTCTCTAACTGGAATCCCAACATAAAGAGGGCTTGGATCAGCTTCCGTCAACAGATTTGAGACGGTCTCTCTTGCAGAAGCATCCGATTTACTCAGTTGGGGCGGGCCGGTAGAGATGCTGGTGCCTGGCAGCCAGGAAATATAAGGCTCAAGTCACTCCCATCGCCCCTCACCCACATTTTCCATGGCACCTGAGAGAAGTAGAGAGATTCAAAGTTGACCAGAGGACCACCTCCATTATTTGGGGAAAAAAGGAAAATTCACCAGAAACCTCTTGTTCAAAAAGCCGAAGAAGGGTCACTAAAGGTACAAAAATAAAGATTTTTTTTCTTTCTTTTTCACTCTCTCTCTCTTTTGTCCCGTCTTGGTGTTTTTAGTTTGTTACGTATTGTCCTGCTCCTTTAGGTGTGGGGAGACTCACGGCCCGATTGCAGACCTCACAGGTCAGTTCCCGCTCCTGGCAGCCGCTGGGTGGACACACTATGCCCCATCCAGGGTCGGGGACATGAAGCCCAACATTTTTCTTCTCCATGGGCTGGCCGCCTCAACCCAGAGAGCATGGGAGACCCAGAGCATCAGTCCACACCGGTACTTGGACTGGGGTAAGAGAGAGGCTTGCCCCTCCCAGCCGCCCACTGACATGCCATGGTGCTGCCAGCCTGGGGTGTGGGCAGCCAGTGCCACGCCTCACCCCAAGATGCCATGGGCACACACACCTGACCCCAACCCTCCCCACACCTGTGTCCAGGCCTCCACTGGGGGCAGAGTGTAGCAGCAGCTGTCACCTGGCGGAGGTGGGAAAGATGCTGGGAGCAGGGGGCTGGATGGCCAAAAACCCACCCTTGGAGATGGAACCTTATGCGTGCTGAGGTGTCAAGCCCAGTGCATGTTCCGTTGCCCAGAGGACTTCACTTACAAAACACATTCAAAGATACAATTATGAAGAATTCCTGGAGGCCAATCAGCAACGGCAGAGCATTAAACCCCAAGTGCGGGGCCCCTCCGAGTGCAGGGTCCTGTGGGACTGCATTGGTTGCCCACCTAAAGGCCAGTTTGGGTGTCCTGTGAGATTAGCTGGGAGACAGGGCTGAGAGACCAGCCCAGAGGCTGCCTGATGGGGAGCGGGGACACACTCCAACCCTCTCAGTGGCGAGGAAGGTCACTACTAGATGCTCCTGAGATGGCTCGTTTCGGGGAGCTGCGTGGCCAATAGCCAACCCCGCAGATACCAAGGAAGCATCTTAGGATGAGGAAGGAGATGGGATCAAGGAATGTCTCACCCCACCAGAGATGGGCAGCGGGCCTGGAAAGTGATCCCTCGATGCTCCTGCCCTCCACTGGAAGTCAGAGAGGATGGATGAGGAGGCAGGGAGAAAGGAAATCTTTGAATTTCACCAAAGAAGTATTTACCCCGGAGAGTGGAGTTTTAAAATGGAAGTGGCTAAGCTGCTTTGACTCAGTACTATTATATTTATTGATTTCAAATCCAATTGAAGAGCTTTGCTCTAAGTAAATTTCATTATAGAGAGTAAAACGGCTCCATTTGATTTTACAGTTGAGACCTGTGTACTGTTGCAACCGCACTGCTGTACCCTCCCCACCGGCACTTACCAGAGCTCACCCCAGGCCAGGCAAGGTGCTAAGCCTCTTACACGGTCACATTGAATTGCCATAACAACCGTACGCGGCAAGTACGACTTCATCGCCACTTTTTGGAAGAGGAAATCAAGACTCAGGGAGGTGGAATAGCTTGGTTGAGGTCATGAGGTGTGCAATTAAAACCTGGCAGAGCTAGAATCAGACTTTGATTGCTCTCACCCCACTCCCACTCCCACCCTCAACTTGTACCCTAATCCTCTTTTTAGTCCTAACAGTTTTTGTATGTTGCATCCACTTCTGTAGGTAAACATTTTGAGAATGCACCAAAAGAAGAGGAAATTGTTAGGGTGATAGCTCAGAGATGTGTCTGAGTGGCAGCTGGGGAAAAGGGACCCTGATGAAGGGAGCCTGATGAATGGAAGGACAGAGACAAGGAAGGCTGTGATGTCCAAGAAAGGAGTCACGCCCCTCTTGTGTAAGAAGTGAATCATGAAGACCCTCCTGACCTGTGTCCAAGGATTTGTCAGGAGATGGGGGTAAACTCTTGGGGGCACGGGTGGGGTTCCCGGCCATCACGTCAGCAGCCAGCAGAGAACTCTCCTCTAAACAGCTATGGGTCACAGACCTTCGAAAATCTGTTAAAAGCAATTAACACACTCTCTTTCTAAAAACGAGTACTATTATAATTTTGCACATAATTCAAGAGGTTCACACATACCTTATATAAACCAATCTCAGATTTTTCTGCACATTTGGAGGAACAGGGGGGGCACAGATGCACCTGCACCAGCTAACATGAGAGCAAAGAGACCCACAGGCAGCAAGTCTTCCATCTGGGACAGTACCCCTTAAGAAGCATATTTCTTGCTAGGGTGACAGAGGGGTAGAGGGGACTTTGCAGAGCCAAGAGCCTGCACAGGGGACATGGGGCTTTGGACTTCCCTGTAGAAATGGGTGAGGCCTCCCCTGTGGCCCCAGACACTGACTTTTCTCAAGACATCAGCACCTACAGAGAAAGAATTGTATATAGTGGCCAAAGTAACACTAGAGGATTTTTCTCTTCTCTTCTAAATATGTTTGTTTTTAAATGATAAGAGACCTGACTCCCCTCCCTGTGTGACAAAACCTTGCACGCTGCTCTGATCTAGCTTCTTCCCATATGTGTCCGGGACAGCCTGCCGTGGGTAAAACTCTCTGGGAAGCAGGCTCTGAGTCTGAGATTTGTCTGCAGGAAATATATTGGGAGTGCTTTCCAGAATGACACGTGTGAAGAGTTATGGAAGCAGGCTTGGGCAGAGAGAGAAGTTGGGCCACGAGGCAGTTGTAACACGTGCCTCGGCCATGCATGGGAAACATGGCACAGCCAACATGACCCTGTGGAATAGTCCTGAGGTGACTGAGGGGACTGGGCCTTTGCATCGCTGCACTGACCAGCCATTGAATACCGGCTGGCCCTAGGAGCAGAGGTGGCCACTACCTGAGTTTCTGGCTGTCGGTAGAGGGAATAGGGACTTGGTCGTGAAGTGGGTGGGGGGGTGGGCTCTGGGTGCACCACAGCCTTTGCTACAAAACCGCTCAAATGTGGCACTCTGGCCTGGAAAAGTAACCATTTAATTCAGCCTGTGAGGACCAATATACAAAGGCTATGCTTATGTTTTCACTCCTCTTAATGACCAAGAATCTGCCACTACTGACTGATGCTATTGTAGAACTTTCTAGGACTTCTGTTGTAATTCCACCTACCCCCGGACAGGGGCAATCCAGAATAAAGGGAAGACAGTGCCAGAGTCATGCCAGCGGGATTGTTCTCACTCTGGATTCACTATGGGAATAAGAGTCCTCCATGCTGCTCTGCTCAGGCCATTGGGAGTTGGAAAAAGCAGACGGAAGCAAGGCCAGATCCCCTGTAGATGATCAGCAAGCAACAGCCATTTGAAGCTTAGCCAGTGAGCTGGAGCCAGACAGGGGGCTGGCTAATGTCTGGGCTTAGTCTGTCTGGAGGAAGGACCAGGAAGGCCAGACATAGCCGGGCTCCTTTTGGCAGCGATGCAGGTACAGAAATCTAACTTCTCATTGTACCTGGAACTGTCTGAGCACAAGGGATTGAATCAAAATAAACAAGCTCTTAAGATACTGGTGATAATAACAGTAATGGTGGTGGTGATGATGATGATGACATAGCCAACATGTATTTTGGAGCTTCTTTGTGCCAGGGTCTAGGCTAAGTAGTTTGCATGAACTATCTCCACAAACCCTCTTCATAAACCTCTAAGGTAGGTACTATTTTTATCCCTTGTACAGATGAGAAAACTTACCATGAGAAGGCTGGGTAAGTTGCTCAAGTTACATTGCTAGTAAGTGGTGAACCATTATTTAAACCTCTGTTTCTCATTAAATGGTGCCATCCTTCACCCAGTTGCTCAGGCCAAATCCCCTAGGAGTCATCCTTTAGTTCTTTTATTCGTAAATGTCCTATAACTAAATGAAATTTTAATAGTCTCATAAATTTTACCTTGAAAATTTCTCCTCAGCCTGGCCACTTAAGGCTTATCTCCCAACCTACCACTCTATCAGTGAGAACGAGCTAGGTTATGCCTCAGTGACAAACAGATCCTAACTCTCGGTGGCTCAAAATAACAAAAGTTCCCTTGTGCTTGCTCCACATGCATTGCTGGTCAACGGGGCTCTGCTCCATATTAGCCTCACTCAGGGAGTCAGGTTGACAGAGTTCTAGAATTTGGAATGTTATCAAGGTATGGCAAAGAAAGGGCAAGGTGTGTGCGAGCTCTTAGAGGTGTCTACTTCTCCCATTTTATTGGTTGAAGCAAACCACATGTCCATGCCTAATTTTACAGGAGTGGGAAGTGCCATTCTACCATAGACCCGGGGGAGCCCTAGAGACACAGGAGAGCAGCGGCATCACTGCTGCAGTTCCTGTAGATCCAATCTCCACTCTCTCTTGCACAGAGAACTTTAACAGCCTCAAACCAGTCCCCTTCTTCTGCTCTTGCCGTCCAAACTCTTCTATGTGTGATGGAGAGAATGATCTAAAATATAAATCAGATCACTTTCCTCTCAAGTGTAAAGCCCTAAATAACTTCCATCACATTAACGATAAAAGTCAAAGTTCTCAACCTGGCCTACAAGGCTCCAAAACAAGGGTCAGCAAACTACAGTCCTCTGGCCACTGCCTGTCTTTGTCAATAAAGTTTTATTGGCACACAGCCACACCTATTCATTTACATATTGCCTGTGGCTGCTTTCATGATACAACAGCAGAGTTGAGTAGACATGACAGAGATTGTACGGCCACAGAGCTTAAATATCTAACTGGCCTGGTACAGAGACAGCTTATTGACTCCTGCCCTGAAAGACCTGGACTTTGCCTCCTCCCAAGACCTCATCTCCTTTCACTCCCTGTTACTGGCTTCCTCCAGCCATACTGGACTGCCTATTGTTCCCCAAACTGCCCAGCTCCCTCCCACCTCAGGACCACTGCACATTCCATCCTCCTGCCCAGAAGCCTCTTCCCTCACTTTTTAACACTGCTCATTCTGGGAAAGAATGTCTGGTTTCTTCTCTACCTGGCCCCCCTTCAATAGCAACCCATCAATCTTGTCACTCTTCAATCCCTTCTTTGTTGCATTCCTCTCCACTTGACATTGTGCTGCAGATTTTATTCATTTATGTATTTCCCATCTTCTTCCATATTAAGGTCTGTGAGGTCCTGAAGTTTTGGGTTGAGAGGGCTGGAGTTGTCTCAGTACCTGGATAATCTTCTCTTACAATCTGTGCCTTCTGAGTCTCTAATTCTAAGTTGACCAGTACCCTCCTGGGGAGGGGATTTTTCATTTTTGGCCTCCACTCTAAAGAGAGTATAGTTCCGTGAGATTTTCAAGATCGTTTTATGTCTGAAGATTTTAATTTTTGCATTTGAGGATCAAGGACAATGGTGGTATTATGATGCCTTTTTAAAAACACATCAAGCAAATTCCGGTCATCTCTGGGAGGCAAACTTTGAACAACCCTGCAGTCCCCAGGGAGAACAATCTTCTGTAACTTTGAAGCCAAATATGATTTCTGAAAAGGAAGTTACAGTCAATTGAAAACTCTCAGTGGAGCGTGAAGAGCAGAGGGTTCCCTGTGGTGGAGCCGCAGCTGGTTCTGCCCAGGCTAGACGTGCCCTTCCCGGCTGGAGGGAGACCGCACAGACGGCACGGTGGGCAGGCTGGAGCAGGCTGGGCCTTGGATCCGAGCATGTGCTCAGAGCCCAGCTCAGAACATGGAAGTATTCCTTCCTCATCCTTGTTGTAGGCTTGGCCATTTTCAAATGAATTTAGGTGATTAAGGCAGAGAAAACAGACAGAATAAAAACAAAGTGAGACTGCCTCACCTTCTTAGCAGAGATGATCTGGAATATATGAGAAACAGCTGAGGCTACCAATGGTTGGATGAGTGTCTGTGGGGCAAGGTGGTCCACAAAGAACCCCTGGCCCAATCTTGCTGGTCGGAGCTCCCTGACTCCACCGTTTCCTGCTTGGCTGCATGGAAGGAGATGCAGGGGTGCCCACAGGTCCAGTTGCTTCCCTGGGTTTCCTGCTACACTCACATGACCTTCTGCCACCCACACCCTTGTCTGCTTGCTCAGGTGCTCTGGACCATTCCCTGGAGTACCCTGTGCTCTGCCCTGCCTCATCCCAAGTGGGCCCCCTTTCCTCCTATTGGTTAATAAAGTCCAAGCTTAGCTGAGCATTCCAGGCCATTTACAGTCTGTGTCCAAGATCATCTCCCCTTTCTCTCTGACGTCAACTTACCCTATGTTTATCCAATTTGACATCCAGCTATTTCTCAAAGAGTCTGGTACTGTCCTGTTCCCTGCTTTGGTTCATGCTCTTCCAAATCCCCTGGTGTCTCCTACTTCTGCCTACAGGAGTGTATTTATCCTCCAAGGCCTTTATTCCAAGTCACCTCCCCCACGCATTCTGTCTGCTCCCTTGGAGCCCCACCATGGGTATCTACGCCTCTGCCATGACTCATGTCTGGATGAAGCTATGTGAACCTTCTCCCTTCCATGGGGCTCCACAGGAACAGAGCACGGCTTGTTCATCTTCATTCCATTTCCCTTTGCCACCCCCCGACCACGGGGCCTGGTGCAGACGGTGGGTTAGAGGGTATTTATCAAATGAATAAATGCTCTAAGAACAGGGACTGGTGATTGAATTTACACTGGTTTTGTGTGTGGCTTTCCCAGAAAGCTTGGCATCTCTAAGGTAGGGGGTGAACGTGGCATAGAACAAGGTGCAGTGGGAGGGGAGGAAACCTAAGCCAGAGAAGGCACACGGGCCATGGCTCCTTTGTAAGCCTGGCTGATGGACTGGGGTGAGTGATTGGGGTAACTGATTGGAGTAAGGATTGGAGTAACTGGTTGGGGTTGTCCCTGAGCCCTGTGCAGGGAGACTGAGAAGTTTTACCTGGCCTGCTCCGGGGCCGATTGAGGCGTGATGTCTGCTGTAATCCCAGTGCAACGCACATGAGTATTCACACCTCTGCCAAAGGTGTGAGTCTCAGAGAAAAGGGAGGAAGACAAATGTCAGCTTCAGGGATCAGATGAGCTAGGCCTTTGGAGGAGGTAGGAGCACCTGTCCAGGCCTTGACAGTTCTCCTTTGGTGCCCTCTGATGCCCTAAGGTGTCCCTCCAGGTGGGCTGAGCGACTCTCACCTTGGCTGTGTATGGGGAGCCCATCCTTGCACCCGTGCGATCGTGAAGCAAAGCCCTCACCCCATACAGCCTCCTTTCTGTGTCCTGTTGACCCTCGGCCATGCCCACTGTGGTTTCAGCCACACACAGACCTCAGACCTAGACACACTCAGGGATCCTCCCCTCTCTCCAGCCCTCTCTCTTAAAGGTCTAGAAACCTCCACAGGCACCATGCTACAGTCAGTCATCTGTGAACTCCTGGAAAGTTCACTTGGACACGGTTCTGACAAGGGCTGGGGTTGGCAGGTGGCCTGGTCCCTGTCCCGGGTGCCGGCCAATGCTTCACCAATCATCTTGCCTACCCATGTTCTACAGAAAGGCCCAGCAGGTCCCTGGATGCACTCAAAGGCTGCTCCCCTCCAGTGGCTGAGCGGAAAAACAGCTCCATCCTAGAGGTCCTACTGGACTCCAGGAGCTGCTGTGCAGAGGGAAGAAAAGCAGTGTCACTGAAATCGTGATGGGGATGGGGAGCATAGGAAACCAAGGGGTTGAAGAATCAGATGAAGGGGAGGTGCCACAACAACGAGGTATGGAGGGGAGCAGACCAGGGCAGGCGGGCCCACTGCCCCCACTGGGTGGGTTTAAAATCATCTACTTCCCAGCAGTGGGAGGCCCAGAGGCCAGTGCTACCCCCAGGCCACATCCATAATGCGGAAAGAAGGCAAAGAGAAGAAAGGGGCCTGAAAGAGCCAGGTGCAGGTGAGAGGGGACAGAAAAACTCTGGGTGAAGCGTCACAACATGAAAGGTCAGGCGCTCCCCTCTTCTATTAGCAAAGTCACATCTGTTCCTGTGCACTTGGGGGAAGGTCAGGATGGGGGCAGGTGTGATACAGGCATGGTGGAAGAGTCCTCATGGTTCCCATAGATACAGAGTGGAACCCAGCCTTTGTCTCCAAGCCCACCTCATGGCCACATCCTAGAACAGCGCTGGGTCCTCCTAGGTCTACTACAGCCCACACGGATGCCATCCTGGTGAGTGCCTCTCTTTGGCTGCCGGTCCCAGCTCTGCTCAGCTCACATCCTTATCACTTTTCTCACCACCTTTCGTAAGAACTTCCTCTGCCATCTTTCTCCACCAATGTACCTTCCACGTGGCTGCCTGAAAAGTCTCTCAAAGTGGAAATCTGCCTACACATCTCCCCCTGTGCACATGCTGTGCCCTCTTTCTGGGATACCCTTCCCTTCTCCTGCCTTGGACAAGGGCAGGAGTGATGGGGCCGAGGTTTGGATATGCGGGAAGGACTTGGGGCTGGATCCTGTTGGCTGGTGATTTTCAAACTTGCTCATGTGGCAAAGCTCCTGGAAGACATGAGCCCATTTCGCAGAATACCACAGACCACTGGTAGATACCATTCCATCGTAACCACAGGTAGGCATGTATTAGATTCAAAGATAGTCCTCTTTTATACAGGACTGTTATATTCCTTATGTACATGCAGTTCTTGGCACATAAATAATGTGTATTTATTAAAACACATTTCCAAGTTTTTCATATCATGTGCATTTTCCATTTGCTCAATACTTTTCTAATCTGGGTTCTAACTGGGTTTTCTAATCTAATTGGGTTAATAAATTGTAGCATGTAGTTGTATAAACCTCATCACCAATATCTTTGTGGGGAATTCTCCTCATCCTGGGTGGAGGATTGAAGAAGTTTAATGCAAACAACTGGCTTCCCATGAGGGCAACACTGTTGTTTTCTGAATGCTGCCAGGTGGGTCTGTGGAGGGAGCCAGGTTTATTCCCTAATTTGTCACCATTATAAAATTCTCAGATTTTTTTTTTCTCCATGTGAGAGAAAGTTGTGGGAATGGCTGAGACCCAGGAAGCCCCATGGGTGTTTGTCATAGATGTCACCTTGACCCATCAGGGAGGTTTTGGAGGTAAGTGATCAAGAACCCCTGGGTTCTCACAGGTCACCAGGAGGCAGACAGGTTAAGGGTCTAGAAAGTTTTGCATAGAAGGGCTTATTTTGGTTCCTGAGGGGCTGGGCTTTCTGACATCACACAGGGAGGAAGTTCACCCAAGGGGCAACATGACCACTCTTATCGGCACTGAAGAGCCACCAGAAGCCACAGGCAGAAATCCTCAGCAGAAGTCCAGTGTGTGCTGGGGCCAAGGGAGCTGCAGCCACGGGAAGGGGAGAGAGAAGTGGAGGTGGCCCGGGAGCCTCAGTGTCCATCCCCCCACAGGCCAGGCACATCTGTCTGGTTCTACTAGGTATGTCTCAGATCCTCTATTTCTTCATCTAGTAAGTGGGCACAATACTTGCCTCTTAAGAGTGTCATGGAGGTTAAATGAAATAACGCGTCAGAAATGCCTGGGACATTGCGGGCACTTGATACGTGTGGGCCCCCTCCCTCTGCGGCAGATAGCATCACCGGAAGAGAGAGGAGGGTTCCAGCATGGAGCAAGTTCATGACATCTGCTATGAGCAGGGGACAGAAATTATAGCAAGGAGAAAAAGCATTTGCGAAAAGGTTGGTAATGAGGGTGGGGAAGTCCAGGAGTAGAATAACAGGATTTGAACCATAATGCAAGGACCACAGACACAGGACTCAAGAACAAGTCTGAGTACCTGGAACCCCCTGACCCTTGTGCGCCTATTCCCTGAAGCTGATGGCTGTGCGTGCAGGTGGGTGAGTGTGGAGGTACCTTGTGGATGTAAATGGGTGGATGTGTGGAGATTGCTGGTCACAACTAACTTATGCCGGAAAACTCTTTTCCTAATTAGTTGTTTCTGTTGAACTTAACTGCCCAGAAAATCTAATTTTGAAGTTTATCCGAGACATGATTATGTTCTTCCCATATAATCACTTTTTCTGAGAGTCCCCGTGAAAGAAGGCTAATTGGATGCTGTTTGTTTGCAGTAAGAATGCTCAAGACCAGGTGGAGCCAGTGGTCTTGCGCTCCCTGGCAGGGGGCCCAGGCCAGGACAGCGGCCATGATGGGATCTGCCTAGGCCTGGCCCACCCAGGGAGAGAGGGCGCTGGTGATGGGCTGCCCCGCCCAGGACCAGACAAGTTAGGAGGACGGAGGAGGCTGGCCTGTCCCCTCCTCTCGGGAGCCAGGAGCCTGCCCTCAATCAAATTTTGTCCTTGCTCTCAGTTTCCATTTCCCTTTCTGACAACACAGGCCAGCCTCCCAGAAGAAGAAAGATGAGTTTCTAATGTAAAACAGAATCTGTTTGAACCAAGCTCAGAATGGTTTCCTGACTTTCATCAGGAAGGGGAAGGACTTCCACATCAGGGGACCAGAGGTGGTGCCAGGCATGGAGGTGTGCAGGGGGGTGTCCTCAGGTTGGATAGGAAGGCTTGGGAGGGAGCCCTGGGCATCAGGGCAGGCCTGCCAGGGGGAGAGTCAGGAGGATGGAGGCCTTTCATCGCTGTCCTGGCCCCCATCGTTCAACCCCCTTTCATTCTGCCAGGGCCCCCCTGACCTGCTAAAGTTGAATGGTGGTTCTGGTGGGCTCCAGCACCCCATCCTAACAGGCACTGTCATTCAGTCCTCAGGGCAGGCAGTGGGGGCCCGAGGAAGAGGCAGCTGCCCTCCACCTTCTCGAGGGCCAGTCCCAACCCAGGATGTTAGGAGAGAAAAAGGCTGCAAAGGGAAGAGACTAAAAGAAAGGGCAACGGAAATCTGCCACAAGCAATCCCCAGCTTCTCTCAGCCTCACCCTGGAGAGGAGGCCTCTTGCTGGGAGAGAGGCAGGAAAGGAGACCCAGAGGGCACGTGGGCATCTGAGCTCAATTTCTCCAGCAAGAAGGACCGACGTGGCCAAAGTGATAACCAAATCCTCAAGGGCTAAGCTCCCCTGGGAGAGCAGGGAGAAGACACTGGGAAAGTTCCCAAATGTGTTTCCTCTCCTCCTGTGCACTCTTCACATGGGGCCACACAGCCCTGCCCGTTTCCCCCTCTTGTCTCTGGAAGTTGTGAGGTGACCATGGGAGAGAGACGGGTGAAGCTGAGGGTAAAACCCACACCCCACGTGGCTCCCCTGGACATCAGCAAAGCCCTCATTGAATTGGGGGGGAAGCTCAAGGGTTTCCTCAGGCTGCAAGAGGTGTGGTAAATCCAGGCTCATGAGCCACAACAAAACTACAAAAGAAAGCGACAAGCCCAGCTCACCCTGTGAAGGCTGCACGCAGGCCCAGCTATGCCTTTCCCCTGGTAAATCTGCAGAAAATCCAGCCCCTCCAACTGTAGCTCAATGGGGAAGAAAGCAGACCTCAAACTGCACGGGAAAATCATCAGGGAGATTTATCCGTACTGTATCAGAAAAAATAGAGTACCTAGACAAAGCCATCCACGTGAAGCCTGGGCAGGATTTAACAAATGGCCAGGCATCTATGCAAACACACTTTAGCAAGAAAGATGAAGATGGAAGGAAAAAAGAAAGGAAGGAAAGAAGGGAGGGAGGGGATGGAGCTTGGAAAATATAGATGAAAAAGATATTCTGAAAGAAAATGTAATCCAGGAAAGAAATTCCTTTAGGTACTTCTAGTTGTTTATTGAGCATTCCCGATGTACCAGGCCCTGTTCTATCACTCAAACATGCGTTACCTCACTTAATTCTTGGGGAAGTTAATTATCCTCTATGTGTCTCTTTTCTCGTCTGTAAAATAAGGCTCATATCAATAAATTGTGGCTTATATGGAGGTAGATATCATTATAAGCCACAGTTTATTGATATAAGCCTTATTTTACAGACGAGAAAAGAGACACATAGAGGATAATTAACTTCCCCAAGTGGCAAGTCCAGTATTCAAAATCATGAAAATCTAGATAAAATATATGATTGCAGGAAATCATAGGGGGTAATTAACTTGCCCAAGTGGCAAGTCTAGTATTCAAAATCATGAAAATCTAGATAAATTACATGAATGGAGAAAATCTAGATAAATAAATAAAGGTATAAAAGAAAAAATAATTCATAATTCTACTGCCAAGAAGCAACTACTTCTTCCTGTCATTTATCTTTTCTATTTTCAATTTATTTTTATAGTAGCTCTTGGTGTATTTTATTACAAAAAATTTTGGAGGAAAAAATTTAAAACTACCTAAAATCATATGATGTATCTCCCTTTAGATGCATGTATATTTACTTATACTTTTACTGGAAAGACAGAACAGAAGTGATGGAGGATTCATACACACACACACACACACACACACACACACACACACACGCACACACACACAGCTGTGTTTTAAAGTACAGTTGCCCCCCCCCCCCTCCCCTTGTAGAGGCAAGTTCCTTACCTGTGAATTCAACCAACCCTGGATCAAAAATATTCAGAAAAAAAATACCAGAAAGTTCCAAAAAATCATGTTAAACATGTCTACCAGGATAGGTACTGAACTGTAGTTAGCAGTGTGCACCTGTGGTTTTATCACTCTACTGTTTGTATTTAGTGTCTAAATGCCATCACTAACTTTTGTTGTCGTTTTTGTTTTAAGGAACTCTTCTTGGGTACTGAGTTCCCTGAGTTTTCTTATATTTAAGAATATCTTCTATTGCCGTTATAACTTAACAATTTGGAGGTCTATGCTCGTTTTGGGATATATTTATTTCCCTCAGCACTTTGTAGAAATTGCTCTATTGTCTTTTAACTGTTACTGTGGCTGTAATACATGATATACATAGCTTGGGTTTTTGTTTGTTTGTTTGTTTCTTGGATTGAAGTATTCTATCTTCATCCTTTATATTCCATTTCCTAACAAAGGTCTGTCTAGCTTGTCATCATTTTGTCTTTTATATGATATGCACTTTTAATGTTCAGATTGACATTTTTCTTCAGGAAATTTAAAAAATTTATATCTTCAAATCCGTGTTTTTTTCCTATATTATAATTCTCTGAGATATCAATTTTCCCCCTGTTGTATTGTCCTTATATATTATTTTCTATCGAACAATTTTTATCTGCTTTCATGCAGGTCTTTCTTTATGACAGTAGTTTGACTTTTAGCTGGATGCATTGTAAAATTCTGATTACTATTCTCAGAAACATTACAAGAATATATTATGATATTGCATCCAAAAACCATGAAAAAAACTTTCTATGGAAAACTTCTCTGTGCCTTAGCAGAGAGCATGAAAGTATACACAGAAGTTAAAATATTATTATTATCCCCAGACTTCAAAATTATTATGTAATATACAGCATGGTGACTATATATAATACCATATTACATATTTGAAAGTTGCTGAGAGAGTAGACCTTAAAAGTCCTCATCCCAAGAAAAAAATTTTGTGTGACTATGTATGGCAACCAATGTTAATTAGACTTATTGTGGTGATTATTTCACAATATATACAAATATTGAATCATTATATTGTACACCTGAAACTAATATAATGTTATATGTCAACTATACTTCAATAAAACAAATTTTAGAAGACTTACAAAAAAGAAAGCATATACAGAAATTTAAAAAATGTTATGTATTATTATTCCCAAACTTCAAAATTCCGCATAAAACCTAAAAGAAAATGTAGAGAAAACCACCGAGGACTTGGAACAATATAAGAAAGATGCAAATGTGTTAGAGAAGAGGTAAGTGAACTGGAAAATGAAATGCAGAATAGTCAACATCCATCAGTTCCAGGAAGTAAGAACAGGGAAAATGAAGAGGAGGAAATAATTAAAGACATAATAGAGGAGTGTTTCTATAGTCTAAAGTAAACAAATATCTTCACCCTAAAAGGAGCTGCTGATTGCTAAGCAGGAAGGATGGGGAAGAGTGTAGGGAAAATCAGATCGCTTCTAGAAAGAATAAAGGATCTACAATGGAAGAAGAATCGAATCGGACTTCTTGCCAGTATCACTACAAACTGGAATTAAAGGCAGAAAGGCCTTCAGTGTCCTAAGGGAAAATCATTGTCTACTTATAACCGTGTCAATTAGATGTGAGAACAAAAGGCAGATATTTTCAGTCCTAGCAAAGATTCAGGAATTTTACCTCCCACGTGTCCTCTCTGAAAAAAAAAAAAAAGAAGAAGAAAAGAAAGGCAATCAGATTCTCCAGACAAAACAAAAAGCTTGAAAGAAAAGTCATGGTACAAACATGAGACAAGCTAAAACTTGGCATAATTTTAAGCAACGAATGGCATTTAAAAAAGGGAATCTATTTGACCTTAAACCTTGGAATATTCTCAGTAGTACAGCAAAGATTCAGTGATCTGGGAAAACATTCTCGTCCTCATGTAGATGTTTCTCTAATAAAAATATCTGGCTGAACCACAGGAAATTGCCACATTTTGGGGAGGTAAAAGGAGATTGAATATAAGGAATTTCATGTGGTTCATATGATTCAGCTGAATACATAATCATACTCTCAAAAGTTCTATTTGTTGGGTTTTGATTTTCAGAATCAACATATAAATAAAAGATGGAAGACATGATTGCAGTTTCAGAGCAAGACATAAATGATAAAAACTTTGAAAATATAAAAACCATGTTATGTTTAGGAGGTAGAAGGTTGAAGGAGGTAGAAAGAAGTTCAGGGGCACAAAATTACTTATTACTTATTTAATGAGGAGTCCCAAGATGCTGATTATATTTCATGAATCAAGAAACAGAATGGATATTATAAGATAAAACATGTGTACATATATTAATGTTGAGAACTAAGATTTTCACTATAAGACAAAGGAGATATGGGTAGAAACTAAAATAAAAAATCCTATTCCCTTAAATTTGAATTGGAAATATCACTACAAATTCATAATTTTATGTGTAGGCACCTGTCCATCCATCCATCCCTCCTAGTTCTGTCTGATGAAATGGCAAAATGCCAGTACCAAGGAATCTATCTGGTGACGCAGATCTTGATTTCTCAATACTATTCCCCATGAAAATGAACCATCCTTGGATAAGTGGCTGATTCCAGGTCTGAGGCAGGGAAAGTAGAAGATAAGCCTGGAGCATCTTGTTATATCAGAACGTAAAGAAGTGCTTGAAGAATAATGAAAATCAGTCAAAAGGATGCAGGAGTCAACTTTAAGGGGATCTCACTGACTATTTTGGGAACAATTTAAATATCAAGAAGTATAACACATTGAGAAAATAAATCTATGACTCTGTAGTAATATGAAGGAAATTGCTTATGTCTACATAATGTATAAATAAATTTACAAGAATGACAGCTTTATGCATGACTTCCAAAACAAGAAATAATCTAATTATCTAATAATTATAATAATCTAATAATTATAATAATCTAATAATCTAATATTATTCATTATACAATGAATAATACATTGCTTTGCCTTGTCACACTGCAATAAATAGCCCATGTTCCACTCTGTGGGTAGCTCGTCCAAGCATCAGGGAGGGGTCGCATGCTCAGTGACAATATCAATAAACCGTCAATAGTGAGTGCCTGTGATATGTCAGCCACAGTTTAAATACTTGTATTTACTCCTCATGTCAAATCCAGTTTCAAAGGAAGCCACTCTCAACAATAACTAACATTTATATTTGATTGAACCATATGAAATTGCCATCATCTGGTTATTTTTGTCCTAAAAACCCAGCGATTTCACATGGTCCAATCAGATACCACATTGCCCTTAACGAGGCCCAGTGGTCAGAGGCAGAGAGGATGTGGGCCTAACTTGCGTCATCTGCTACAAACGAATGTGGACATTTGGGATTCTCATCCCCTAAAATTGTTTCCGGGTCACCAAACTGCACCAGTAGGAAATGGGCAGCCCCTGGAAGGGGGAGGGGCTCCCCTCTTCAGATGAGACTGTAGAGGGGGGAGTAGACAAAGCAGATCCTCCGTCTGGGAAGTGCCAGGGACCACAAGGACACTGGGCATGTGGCCCCTCACCCTGTTGTCTGACCTGGAATGTATTCCAGTGCCAGCGAAGGGAGTGGTGTTTCTGACAAGCAGGATTTGATCGTTGCTCAGACTGGCAGCAGTTCAGAGCGTTTCCTGAGAGTTTCTACTGGCCTTATGCTGTTCCTTCTGTGCCCTGTATACTGGGGGTGCTGGGGACAGAATGGAGTCTTTAGGTTTATAGCTTCCCAGGCCATGAGGAGCCACACTGACCTGTGGGGAGGGCTGCCCATCACTGAGATGATGGAGATCAGGACTTGGGTTGGCTGCTGGCCCCCGTGGCACTTTAGGGCCATATCCCTTGAGGTGAGGAGGCACGTGTCCTGTGACTAGGAAGAGGATGTGTGAATGCTGGGTGGCTTCAAGGGTGGGTGGAGGCAGAGGCTGCCCTGGGGAGTTGCCCGCCCAGTGCCCACTGCTCCCTCTTGCTTACTAACAGCATCCCCCATTTTATTTGAGGTGCCGATATGCCCCATTTCAACATTTTCTCACCTCCTTTACAAATAGGAGTAGGATAATCATTTTATTCATGTTGTGGTGTGTGTGTTCATTCTTATTGCTCTTACATCATACTTTGATAATGAGATAAATGCTATAGAAATATATCCATTCTATTTTTCTACCAAGTCAAAAGTGTAATATTATAGGAAACGTTCTAGACTCAATTAAAATATTTTAGCTGCCATGTTCTAGCTGTGTAACTGTGGACATGTCACTAAACCTCCCCATGCCTCAGTTTCCTCTCCTGTAGGATGGGACTAATACTAGCACCTCATTGGCCAGGTTCACCAGTACTTTTATCATTGACTTGAGAAGCCCAGACTCCTGGACCTGTATCTGTCTGCACGCCTGAATGGCTTTGTGGACTGGAACCTTCTATCGGCTCTGGCTCCTTGGTGAGTTATGATGACCGAGGTTTGTCAAAGGTCAGGCAATGATAGATCAAGGAAGTGGGGGTCTTGGCTCTCTGCCTGGGAGAGCTGCAGAGTGGGAAGCCCTCTGCCTCGGTTCTGATGGGGTGTCTGAGAAGCAGGCCCATGTGTTGCTGCCACAGGACCGAATTCAGGTCAGCATGGGTCCCGTCATCAGGAGGAGAGGTTCTGGAGCTATCTCAGAGGTGCTTCAGCTGGAAAACTGATTGCCATGTGAGAAGGAAGTTTAGAGAAAGTCAAGGTGGTGGTGGAGAGATTCACACAGGAAGCTGCACTGCTGCTTCCCAGTAGGAATGAGGTTTGGGAGAAAACAGCAAAGGTGTTCATGTCCCTCTCGGAGGGTGAGGAAATCATTAGGGAGTCCACCAAACAGACCCTTCCTTCTCGCAAAGTTAAGTGAGAGAAGTTTAAAGGAGAGGACGGACCTTACAAACAGGGGAGGCTACCCTCTGAGTTGAGGATGGAACTTGTGGCAGGCGGTATTTTGCAAAGATGGCCAGAGAAATATTTTCTATCTCTCATGCTCCTCTAAAAGCTTGAAGCCCCTCATCAAGAAGTGGCATTTGCAACCTTTCCCCTTGAACCAGGCCTACGGGACTGCCTTGACCATACACTAGGGAAGAAGTGGCATTATGTGACATCTGGGCTGGGGTATAGCAATGTCATACACTTCCTCCAGGTTTTCTGGGGATATTCACTCTTGGAACCCAGCCACCATGCTGTGAGGAAGCCTAAGTAGCCCGTGGAAAAGACTACATGAAGAGAAATGGAGACCCCAGCGCACAACCCCAGTTGAGCTTCTAGCCAACAGCCAGAGTCAACTTGTCAGCCGTATGGAAGAGCCATCTTGGAAGTTGACCCTCTAACCCCTAGTCTTATGCTACGTGGAACAGAAATGAGCCACACTGGCCAGCTTAACTGATTCATGAGCAAAATAGAGGATTGTTGTTATTTTAAGCCACTAAAGTTTGGGGGCAATTTGTTATGCAGCAATAAACAACTCATATAAAGCTCATCTAGGAAAAGGATATAGGTTGATGCACTATTCAATAGCTGATGCAAGTCAATATGAGGAAATGCCAGCCCCAGCCCTTACTGTCACCTGGCAGCCTTCTCCACTGAGCAAGTCTTTCCCACCATTCTGGCAAGTCTGGAGCATTAAAGGACAAGAGTGAGAACCGCCTGCCCTCTCTTGGACATCTAAGTTAAAAAAAATAATTGCACCTCTGGTCAAAATATAAACATTTTTTGGAATGGCTTAAAAAGTGCTCTTGTTATAATACTATTTTTTTTTAAATAAATAGGTATTTTTTATAGTGGGTAATGTGAAGACTTCAGATGAAATAGATTGAGAAACTGATTGGAAATTGAATGCAAACTAAGACCACTTGACTGTTACTGAAATGAATAGCCCAGTTTGCTTTTTTTTTTTTTAAAGAAATTCACGTTCTTTTATTTATTTATTTATTTATTTATGACTGTGTTGAGTCTTCGTTTCTGTGCGAGGGCTTTCTCTAGTTGCGGCAAGTGGGGACCACTCTTCATCGCGGTGCGCGGGCCTCTCACCATCGCGGCCTCTCTTGTTGCGGAGCACAGGCTCCAGACGCGCAGGCTCAGTAATTGTGGCTCACGGGCCCAGTTGCTCCGTGGCATGTGGGATCTTCCCAGACCAGGGCTCGAACCCGTGTCCCCTGCATTGGCAGGCAGATTCTCAACCACTGCGCCACCAGGGAAGCCCGTATAATACTATTTTTTAATTGTGGGATTCACTGAGAGCTCCAGATAACTCCTCTACAAATGTCAAGGGTCTGCCCTATCATCCAGGTTTATAAACCTCTTTCTACACAGCTTGTGGGAGGCACCAGGCTGTCCAGAGCATTTAATGAGGATTTACTGAGGGTTTATAACAACTGGAATATTATTTTGCTGCGTTTTGTAGATGAAGAGACTGAGGATCCCAGAGGTCATGTCCATTGAGCCAGCAACTGAAGGAGCAAGGACAGGAAGCTATGTCTGTCCATCTCAGTCTGATATTCTGTACAAGGTCAATGTGTAGCTTTGAATTTAAAGTGGAGATTTATTTCTTTTCACTAATTGGGTGATAAGTATAAGAACATGTCTATTTAACTCACTCATTCTTTCTCTCTTTTTACTTTTGGATAGTATAGACAGCCATTTCTTTCTTTCTCTCTTTTTTAAAATTGCTGTAAAGTACACAAAACATAATATTTACCATCTTAACCATTTTTCAGTGTACAGTTCAGTGGCATTAAGTACATTCACATTTTTGCACAACCATCTCCACAGAACTCTTTTCATCTTGCAAAACTGAAACTCTGTACACATTAAACAACAACTCCTCATTCTCCCTTCTCTCCCCAGCTCTGAGAGCCACCCTTCTACTTTCTATGAACTTGACTACTCTCAGAACCTCGTACAAGTGGGATTGTACAGCATTTGTTTTCTTGTCATTGGCTTATTTCACTTAGCTTAATATCCTCAAGTTTCCTCCATGTTGGAGCCTGTGTCAGAATCTCCTTCCTTTTTAAGGCAGTTGCTTCTCTCCGTTCAAACACAATGTTTTGCTTTGGTCTACATGCAACCTCTTGCCAACATCTGTGTTTAAAGCTTCCAACAAAGCAGAGTTTCTCTCCATCCTCTGCTTGATGTAAGCAGTTGGGGTTTTCTTAGCACGGAAGCAGGAGCACCGTTAGGTGTGTAATCACCGTCCTCCAGCTCTGGAAGCCCATACCCCTGTATCATCTAGGGAACATTCTCCCAACTGGGTTAGGAGATTTTTTTCCCCATGGAAACAAGTGCTTCCTTCATCCTTCACTGTATCACCCTGTATCAGTGATTGGATCATGAGGGTACAGGGAGTATCTTAAGTAACTTTGAGTTCCAGGAACCCATCCACAGTAGATCCTCTATAAGTATCTGCTCTGAATGAGTAGCTGAGTGAATGAATGCAACCACCAGAAGGCACTTGGGTTAGCAGAAAGCCTGGTCAGTTCACAAAAGTTACTTCAGTGGCTTGGCAATAGGAGAAATGTAAGTAAATTAAAAAATTAAAAATGAACTTTTACTGGATTCAGAGCAGAGATTTTTTTTAAATCCCTTAAACGCCTCCCAGGCCTGTAAGATGTGACTCTAACCAGACTCTGTGTGTCAGCAAAGCTAATGCCCCCATCGGAAGGGCCTTGGACATTGGTGGTGTGCTGGCTGTATGTCGGCCCTGTCCTCATTTATGGCTCCCAGGAATCTGGTGGGTAGGCATCATTGCTGTCCCTGGTGCACTGCGAGGTTGAGTGGCTTACCTGCCATCTCACTGGGCCTCCTGGAACTTGAATCCACTCAGCCAGCTGCAAAGGGAGACTCTCAGTCAGGGATGCACAGATAGGACATGTCCCAGGGGACAAAGTTGTTATTGTGCATCCCTGTGTCGCCTTAGTGGTACCTCTCAATCTCCTGGGGGTCCGATTCAGCAGCTCTGGGTGGGCCTACGAGTCTATATGTCCAACAGGGTATGCCCTTGAGAAGAAAGTGCTGGGAAGGGACGGTGCTGGCTCAGGTCACAGCCTGTTACGTCCCTGGGTAGTTGTAACTTCGGACAGCGAATATGGGAGCATTAAGCTATTTTGGCAACCTTTGGATTTTACTACGGCCCCTGCATATTTTCCACAGGCTGAGCATGAGTTTGCCAGAGAGATGGTGGATCCCATACCTGGTAGCACCCTGAAGTCCTTTCCACACTACAGTTTACCAGATGGAGGTTGAATCCATCTGTCTGAGCTGAGGCAGCCTGACTCTGGCTCTGGACTCACATCCCCGCAGGGTGTCTGGCTCTGCAGCCTGGAGGAACCCTGGAGGCCTCTTGGGAGATAAACCTGACCCGCCCCACCCGTTGTCCTCACACTTGTGATACCTGGAATATTGGCAAGAGAGTCGCCTGTGGCGATGGGCACGTCTGAGTCAACAGCCCAGCTCGGAACCCCTCACTAGCCAAGTGACCACGGCAAAGGCCCTCCCTCTTGTGAACTTGATTTCTTCATTTGAACGACGGGCCGTGATACCCCCTCAAAGGTCCTTGAGGTGACGGATGTACACCAACGTTGCTTAACAGAGTGATACGCATGTGGCCGTGGACACGTGCCTAAGGAGGGAACTAGAAGGCACAGCTTGGGAATCTGGTGACACATCTCATTTAAACAAGCTTTCAGAATGAGAATGTAAGGTCTCCATTGACCTGTGATCCTGCAGAGATGACTTGTGAGCCGAGAGGTGCGGACTGAACACGCCGTTTTCTCTGCCTTGCACAAAACACCGCTCTGTTTCACACTTGAACACACAGCGGAGTCAGAAACCAGAGACCCCCGCATGTTTTATGGACTCGCCTTGCTCTTGAAATTGGCATTATAAAGAGAATTTTCTGGGCCCCTCATGTCTTCTTCCCCCACAGTCACAATTCCCCAGCTCCTCAGCAGGCCATCTGCAAAGGCTGCTATCATATGTCATGTTCCGTGATGCTTCCTGTGACCAGGATCTTTGGGCTCCCCTGTGACTGTCCCGGGCCAAGCCTGTCAGCCCGCACCTCTGTGATGACCCCTCCCCCCGCCGCTGCTCTAATGGGCTCTTTGTCCTGACCTGGGCGGCCTTGAAGAAGGAGGGGTGTGTTCATTAGATGGCCCTGACTTCCACCCCCTCCCCAGGCCCCACCCTCTGAGCTGGGTTGAGTCATGAATTCTGTGTTTTATGAAGTGTGGTTTTTCTCAGCAAGCTTTCTAAGAATGCCTCTGTCGTTTGAAAGTACTTTTGTTCAGGATATGTGGACTGGTTTATCTAGCTTTGTTTGTGGTCAAAACTGTATTATTTATTTATTTATTTTTGCTGTGTATGAGTGTATTTTTCCCTACCACATAAGTGTTCTTTAACATTTGCACACAGTAACATTAACTCTTTGGGGTGTATAGTTCTCACAGTTCTACATACTTAAACCCATGTCTAGATTCTTAAAACCACGACCACACGCAGGATACAGAGCAATCACAGCATCCCAAAGAATCCCTGACCCGTCCCCTACCCCTGCCCTGGCAACTGTTGATCTGTTTTTTGGTCCCTGTCATTTTGCGTTTTCCAGATTGTCACATAAATGGAATCACACACCTTTTGTTACTGGCTTCTTTCAATTTTTTAAATATATACTTAATTATAAGATAAATGCCACAAGGATGCTAAAAGCTAGGCAGAGATTTCATTTTTCTTGCTGCATTAAAAATGAAATCAAAGTGATCAAGCTGCTGTTTAGACCAGGTGGGAAAGCCAGATTGTGGAGGTCCCATGGTGGGACTGAGACCGAGGGGAACCTGCTGTGTGTGCCAAGCAGGCGCCCAGAGGGGGACGATGGCACTCACAGTGACTGACGGTCCACTCTGTGCTGGCACTGCCTGGGGCCACACCGCCTTTAATCTGCACACAAACTCTGCATGTCCTGTCTTCTTTAATCTGCCAAAGAGGAAAAATGGTCAAAGAGGCTAATATGCTGTCCCAGGTCATGTGTTAGAAGCGGGTTGGGCTGGAAATCAAACCCAGTCCCTCCGATTCTCCTCACTGCATTCCCAGGACCAGCTCTGGCTCAGCAAATGCCTCCTACTAACGCTCTGGGGTCAGATGGTTCCTGAGAACCTGTCTTGAAATTGGCATTATAAAGAGAATTTTCTTGGACACCAGCAGATGTAAGTCCAGCTCCAGGACTAACAGACCTCTGACAGTGGAGAAGCACTGACCTCCTCCCAGGGCCTCGGTTTCCTCATTGTGTAATGGGATGGTGCCAGAGAGATACTGCATATGCTGCTCGGGGAGTCTTTTTGGCTCTGTTCTGCAGGTCCAGTCAAAGTGGAATCAGAGCTGGCTGACCATGCATCCTTCCCCGCGCCAGGGCCCAGGGGAGCCCGCCATCCTCCAGGCCCTTTCTGGCCCAGCTCTCTAGGGCTGGCACTGGAAGTCAGATGCCTTTGCAGTCATTCTATGGAGCAGTTCTCCTTTCCTTTCCAAGGGCAGACCTTCAGATGGCTCCTTTTCTTCTCTTCCTACAGATCCTAGGACATTCTTGTCTAGATGGAAAACATGGCAAATAGTATAACTTACAAGCTTAATCTGTTTAGTATGAAATCGAGGAGCTTGAGCTCAGCTGGCTCTGGGCCTACAGTTCATTTTAGACTGTTTTGCAAAAAAAAAAAAAAAAAAAATGTGTTAGGGTCAGCAAATCCTTTCCCTCCAGACTTCCTCTTAATTTTTAGACCCCTTTGTACGTCAAGGGAAATGTAAGTCTTATGTCTTCAACCCATTTACTCTTCAGTCACTAAAGCTGTTCTGAAAGAGTGATTGAAGGTTCGAACAGTTCTTTTCTCAGGACAGGAAGTTGCGTTGACTTCCTGTGAGCAAGCTCTGATTTCCAAAGATCTGAGAAAGGGCCAGAACTCCCAATCCAGCAGGATTGCCACAGACATAAGGAGTGCCTTCTTTGGCCAGTACTCACATTTTGGTTCTTTTAGATTCTGTGTCCCTTTGGAGAAACAACTCAGCAAGAGTCATTGATTTGTTTTTCCAAAAAACCGTCTTCAAAGCCAAATTGCCAACACAATTCAACAGAGGTACATAGACGTTTTTGCAGTGAATTACTCAATTGGGCAAATTCCCCGGGGTTCCTGTTTCTTTGCGGGTTTAGAATTGGATTAAAAGTCAAGGCAGGCTCTGACTTTGTCTGTAGCCTCCAAGGATCTGCAGATGTCTTGGTGTTGCTGAGATGATTTTCAGATTAGTCTGAAACAATCAGGTTAAGACAGGGGCTTACCCAGGAAAGGGACTGGGGTCACAGGAATGGAGGCAAATGTTATAAACACAATGGAGGTCTTAGTGACAGTGGTTCAAAGTTATTGATTTGACCCTTGTGTTTTCTGAGTAATGGGCTTCAGGCTTGGTTCTGGTTTTATTCCCACATGTGAGTTGCCTCTTCCTTCTGGTCTTCCCGTGAGGATGAAACCACTGGCCTGAGAGCTGCAGAAGGCCCGGGAGGGGCCCTGTCTATATTGTTTCTTGTTGTATCCAACTTAGAACCTGGAATACAGTTGTTGCTCAATTGTATATTTGTCAAAAGGAGGAATGAATTAATGCCCTTTCACTTTTATTTCCTGTAGAAAAGATCTCAGGTAACTAAGCCTCCTCACTCTTCAGCTCCCCTTTTCTGGTGTTAGTCCCAGAATTTCCCTGTCCAGACTTCAGACTGCTGTAAAGCATGTCTCCTTTTGTAAATCAGCTATGGAACGTGCCTAAGAGCTTTTGAGTTTGAAATTCTCAAGGACCTGTCTATTGGCTACTTCCAGGTTCCCCCTGATACTTAGATGGAGACAATTTCTTTATTAGCTGGACATGGAGGGATCTCCATGTCCTAGATCTATAACTTCACCTGCCAAACTGAGATGGGGAGACAATGATGAGACCAGGGGAGCGGAGTGAATCTGGCCTAACAAGAAAAACAGGCCCAGGTGTCATGGCACAGTGGGCGTAGGCAGCAGTGGGACAGACAATACGGGGGCAGTCCTGGCACCCAGAGATATGAGTCTTGGAAATTAGTGTATGATGGTTGCCCACAGGGTGGCAGGCGTGGATGACATTTAGACTTTCAGTAAGGCTGGTTGGCAAGTGGTAGACTGGCCCTAGACCCCTAGCAAGATTCAGAGTGAGGTCTCTAGCCTTGGGGGGCTACTCTCTCAGGCAAAAATTAGCTCTAACTCAAGAGGTGCTGGCGTTCTGTTGAGACTCATCTCTTAGGAACAAGGCAAGTTACCAGAAGGAATAAGAAATCCAGTTACCAGAAGTAGAACACAAGGCCAGAGCTGGACCAGCAGCAGGTGTGACCCCCAACTCAGCCCTAAGTGAATAGTTAGGACTGGCTAAAAGCCCCTGTTGGAAATCAGGACTGGAGTGTGAAGAGGAGAGAGGCGGAGGCAGCCTGAAACAGGACAGGCACATCCTCTCCGCACCCAGCTTCTCTTCTCACTTGGGTGGTTACTACTTAACATGCTTGACTATTTAGAAATGAAATCAGAGCACAAGAGAAGGACCATACCTCTTCCTCACACTCCAAATCCTTCTTGGAGAGAGAGGACTTTCAAGCAGCACATGGATCGCCTTTTGCTCCACGTGCAGACTCTGGGTCACCTGTCATGGCATGGCTGGGGCTGATCATGGGCTGCTGCTGGGATGGAAACAACCAGTCAGTCTGCGGTTGTGGATACTTCACTCTGCTGTCTTTGATCTTCTCCAGTTTAGTGCTCATGAGAGCCCTGAGAGGTGGGACCCCCATTCGTTGTTTGTAGGTGGGAATACAGATATATGTAAGTAAGTAAGTGAGAAGATGAGCAACTGGTCAGAGGCTCAGTGTGCTCGGTGTTCGGCTCCAGGGATTCACAGCACGTCCACCTGCTCCGTGTGCAGCCCACATCGTCTTTGCCAGTTGAACTCCCCCAGAGTCCAAACACTCAGTTCCTGCATCACAATCACAGCTGTCCCAGGTGCATCTGCCCACAGTCTCCAGAGGGATCCAGGCTCCCGTGGCTGCAGCCACCACAGGTTGGCCTCGTTATTCCCATTTTTGTGTAACCCAGTTGCTGCTGCCCTGTGTCCAGCCCTGGCTCACCAATTCCTATGGCCCCAGCATTGCCTGGGGGTTGTCCTACCTCTTCCTCAGGAGGCTTAATGCAACTGGGACAAACTCACAGGGAAATGACCCCTTGCCGTCCAACACGAAGCTGTGAAGGCCAGAGGCGGACTCTGCAAGGGATTAAGTGTGCTTAGGGGAACTTTCCAGGCAGCCAAGAAGTTCTCGGAACATGCAGAAACCCTAAGGTATACATCCCACATTCTAAACCTCAAACAATAAAATTGGAAATAAACAGAAAAGCCAGGACCTAAAAGCACCTAACTACAAGGAATCTAAAAAGATTTTTCTAAATATCAACCAGGCAGGGAGGAAATTCAAAGAAAGTAAGAGCATTTAAGAATATAATTACAATGTAGATACTCTAACAAAGTGTGAGGACTCAGGCCAAACACTTTCTCAGAGGGAAAGTCATTTCTTTAGATGGCAATTTTAATAAAAATGCTAAAGGAGCTTTAATGACCTAAAAAGTTCACAAAGAAACAAAGATGCTGGTTCACAGGACAAAAGGGGAAAAAGAAAGACAAATGACACAGAAAAAAGTGAATTAGAAGGAGAGACAGCAAATTAATATGGGTTAATTCCTTGAAAAAATATGTTTACCAAATTCATAAGGAACTATTTTTAATAGAAAAAGGGAGAGAGAGAGACAGAAAATAGAAGCTGACAAACTTAGAAACGAAAAAAGACTGATGAAAATTCAGAGCAATATAAGGGTTTGAGGCCATGGCCCACACTTTGAGAAAGCTAATGGTGGGCTTTGGAGCCAAACTGCCGGGTCCGAATCTCGCCGTTCCAAGTAGCTTAACTTCTCGTTCTGCCTGTTTCCTCCTGTAAAATGGGAAAGGATAATGATAACCTGCCTCTTATGGGTTTTGTAACGTTTGAGTGAGTTACTCTAGGTCATTTATCGGAACATTACAGTGGCAGAGTCAGGGAGAGAAGCCTGTGACGATACTAGTCACAAGAGCCCATGGCAGCCCATGAGTCCTGGACTATTCTTATCCCCATCTTACAGAGAAAGAAACCAGGACCAAGAATGGTTAAGAAAACTGCCCAGGGTCATCCAACGTTTTTGGAAAGATTTTTCCAAACTGGGGGAGGACAGTAGAACTGTCATAGGGTTGAAGGAGCTGAGGATGTTTTCCCTGAAGAAGAGAAGACTCAGGGTGGCATGTCCCACATGCCCTGGGGAATAGCTGATACCCTTGAGTATAAGCTAAAGGGAGGTACATTGTGATGGTTAATTTTACCTGTCAACTTGACTGGGCTTAGGGATGCCCAGATAGCTGGTGAAGAATTATTTCTGGATGCATCTATGACGAAGAGATTAGCATTTGAATTGGTGACCCAAATAAAGAAGATCCACCCTCACCAATGCAGGGGCATCATCCAATCTGCTAAGGGCCCAAATAGAACCAAAAGGTGGAGGAAGGATGAATTTGCTTTCTCTGCTTGAGGTGAGACATCCATCTTCTCCTGCCCTTGGGCATAGGTGCTCCCGATTCTCGAGCCCTTAGGTTTAGATAGCTTGGACACCATTTCCCTTGGGCCTTCAGCTTGTGGATGGCAGATAGTGGGACTTCTCAGCCTCCATAATCACGTGGGCCAATTCCTCATAATAATTTCTTTCTATGCATCTACACATATCCTATTGGTTCTGTTTCTCTGGAGAACCGTGACTAATACACACATTCAATACAATATGAGCGTGGTGATTTAAATGTTTGCACATTTAATCACCAATGTCTGGTTTCTTGAGTATTTTCCCCTTTCTCCCTCAGCTTCCGAGTTTGTGGGTGACGAAGAAATGGTCCTTCCTGACTTTTGTGTTTCTCAAAACCATAGTCTGTTATGGAGACCACATCTTGTACTTCTGAGAGAAAAATTGTTATCACTGAGGAAAAGAAGGACTTCTTGATGAATGGATAAAGAAGATGCTTTACACATACACGATGTAATATTACTCAGCCATGGATAGACCTGGAGCTTATCATACTAAGTGAAGTAAGTCAGACAGATATCATATGATATCGCTTACATGAGGAATCTAAAAAACGATGATACAAATGAACTTATTTACAAAACAGAAACAGACTCACAGACTTAGAGAACGAACTTATGGTTACCAGCGGGGGAATGGTCGGGGGAAGAGATAGATTGGGAGTTTGGGATTGACATGTGCACACTGCTATATTTAAAACAGATAACCAACAAGGACCTACTGTATAGCACAGGGAACTCTGCTCAATATTCTGTAATAAGCTAAATGGGAAAAGAATTTGAAAAAGGATACATGTATATATATCACTGAATCACTTCGCTGTACACATCATTGTTAATTAAAAAATAAATGAAAATAAATTACAAAATAAAAATAAAATGAAGTCTACTTCTAGAGGCTAGAAAAGATCTTTGTTGGTTGAGGTAGGCATGGAGGGGGTGGGCATGTGGAGAGACCAGGGTACGTGGTGAGAATGGAGATGCCCACTTCTTGGGCAGAGTCTGCTGGAGCTTCAAGGAGGCATTGAAGCCCCACAGAGTAACTGAATGCTTAGAGGCACCACTGACAGCCTGACAAGCTTCTTGTGCCCAGCATGCCTCTCAGAGACACAGACAGATTCCTGGAATGCCCAGTGATGGCACAGGTGAGCTGATGTCAACTTGGGATCTGCAGGACCCACAGCAACAGGCAGGAGGGGGCCTCAGTGGATACTTGTGTGGACCCAAGATTAGCAACAGATGAGACTGTGTCCATCTTGGCAGACATCCAAGTAGACACAGCTCAAGGTTTGGGTGCTGCATTGCTTTAAGCCCCTTCCTAAACATAATCACAACCCTGGGGGGAAAAGAGAGGACCTCAACTGATAGAATTTAATTTTTCCATAACCTTAATAGCACGAGGCTTTCAAATAGAAATTAAGTAGAATTGGGTATATAGACTGAGAGTCTGCCTTCCATGTTAAGAAACAATTTTTTGCCCACTAGTTAGAGGTATTAAATGTAGATGGTGCTCTGTCACTGAAATGTTCCAGAAGGGACTGGATAAGCCTTTGCTGAGGATGCCTAGAAGGTGGCCTGTCTAGAGACTGGCCCACCTAGAGACTCTGTGATTGTATGAACTCAAACAGGTAGAACGATGACAGCTGGCAAGAGGGACTCAGGGAGAAGCCTGGAATTTTCTGACTCCAAAGTATTTCCTCCTAACCACCTAAAACTCATGGTCATTGATTCATTTCTGAGGGAAATAACCATAAAATATATGAGGTTGATGAAGGGAGATACGGAATTTGGGAATAGAAGAGAAGGTGATGATGGCAAAGAGAGGTTCTGTGTGGGTCACTGAGAGGGGGTGGCCGGCATGGGGACAATCCTATAGCATGTGTGACTAAATGGGGTTTGCACAGTTGAGAGGGGCTAGTAGGTGTGTGAAAGTAGGTGTGCTGTAGGGGAATGATGGCATGGGGTGTAGACTATGAGGACGATTAATGGCAGACGTGTGAGGGGGTACATGATGTGGGTGTCTGCAGGAGAGGATGAGTGGGGTGTGCAGTTGGGAGTGACTGTGTGTAGAGCGTAAGGCATACTGTCCTGGGGTGTGTTGGTGGTTTCCTCTGTGAAAAAGTAGCCCCCTTAGTGGGTATTTGGAATTGTACCAGATTAATTTTTTTTAAATGACCTAACTTGGCCTTCTATAAGCTTTATCTTTTCTTTTTAAATTAAATTAAATTTATTTATTTTTTATATAGCAGGTTCTTATTAGTTATCTATTTTCTACATATTAGTGTATATATGTCAATCCCAATCTCTCGATTCATCCCCCCGACCCGCTCTCCCCGCTTGGTGTCCATACGTTTGTTCTCTGCATCTGTGTCTCTATTTCTGCCTTGCAAACCTGTTCTTCTGTACCATTTTTCTAGATCCCACATATATGCGTTAATATACAATATTTGTTTTTCTCTTTCTGACTTACTTCACTCTGTATGACAGTCTCTAGATCCATCCACGTCTCTGCAAATGACTCAAGTTCATTCCTTTTTATGGCTGAGTAATATTCCATTGTATGTTTGTACCACATCTTCGCCATTCATCTGTTGATGGGCACTTAGGTTGCTTCCATGACCTGGTTATTGTAATTAGTGCTGCACTGAACATTGGGGTACATGAGTCTTTTCGAATTATGGTTTTCTCTGGGTATATGCCCTATATGTAAGCTTTTTCGATCTGAGGATATCTGTCTTTCTTCAATTCTGGAATATTATCAGCTACTAACTCTTTAAATATTGTCTCTCTTTTTTTTTTCTTATTATGGAACTCCTGTTAGCTGTGTGTTGAAGATTCTTAATCTATCCCCCATGTCTATTAACTTCTTTGTCATATTTTCCAACTCTCTCTTTTTTTTTGTTCTCTTTACTAACTAGGTTATTAGAAATTTTTCATAGTTTGGTTTTCTCAATCATCACTACTCTTTGATTCTGTTCAATTCTCTGTTTATCTCGTCTATCCTCATTTGTTTTTGTTTCAATGACTATAATTTCCACTTCCAGATTTCTAATTTTCTTGTATGCGCCTGTTCTATTTTATAGCCTCTGATATTCGATTCATAACCTCCTATTCTTATTTTATGAACGTATTCCTTCCTTTGTCTCTAGCAGAATTTTAAGCTTACCAATTTCAAAGTCCTTTTCAAATGACTTTTTACTGTCATTTTCTCTGGAGATTAGTTCTCCCATTTATTGGATTTGTTAACTGTCATTCACAGTGTTATACTTTCTTGTTTGTTTCATACTTTTGGCTTTGAGACTCATCTTTCTGTGGGTTTTATTTTTCTGGTTATTATTTTAAAAGTTTTCTTTCCAAATTCTCTTCTTACTGCAGAGTGGTTTTCCAAATTCAGCCAGGCTTCCTGTGGTCTGCATCTCAGAACAAAGTCTTATGAAAGGGCTCAGGATTCTTGCCCTTTGGGAAGTTTAAGTCCCAGCCCTGGGCCTGTGAATGCATCAAGTTGCACAATTCCAGGGGCACCATTTACATGGAATACAATGTCAACAGGGCCCCCTAGAATTGTGCAATAAGATGGCCCTCATGGCAGCCCATTTCCAATCTTGAGATATCTCTCCTCTTATCTTTCACTTCTTGCAAGTACCACTTTTCTGAGGCTCAGAGAAGATAAATCATTTACTTAAGGAAATTCACCAGGAAGTGGTCAAAGGTCATGCATTTTTCTGCTACAGTGTGCTGCAACCCAGAGCTGTTAAAGAACATTATAGAAAATAACTGGGTCCTTGAAATTTAGCATTGAAGGTATTTCTAGGATCCAATGAAAATATATTCCTCACATTTTCCCATGTGTGTGCATGTTTGTGGAGAAGGAGGATGATGAGAACACACTAGGTGGGACTTTACTGCCTCCAGACTGCCCCATGTCTGCTACAATTGCTGGAGGGACTGAGTCTCGAGAGGACATCAGAGCTGAGGCTACGTGTGTCCAGGGAGACTTGTCTGTGATTCTTGCCCCTGCTTCCACCACTACTGAGATTGAGAAGGGCTACTCTCTTCCAGTCAGAACTCTCTCTGGATTTCAAACAGCCCTAGGGTTGTGTTATACAGTTATTGGATGTGATTTTCCAAAACCACGCTTCACTTTGAGTTTCCATCACTGTCAGGCAGCCCTCCCCACTGTTTCTGAGGGAGAGGATTGAGCCCATCTGAAGACTTAGCAAATATATGCATAAGTCTTTGCACATTTCCCTTCCGACATATGACCTAATGGGTTCAGTAACCCTGGAAATATTTGATCTTGGTGCCATGAGTCCCTAGGGTCACTGGTTTACTGGAGACCAGTGCTTGAAGTCCTGCTAAAACCTAATCACCAAAGAAAAGATCTCAAACTTACCATGGGAACTGACTGCATGTTCAGCCAATCAGATTTTGGGAGGCAGGTTCAAGCCCCCTCCTTTGGGTACGTCTGTCATATGGAGTGAGAGAGCTGCCTGGTGGGTTTTTCCCATGCTTAGCATGGTGCCTGACACACGGATGACTCTCAGTGACTAAAGGGGAACCCATGATAATAGACCTATCCATTGTTACCACTCAAGAATGGCAAAGGGATAAGGAACAAAATAGTTCATTTTCAGTGGATCCAATCCAAAAGATGACAATCTGCATGCACTCTGGGTTTTCAAAGTAGATAGAACTGCTTTTCTAAATGTTTTAGGTCTGGAAAACTTCAAAGGTACTTGGCCAAGGAAATCTGTCTTAATTTTTAAATCCTGGTCTATTTGAAGAGAAATGCAAGCTCCCTGTTTCTAATTCATTTATACTTGATTTGTCAAAACACTCTTTTGTAAGAGGTATTTGTTGTCCAAAAATCCTTGTGACCCCTGCTGGAAGGACTGCATCCTAAGGCAGGGAATTAGTTCTGGGCAATTGTCCTCAGCCCTAACCCTCATTTCAGATCCATGTCTCATCCCCCTGGAGGGCTCCAAGGTCCTAAACAGGACTGCCTGTCTTTCCCCCTCTTTGAGAAGTAGACAGGGACTTTAAAAGAAGAGCCTGTGGCTGGTCGTCCCCAGATCCCCAACCAAGTCTTAGAGGTTTGGCTAAAAACCTTCAACACCCTTCCCAGAGGAGAGTAAATAGAGCCTTGTAAAAATACAGCATTTGTGTTCCTTTGACTTTATGAAGTTTATATACTTGAAGTGTAGCATGATAAATGAATGTGTTTTTCTGTGGTTACCTCTATTTGGTCTGTTGTATGAGTCTGCATTCATTCGGATGATATCTAAAATGACAAATCATCCTTTTAAAAAATATTTTTAAGTTGAAGAATTTACATGTAGTGAAATGTACAGGTCTTAAGCGCATATATTGAGGAGATTTGACAAATGTGTACACCCATATAATCAACAACCCAATCAAATTATACAGTATTTCCATCACCCCAGAAATTTTACTTGTGCCTCCTTCCAGTAAATTCCATTATCTGTACAGCAGCTGCTGTTCTGATTTCTGTAACTGTGGTGGGAAGCTTCTAAGATGGTCCCCAAGGATGCCCACTTTGGTATTTATGCCCTTGTGTATCCCCTCCGCTGGTGTATGGGCTGCACCAAGTTACATGCTAACCCTTCTGAGGGTAGAGTAAGTTATAGAGACTGCTAGACCTGTGTTTCTTGCCATCTCTTGCACTCTCTCCTGTACACCCATCTCTGGGGGAAGCCAACTGCCGTGCGACAGGCCCATTAGGAGAGGCCCATATGGCAAGGAACTGATGTCTCCAGCCCACAACCGTCAAGCACCTGAGATCTGCCAACAGCCACACCAGTGAACTTGGGAACAAACAGTCCTCCAGTCAAGCTTTGAGATGACTGCAGCCCTGGCCGACGCCTTGAAGCAGCCTGTGAGAGAGTCTAAGCCAGAGACATCCTGACCCTCAGAAACTGTGTGATAATACATGCTTGATGATTTAAGCTAATGAGTTTTGGCATAATTTGCTATGCAACAATAAATAACTAACACAACACTGTGGATTTTTTTTGCTCCTGAACTTCAGGAAAATGAAATCATACAGTATATATTCTTTTTATGCTTGGCTTCATTTGTTTAACAGAATGTTTGCAAGTTTCATTCATGCTGTTGTATGGATCAAGAGTTCATTCTTTTTCAGTGATGAGTAAATTTCATTGCATGAATATGTGACAATTTAGTTATCCATGTCCTGTTGGTAAACATTTGGGTTGTTTCCAGTTTTATGCTTTTTTGAATAAAGGTGAATAAAGCTGCTATGAACATTCTTGTACAAGTCTTTCTTTGAACATATGTTTTCATTTTTCCTGGGTAAATACCTAGGAGTCCAATTGCTGAGCCATTGTTGATTAATCTAAGAAGAAACTTCAAAATAGGTTCCAAAGTGGCTGTACCATTTTGAACTTCTTTGTGCAAAAGTATCTATTCAAGGCTTCCTCCTACTTATTTTTTCTTCTTTCTCAAGCTTCTTTAGGTGGAAACTTAGATTGCTGATTTTTAAATCTTCCTTCTAATATAACTATTTAATGGTATAAATTTCTCCCAAAGTACTGCTTAATTGCACCCCACAAATATTTGTATGTTGCATTTTCAAGTATCATTCAGTTTAAAATATTTCCTAAGTTCCAAATTTTCTTTCTTCTCTGGTGATAGGTTATTTTCTAAGTATACTACTTAATTTTCAAATATTTGGGATTTTTCTATTTACTGTTACTGATTTCTAATTTTACTACAGTCAGAGAACATACTTTGCTATGTTTCAATCTTTTTAAATTTATTGAGGCATTTTATGGCCCAGCATATGATCTGTCTTATGACTATCCCAAGTCTACTTGAAGGTAATGTATATTCTACAGTTGTTTGGTGTAGTGTTCTCTCAGTATCAATTAAGTCAAGTTGGTTGTTAATTTTGTTCTAACCTTCTATACCTTACTGGAGTTTTAGGATCTAGTTCTATTAATTACTAAAAACAGGGTGCTAAAATTTCCAACTATAATTGTACATTTTTCTTTTTCTCTATTTGTCAAATTTGCTTCATGTATTTGAACTCTGAAATACTTCTTGTGTTGAAGTCTACTTTCCCTGATTTTAATATGGACATAGCTGCTTTCTTATGTTTCCTGTTTGCATAATGCATATTTTTCATCTCTTTACTTTCAACTTCTCTTGTGTATTTGTATGTCAAATGCATCTCTTGTAGTCAGCATACACTCAGATTTGTTTTATTTTCTGTTCTGCTAAGGTCTGCCTTTTGATTGGAGTGTTTATTCCAATTTTATCTAATACAATTATGGATATATTGGGTTAAGTCTACCATCTTGTTTCTAGTTGTCCCATCTATTTGTTTTCCTCTTATGTTCCTGCTTTTTGTCTTCTTTAAGTTAATTAAATTATCTTAGATAGTACATTTAAATTTCTTTGTTTGCTCTTTAGTTATACAACTTTGTATTAGTCTTTACTTGTTTCTCTAAGGGTAATGATATGTAGTCTCAACTTCCAGTCTACATAGAATTAATATAGTAACTTCATGTAAAGTGCAAGAATTTTAAATACTCAAATTCCATTCCTTGGGCTATTATCCTCATAAGTTTTTCATCCTTATATGTAGTAAATATAATATAATTTAACATATAGTAAATATAACATATAGATAAAGAGAGAATACAATGTTATCATTTTTGCTTTAACTAATTTATTGTTTAATAAAAATAAAAATATATATACTTTATGTATACAAAGTATATATAAAGTACATGTATTTGATATATACATAGATACATATTTGGTATATATAAATACCAAATATAATACTCAAAAAGAGTTTCCACATATATTTCATCCAGTTTTATAGTTATTTTCAGTAGGAGGACAATTTTAGAACCAGTTACTTCGTGATGACTAGAAGCAGAAATCCTGACTGATCATTTTTACATTTTGGTTCAAGGGCTCAATAATTTTTTTTCTAGCCATTTCCACTTACCTTTCAGTTTTGGCTCCTTGACATTTGTTTTTGGAGAGCAGTCACTCTCTAGCTCAGACATGAGCTACTAGAAATGTAGTTGGTGCTGTGGAAAGAACACGGGCTTTGGGAAAATCTGACTTCAAATCCTAGTTTAGTAATTTTAGTAACTTATGACTTAGGCTAATTAATTAATCACTGTGAGTTTCAGTTTTCTCATCTAAAAATGGAGGCAGAAATAATAATATGAATACTGGTACTGCTGAAAGCTAACATTTATAGAATGATCACTCTGTGCCAGGAATTTTTCTAAGTGTTTTAAACTTAAAGTTTCTTTGTGAGGATAGACATAATGATATGTGTAATGGTCAAGTGGCCCTGGGGATTGGGAAGAGAAATATGAAAGATTCTGGGACTCAAGTGGGTCCAACAGCCCTAATGACCAATCTTTGCCTGAATGTTATCACCTGATGCTCAGTCCTCATCATTATGGTACCATTTTGTCCTCATGATCAACCAGGGAGATGATAAGCCTCGTGGAAGCATGAGTGACTGAATGAGTCCCAGATGTGGGCACACTAATGCGTTACGGGCATTGCTTGCTAGTTTTCTGCCAGAATATACTGGTCATGGGATTAGACCCATTACAACATCTCAGTAATATTTGTAGTGCCATTAAATGTTTGAACGATTAAAACTTTGAGACATAAATAAATCATGGAATGCAGGACAATTAATTAATACTTTCCTGTATCATTGAATTTTGTTTTCTTATTACTTAGCAAAGTAGAGAGTAGCAGCTTTCTTGACCAAGACTGTTGAATAAACCTCAAAGTTTGTATCAGTCAGTATAGTCTAAGTTACATTTCAGTAACAAACAATTTCTGAATCTCAACAGTTTGTTTCTCGCTCATGTTACATGTCAAGTTCAGGGCAGGGAATTCTGCTCATTGTAGCTTCTCAGGGATGTGAGGTTATCAAGATTACTTTTCTACATGTGCTTTCATAAGCAATGAGACAGGGGAAAAGGAATAGAACCCACTTTGCTGTCTCTTAAGGGCTGCTGCACATTTCATTGACTAAGCAAGTCATTTATCCATACATAATAACTTTATGAGGGTAGAAAAATTTTAGTATATATCCAGGGAGGTGGACCCTATTGACTACACTATATTTTTATGAGTTTCACCAAACCAGCCTGAGCCATTTCAGCCACACTTTCATTTGGCAGCCCCTGATATTCACAAGTGTTTTTGCCAAAGAACCATCATGCTTTTAAAATTATTATTTGTCTCTTAGGCATACGGTCCATGTTTTCTCCTTAAGACTCTCATAACTAAAAAGAATGTCATTTCAGCCAGAGCCTATGTCCAACTCCATCTTTTCTAACAAAGATTTTCGAAACCATGAAGTTGCATTTTAGCCAATGAAAAAAGACATCAAGCTTAAAAAGTTAAAACGTTTGTCACAAAACCAAACTGTGTGCTTTCTTTGGTTTCTAATTATTTTGAAAGTTTCTTAAGTTAACTAATGATTACAATGCCATATAAACCTTAATTCATTTGTATATTAAATCAACAAATTTTTTCTGCCACTAACAATTGTCATCAAATTTTCTTACATTGCATATGTAATAGAGAGATCACAGAAAGGTCAAGCTTATTACTATGTAAGATGTAGGGATCATACATATATGTGTATATATATAATATACTATATTATATATACACACACACACACACACACACACACATCAATGCAATACATACATTTTCTTCTTGTTTTTTTGAGTGCACAGCACATTTTTACAAACTTTACAAGCACTGTTGTGGACAATGGGACTGTGTTAGCTACATCAGCTTTATGGGTATAGAACCTGTGCAGCCCCACTGGGCCCTGTGTTCAGAAGGGCCCCATGTTTGGTTTAAAGCCTGCTGTTGCTGTCTTGAGATTCTTAATAGCTTTTTTACAAGGGGCCTCAAATTTTCTTTTTACACTGGGTCCCCCTTTACAAGGGGCCACAAATTTTCTTTTCTTTTCACAGATTATGTAGCCAGTCCTGTGGATGGGGCACTGACTACTCGTCTGTTTTCTTCATTGCCAGATGTGAAAACTGAGGTTTCATGAGGCGGCCATCACCTGCAGTTGGGAAGTGGAAGATGGAAGGGGCCAGTCTAGCTGGTGCTTTTTTTTATTGTGCATGGAGTTAGCCAAGTACTGTATTTGAGTTTGGGGGAGAGACATAATTAATTTCAACAGTTTTCCTTGAACCAATAAACAAATGTTCCCCTCACCAGGAGAGTCCCTTCCTGGGTTCCTGCTGTGGGTCTTTTTGAGGCCTATTTCCAGCAACAGCAGACTTCTCACTACCTCCCATCCTGGGACTGGCCAGGGCCCAACATGTTGAAGTTAAAGTCAGCTGGTATTAAGGAAGTGAGGGGACAGAGCCAGCTTATGTACTGACAGGTATAACAGCCTCCAGATTCAGGTGGGAAAGCCTGGATGATAGGGAGCCCCATCTAGGCATTCTGGGCACCCAGAGCTGCTGCACTCACATCTTGAGGCTAGGACACGGGGCTGCATTATCCATACCACCAGGCTGATGCTAGTGGTAAGGGCTAGAGGGGACCCCTGCTCTCTACCTGACTCTCACTCCAGGAGCCCCCTTCTCACTTCTGCCACTAGAGACTACTTCAGGGGATTATTTATGAGAGCAGTTTTACGTTATGTGGGCCAATCGTAAGAAGTGAAATTTACCGTGAGTTCCTGGCAGGTGAAAGGAAGGTTCTCCTCCCACCAAGGCCCCTGGCACCTGAGTATCTTACCTGTAGACCTGGAGTTTGCCCCAGGATGGGTGTGGAGGGCAGGGGCTGGGGGTTGCAGTGGCTGAGCCTATGTTATGCACCTGGCTGTCATTCTCCCTGCTTCCTGCTTACACAGTCACAGGCTGTCAAGGCCCTCACAACCCCATAATCAACCCAGTGGTCCCCATCAAGCAGATACTCAGCCTGGATGGGACTGGGGTGGGGAGGCACTTACTCCAGAAGCAGCACAGTCTACTTCAGGACAGCTCTGACAGTAAGAAAAACCTTCCTTACTGTGATGACTTTGGAAGGGGTCAGCTTGGATGAGCCAAACTCCTCTTTCCAGAATTCACTTTCAATTATGTTTCTGGTTAGAGTGGGTCATAGGAAGATTCTTGGGAGACTAGGAGGGTTGATGGGGAAGTAGTAGCAGACACTTTTTGCTGCTGGCCATTGATTTACCAGGATGGTGTGAAGCCACAGCCTGACCTGCTCCTCCGACTTCTGGGCCAAATACGTGTTTAACCTCATGACGGAGGGCCCAGCTTCTGCAGGCCCGTGTCATTATGTCAGAAGCAACAAGAGTGGACACGGTTTCAGCCCAGCCCCCCACGTGTAGGCTCTGGCCTCCTTGTGACCTTCCCTCCTGACAGCCTGCCCCGTGGACTGCAAGCTCCAGCATCAGCCTTGAGGACAGCAGCCTTGCAGAAACAGCTTAGCCAAACCACCTCCCACAACTGGGTTAGGTCAGTTCCCTGCAACAGAGCATATGTCTCCTATTGGTTCTGCTTCTCTGGGTGAATCCCAATATTACACTTCGGTCACACTGGAATTGGGATCCCTTTAACTTGCACCTGTGGGCCCTAACTTGACTTCCGGATATCATAAGGAACAAGTTATCCTCCCTCTGCATCAGTCCTCTGTCTGCATTTGCTCTTCTTCAGCCTAGAGAACTTTGGTACCTTCAGATGACTTACTCAGAAGCGTTTGAGCCCTTTCCATAGCTGGTGCTCTCATGTCCAGTCCTGTTGTCATAGTAGGACACCTAGGGACCGAGCCTGACTGTTCAGGTGAGACCTTTGCTTCCTTAAGTCCTTATCACAGGTAGTGCCTGACCTTATCTCTGGGTTAGGCACTACCAGGATCATCGTTAGGAATGACCATGGCATCTATGACAGTATATGTCTGTCCCTAGACAACTACTGTGGGGGGATAGTTATAGGATTTGCTTATAAATTTCTGTGAGCTTCTAAGACCTGGGTGAGTTTGACTTCAAAATGGAACTAGCCCTTATCTGATTTCCCTGAAGCAGTCTGGGAGCAAGCACAGGAGCTCACTGAGTTATGGAAAGTACCATTTTAGGACATTGTAGGAACTGGCCCTCCCCATTCCCTGTGGTTTCGTATTGGCCTAGAGACTCTTCAAGATGTGAGGTGAAAGGCCAAGAAATCAGTTCCTCCTACTTTTTCAGCTGAAATTACACATTATCCTGGGTTAGCAGTCCTCACTGAGGGCTGGGGAACTGAGTATGATAAACTGCCAAGTTATCAACTCCCCCCCTCCCCAGCCCCCCATTCATCCCAGCTTCTCCTAGACTCTGCCCTCTGGTGGGAGAATCAGGAAGAATGGGCAGGACACCACTTGTCAACTGGGCCATGCCAGGCCATCCATGGGGTCTGCTGGGGCCAGCAGGGCAGTAGCTCTGATGCCTCTTCCTTCCCCATCATTCTCCTGTCCCTTTCTCCTGCCTCCCAAGCCTGAGCCCTTCTGGAAGGCGAGAGAAGTTTAGCCTCAGCTTGTAGTGCTCCTACCTGACCTCACTACACTCAGTTTGCTGCCTCATATGTCCTGAAAAAGATGGTTTTCTCAACTAATTTTTCTTTGTCCCACACCAACCAGTAGACCTCTTTTCATGAGGGCACGGCTTTGGGGGCAAATGTAAGTTTGAATCCAGGTTCTGTCATCTGCTAACTGGGTGCCTTTGGCAAGTGAATGACACCTTTGTGTCCCAGTTACATGGACACAATCATGGCCATGAGGATTATTTGTGAAGCTACCTGGTGGAGGTACCTTATAGGCATTATAGGTACCATTATAGGTACTTATATACCCTATAGGCATCTGGTACACATAGGACCCCTCTCTTCCTTTTCTTACCCTCCTAGTCCAACCATAGTCGCTCAGTAATTCCCCCCTCACACCCCTGACCAAGGACACTGCTCTCTTCCAGGCAAGGGGAGCCTGGGGCTCAGGGGCCTCAAGCTGCATACCCATGGATTCCTGAGTGTGTGCAGGACTTTTGGACCAACTGAAGTTCCTTCCCCAGGAGGCCAGCAAAACAGAGTCCATGACTCCTAAAGCAATTCTTCCAGGAGGTGCTGCAGTTCCAGAAACAACTTACCCCATTTCACAGAAAAGTTTATCCTGCGATCAAACTGTAAGTAATACAACAGCCTCTTCTACCCCAAGCTGCTGAAGCTTATGATAATAACTCTGTGATTTAAAAAAAAAAAAAATCGTGTTGACATATTTCTATTCCTGGCCAAGAAAAGAAAGGAGAGAAAATACAAATGCAACTTTTTTACCGGAGCTCGGGAGAAAGCTTGCGACTCTTTCTCCCCCGGTCAGCAGGATTGCTGGGCTGTGATGCTGTGGTCCCAGGGAAGGCAGGGCTTCCGCAGGGCTGGCTGAGCACTTTCCAGTACCCTTGACTTTGGTAAAAACAGTGCAGCGAGGACCAAGAATAGGCACGGATGAATGCAGACACAGGATGCTGGGAGTGTCTCCAGCTGGAATGGCCCAACACTAGGAAATGAGGCCTAGGATCTGCTGAGTCCTGCAGCTGATACATGTGTGGCCTGGGGCAACAGGCAGCCCCTCCCTGACTCTGTTTTCTCTACTGTGAAAAGCGTCACTACAATCTCAGTGAAATCTGAGAGGCAGGTGTCTGGTTTCTCCCTCCTTTGTCCCACTGGGGAGGATGGGGACCAGATATTGTCTCTGCCAGGGAGGAGTCTTTTCTTGCCTCCTGCACTTGTGAGACCTGTGGGTATCCTGGGGACCTGCCAGCCTTCCCCTGGCAACAAGAGCAGAGTACCAGCAGGGGTCAGCCCATAAACCCTGCAGGATCTGCAGAGGGCAGTGAGCTAGTAGGGAGAGGCCTCCCTCAAGAAGAATAGCACAAAGGGCCATTGTTTATCAAGCTCATGCCATGTGCCAGGCACACACTTCATCCTCACGATAGCCTTGGGAGGCTGGTGTGGAAAATAAGATCCAGAGAGGTTTGATCACATGCCCCAGGCATCCAGCCAGTGGACCGAGAGAGCCCTAACCATCTCCTGAGCTGCCTCCTCTGGAGGCAGCAGAAACCCCACCCCAAAAGGGATTCTGCGGATGGTGCGTGGGTGTGCTCCTTGCTGCAGACAACTTTCTCTGTCTCCACTCTGCTTTGTTTCACCCTCCCTGGGGTCAGAGGCTATGGATAAGAAGCACTGGGGAGTCCTGAGGGCCCTGTTGTCCAGGACTCTGCAGTCACGGGGCCCCTGCCTTCTCTAAGCCTTGGGCAGAAACCTACATGGAGATCTCCAAAGGACCAGGCATGGCACCAGCTCCTTATTCCACAACTTACCCATTATACTGATGGGCAAACTGAGCCCCAGAGAAATTCAATGACAGTTTAAGCTCACTCAACATGTGACTGTGCTTCTCTGCAAAGCTGACAGACAGGCCAACCCAGCCTTACAAGGGGGCAATGCTGACTTCATCCAGCCACTGAGCAACTGGGGGACCCCAATCAGAAAAATCACAGCAGCAGCGCTCATCTGACTATAGAGAAGATTTGTTAGGATAAGTACAGAATGTAAATTACACTTAAGAATCTTGATCTTCTCCCTTTGACAGAAGATTGTTTTCTTTTTCATCTCGGATCCTAATCCTCATTGTTGTGTATCCAAATAAATCTGTTTTGCATTATCAAAACAAAATAAAACACCAACACCTAGAAGGCACTTGAGAGATCAAGTAGGAACGAATGCATGCATTTGGTTTTATCGTGTGCCAGGCTCTGTTCTTCGCACTCCATATGCTGACTCATTTATCCTCACCACAGTTCTGTGAGGTAGGTACCATTGTCAGCTCCATTTCAGAGATGAGGTAACTGAGACTCAGAGCAGTGGGCTGGTCCATGGTTCCGTGGCACTGGTACTTGAACCCAGGGTTTGAGTTCTGATCGGTGGGTTCTGCAGCTTTGTTTTCCTCTCTTGGAGCCTGGAAGCAGAGTGGAGGGAGGCCTAGCCTGGCAGATGTGTGGAGAGATCTTTCAGGGCAGAATGCCACGGACTGTGGGAGGGTCTGGAGGTGAGAGGATGTAGCGAATTTTAAACCTTACATATTTCACTTTTAAAATCCTCCCCTGACGCTCTCCAGATGCAGGAAGTGGTGAAAGTGCACATTCTTCAAAAGCCATCCCAGGCGAATAATCTGACACTGAAACAGAAGGGAAAGCGGGTTAAGTGTTGGGGAACGTTTACCTGCAGTGCAAGGGCCATGCCTGCATGCGATGTCCTTTACCCGAATTCTGGGGAGGTCCTCCTGAGGTTGCTGCTGGCCATATGCACTGGTCAGACAATGTCACACTCACAGTTCTGAGATGTGAAACGCAGGGCAGGCCAAGGGGGCGCCCCCACCCCACCACTGACACACACAGAACAAGAGAGCCATGTGCCACAGACCTCTGATAATGCCTTCCAAGACAGTGTATTTTCTAAACAATGTCCAACAAATAATAATTCCAATTTCAATTCTCAATCAAAAAGTATCCCAAGCTGGCCTGGTCCTCTGGGCCTGGGATCCCAGCCATTCAGCCCACTTCACTGAGGCTGGAGCATGTCAGGGGCCAATGTGTCACCCCAGCCGCCAGAGTCGGGTCGGTAAGTGCCCAGGCTGCTGCTCAGCAGGCACAAGGGTCTGCACTGAGTCTTCAGGGTCGGGAGCAAGAAAGACCTGTTCTCTTTGGGGTTCTGAACGCCTCCTTGGAGCAGCGTGCTGTGGGAGCAGGGGCCCCGGAGCCCCTGCTGCCCGGACTTGGCTGAGGTCACAACCTCACTGGGCCTTAGTTTCCTCATTTGTCAAGCAAGGATCGTGATGCCTCCCTGGAGGATTCCTGAAATGCTGCTCTGGGGGCAGAAGGGGAATTGGGAGCCCAGATGGTCGGTGTCCTGGAGAGGAAGGAGGCAGAGAACAAGGACGGAAGCAAAGAGGTAGGAGAAAGATCCTCCGCAAGGGTTAAGGAGTCTTCACTGCGGAGGGGAAACCGGCTGCTTGGGGAAGTGGATTTTCCAAGATCAGTAGAGGGCGCCACCATCCACGAGCACGTGCGCCAGAGACCAGTGATCCTTGGCACCTAGCTCTCCTGCATCCCATGCCCAATTCATTTCAGGGCCAGTGTGTCACCCAAACCCTCAAAACCCACTCACCTCCCTCCGTGCCCACAACCTGTCTTGGGCCCACACCCCCTTCCCATGCAGCAGACGTATCAGGCTCTAAAGCGGACTCTTCCCCGCCCATCCCCTTCTGGGTTTATTGTTGCTTGTGGGATGGAGGATGGACTCCTTCCTTCTGGCCAGAGTCCATTTGTGGACTGCCCTGCCTTCCTTCCTAGCCCCTTTCCTGGCCCTGCCCCTGCCCCCTTAGCCACCCAAGTCTTCTCCCTCTCAAATCATCCCCACACTCCCACCTGCCCCAGGGCCTTTACACATGCCATTGTCATCCCTCAGTGCATCTTCCCTCTCCTCTCGCATGATTTTTGCTCTCATCCTTCAGATGCTTGGTGGTCATGACTAGAAAACCACCTCAAAGTGTATTAGTGCACACATGGCATTTGCCACCACTGTACTTTTTTATTTTCAGAGGGGGAGTCTTTTTTTTATTTAATATCTGCCTCCCTCCCCTACTAGAGGGTAATGTTCACGAGGGCAGGAGCCCCTGTTCCCCAGGACCTCCTGCCGGACGCAAGAGTGGGTGCTGAATGCTGGAACGCCGGGCCCACGGGGGTTTACTTAAGTGCTCAGACTCTGGAGTTTTCTGTCATCTTAGAAGAGTGACTTTCATGTAATGTAGCTATCACATTTCAGTGAAGTGGAGTGTTCAGGGAGACGTCACTTCTTTGTTCTGGATGCACCTCTCGGTGTCCAGAGAAGATGTGCGGATTCCTGGTTTGTGCTGGAACAGAAACAGGAGAAAGAGGCTGCTGAACGAAGCCTTCCCACGCGTCACACACATCTGTCAGGATAATGTGTCCACACCTCTGTGACAGTGTGAATGACAACCCCTGATTTACACCTCCTCTCCTCCCTGAGGCAAGGCCCGAATCCCAACCTGGTGCTCGGGCTCCAAAACCAAAGTGCCACCATGGGCCAGGCCTGCCTTCAGGGCCCTTGATTTCCTTTGGCCTAGTGAGTGGGGAGCCAACAAGTAGTTACCGCAACTAGCTCCGTCTGGAGAGCAGGGAGAGCTCAGGCAAGTCCCGACTAACAGCAACGTGTGAGCTTTGTCTTAAAGCAGAAAGGACAGTCTCCAGGAATGTTCCAAGGGTGCATTTGGGAGGAAGTGCATGTAAAGGCCTGGAGGGTGGAGGACGGATGTGGCATATTCGGGACCTCATCATTGGTGGTCTTCAAGGAAAGGCTCAGACTATGGTAGCAACAGAGGATGAGCCTCTAAGGGATTTAAAACAGAATCTGCTGCAGGAAAGATGACCTTGGCAGCCATAGGGAGCTCTCCCTGAGAGTGAAGGAGAGGCCTGGAGCGGGGAAAGGAGAGAAGGCTGTGGCTCCACTCCAGTAGGAAGAAGGGAGGCCTGGGTAAAGGCCAGCCCATAGGAGGGCAGCAGGGACAGAGAGGCGAGATGGAACCCAGCACCCTGCTGCCATCTGCCACAGATTGACTGAGCCCATGGCCTGAGGACTGAGCAAACCTAGCAGCAGGGACTATTAACTGTCCAGACAGCATGAACCCTCCTGCTCTGGTTCCGTCCATTGGCCGCACGCTCTAAAGGTGGCAGCAGGTGGGGAGAGGGGCCGGGGTGGGGGACAGGTGTTGAAGATAAACCCACACAGAAAAATGAACTTAAACTGATAAGTGTAGGGAAGGAAGAAAAGAGAGAAAAAGATGGAGGTGTGTGGAAAGAGGGGGTTAATAAGATTGAGAATCAGAGAATGGGTCTCCAAGCAGGTAGCTTTTAAGCTGAATCTTGAGAAACCAGTAGGAGTTGGTCAAGTAAAGTGTCTGGAAATGTCTCCAAGGCAAAAAGAACAGCACAGACCAAGCCTCTGAGGAGGTAAACACACGGGCCTCGAGGAGCAGACAGTGCAGAGTGGCTGCAGCACAGCCCCTAAGGGGCGGCAGGAGTGGAGGCCGAAGAGGCAGTGAGGCCTGGGCAGCCCTAGTGAGACCCTCCCTAGGTCTGGTGAGGCTTTGAGGAGGTCTGGGGAGGCCTTATTGAGTTGGGTCCTTAAGGTTGGGAGCCAGGTCCAGGGCCTTCCTGTCTCCGGGTCGAGCGCAGGTCCCACACAGATGCTTGGTAATAACCAGCCTCACACCAGAACGGATGATCTTTTGGCCCCAGCACTGTGGGTCCTGACGGCTCCTCCTTGGGGGCTGGGGTGGTATTCTTTGGAAGGTCCGGGCCTTGCCTGGAACCCTGTTGGCCAAGCCGTCCTCACTTTAGCCTGCCTGAAGGAGGAGGACCCCCGATGGGCAGCACAGGCTCTTTTTCTTTGCTAATTACTACCTGACATTTTAATGTTCACATTTAATTGCATTCTCCACCCTTTAGTGCAAAAAACCAAAAACGCATGAAGCCTTAGAGGCCTATAAACCAAATAACAGAACTTTTGTAAAACCCTTTGAAGTCCGTGCTGGAGCCTAAAACTTTCTTTCCCTTTGAATGTGCCGATTGTGTGATGGGGCTTTTGAAATGAGGAAAAGGCTCAGGGATCTGGTGACACATTCACACCAAAATGTGCTCGCAGGGACACACACACACACACACACACACACACACACACACACACGGGATGGAGACACCCGTAAACCTGTCACTGCCTCTCAGGGACCTCCTTAGCCCATGGATTTCTTGATTCTTTCCTGGGAAGCAGCACAAATTACCCAGAAGATTGTCACTTACGAGCTGAGGGCTCCGAGTTCACAGTCTAGGCTGCCATCCCTCATGTGTGACCTGGGCAAATGACCATGTCTCCGCTTCCTCATCGAATGGGCAGCGGTGACATCCAGGAATGAGTCCTTCACACGGTGCCTGGTATGTGATCCCATCCCGTCCACACTGGGTTTAGAAAGGTGACTTATTACGTGTACACCCAATTGTGAGGTCACTTTATAACCTTACAATCTTTTAAAAGATTTTCCATGGGAATGAATTCACCTTCCAGACAAGGATCCTCCTTCAGACAGTGTTCAAGAGCGGCTCTGGAGCGGTCAGCTGGGGAGGCCTGCTCTGAGTTGCCTTCACGTAAATGCTTATGAGGTGCCCAATGACAGCTGTGCCATCAGGATGCTCTAATGCAAGGTCTTCTTGAGGTTGGTCCGCAGCTCACATGAGGCAGGCACATCACTCCCACTTCATCTTCTTTCCCAGCGGCTCTGGAAGCAGAAAGGAGTGGTGACGGGGTGCAGTTTCTACAGTGCATCAGCTTCTCCCATCCCACTTAGAATTCTGCAATGAGACTTTGCCAGCCTCCCATAAGGAGGTGGAGGCCAGTCCCCCTCCACTTTGAATCCAGGCTGGCCATAGTGGCTTGCTTGTAACCAATAGAATGCAATGGAAGTAATGCTCCGTGGCTCTGTGTTGGGTCAGCAGAGGCCTTGCAGCTCCTGTCTTGGTCTCAAACACTCCCTCTTGGAACATTTCTTCTTGGAATCCAGATGCCATGCTGTGAGGAGTCCAAGCCCAAACGAGAGGCAGTTGACAGCTACAGCAACTGAGATTTGCTTATTTGGCAGCCCAGCCTTCCAGTCATCTCAGCTCAGGCACCAGACACAAGAGTGAAGAGGTCTCCTGATGGTTCCAGCCTGAGCTGAGTCCCCGATAGCGGAAAGCATAAACTACTCAGCCCCTCTCTGCCTTGTCCAAATTCCTCACCCACAAATCTGTGACCTGAAATAGCTCTTGTCTTACACCACTGAATTTGGGATAGTTTATTAAACAGCCAATGAAAATGACAGCAGCCACCATGATGTTCAGATAATGCATCGCTGGAGGTCAAGTTGGGAAACGGGAGATGGGTGGTATGACCATATAATTTATTGTTTAACCTGGAATACTTCTGAAAGTTTAAGGGGGCATTATTAATATACATGTCAGGATAATGAGCGTAAACTGGAATTCTTCTGGAATCCTGGCCACCCTAGTAATAGGTCTACCTCATCACTGATGCTCCTTTCCTTCTCTTCCTATTCTGTTGGGGGGAAAAGCCTGGGCTTGGCTTTAGAAGATCTGAATTTATTTTCCTGTTGTCATTTTACCAGCTGAATGGCATTGGATACCATTGATACTAGATAATCTTAGATGACCTTCTAAAACCTCAGTTTTCTAGTCTGCAAAATGGAAATAATAATTCTTTTCCCTCTTCAGTCTTCAAGCCATAGCAATTAACTTTTTCATCCTATGGCGTTGCAGAAATTGTCCTGGAAGAAGTCCTCAGTGACTGGCTCACGGCCAATCCAAAACGTTCTGTTCAGTTCTCGCCTTACATGACCCCTCAGTGGCATCCAACTGTGATGGTTAATTTTGTGTGTCAATTTGACTTGGCCATGGGGTACCCAGATATTTGGCTAAATATTATTCTAGGTGTGTCTGGGAGGGCATTTCTGGATGAGATTAACATGTGAATCAGTAGACTGAGTAAAGCAGATGTTCCTCTAGGCAACTCTAAAGTAAAAGGATGGAAAAAAGATATAGCATGCAAACATTAACCAAAATAAAGTAGAAGTGGCTACGTTAAGATCAGATAAAGTAGACTTCATAGCTAAGAAAATTTCTAGAGGTGTGAAGGGACACTATATAATGATAAAAGGGGTCAATCCTCCAAGAAGATAGAAATCTTAAGTGTGCAAGGAAACAGTGAATTACATAGACGACAGTCATATTGTTGTGTGTCTTGAAGGATGCCTCATCTAAGAAGACAAGGAGAATGAAATGAACAAAGACACTGTGTACAATTGGAGGACTGGAAGATGATACAGGTGAGAGTGGAGATGAAGTAAGATGAAGAGCCAGAGGTGGACCACCTCTCATATCACCCTAAATGCCACTCTAAAGATATCGGCACATATCTGTAGCTGCCAGAGAGCGGGGATGGCCACAGGCTGAACAGAGACATTGAACCAATTCCCTTCCCCCTCTACTTTTTCAATCTACTCTTAAAATGTCAGTTGATAAATTAATCAAGATTGACAGTAAAAGGGTTTGTGCTAGATTTTTCTGTCCTGATCCCCTGTAATTCTGTCTGAGAAGGAGCGTTGGGCAACTCAGCTTGTCTGGCATATATTAGATGTTGATGAATATTTGTTAAAATGAACAAAGTGTACTTTAACACAAGTTGAACTAAAGTCAAGGCCTTTGGGAAAACTTTGGAACACTAATGAAAATATCGTTCTAGATGCTTAATGAAAAATATTTACCCTTAATGAACCTTAAGTGAGCTGCAAATTATTCATATTCAGTTCAGTAACTGGTGGTTATTTAGCTAAGTCTTGATTACATGTAATGTAATTGTCAATGGATAACGCTGCAGTGCTGAGTTTCCCCTCTTCCCCCTGCCTGGACATACTTTTCATAAAAGGACACTTTCCTGTTTGTACAGCAGACCGAGGCTCACATGGGAATTCTTTGTATGCCCTGCAAGCAATCCAAGCATCTGACTTCCATTCTCCACTCACAGCTGGGGCAAGTGCGAGAAGTCAGCAGAAAGTTGGAGGTGTGTTAACAGGGGGTTTATCTTGACACTCAGTTGCAATTAAATCCAGTGGGTTAAAAGCTTCTGAAGGCATTACCCTCCTTTAAACAGGGCACTTTTAAAGAGTGTTTCCACAATGAACAATATTCATCACCAATGTTCTATATGGTTACCTTTTACCCTTAAATAATGTTTTCTTTCCTTGGAAGGGAAAGCAACTTTCCCATCATCATAATTGAATCCAAACATCTGTCACCCACAAAGGCATGGTTTTAGAGGTCAGCTAATGGATGGATATCTGGCTTACAGAGCACCCTGAACCGCAGGGTGCCACACATTTACACCCACACCTACATGCACATGCACATACCCCAAATGCATGACTCCAGAAAACTATATTTTTCATGATCATTTCTTTGAATAAAAGTAAGACAGCAATGAATGTAGCTGGAATAGTCAAAAGAGCAAGGGACTTGGGGATAGCAGACCCTGGTTCTGCCTTCACATCAGCATAACCTCTCTAGCTCTCAATTTCCACACCTGTGAAAAATGTGACTGCTGAAGCCACCTCCACCATTTAACTCTTGTAACCCACCAACGACCTTACGTGTTCATGCATTTGTGCATTGGCGTGAAGGTCCCTCCACCAGCTGCGTTCTACTAGAGCCTTGTCATCCTTCAAGGCTCAGCGTTTTTGATGTTGCTTCCCCAAGGAAGCCCTCCGTGGTTCCCTCAGGTAGAGTGACCAGCTCATTTTTTAGCATCCCAGAAACCTTGCAACTAGTTGCATTATTGTATTCATTGCATTCTATGGCAACCACTTACTCATGTGCCAGTTTTCCAATCTAAACGATTAATCCACGGAGAACAGACCAGGGCTTATTTTTCTCCATTTCTCTGGTGGCAAGCAAAGGATTAGCACAATGTAGGTGCTAAGAAAAGTTTGAAGGAAAGAATAAACAATTGGATGAGTAATTACTTGAATGACACAACACCCTAAAGGCAACATCACATAAGAAAGTCTGTCAGCTGACCCCCAGGCTCTCCCCCTCCACAATGATAAGAAAGTGGTCTTGCTGAAATCCATTGCTTGTCACATCTCATGCTTTTGGTCCATCACCTTCAGGGTACAGCCCAGACTCCCCATCAAGGTAACCCATGTCATTATGACTGAGTTGCTATCTCTTTCACTGCTCTCCTCCCCTCCTCTGCCATCTGCTATGTTCCAGGGAATACAATCAAATTTCCTGACATACTATGCGCTCTCATACCTTCAGGTCTATCCCTCTGTCCTACCTCCATCTTCCCTCTTCACCTAGCTAATCCCTACCTATCTCCAAGGCTCAGCTAAACTGACTCTTCCTCCAGAAAGCTTTCCTAGATTCCATAAACTTTCTATTCTCTGCCTGCCAGAATGCCATCCTTGACCTTAACAGGTTTGTCTGTTTGAGGGTCTGTAAGCAACTTGAAGACAGAGGCTGGGCCCTGCTCACCTCTGTACCCCCAGGGCTTGACACTGTGCCTGGCCCTGAATGACCCCTCAGTTAACATTCCTGCCATGAATGGGTGGGTAGATGAATAATGTGTCAGCCTGATCAGTAGAAAGTCAGATCTAGAGTTCAAGCACAAAGCATTTGGAGTGTTATGTGCACACCATCCCACCAGCTAGAGGGTTTGTCTTCTTGACCTTCAAAGGTTTCCTTCTTCTTGACCTTGACCAGTTTCCGAGAAAAGTTTTTTAAAATCCCCCACTATGGCCATTAGTTTTTCAATTTCTCATTGCAATTCATCGTGTGTGTGTGTGTGTGTGTGTGTGTGTGTGTGTGTGTACCTACACACGTACATTTGAATATTTATCAATATATATTCAGTTAATAGATATTGAATCAATGCTGTTAGGTATCTACAAGTTTATTATTACCTTAACCCCTTGATAAAATCTGAATTTGCCTGGATTATCTTGTTTTACCTCTTACTTCCCTTCCTTCCACACCCCTTCACACACTTTTATTTTCAACCTTTCTGTGTTGTTTAGTTTTAGTTAAATCTTTTGTGGGCAGCTTATGCTATAATTTTTAAAAATCCAATTTAATTATCTGTGTTTTCTAGTTGAAGAGTTTAATTCATTTACATTCATTAGTATTACTATTTTTTACTTCTTTTTGTCATTTAATGTTATGTTTCATTTGTTATGCTTATTTTTGCTACTTTTTTTTTCCTTTCCTGCTTTTTGTTGGATTAGTAGTGCTTTCTTTCTGCCTATTACCCACTTGGCTGCTTTGGAAATTAGAGATTCTATTACTGTTGCGGGAGTGTCCTCTAGAAATTTTACCTTACAAAATCACATTTATGTTTTTCTAGAAATGTCTAAAATTATTCAGTATCTTTATTTTCATCCCAAATAAGATACTGCTTTAGCATGCCTCCAGTGCCCTCCAAACACCCCTGCCCCATCACCTTCCATAGTTTTAGTTCCGTATTTACTTTTTCTATCAAGAGTGAATGGTATCTACCAACAGTTGCCCGTTATTTTGATTATCATTTCTTCTTGTAGCCCACTCTTCTCTGGATTTATTTTCCTCCTTGTTGAAACTCATCCTTTAGTAGTTCTTTCAGTGAGGGTACATAAGGGATAAACTATCTTAATCTCATATGTCAGAAATGCCATTATTTCAAATACTCTGTAATGAGAGTTAACAGGGCACAGAATTCTAGGCTGACAGTTTCTTTGAAGATAATGCTGTATTATCTTCTTGCCTCTATTGTGGATGATTGGAAGTCAGCCGTCAATCTGGGCATGCTGCCTTTGTAGACAATCTCTTTGCAGACTTTAAGATTTCACCTTTATCTTTGATGTTTTGTTTTTTTGTTACAATGTGTATTAAGATATAGATTTATTTCCATTTATTTTAGAATGTGCTTTCAATCTGAAGTTCCCATCCTTTGTTAACTCTTGAAAATTCTCATCTGTTATCACTCCAAACATTACCCTTTCTCCTTTCCCTCTACTCCTTACTTCTGGAGCTTGCATTAGAAGAATGATGGAGATTTTCAATGCCCTTCTGTATAGCTTAACTTCTCTTTCAAATATCCACGTTTGCTACTACATTTTTTCTTTTTATGGAGCTCAGACACAGAGCTCTGATGTCTCTTCCTTTTCTTGTACAAACATCGTTGTAATGGATTAGGGCCCCATTCTTATGACCTCCTTAAAGATCCTGTCTCTAAACACAGTCAGATTGGAGGTTTGGGCTTCAACATATGGATTTGGGGGGACACAATTCAGTCCATAGCACTCCTACTAAGACCTGTGTCAGAACCAAACAGAAACAAGTAGTGCAGCAAATGGAGATTTGTACATTTGGTACTTCTTCTCTTTTAGTCAATGGTCAACAGCAAGAATACAGTGATGACTTTTGTGATGCAGAGCTCACAAACTCTGTCTCTTGTGTGCATATTCCATCATTCTCATGAATCTCTATTATGTGTTATGAGTGTATGGGGGGCGGTTGTCCAGTGAGGCTGAACTTTAGATTGTTTTAGTGAGATCCACTGCTGGTTATTAGTAGAGACACTGCATTATCCCAGAGCCAACTTTCTTTGCTCTTGGTTACTGGTTGGTAGTGAGTAAGTGCCTTCTGCTTATTTTTATTGCTTTGCATTGAGAAGGTCATTCTTCTCAATATTATTCATGGTTTCTGGAAGAAGAAAAGATCCTAGGTCTCCCTATTTGAGGTTTAATGTTAGAGAGTGGATTGAGGGGGACCCTACTGGTTGAGCCGATAGGAAAAGACAAAGAGTCGCTAACAGGGGATGCACTGTGAGGGCAGAGAGTGTGGAACTGGTCACCCTGGCCCAACATAGGCCCTAGGTGGCCATGAGAGGACATGGCTGAGGCTGGACATCCCTCCTGTCAGGTCCACTTGGGCATGTCTTGGGAACATGTGTGGGTGTGCGTGTGATTGTGGGTGTCGTGTGCACTTGTGTGTAGGTAAGTCAAAGCAGTGACCTACTTGAGTAACTGAATATGAGGAGTCCAGGCCCACTGAACATGGATCCACTAATCCTGAGAATATGAGAGAAGCCGTCCCTGCCTCCTGCCCTAACCTAGTGCTCCGTGCACCCAGATCACCACACTCATAAGTTTCTGCATCTGACAAGGATTTCCGAAATGGAGTAAAACAGCAAGAGCAATGCCCAGAAGAGAGTATTACAGCCGATCGGAGGCTGGGCCGGCCTCCCTGGGTTCTTAGGCCGAATGATCTGATCCCAGGAGGAAGGAAGCTTCTTGGGAAGGGGGAGAGGAGGACAAACACAAACAATTTTAAAATATAAATATTAGAAGCAGTAAGACTTCATTTTGTACACCAAGCTTATGAATTGCCTCTATTATTCTGAAGTCAAGGAAACCATGGCAAAAATATTTATTTATGGATCAAATGCATGCTTATTTAGCACCTACTTTGTGCCAAAACCAGAATTAGGCTTTGGGGACACAGAGAATCAACACTGACCCACCTGCAAGGAGCCCCTGGTCAGAGAGGAAACACCTCAATCACCCTTGCTGATGCTATGTAATGTGTGTAGAGTGATAATGCCTGGATTGATTGGAAGGAAGGCTTCCCGGGGGAGGTGTCCTCTGGGCAGTGCACTGAGGAGTGAATGAGAGCTCGTCAGGAGAAGAATGAGGTGTCAGGAGGTGGCCAGCTGTCTTTATTCCACATCTGTGAATGTAAGAGTCTTCCATCCAATGGGTGGGGCTGAGCCCATCTGTGACCACAGATGGTTCCAGGGAGGAGCTGGCGGTCACCCACACTGACTGATGTGAAATCTGCAGTTGGGGACGTCTGGGGGTGTGTGCAGCATGCTCCAGCATCGGAACTCTCCGTCCTGCACTTGGCATGTTCCCCTGACATGGGAACATTCCCCTTGCATCTGGCCAAACTGGAGCTGGTGCTGGAGACACAGAGACCTCCCCAGCCTGGCGGGCCCCTCTGCCCAAGCGGAATGCTCCCCAGGAGGACCCCCATCAGCAACCCCTGCCTTCATCTGCTTTTCATCATCCTCCCTCCTCGTGTTAACAAAACATTTTCGTATACGCCAACTGCTTGATGCTGGGTCAGGAAGCTCACCCTCACATGGGAAGCCCAAAGGGTGAAGCTCCTTGACCAGGCACTTCTGTAAATCACAGTTGATTTAGGTCTGGGGGTGTGGTCCCAGTGCTGGCAAGCCCTGTACCATGCTTCAGATTCCCAGGGCAATCTGGTTCGTATCAGCTGAGCAGTCCCCAGGCCCCAGCTGGCTGCAGAATGCTCTCTGGCAGAGGTCTGAGTTCTACCAAGGCTCTGTTTGTCTGCAGATCACATTTTGGTACCTGTTAACAGAATCAGGGTGCATCCGGGATCATTCATCCCACAGTTTCTTAAGTTGCTGTCAATAGGACTCTGGCTAAACCTCTTCCTCATCTCTCCAAATAAGTTACGGAAAGAGCAGATTTCTGGGCCATCACGCATGTCAGCAATCAAGTGACAGCCCCCGGGAGGTCCCACAACCCGACTGAGGATATTGCTGGTGAGTTGGTGTTGTTTGAAGCCAGGATCTCAAAAGCATTAGGACGCCTTGGAAAGGGAGGAATTCTGCCATCACCTCTCCACTGTGGAGTTAGTACACCCTAAGAGGTTTTCCAAGAAGCAGAGGCACGTGTACAGAAATGCACAGGACAACAGGTGACTGTCCTTTCCCTTGGTGGTGACAATGGCATGGATGCTCAGGCACCTGGGAGAGCATGTGGAAATATGATGGCAGTGTTCTGGGCCTTCCATGCTGTTTGTATGTTTTGGGAATTTATGGTGCTGATTCCCAGCATCCAGATTCTCACCATGGACGGGAGTGGGTTTTCAATGACTGCATACGCTTCCCTGGCACAGAGATCCAGCAGAAAATGGGTCCAGCCAGGTGGAATGCAGGGAGTGGAATGCCCTGGCTGTCAACCTTCCTTCTGAGCTCTGATGCAAAGTGAGGACAGCAGGAGAAGCAGCCTGGAGAAAGGTCCCCTGTGCAGGTGAGGGTTTGCAGCCTGGCCAGTGCCTAGGGAGGGCGGGAAACCTAGCAAAGGGAGAAGCCCGCTAATACATAAAGGAGCATGAAAAGCTGGAGGGAGCTGAGACCTTGGGTCAAGTTAAAATTAATAAATACTGAGGGGCAAGAAGAGATGCCAGTGGCAAGTGAAGGGCAGAGGAGTCCCGAAACCCAGGAGAGATGCAGTCAAGTGAGCTGTTAGGTTGCAGCTATTTTTATTAAGCTCAGTTCCTATGGTAGATTATCAAATGGCCCCAGAGCTTCCAGCTCCTCCCATCCAGTGTTGAGTCTTTCTTCACCCCCTTGAGCTGGACTTGTGACTTGCTTTGGCCAATGGGATAAGTAGCCCATGTGACGCAAGCAGAAACTTGCTTGCCCACTAGGGCTCCCCCTCTCACTGCTCTTGGAACTCCACTGTCATGTGATTACATCTGGGAACCTTTTGGATAATGAGAGATGTGGAGCCCAATTCTCCCTTTCCCCCTCCTCCTCCTCTCTTCTCTTCCTTGACTTTTTACTGTTAAGCTTTGAGAGTACTTTATATATTCTAGATACTAGTCCTTTGTTGGATATGTAGTTTGCAAATATTTTGTCCCAGGTTGTAGCTTATCTTTTCATCCTCTTAAAAGAGTCTTTTGTGGAATAAAAGTTTTTGTATTTATAAAGTCTAATTTATCAATTTTTCCATTTATAAATTGTGCTTTTGGTGCTAAGTCTAAGAACTCTTTGTCTCACCCTAGCTCCTGGAGGTTTTCTTGGGTGTTTTTTTGTTCTGTATTTTACATTTAAGTCCATCATGTATTTTGAGTTTGAGTTAATTTTTATAAAGTTGTAATACTTAGGTTGAAGTTCCTTTTTCGTTCCTTTCCTTTTCTTTTTTCTTCTTTTTTTTTTTTGCGGTTGGGCTGGGGGTGAGTGGGCCATATGAATGTCCAATTGCTCCAGCACTTTTGTTGAAAGGCTATCTTTCTTCCATTGAATGTTTTTTGCACTTCTGTCAAAACTCAGATAGGCATATTTTTGTGGATCTGTTTCTTAGTTTTTTATCCCATTCCACTGATCTATGTGTCTCTCCCTCTGCTGATACCACACAATCTTGATTATCATAAGTATATAGTAAGTGTTAAAATCAGGTAGACTAATTCTTCCCATTTTATTATTCCTTTAAAAATTTGTTTTTAGCTATTCAAGATCCTTTACCTTTTCATATAAATTATGGAATAATTTTGGCTATATCTGCAAAAAAAATCTTGCCGGGAATTCAATAAAATGGCATTAAACCTGTATGTCAACTTGGGGAGAATTGACATTTTTACTATATAGTTCTTAGCATACAAGTCCTGTACATATTTTGTTAGATTCATACCTAAGTATTTCATTTTTCTGAGCAATTATAAATGGTACTGTATTTGGTATATTTATTTAAAAATAGAAGTTTATGTTTGCTATTCCATAAATGAAAAACAAGTATCACTTGTCATAAATAGAGAATAATCACAAAAATACAGTCATACCTCATTAAATTGTGCCTTACTTTATGGCTCTTCGCAGATACTGTGTTTTTTACATATTGAAGGTTTGCAGCAACTCTGCGTCAAGCAAGTCTATCGGCGCCCTTTTTCCAATAGCGTTTGCTCACACTGTGTCTCTGTGTCACATTATGGTAATTCTATCACCATCTCAAACTTTTTCATTATTATTATATTAGTTACGGTGATCTACGATCAGTGGTCTTTGTTGTTATTATTGTAACTGCATATGTAGTAGAAATAGCAAGAGAACTAGAATTACAAGTGGAGCCTGAAGATGTGACTGAATTGCTGCCATCTCACGATAAAACTTTAATGGCTGAGGAGCTGCTTCTTATGGACGAGCAAAGAAAATGGTTTTTGGGGATGGAACCTACTCCTGGTGAAGATGCTGTGAAGATTGTTGAAATGACAACAAAGGATTTAGAATAGTACATAAATTTAGTTGATAAAGCACTGGAAGGATTTGAAAGGATGGGCTCCAATTTTGAAAGAAGTTCTACTGTGGGTAAAATGCTATCAGATAGCACTGCATGCTATGGAGAAACGGTTTGTGAAAGGAGAGCCAAGCAGTGAGGAAAACTTCATTCTTGTCTTATTTTAAGGAATTGTCTCAGCCACGCCAGCCTTTAGCAACCCCCACCCTGGTCAGTCAGCAGCCATCAGCATCGAGGCAAGACGCTCCACCAGCAAAGAGATTACGATTCGCTGAAGGCTCAGATGATGGTTAGCGTTTTTTAGCAATAAAGTATTTTTTAATTGAGTATATACATTCTTAGACATAATGCTACTGCACACTCCCGGGATGTCTGTTTGCTCAGTTCCACTCACTCGGTGAGTGTCTTTGAATAAATAGCCTTGTCTGAACCTGGCTGGGGAGGCAAGGGGGCTAAGGGTGAGGGAGGTCAGGAAGCATGCAGCAAAGCAGAGAGCAGCCCCTGAGTTCACAGCTCAGACCTGCCATGCAAAGAGGGGAAGCAATTTGTCCAAGGGTGCACGTTCACCAGATGAGAGCCAGGATTTGGACTCCAGGTTTACCTGGGCCCTTCCCACGTGCCGCTCGGCCTCTATGGAGATTCAGAGGACCAGGATGGGGCAGCCAACAATGCTGAGCGCGCAGGTGATCCAAGAGCAGGAGGGGCTGCCGCCGAGCCCCTGGGCGAAGGGGAGGACGTGTGTCTTCCCTCTGCCCTAGACAGCGCCCAGCTAGGGCCCATCCTGCATCCTTGGAGCTCCAGACGGAGGTCTCGTCCCAACTTCCTCCCCAGCAGGGCTGAGCGCACCGCAACAGTTCAGCGCAGCTCCCAGCAAACCCCGAGTGAACCCTTGGGGGCTTTATTTTCATTTCTTCTTGGCAGGATTTAACTTCCTGCTTCTAAGAAAAACATCTTTCAGCAGAGCCACGAACCAGGCCCAGGGTGTCCACACATCCCCCAGCTCTGACGGGACAGCAACGTGATGAGCTAAACGGAGCCTGATTGGAAGCACATGGAGCCTGTTTCCTTTCAATTTCCCGAGGGTCTCAGGCCTGGAGGAGAGAGGTGTTTGATAAGTCATGTCGGAGCTTTTATCAGGTCCGCTGTGTGTGAGCAAAAGCCAGGCAAAGGAGGAGGAGACCAAGGGCCCCACTCGGGAGGACTGAGGAGCCGGAGCTGCCAGGTCAAGTTCAGGACCAAAAACCAGAGGGAGACCAGTGTTTACTGAGCACCTACTATGTGCCAGGTGCTGGGCTAATCCAGGGCCAGGAGAAGTAAGACAAGTGCCTGACCCGACTGGTGCAGAAAAGGGTTCACAGACTGTAGTTACAGGGCACAGAGAGGAAAGGCAGGATATCTGACTGTGAGCAGACATCCGCCTGGCACACCATGATGCTGAGCTGTGACTGGTGCTCTGTCCTCATCCTCACCTCTGTGGATAAAGCAGAGGTGAATCTGCCTGAGCCAGGGATGCACTGTTCCGAGTCTTCCTCCTCTCTCCTCCCTTGTTGCAGACAGATCTGTTCCTGGCCCAGCGTCTCAGGGAGCTCCACACAAGAACAGAGAGGTTCAGGGTAGGACAGGGAGGGGCAGTGAGGAGCTGGAAGAGGGAAGCAGCTGAGGGCCTGAAGGGTCCAGCAGTGCAACATTGTCTGTAGGAAGCCCACTCCCCCCTCCCTAGGCAGCTGGGGTGGGGCTCCACGTCTGGCCCTCACCAGGAAGAGCAGCACAGCTTGGTCAGACTGGGGCACCTGCAGACAACTGGTCTTGCCAACTATCGTGGCCAAGATGTAGGTCACACATAGTAGCCACTGGGTTTGTCACTTAGCTTTGGTGGCTTGTAAACAAATATCCTTTACAATATAATCTTCACTTCATTAATAATTTCCTTGCAATCTCTGGGAAACAGCATTGCTCCTAAGAACATTACAGAGGTTCTTTCATATACATATATGACAGGAAAGGGTTCTAAGACCACTGGACTTGGGAATCTGACAGCAATGGTTCCAGTTGTACTTTCTTGACTGACTCAGTCTTCAGTTATCAGTTTTCTTATCTGTGAAATGGGAACAAGACACTTACCTTATGGATTTGGCCTGAGGGTTATTTTCGTTATTCATGTATTCCTTTTTGTTACAAAAAGATTAGGGTTTCTCAGGATACATAAGATAGACTAAAATGGCATAAAAATAAAAGATGGGGAATTCCCTGGCTGTCCAGTGGTTAGGGCTCCGTGCTTCCACTGCAGGGGGCACAGGTTTGATCCCTGGTTTGGGAATTAATATCCCGCATGCCGCGCGGCCAAAAAATAAAAAAAAAAATTAAAAAAAAAAGAGGGGAGAGAGTCAAAAGAGACGGTAGAAATTGAATTCAAAACTAAGGCCAACAACCACTTTCCATAATGATATTTCACTTCCTAAGGGTGAAGAACAGTTTTCTCTCTAAGAATTCTTGCTGCATGTGAAAATAGGACCCAGTGTTTTCTGCAGTTCATGGAGGTCGTATGATGATGAGGGACAAGTCCCCACAAGAATCTCAACAGTTTTTGGTACCTAGATGAGGCAGCAGTTAAGCCTGGAAGTCTTTTTAAAGAGAATGCAGTGTGGGATAATGAATGATGTCCTAGGGAAATATTATCAGTTCTTAGATAGGGAAAACTTTCTGGCTGGATAAATAGCATCATGCAACAAAGCAATTTAGTAAAAGTGATTGTGCACTCCAGGTGCCCGAGACTCTTGGCTTAGCTGTCTTGGTGTAGATGTAGATTTCACAATACCGGGAAGAATGACATAGCTAATGATCTTTCAAGAAATCATCCCTATCACATGTCAACAAATTGAAGATTGTCCTCTCCAACAGCTACAAGATGGGCAGCTGCTCTCACTTGCTGATTAAATGCAGACCCCATAAGCTTTGGCAAGAAGTTGAGCAGAGGAAGTGTTGGCCTCCTCCTGGGAAAACTGAGATGCCCAACAATGACTCAGGCCTCAGCTTTTGCTTAGGGGAGGGTGTGTGTGTGCGTCTGCCTGTGTGTTCCGTAATCCTCTGTAGAAAATTCGTTTGAATCCACTAGAAAATGCAGACTTTAATGGGGGATCGAGGCCATAACATACATATACCTTATTAAAACACCATAGTTTTAGTCTTGAAAATATTCAGAGCTGGTGAACTCAGTTAATCAAATAATCAAATAATGAATCGAATAATCTCATAAAGTACTCCAAACTTGAGGTTGAACAATGCTGTTTCCCAGGAATTTTTAGTGAAATGAATTATTTATTTAAAGAGATTATTGTTTGTAAACCACTTAGGTTGAGAATTGTCTACGAAAACTATAACTTGAGTTTTTTAATAGCTGGTTCTACTCTCAAGCAACACGTAGCTATAATGCATAGTCGTTTGGGCCACAGACGGAGATACTACATCTCATCATCTGCATAGAAGACGATGCATGTATTTATATTACTTACATTCTCTATACCAGGCAATTACAGGTCCATCTTACCTGAGGACCTTATAAGATAATGAATAATTTTAGAGGTATATTTTTCAGTGCTAGAATATTTTTCTAAACTTTAACTTTATAACAGCGATACACTTAGTAGTAAAAATCCAAACAATGCTGAAAATGTGGACGAAAACTCTCCCTCCGCTTTCCCTCCCTATGCAACTCTCCAAGGGTAATCACTTTTCAAAGATTTTGATTTTGCTTTTCCTGCCCGTGACCTCCATGATCTCAATAATATGTTCCGAGCTCTATTTCTTGACCTGTCAACTCTCAACTGTGCCTCTTGGCTCCCCCTATTAAAAAAAGAAAAGAAAAGAAAATTTAAATTACTTACATCAGATTTTACTCAACCAAAACTTTATTTATATATATAATTATATTAGTTCTCCTTTAGCTCTTTTAGTTTACCTTTACGATTTAAAAATATGCTTGAAGATATTTCTTGATCTCTATTTTACAGGACACCTTTTTGAGTCTCCATCAGGTAAACTGAAGAAATTAAGACTTCTGCTTTCCCTGCTCTTCCCCTTCCTTCCCCATCTCATTTTCTGTCATTTCTATTTTTAATTCAAACTGTTAAGGTTTATAATATTTTCTTTCTCCTCTGTCAATATATCATATTTTATTGAATATAGCGTGTCATCAATTCTATGACACATCATGGTTTGATGGTCCATTAAGTTTAAAAAAATGCTGCCAATGATATTTCATTAATTATAAAATTTGAAAAAAAGTATCTTTTTTATGAATTTATGAAAGATGGTAGTCTCCTGTGCTTGCCTATCAGTTAGTTCTAAAAATAAAAAGAAACTACTTTTATAATATTATTATTTTGTAATATTCCAGTAGAGTGATTAGGACCATAGAGAAGAAATATAAGCTTTTGTCCCTAAACCAGTGCTACTCAAGTGGAATTGTTCTATGTCAGGGAGATTCTCTTTTCTTATTGTCCATAATTTTCCCCAAATCATGCAACATTTTAGTGTTCTTCATATGGTTTTCTTATACACCTTTCTTGGTTTTCTTATCATTTAAAAAAAGAATGTTTTGCCTTCACCTTATCACTAAGATTGTCTGGTCTTGAAATCATATTATACGTTGTAAAATCCACTTTTTCCTTGAAAATATTCTTCTTGGGACCCTCTGGTTGGACCAGTCGGTTTCTAGACCTACCACATATCTGTTGTCCTTAGATTTTCTCACCATTGAGTACGGGTTTATGTCTTCAATTTCTCAAAAGCATACATTTTCTCCTCTTCATTAGATAACTTCTTCATTATTTTGCAGCATAGCCTCAGGTGATTTTTTTCCCAAAGGGGTGAGAAGAAAGTGTATATTTCCAGATCTGCAAATACTCTGAGACATTTTCTGACTAAACTTGTTCATTTATCTCCACTTCCTCACCAAATCCCACTAAAATGATAATGATTTTTTTTAAAGCACAAACAGTTTTTTGAAAGAGAAAAGAGACTAGTTAATATCAACACAATGTTGTAAGTTACAGAGGAGAGGACAAATGGTATGTGGCTGAGCAGAATCCCAAGCCTCAAATGGTAAATGGCTCAGGATTTAGCATAATGGCTAGTCCACCGCTGTCCTCCACAGGCTCAGGAACTGGTAACCCAGCTGCCTCTGGGATGAGGGTACACAGGGAGTTTGCCAGCAGTGTATTTAAGCTTGTTAATGGTTCCCTCAGGATCTGATGATCTTTGGTTCCTCTTTATGATTGAATTATGATTATGACTAAAGAGTCAAGCACAGTACTTTTTCATCTGCTAGTGCATACTCTTCCTATTCTCACTGCCGTTGTGAAATTTCCCCCTTCTGTGTTCCTTCACTGTCATTGCACTAGAAATTTAAGGAACCTCAAAGATAGATAGATAGATAGATGATAGATAGATAGATAGATGATAGATAGAGATGATAGATAAATAGGTGATAGATAGAAAGTTAGATAGTCAACCGTTTTGAATTACTATCACTGCTGGAAAATTTTAAGGTTTTGCCAAGAGATGGTTCCTCTTGACTCATGGTGCAGGTCCTGTAAGCTTGGTCCATGACTCAAAAGCAAAACTCTTTGTTGACCTCATATAGCTTTGTCCATAACCAAGTTCCATCAATAATTTAAAGGTCACTGAAGGTTAATGAAATCCACCACTAAAGCAGCATAATTGTGATGTTCCCCAAAGTGGCAAACAGTTGAACATTAGGCTATGTGTAAGGTCTCTGGCTACATCTGGAAAACACTGGCTTGAAAAATCCTGACCTATAATGTGTCAACCAAGAAACAGAAAAACATTTGTATAAACTAAATTGTATAATTGTACATTGTATAATTAAATTTTCAGGGAGAAGAGGGAGGCTTTTTTAAGACAGAGTCCCCTTTCTCATACCACATGGCACCATATCTGTAGAGTTAACAAAGGTGGGCAAAGGTTTCAGAAGCAAAGCCTACCCCGCTATGCAGTCCTTTGTGGCCTGGATTTTTAATCAGCCCCTCAAACTAAGGGACCATTGCCCAGTTGGAATGTTCCTGTGTTAATCTGCTAGGGCTGCCATAACAAATACCATAACCTGAGTGGCTTAAGCAATAGAAATTAATTTTCTTGCAGTTCTAGAGACTGGAAAGTCTAAGGTAAATGTTCCAGTCAGGTTTGCTGTCTGGTACAAACTCTCTTCCTGGCTTGCAGACAGTTACCTTCTTGCTGTGTCCTCACATAGCAGAGAGAGAGAGAGAGAGAGAGAGAAAGAGGTCTGGTGTCTCTTCCTCTTTTATAAAGACACCAATTCTATTGGATCCAGGCTCCACCCTTATGACCTCATTTAACCTCAGTCACCTCCTTAAAGGCTCTATTTCCAAATACAGTGACAGTGGAGGTTAGGCCTGCAACATTTAAATTTGATGGGACACAGTTCAGTCCATAGAAGCTCCTTAGGCTCCAGACACATGGGGACCAGTGGCCATTATTCATAGAAGAGAGTAGAATAAATCTCATAGGTGTCCCCAGTGATCTGGGACTCTCTCACCTCACTAGGTGTACCACCAGCCTGTTTCAGGCTATAACAGCTTGTCTCAGCTCTTCCACTACAGAAAGACCTAGGGGACTCAAGTTCCGTCCATTCTAAAGCAAAGAGTGGCTACTCCTGGTTTCTACCAAGTTCTTTCGTGTCAGAGTAGTATTGTGTGGCCATAAGGCCACAGGGGTCAGTTCTGATCCAGGCTCTCCCATTCCCTACTTTGGTGAGCTTGAGCAAGTTATTTAACTTCTCTGAGCCCAATTTTTCCTTTTCTGTAAAATGGAGATCATAACGTCAATCTCAGGGCTGTTGGGAGGATTAAGTAGATAATGTATGTCAGGCATGCAATGCTGTACGTGATGGAGGGTGCAGCCCACAAGTACTCACTCCCTGCTCTTTCCCTGCCCTTCGCAGGATGAAGGACACCCTGTGGGTCCCTTCTCATTTGGGATCTTGCAAAATGTAAATGCCATTCAATATCACTCATTGACCCTTTGCCTGGGAATACTTAGACACAGCTGGATCTGCACGGAGGCTGCATCTCCGAGGATGAAAGCCACCCCTGACCCAGGTTCCCCTGTGTGGCAGTAATTTCTGGGTTTCTCTTTGTTTCCTCTTTCACCCTCTTCCAAGGCAGCCCTGCCTATGGGTCTGCTTCTGCCCACCAGTCCCCTCTGATATTACTCTCATGAGATGGTACTCCAGAGCAGGGCTTCTCCAAGTGCGCCCCCACCCAGCATTGGCATCCTTGGGAACCTGCTAAAAGTGCACATTCTCAGGCCCCACCACACACCACTGAATCAGAAAGGCTGGGTAGCTCAGCATCTCCCTTTAGAAGATGGCAATACACATTTGAGAACTGCTGCTTCAGTGAGTGACAGGTGAGCAGGTAGGGACTCTAGGGCCTTGGAGAGGACAGGAAGTCCCAGTATGCCAGCCCCACTCCCGAAGTTTCCACAGTGTCTTTTCCAGCTCTTACCCCAACACTCTAAGCAATACTTCTCCAAGGAGGCTTTTTTTTTTTGCTTCACTGCTCCATCCCTGGTGCTGAGAATGGTGACCAACAAGGAGCAAGAGCTCAACAGAGATGGGTGGAATGAAGGAATCAAGCCAGGGCCTGAGAAGTGACTCACCTTCGTCAGGTGGACCCGTGAGACTCAGGAGGGCGGAGCGGGATGTGACGGTGTCAAGGCACATGCTGTGAAGAGCGTGCAACACAATTCACAAAGGAAAGGCAGATGGAAGCGTTAGAGCCGCGCTGTGGGTTGTGAGATGGGGCTGAGCACGTGAAGTCAGGGGTCACAGGAAGTCATGTGTTTCCTATCCCTGAAACACACTCTGCTTACAGCACCAGCCTCGGAGCTAACGGACAATCTCCACATTCTGCCCGGGGTTAGAGCAGAGCAGCAGTTACACCCAGCTGTGGCCTCACCCTGGATTCTGCACTGGCCTCTCTGTAGGCAACGGCTGCTGACAACTCTGCTGGGGGACTTGCACCCCTCGAGCTGTTTCACATCCTAGTAACGGAGCTGGCGGGGGCCTGCATCAATTGCCTGGATTTGAATCTCTGTTGACTGTGTGGCCTTGGGCAGCCCGTGCCTCAGTTTCCCTGCCTGTAATTTGGGGTCCCGGTCTAGTTAGCTGATCCTGCCTGTGCTCTCAATCTCTCCCTGGACTTCCCCTAGAAACTTAGGCTTTCCCTAGTGACTCCTAATGCCCCCTGCGTGTACACACACACACACGCACACATATCGACAGTGACCCCGAACGGCTTGGAAACAGTCTTCACTTCTTAATTTCCAGTTCAGCCCAGTGAAAATTTACTAAATTGTGCATGAGAAAGCACTTTGCCAATGTCCCATTTCTACATGAATTGAATGTTATCAAATATCCAGGCAATGCTATCAAATATCCTAGCATGGCTCTGCCTTTGAATTCCTTCTAGCAGTGGAATTTTTACTCTGATGAAAATCTCCAAAATGATGGGATGGAGTGTTCCACTGGACCAGACTGGCAGTGAAGGGCCTCGTGCCCTTGAGGACAGGCTCTGCCCCACATGGGCAGTGCCCTCCATCCCACTTCACTTCCACTTGAGAGCTCCAAAAGAATTGGCATCTGTCACGTCTGTGGGTAGTTCCACGGGTGGAAGGATAGGCAAGCCCCGGGCAGGCATCTCCATTGTTGAGGCTGAGCTAGAAGTGTGACTGGGAGACAGCCCAAACACCAGTGACCTGTTTGATTTTCCTATGGTCAATTAGCCTTTATTTCTAAATACCCTGGGGTCACAGTGCTTCCATCAGGCAGCCTCTCCAAGCGCTGTGCCTCCTGAAGACAATGCCTGACGTAATGAAGATTGATGGCCCCTTGAAGCCTGCTGGGCCTTTCCCCACTGTGGGAAGAGGGGCTGCGAGGACCCTGGGAGAGGCAGGTGTCAACTGCTCCTCGTGGACACAGCCCACTAGCAAAATGGGATGTCTTGCTGCTGGTCTTTAGGAGCAGGTTAAAAATAAACTTTGATGCGGTCATCTCCTGACCCCAGCCCTGTTTCCACGCACTCCAAAGAGACTCTAAAATGCAAACGTGGCCTCTGGGTCAGGCCCTTGGTTACCTTTTATTACTCCCTTCAGGATAAAAATGCAATGGACACACAGAGTTCTCCGATCAGCCCCGACCTCTTCATCTTGGGCATTTCAGCACCTCTGAGCTGATCCTAGTTCTAGGCCCTGTCGTCCTGTCCTGGGTGGGGACATGTGCTCCTAGTGTCTGTGTGTCTGCAGATGACTGGATGTGCCTCCACTCATCCTCTTTTCCTAAGCCTCTCCTGACCCCAACACTTAAACCCGTCACTCCATTGTAATACTATGCATCTGTTCCCTCCTCTGTCTCATCATTTTGTGTATTCCATTGTCCTTTTTCCAAACCTTTAGTCCTTTGTTTTCTAATTACCAAAAGGCTACATGTTTACTATAGCATAGAAAGCACAGGAACACGTGAGTTTAAAAATGGTTGTTCCACCCAGTCAAAAAATGGGCAGAAGACCTAAATAGACATTTCTCCCAAGAAGACATACAAATGGCCAATAGGCACATGAAAAGATGCTCAACATCGCTAATTATTAGAGAAATGCAAATCAAGATTACAATGAGGCATGGAAGCAACCTAAATGTCCATCTACAGACAAATGGATAAAGAAGATGTGGTACATATATACAATGGAATATTACTCAGCCATAAAAAGGAACGAAACTGGGTCATTTGTAGAGTTGTATATGGACCTAGATACTGTCATACAGAGTGAAATAAGTCAGAAAGAGGAAAACAAATATCGTGTATTAACACATACATATGGAATCTAGAAAAGTGGTACAGATGAATGGGTTTGCAAGGCAGAAATAGAGACACAGATGTAGAGAACAAATGTATGGACACTGAGGGGGGAAAGTAGGGGGTGGGATGAATTGGGAGATTGGGATTGACATATATACACTAATATGTATAAAAACTAGATAACTAATGAGAACCTGCTGTATAGCACAGGGAACTCCACTTCACTGTACAGTAGAAACTAACACAACATTGTAAAACAACTATACCCCAATAAAAAAATTAATTAAAAAAAAATTACAATGAGGTATCACCTCATACTGGTCAGAATGGCCATCATTAAAAAGTCTACAAATAACAAATGCCAGAGAGGGTGTGGAGAAAAGGGAACCCTCCTACACTGCTGGTGGGAATGCAAATTGGTGCAGCCACTGTGGAAAATAGTATGGAGGTTCCTTAAAAAACTAAAAATAGAGCTACCATATGATCCAGCAATCCCACTCCTGGGCATATCTGGAGAAAACTCTAATTCAAAAACATACATGCACCCCAATGTTGATAGAAGCATTATTTACAATAAACAAGACACGGAAGGAACCTAAATGCCCATTGACAGATGAATGGATGAAGATGTGGTATATATACACAATGGAATACTACTCAGCCCTAAAAAAGAATGAAATAATGCATTTGCAGCAACTTGGATGCACTTAGAGATTATCATACTAAGTGAAGTAAGTCAGACAGAGAAAGACAAATACCATATGATATCACTTATATGTGGAATCTGAAATATGGTACAAATGAATTTATTTACAAACAGAAACAGACTCACAGACATAGAAAACAAATTTATGGTTACCAAAGGGGAAAGGGGGTGGGGGAGGGATAAATTAGGAGTGGGATTAGCAGATACAAACTACTATATATAAAATTGTTTATCAAGGTCTTACTGTATAACACAGGGATCTATATTCATTATTCTGTAATAAACCATAATAGAAAAGAACATGAAAAAGAATATGAAAAAGAATATACACACACATATATATATCTGAATCATTTGCTGTACACTAGAAACCAACACAACATTGTAAATCAACTATACTTCAATAAAAAAGTAAAAAAAAAAAGTTTTTTCCCTGTAATCCATCTACTTCAGGGTCTCAGTGCATATCTCAGTTATCCTGTGTTTACATCTCTGTCTCCCCCATGCCAGGGGTGCTCCTAGAGGGGATGTGTCACCTCACTCCCCTCTGGAGCCCTGCTCGTAGAAGAGGGTGGTGCAGAGCTAGAGAGAGCAGATGTGAGGACCCCACTCACTCTCACGGTCAGGTTCAAAGCCTATACACCTCAGCTGCTTGTGTGTCTTTTTCCTACAGTCCCACTCTCCTAGTAAGCCCCTGGAAAATGACAATGTGAGATCAATTTCGCGACACATTTAGAGCCTGAGCAGCCTTCTTGCTGCAAATGTTTAGCTAGGAGAGACACAGTGAGAACTCTGATTTTAAAGCCCACAGGCTCAGGGAAGGTGTGGAAATTCAGACCTCCAACCTGGGATCAAGGGCAGCAGAGTTGAAATCTTTTTGAGCCTCATGCCACGAAGAGCAAGGTAGGAATACAGCGAGCCATGGATTCTCCCAAAGCTGGAAGATTGAACTGAGACTGAGTCCTAGGCCAGTGTGGTGCCTAAACTTGCGCTCTGTTCACTGCTCCACACTGCCCCCCACCCAGCAATAAACAAGAATCGAATTATTTTGATGAGACTCAGCACCCAGTGTCAGATGCTGACATGTAGACAGACCATTGCAATTCAGGATGACTCGTGCAATGGTGGCCTCGGTGAGGGGCCATCAGCGTTTGGGTGGGTCCACAAGTGCTTCAGAGTCAGAGCTTGTCTTCAATGTATTTTCCACACATCTTGTTATCCTTCTGGCCTTTTCTAGAGCAGATGGTCATTAACCTTGAACATAAGGGATCTGGTCTTGGCCGGATGTCCAAAGCTGACTCCATAGCAATGTCTCACTTGAGGACTTCAAAATAGAATTCACTTAGTCAACAGGGCTTTGTGTTACAAGTAAACAGGTGGAAAATAACAGATCATGCTTTCAAACATCAGCCGAGTAATAGCACATGACAATATGACCTATGTGTTACCAGGCTTCGTGGAAATGTTCCGCACGGTTCCAATCACTCTACGTGCTCTGGCTGCTCCAGGAAGTGAATAGTTTTTAAATGATGTGTACGCTCATTTGCAAGGTCCACGGCCAGCTCAGAAGGAACATTGCCTGAGTCGCTGAGTGAGAAGCCAATAGGACCTGTCTGCAGACACGGCTTTTAAGAACCTACTCGCGCTTCATCCCAAACCTCACAAATTGTCCACGTCTTTATAATCCCCATGTTCACAGTCTACCTTCCTGAGGACCTTCTCCCTACCCACTCACGTCCTCTTCATGTCTTTACTTCCTTTCCCCTAACAGGTCCCACTGGGAGAGAAATAAGGGCTGGGGGAAGTCAGCCAAAGGATCTTCTGCCTGGGGAACATTTGCTGATGCTTCAAGTGCGCAGAGATCCCTAACTCCCAAATGGACCACGCCAAGCCCTTTTTCCTTAATTTCAGAGGCCCACGGTGCAGTTTAAAGAAAATCCAATCCATGTGTTTCTGATCCGTCTCCACACAGCTCATCCAAATGTTGGATTTTAAGAGTTTGCAGGTATGCATGATGCTTTGGGAGTCAACTTTACAAGCCTTCCACATTCCCATTTCTACTGCAGGAGGAAGTCAGGTTTTGCCAAGAGTAAATGAGTTGGCGTCTCAGAAGGCTCACGTTGGGTCTGTAAACATTGAAGCCACAAGACTTGAGTAGAGTGGAAGCTCAGCCTCAGAGAAAGTACTCTCATCCCTGTCCAGACTCAGAGCTTCGCAGGAGGGTTTGAAGCCCTTACATCTTCAGCCTCTGCATGTTTCATGCTCACTCATTGCAGCTCCCCACGGAGCTTAGCTGTGTTAAGATAGAATCTAAAACACCTCTGAGAGGTTCTCATCAATCAGGGGTGCTCTTTGGGGATGGTGGAAATGAAGCTTTGGCAGAGAACTGATGACTTTGCCTTCTGGTTTTGAGGTATTGAGAAGAGAGGTACAATGGTCCCCAAAGCTAGCAAGTTGAATCCATCACCAAACTGTCAACACATAAGTTCCACAACTGTTGAAGTTCAGGGCAGAGGAACATGACTGTGGACTTGAATTCAGCTCCTTTCAAAAATTTTTATCAGTAGCCAGGAAGAACTGTGGAAGGAAGCATGGCCTTCCTGGAAAGCCATGCACTAGGGAAGGAAAGAGGAGGGGGCAGTTAGACCCCTACCCAGGTAAAGCAAGCTGCACATCCCTTCCAGTAGAACACTGAGACAGCATGAATTGTGCTGCTCAGGGTCTCTCCAGATCTTCCACTTGGCTGTGTAACTGACACACAGTGTTCATGTAAAGAAGGAAACACGTGCATGGACAAGGCAAAATGCATGGTGCTAGGAACTTGCCTTATTTCCATGCAAGCCATGGAAAGGTAGCCTCAGGGTATAGTACAAAGCTGGTGGTCTTGGAGCCAAATGAATCTGGGTTTACATCCTGATTCTACCACCTAATAGCCACGTAACATTGAGTAAATCACTTTACCTCAGTTTCTTCCTCTGTAAAATGGGTATAACAGTATGAACCTCTCAGGGTAATTGGGAGGAAATACACTAGAAAATACACAAAGTGCTTAATAAACAGTGTAATAATACATGAGGATGGTGACAGGGCTGCCATTGGTAGGTGAGTAGGGTTCCGTGGCCCTGTGAGCTGGTTGGCTGAGGTCTCAGGAGCTCTCCTCTCCAACTTGGTCCTGGGGCCTTAGCGTGTTTGCAAGGAGCAAAGGCAGAGGTCTTCAGAGCTCACACAGTGAGGCCATGCAAGGCAAGAACAAGGAAAGGGCTTGGCTATGGGAGTCCAAGGTCTTGAGTCTCGGCTCTGTCTCCGGAGGTAAGTGGCTGAATCCCTTGGGGCCTTAGCTTCTTTATCTAGAGAAAGGGGCTCATGTCACGGGAGCCCCAGAACTGCCCCAAGGTTTGCATGAGAAGAGGGACACGGAAGTGGGTAGAACTCTAGGCAGAAGCCACAAAGCCGGTGTCCATGGGGACCAGTAGGTGCAGGAGTGAGGGGCAACCCGGAGGAGGAAGTAGTGGTGGGAATGGGGGGCTGGTGCGTGCCTGGACCAAGGGCATTCACCTTCACCTTTACAAATGGCCCCACCACCACTAGCAGAAACCACACTCACTGTGTGACCCAAACAAAGCAGACCAGCTTCAGGGAGCTAAGATATAACCTCTGGACAATTGATGCCTATACCTTTACATTCTACATTATATGAAAAGTCCTACAGTCAAGGATGGAATTCTCTACCGGCTGCCAATAAGTCAGAGGGGGTTGGAAAACATCAGAAGAAACCATGTATCAGAGGGTGCCCATCCCACAGTCACACCAAGATCTTGGACAAGTCATTTCCCTTGTTAAGCCTTAGTTTCCTGTCTGCAAAACCGAGTGTCAGTGAAGATTAAAGGAGAATGCAAATACCAGGCGCCTGGCACAGGGTAGGCTCTTAGTAATTGTCCTGGTCTTTTTCTTCCCATACAAAAAAAGTCAAGCTGCCCCAAGTTTTTCTATTGACTAGTACAGGCTTTTCTTAATATTGGTGGCCAATTATATAAAAGGAAATTTGGTTGCAGATGAGGCCAGTCTGAAGGCAGCCTCCTGCAGTAGCCCAGGGAGAAAATATAAATTGGATGTAGGCGCTATTTAATTTCTCTTAGCATAAAATAGAAATGCACATGCCTGCGAGGACTTCTCTGTCTCACTTAGACAGATGGGTTGCAGGAGGAAAGCCTGCTTCCTCATGGGATCTTCTCACAGTTGATTCCAGGAAGGCAGCTCTCCCATCTTCCTGGCGTGTTTTGATTCTGGAAGCCCTGCCAGCCACTAACAGAGTCCCTATTCACTGCCGCCTCGGAAGAGTAACAGAGCATTTCACTACTGCATGCAGCAGGCTCACAGAAATCAGGTTTACAAAGAGTTATATTTTTAAGGACAGATTTTTTTAAATTCCATTTCCTTCTCTCTCACCCGTGTCCAACCCCCATATCCTTGTGATTGGACCAGGAAGTTCTGTGGCCAAGCTTTTCTTGGATCGTGTGAATCAAGATCAATAAATATCTGTGCTGGAGCATGACTTGCCCCAGTGCCTCTCTGCGTCCTGGAATAAGGGCCCTGGTTGTGTACGGCTGTGCAGCTCTGGTGCGCGCCAGCTCTTCTGCTGTACGTGTCTGTGCTGTGTGCAGGCCCATCAGGCTGCCAGCCTCCAGAGAGGAAAGACCCTTCTGGGGCTGGGTGTTAGGGGTGGGGAATCCACTTTGAGGGCACTCTCCCAGGAGTGTTGCCAGTCTCGGGGGTGAGGGCAAGGAAGGGGCTCCTTTAGTTTGGGGTTTCTAGGATACATTTTCAGGCCATGTGGTCCACAGCTTGATTTCAGGTGGTTCATGAGATGTTCCAGGAGCAGCTACATATGTGGGTTCTTAGGTAGCAGCACGATTCCTTGAAAGAGTAAGGAGTGGTCTCTGTACCCCACCTCCCCTTCCTCGCCCCTGTCCTCTCTTTAAGGCACTCTAATCGGGTGTTTGCCCCCGCTGTGCCACCAGAATCACACCCATGACACCATCTTGTCAAACCCAGTGGTGGACTCTTTGTCTTCATCTGGCTCAGCCTTTCAGCAACATCTGGCAGCTGTCACTCCATCCTTCGTAAACACCTTTCCCTCACTGTGCTTCCACGGAACCACAGAGGACCAGAGCGGGCTGCCTTCCTTCATCACCCTGGCTGGACCTCCTCTTCTTCCTGACTCGTTAGTGTGGGAGCATCAAGGGCCCAGGCATCCATCCACACTCACTCCTGAGATAATCACATCCGGGCCTGTGGCTTCAAACACCATTGATGAAATTAACACCCTTACATTGACCATTTCAGTCCCAACCTCTCCACACTGATCTAGCTCAAGCCATCATTCAAATGTCTATTTGGAATCAGTATGTCCAAAACATAACTTTGATCCATCACCCCTCCCCTATGGCAAATATACACTCCACTCTACTCTCTTTCTTTGCTTTGTTTTCTTCTTACAATTAGATTTTTTTTTCATTTATTTACTTGTAACTTGTCTGTCTTCCGTGCTAGATTGTTAGCTCCACAAAGAAGACATTTTATCTATCTTATATTTAATGCTTACTCTTAGTCCCAAGGACCATCCGTTCAGGCACCCAGTTAATAGTTAATGAATGAATGAATAAAAGAACACTGAATTTTGTAATGTGAATGTTATTATCTTTCCAGTTCTCTTTTGATCCATAAAAGCCTGTCTATAACACTGCTCTAACACGTGGTAATTTCCCTTTTTCACAAAGACAGAATAGTTTCAGTCTGAAAAACTTGGCAAAACAGTATCTTGCTAGAATTTAATAAACTTGTCTTATTTTCATTGTCTTTTTAATATAGTTCCATTCTATTTATGGTGAGTATTCATAATTCTATACTTATATTTACGATACAAGTTTCCTCTAAAATTTTATTTATTTAGGCAATATGAGTGAATCAGTTTAAAGTAGATATTAAGTAAATAATAGACTAGACATTGGGGCTGGCTGGTAAGGGAAAGACATCTGCCAACACCACCAGACACAGTGTCACTGGGCTCCAGGGCCACAAGGAAGGGAAATGAGGCAGGTGTCTCCTCATCACAGGACCAGGGAGGGGTTTGATGGGGGAGGGTGGAAGGACCAGCCCCCAAGGCAGGGTTTCCCAACTGGGAGATTTTGAATATCTTCTTTCAACTTCTGCTTGGCATCTGGGACCCTACCTTCCTGTCAGGGTACCGAGGAGGGGAGTTTGCACATGGACAGAGTTGAATGACCTCAAGAGCCTTCTGGGAAGATTTTAGGAAGAAGGAAAGGAAGGGGGAGGAAAAAGAAGGTAGGGAGGGGGAAGAAAGCAGGAAATATATTAAGCATTTATTATTTGTCAACCTTGCAAATTATCTCAATTAATCTACTCTAAATGTTTGATATCATACAGACACAAAGGAACAATTGTCTAATTGTTTCATTTTCTGCTCTGGGGCCAGGTCTTTGGCAATAAGACCAGGCATTGTCCCTCCTGGCATGAGGCCTCTGATCTGTGCAGACTGCTCTCTGAGACTGGGAGCCAGCAGGGCCTCGGTCTATCTTATGCCTCTTGGTGGTGTCCCCAGAACCACAGGAATGCTCAGCTGCTCAAAGGTCTTTGCTGAATAAATGAAACAAAATTGAAAGTGAATGGGGGGAAAAAAAATCCCTGAAGATATCAAATCTCCACTAATAATTTAAGACAAGATGATATAGGAACAACTCAATAAATGTGTGTTGAGTGAATGAATGAATGAATGAACAGGCCATAAAGAAGTGCTATGAGGTGAAGGTGAGGCTGGGATGTGGGGTGTGGGTTTCTCAGTTCTCCAGGGAAGACACTCAGAACATTCTTTTACCAGGCTTTCCTGCCTCTCCAACTATTGTAGATACATAGCACAGAAATTTCACAGCAGAGATATTGTGTGATACCACAGGTTCCATGGGTCAGAAAGGGTCTGAGTCACCTCCTGACTCACACATCTGTGTGTGTAGGATGGCCAGAGGGCAGAGCTGGGGTTCACCAAAGCAGCAGGTGTGGTGAGCTGGCTGGCATTGGCTTTACACCAATTATGGTGACTTTGTGGGGAGGCACACACGCGCGGGCAAGGCTGGCAGCCGTTCCCCAGGGTTAAAGCCCCACCACCACCAGTTAACTCCTCATATGAAGGTTTTCTGGATGGAAGAGAATACCCCCTGTCAAAGAGAAATTATACGGACACTTGATTTAAAAAAAAGGCAAGGAAAACTTTATTCAAGATTATTGCAATAGGGGAGAGACATTGAACCCAACTCCAAATGCAGACAGAGACAAATGGGGATTTATAGCCAGTGGGCAGGGTGAGAGAGAGGATAGACAATTATGAAGAGGAACTTGGTTGGGTATCCATGGTGAGGGGAAGCGGAGCTTGATGGGACATCAAGGTTGAGGTGGGGGGTTTTATGATAAACTGGCTAAGAAGGATTCTTTGCTATAACTGGACAAAGCTTAGTCCAAAGGAAGGCTCAGAGGAGCCTGACTACAGTTTGGTCAAGGAGGGAGACCTTGTTACTACTAAGAGGAAAAAGGCTTGCGTGGGGCATGGACCAGGCTGAGGGATGAAAGAGAGAGAATAGATTTGAGGGTAGCACTGCTATAAGTCACGCTGACGTCTCTCAAGCCCCAGGGATATACGCCAAGTCCATGAGTTAGAGAAATGGTCTGCAGGATATGTCAGGGAAAATCTGAGCCCCACGGTCCTTGATATATAGCCAATCAAGATGCTTTACAAGAGTGAGTAGGGAGTATTCCCCACACACACCCCACGTTTCAGCCTGTAAGACCCCAGTGAGCTGCAGGGCGTTGCCACTTGAAGAGAGAAGCAATGGCTGGGGCTAGGGCTCTTGAAAGGGGTCATGAGCTCCAGGATTGCAGAGGGCATGGGATCCACAAGGTGGAAGATGAGGGCTGTGGTGGACCCTCAGGAGACACCTGAGGGGCCAGTGGATGGAATGGAGGTGTTCTGATGGGGATGGTGGTGGGTCTTGGGGAATTTTATGACTTGGACAAGATCCAGAGAGTACTGAGCTGAGGTTTTTGGGGGTCAGTTCTTTGGTCAGACCCCCCCAGGCTGGCCTGTCCGTTTGGGGCTTGGTCCACGTCACTATGAACCTGGAGCGATAACCAACAGGCAGCATGATGGCCAAGGCCTGACTCCATTTTCACCATTAATGAAAGAGTGAGTTACTTTCACCAGACTGTGGCATCAGGGTGGATGAATGCTTTACTTTCCAAATGAACGTATGAAAAAGGTAACGTTTCATGACATTTCTGCCCAGGTATTCCACTCCTGGGATCCTAACCAAAGTAAATAATATTAAACAGAAAACAAGCTTTATGCACAAAGATGTTTATTGCAGTGGTACTTATGCTAGTATAAAATTGCAAACAATCTAAATGTCCCACCACAGGGGATGACAGATGATTAAGTAAGTTCTTTCATAATCCACTTTGAAATATTTATTCAGTCATTAACAGCGATGCTTACAAAATCTACAACAAAATGAAGGAATGTTTAAAATGAGTGAAAAAGTGGGACACAGAATTCATATACAGTATGTTTGCATCTGTGTACAAGTAAGAAAAAATAAAATCCCATGCCTTCAGAATTCTAAGAATTTTTTTTTTTTTTTGGCTGCGCTGCTCGGCCTGTGGGATCTTATGGGATCTTAGTTCCCTGACCAGCGATCGAACCCATGCCCCCTGCATTGGAAGCACAGAGTCTTAACCCCTGGACCACCAGGGAAGCCCCCAGAATTCTAAGAAATTTTAATACTCCTCATTTAACCAGAACTCCGAGCTGTCCCAGACATCCTTCCCCCAGATAATTCTCGATAAGGTATCATTGCTGCAAGATCTAGATCATCGTGCATGTTAGCCAGGCAGACACCTGGGACGAATGCCTGCACAAAGTGGCCCCGACAGGCTCCTTTAGTCAGTATGCAGTAGGCTGTGCTGCAGTCATAACCAACCAGAAAACGACACAGGTCGATTCCTTACTCAGGTTACAGGTCCACAGCTGGTCAACTGGAGGTGTGCCCCTCGTTGTCCTTGCTCAGAGTGCGGGCTGACAGCCTCCATCACCTGATGCAGCTACAAGATCTCTAGGGAAGTTTTCTTGGTGCCAATGGCTCAGCATCACCCCTTGCTCTTTTGACCACCACTTAAGAAAGGCAACACCAGACATTTGGTTCCAGACTTACTAAGAAACCATAGCAAACTACCTCCCTCCCCTCCTCCTTCTGTTTCCCAGCTGCAAAAAGGAGATATTTACCTTCTACAAAATTATTCATTCTTGGGCACTTTACAGAGCGTGCAGCATTTTCATACCCACACAACCTGAGGTTTATGACCAACACGGAGGTACACAGGCTCCCTGCCCAGATAGGCTATTTGTCCATGACTACCTCTCCCTCCAGACCTAACTCTCAGTCTGCAGAGATGCTCCATTCTCTGGGGGAAAAGTTCTAATCAGAGCTTGTAAAGACTAATTCGTTTCATTCCTGTGGCTATTAGAATGAAAAGGTTTAAAAATAAAGGAATAAGTAAAACAGAAGCAAGATGACAGTGTTTAATGTAACAAAAGTACAATGTCTTGAAAAGCTACAGGAGTCTCTCTCTCTCTCTCTCCCTCTCTCTCTCTCCCTCTCTCTTTCTCTTTCTCGCTCTCCCTCTCTCATTACTGCCCACCTCTGTCCCATAACCATGTTGCAACTTCATGTGGTAGATTAATGGTTAATTTTTTTCTATCAAACACGCTTGAACTGAGATATGTCTCTGTCCAGTGAGGTGCCAGACTTAGGTCAAACTTTATTTCACATGCCCTGAGAGATTTATCAATAGGAGAAGGCTGGGAGAGGATACATTGGTTTTTGATTGCTGTGTAATGAATTACCACAAGCTTAGTGGTAATTTCATCTTACAGTTTCCTGGGGTCAAGAGTCTGGGCACAGGTTGGTAGGATCCAATGCCCAGGTTCTCACTAGGCTGCAATCACGGTGTTGGTTGGCTGCATTCCTGTCTGAAGCTCATTTGCATTGCTGGCAGAGTTCAGGACCCTGTGGTTGTAGCACTGAGCCCCCATTCACTGAGGGTTGTGAACCAGAGGCCACTCTCAGCTCCTAGAGAGCCTGGAGTTCCTCATCATGACTCTCTCCATGGGCAGCAGGAGAGCTGCTGCTTCTGCTGTTTGTCTTCTCCAAGGCTCACCTGATTAGGTCAGGCCCACCCAGGGAATCCCCTCCTCCCTATTTTATCCATATAGAAATTTATTTTGAGGAACTGGCTCACATGAATATGGATGCTGGCAAGTCCACACCTTTTTTTTTTTTTAAGATTTAATTTTATTTATTTTTGGCTGTGTTAGGTCTTCATTGCTGTGCACAAGCTTCCTCTAGTTGTGGTGAGCAGGGGCTACTCTTTGTTGCGGTGCGCGGGCTTCTCATTGCGGTGGCTTCTCTTGTTGCGGAGCATGGGCTCTAGGCATGCGGGCTTCAGCAGTTGTGGCGCACAGGCTCTAGAGCACAGGCTCAGTAGTTGTGGCGCATGGGCTTAGTTGCTCTGTGGCATGTGGAATCTTCCTGGACCAGGGCTCGAACCTGTGTCCCCTGCATTGGCAGGTGGTTTCTTAACCACTGCGCCACCAGGGAAGTCCCAAATCCACTTCTTATAAGGCTAGTTTAGTGTTGGTGAACTCACTCAGTTTTTGTTTATCTGGGAAGATCAGTATCTCTCCTTCACTTCTGAAGGACTGTTTTGCCAGGTATAGTATCCTTGGTTGGCAGTTTTTTTTCTTTCTTTTAGTACTTTGAATATATCATCCTACTCTTTCCTTGCTTGCAGATTTCTCATGAGTTGAGACAGAAGTGGGCCACTAAGGTAGTGTCAGATATTGAGGAAGTTGGACGTCTTCCTCGGTCTCTATTTCCCCCACAGGAGAAATTGAGCGCCCAGGAGATCCTTCTCGGCACTGTGCTGTGTTGGCTTGAGGGATGGGTGATATGGATAAAGTGTCCCTCTTACCCATTTTAATGTGGTTTTTCTAACTTATTTTAGCTCCACTGGTATGCTATAACTTTTCCTCTGGATTTTTAAATTCTCACAAAGGAATTCTCGTTCCTGGATAGTTCCTTAATCAGTGTTTCTGTTGGGTGAGACTAGGGCTGAGGATCTTCTGTTCTTCCATATTGTTGACATCACTGAGGCTGGCAAGTCCAAAATATGCAGCACAGACTAGCAGACTAGAGACTCAGGAAGAGCTGATGCTGCAGTCTAAGTCTAAATGTTAGCAGGCTAGAGATCTAAGAAAATCCAGTGTTGCAGTTCCAGTCCAAAGGCTGTCTGCTGGCAGAATTTCTTCTTACTTGCTCTGATTGGATAAGACCCTGCACATTATGGAGGGCAATCTGCTTTACTCAAGGTCCACCAATTTAAATGCTAATCTTATTCCCAAACACCCTCACATAAACATCTAGAATAATGTCTTACCACACATCTGGGCATCATGACCCAACCAAGTTGACACATAATATTAGCCATCATATACCTGGGATGGGTTTAAATGAAGGTGTAGGGGGAAGAGAAAGTGCTGGGTTGTGCAGAAAGTGTTGCATTTGAATGGAAGGGGTCCCTTTTTATTAAATCGAAGTCAACCTATTAGGAACCCTAATCATATCTGCACAATCTCTCTTGCCATATATTGTACCCTAATCACATATGGAGAGGAGCCATATAGCATTGTATTCACAGGTTCTGCCTACACTCAAGGGGAGGAAATTATGAAAGGCATGCACACACAGGGCAGTCCAGGGGCCATCTTTGAATTCTGACCACACCAGGGGCTTTTCTGTGGTCACTGGATTCAGTGCACAGTTGGAGGAAACCTCCAAGCTGGTTGCACTAAGCTGCCCTGGACACTGCAAAGAGCCACGTTTTGCTCACAGAGTTCTTTGTTCTTGCATGCCTGGCCCTTGGTCAAAGGGGATCCTTCTGCAGCCCAGAGCAGAGAATGGGAGCTGGCAGCAGGCATATTTCCAATTTCCTTCTTTCTCCCTGCTGCTTCCTTAGGAAGCTCAGGGAGGGCCAGGACAGCCCTGGGGGAGGGCAGGGCCTTCAGAGCAGGGCAATGCCACACACAGAGTGCTTGCAGGCCTCAGGCCCCAGGGACAGCCATGCTAATATTTTCTTCTCACTAGTCAGGGGAAGCAGAGGGCCGGGGAAGTGATAGCAGATGTGTGCAGGGCTTTGGCTGAGAGCGGATGAAGTGGGGGTGTCAGAGAACTAGCCCCCCTTTGGGAACAGACTCCCTGGCTTCTGTCCAGAGGCTCCAAGGGCATCTCTCAGAGCTGTTTCCCCACTTACTTCTCTGGCATCTTGGAACCCATGTGGGGAGCTGAAAGGCAACCAGGAGCCCCAGGGACTATCCTGGGGTTGGAGCCAGGGGCCTTGGGTTCTACTCCTGCTTTTTTTCTGGCTGTTGGTCTGGGGCAATCACTGAACCTCTCTGAGCCCCAATTTCTACCTCTGCAGATAAGGGTGGATGCAGGATGGAGCGAGGTCCCTTAAATGAGGTGGATTTCTAGCCCACCGTGCACTCCACACATCTTTTGCTCCTGGGTGTCTCGCAGCAGATCTGGGCCAGTGGCCACCCGGCTTTGCTCAGGAGAAAGTAAGGCAGAGTCCAGGTGGGCCCAAAAGGATGCTCTCCCCCCTCTACCCACCACCTCACCCGCACAGTGACAGCCTCTGCCAGACTGAGTCAGGGAAGTCAAAGACAGCCCCATGGCCAAGAGGCCACATGCCTGTGCCAAACCCTGAGCCGGAGCCACAGGTCAGGTCCAATAAGTCGGGGCTGTATTCAGTGCCTCAGTTTCCCCATCTCAGAATGTGGTAGTTGGGTTGGTCCTAAAATGTCCACTGTCGCCTGAGGTCCAGGGCTGAGCCTCCCTGAATCGGGCGCAGCCTGCTGTAATTTTAACACCTTTTTTAAAAACTAAATGGTCTAGCATCCAGTACTTAGTAGCCCCAAAGGTTTACTTACTGAAACCAGGTTGAACAGGAGAATCTGCAGGGAGGACCCCAGCCTCACCCCCAAGTTGGAGAAATCTCTTAAGTCTAGCAAAAGTCGATTGTGCATTTGAAAATTCCATCACTGAAGACAACACCCCAACCCAAGCAGGGGCCTTGGCTCCACCCTCCGCAGAGATGGAGAACTTGCTGTCCAGAGGCCTCATTTCACTCTGTGTTGTACAGTTCTGCCTTAAGTTGAAGCCAACCTCCCTGTCATTCTGCATGGCAGCATTTGGGGGTGTGAATGAAGCATGTGGCCTGCCATATCAGTAAACAAAGGATGTTGTGGCCACCAAGCTGTCAGCCACTGCAGCTACCCCCAACTGTGCACCCTGAGGGGACTCAGGATGGAAAAAAGCAGGATACTGGCCCTAGATAGCTAAGAGGCATATCAAAGGAATGATTTCAATGAGCCCAGACTCTTGCATCTTCCCATACATAGAAAAGCACGAAATTCATTAACTGGAGATGTCTGTTTTTCTTTAATTAATAGTCATCTTTTGATGTTCCAACTACTTGGTTTTTCTTGCAAAAACTCCGTGTATCCTGGCTCCTCCTTTACCTCTTCGGAGCAGGCCCTAAGAGCTAGCTGAGAGGCTGTCTTTTGGGCTTAAGTCTGCAGAAGGTCCACTGAATAAAAAATAATTCTCAACTTGTAGGTTGTGCATTTTTTTTTCAGTTGACAGAGGGCTTGAGGAGCCTGTGCAGTGCCTGACTTGTGCTCACCTGGGGCTGTAGGTCGGACATAGCTGTGCTGTGGTGTAAAACGGGAGGACCTGAAACGCCACGCCTGGGTCCACCACCTGCCTTTGCTGGCTGTGGCAGCTAAGGGGGACCACCTGCCTTTCCAGAGCTTCAGCTTCCTTCTCTGTAAAATAGAACCAACAAACCCAGTTTCTCCTGGGTAGAGTGAGAATGAATCAATCCGGAATGGACAGTTTACAGGGTGTTATGTTTGAAATTGTGTCCCTGAAATTTCCATATGTTGAAGCCCTAACCCCCAGTACTTCACAATGTGACGGCATTTGGAGATAGGACCTTTAAGGAGGTAATTAAATTAAAATGAGGTCATTATTAGGCTGGGTTCTAATCCAATATGACTGATGTCCTTATAAGAAGAGGAGATGAGGACGCAGAGGGAAGACTGTGTGAAGACACAGGGAGAAGACGGCCGACTACAAGCCAAGGAGAGAGGCCTCAGAAGAAACCAACCCTGCCAACACCTTGATCTTGGACTTCTAGCCTCCAGAACTGGGAGAAAATGACTGTCTGTTGTTTTAACCCTGCAGTGTGTGGTATTTTGCTATGGTAGCCTGAGCTCACCAATATACAGGGGAAGATTCCTTTATCTTAGGCAGAGAAGGGGAAGGCTCAAGAGGGCTGGAGCTCCACCATGCAGCTTTCCCTGCAACCAATTCCTGCAGTCCACCCTCTGTGGCCCATGGCCCAGTCTGCCCAGGCTGGCCTGTGGCCTGCAGCACCCGGTGCCCGATGCAGGACGGTCAGCCGGGCCACGGGTAGGGTAACTGACAGCGCACCACTGCAAACTTATTTTGATTGTAGGCAGCTCTGCTGAGAGGCTGCAGAACTCCGCCAACTGGTCTAACATGATTCTGCGAGAAATGTTGACTCTAAATTATAAGGACTTAATTTTTCCAACCACAGCTAGTCAGTAAATGACTCTCTGAAATGACAGATGGAAAGTTCAGTTAATGTTTATCTTCTGGCTCTAAGCAGCCCCGCCTCCCCCAGCACTGCTCAGGGCAGCCAGCACAGGGAGCCGGAGGTGAAGACTGCTGTCCCCAAACACTGGCCCACTCCCCAGACCTAGACCCTCAAACCTGCCCTTGACATGAGGTTGCTGCTGTATGTGGGGCAGGAAAGCTGCCCCAGAACCCCAGGCTCCAGGCCCCTCCAAGTAGCCAGTTTGGCCATGTCCCTCTCTGAAAAGTCAACTGAGCTATTCTGAGGCAACAATGATCTGGCTTTGTTCCCAAGGTGGCAAATCTCTCGGCCTGGTGGTCTACCGAATAGTAATGCAAAACCCTCTCTGCCAGCTCTTCAGGGAGATGCCAGGAACAGATCATAATTAAAACAGCCAAGGTCTCCATAGCATTTTTTATGGATCTGGCACTGTACAACCTGGGATGTAGGTGTTATTACTGTCCTCCTTTTATTGTTGAGGAAACTGAAACACAGAGAGGTTAAGCAACTTGCTCAAGGTCACACAGGAACTGGAACTCCAACCTGGACAGGCTGGCTTCATGATTCATGCTCTTGACTTAAGAGAGAATCCAGGGCAGAGCAACAGTCTGGACAAGAAAAAGAAGGTGACGTGGTGGTGGTGGTGATGGTGGTGGGGTGTGTGTGTGTAAGCCCGAGAGAGTGGATTGCCAAGGCATAATGGGGAGACCAGCAAAACCAACAGACAGACAGACAGATGAGGCTGGAGGGGGTTGAGGAGGCCTGACCATACCACCTTATGTCAAGGTCATATGTACCAAGGTAAGGAGTTTGGGTCTCATATTTTAGGGGATGCATCTGTTGTTCATGGTAAAACAGACATAACATAAAATTTACCATTTAACCATTTTTAGTGTACAGTTCAGTGGCACTGAGAACATTCACATTATTGTGCAGCTCTCCCCGCCATCTCGCCATCTCTCTGCAGAACTTCTCCAGCATCCCAAACTGGAACCCTGCATCCACTAAACATCTTTCCATCCCCTCCTGCCAGCCATCCACAGCCACCATTCTGCCTTCAGCCTCTACGGATGTGACGGCTCGAGGTAAGGGGATTCGGTCTCAACCTGCGAAGTGTGACGTGGCGAGGGGTTGGTCTTACCCATCGCTGTAGCTGCAGAACAGACAATGGGTTGAAAGTCCAATCCAAAGGCAAGGGCTGCTTTTCCACTGAGAAGGTGGCCGCCAGCAAATGCCCAGCCTGTTCTCTGTCCAGTGCCAGGTTTATACCAAAGGCTTTACATGATCTGTCTCAGACCAGCCTCGGGCCTCTTTAGAGTGAGTGACTCTAAGTCAAGGAAAGTGAGGTTTATTGAGGTTCAGGGCTTACAGCCCAGTATTTGCAGCTGAGAGGACCTCAGCCCAGGGCCCAGCACAGAGGGACTGCTCATAAATGTGAATTTACTTACAATTCCTCCATAAATGTAAATCAACCGTTATGCTGAATTTCTCACACGAATGCACATATCAGTCATTCAGGTAAACGGTACTTTCAACTCCTGGATTTGCCCTAGAGTTCAAAGCAAAGTGGCCTCAAAACAGATCCATTTCAGCACAGCCGTGGTCCCTGCAGGAAACCTCGGCTTCTGATGAAAGGCAGGGAGGCCCCAAGACGCTGTGCAGAGGCCTTTGGCTGAGGCTGACGGAGGCTGCTCTCGCTCTCCTCCACCGCAAGGATGTGAGAGGCAGCAGTGCCTCGAGCAGGTTTCTGGGGACAAGAATGTCATGGCAGCTTTTTACTGAGCACACCAGCCCTCTGCTGCCTGGGGCAAGTAACACAACTTGGACATGGGACAGCACACGAGAGAGAAGGATGTGTCCACGTCACGGCTGCGAGGAGGAAATGGAACTCCGTGAGCCGGAGTGGCTGGAGCCAGGAGGTCAGTTGGTGAGTCAGGCTGCAGGATTCTTTTGAAGGGGCTGGCAGAGGATCCCAGCGTGTCACGGCCATAAAGAGGCAGCAAACAGGCTGGGGCAGGGGCTCTGTTGTCCGGGTCACGTGCTCCCATTCTTCTCCCTCCCCCTCATCCTCTGCAATGCCCCACTGCCTAGTCTCACCTCCTGGGCTTGGTCCCCTGGCCCCTTGTGATCCAGCCCGTCCAGTGCTGTCCAGTCCTGCTGTACTTACCTCTCCCCACATGCGCTGTGCTTGAGCCAAGGAAAATGCCAGGTCCCTGGGACTTCCCTGGTGGCGCAGTGCTTAAGAATCCACCTGCCAATGCAGGGGACACGGGTCCGAGCCCTGGTCCAGGACGATCCCATGTGCCACGGAGCAACTCAGCCCGTGCACCACAACTACTGAGCCTGCACTCTAGAGCCCACGAGCCACAACTACTGAGCCTGCGTGCCACAACTACTGAAGCCCACGTGCCTAGAGCCCGTGCTCCGCAACAAGAGAAGCCACCACAATGAGAAGCCCGCACACCGTAACAAAGAGTAGCCCCCGCTCGCCGCAACTAGACAAAAGACCATGCAGCGACGAAGACCCAACACAGCCAAAAATAAAAATAAAAAAAATTAAAAAACCCAAGTCCTCTCCATCCTAAGACTTCTGTGATCTAGTACCTATGAGTGGACTCTGCCTCTCACCTAGAGCTGTTTCACTTTCTTCTGCTGACCGAATCTTAAACTCAAGTCAATGTCATCTCCTTCAGATGCCTTCTGGGATTCTCCCCATCCAATGGCCTGCTACCCACTCCCCAGTCCTCCTCATCCCAAGCCCTATGCTCTCACAGCACTGGGTTCTGCCTCTAGGGCCACCGTTCCACATGGTAATGTAACACATCTGACCACATGTCTGGTCCCTGCAGATGGGCAAGAATGGTGTCACAGTCTGCATGGCCACAATGTCCAGCATGGGCCCTGGCACAGGGTGGTGTTCTGGGTAAGCGCTTATCTGACTTAAGCAAGGTGTTCCAGTCATCCTTGCTGGGTGACAAACCATCACAGATATGGCAGCATAAAACAATAATTTTATTATGCTCATGGATGCTGTGGGTCTGGAATTCAGTCACAGCACAGTAGGATGGCTCGTCTTGTTTCCACAAGGTCTGCGATCTCTGCCGGGAAGCCGGGTTCAGGTGGGGGGTGACTTGATGATGGGAGGCTGGAATCACCTGATGATCTCTTCACTCAACTCCTACATGTGGTCTCTCCATGTCACTGGGCTTCCTAACAAGATGGAGGTCTCAGGATAGTCAGACTCCTTACACGGCAGCTCTGGCCTCCAGCATTAGTGTTCCAGTGGAGAAGGAAGAAGATACATTGCCTTTTCTCCATTCTATGTTTTTCACAGGCCCACCAGATTCAAGAGAAGACCTGAACCCTGACCATGTGAAAGTGACAAAGTCACATTGTAGAAGAGCATGTCAGATGTATAGTATTATTGCACCTTTCTTGGTAAATGCGATCTGCCACAAAATGACTAGCAGAGAAATTGAAATATATATACTCAACTGAATTTTTCTTTTGAAATTGAAATATATATACTCAACTGAATTTTTCTTTTGAAATTGAAATATATATACTCAACTGAATTTTTCTTTTGAAATTGAAATATATATACTCAACTGAATTTTTCTTTTCTTTCCCTCTGCAGAATCCACTCACCCCCAACTCCCTTTATCCCCATCTCCAAAATCAGATTTTCAGCACAGGGAGGAAGGCAGGCAGCAATAGGCTTATGCAGCTGAACTCATGCACGGCTCCAGAAATATGCTAAAACAAAATTCCTTTGCAAGCACATATCCTCGTGCATATTTAGAGTATGACATCCCAGATCCTGTGACAAAAAAATTATGTCTCCATCTTTCCTACAAAGTAGTTTCCAGAATCAGACTGGTTTTTGATCTAGGTTTGAAAACTGCAAGAACATTAGGTCCTAATCTCCATCAACAAATTCCTTCCAGCCAAGAACTCCCAGGTTCCACTTTGTTCATTTCTGTAGGAATTTGGACAAGCTAAAAGAGATGCTGTTTTTCAACTCAGGATCTCCATCCCATCCAAGTGGAATGAATGTCAGATTTAAAAGGGGGCAGGGGGGTGGTGGTAATTTCTTTAAAGGCATGTAATAAGAAGGAAGGAACAGAGAACATCTAAGAATAAATATTGACAGAATGCTGGATGTTGAAATGTGTGTTTGTTTATTGAACAATTTTAAAGAAATTAAAAATGCCACTGGTCTTATTCTTTAATTGAAGATGAGCCCGCAAGGTTGGGGATGTCGAGGTTTAGATGAAAACAAGGATGAACTGACCTCAGTCTAAACAGAAGGAAAAATAGTGTAAGCACCGAAAAAAAAAGGCATTTGATTATTTTTCTTTAAATGTAAATAGTATTTTTGGCCAGTAGAGAGTTGAGGACAGGCTAAACCTGCCTTTGCTGCCTTTAGCAAATAAAACCCTGTTTAAGACACAGGGTAGACTCACCAGCAGTTTAGTCTCTTTTCAAAGTCATATGACTTATTTGAGTCTTGCATGTCATTTAAACCGGTCTGGGACCTTTGGGTAACATCTGGAAGGCATGTATGCCAACAAATGCCAAAGATAACATTTTAATATCAATCCTCTAGAATAAGCGAAGGGGAGGGAGGCATTCTTCAGAAACGATGGAAAGATCAAACTCATTTTATTGGTTTGGAGAGCAGCCTAACCTCTAATGCATCTTGTGACGCTGATGTAATGTGATCAAGAGGTACGTTTCTCTAGCTTCCCTCCACGTTGTACCATCGCTGTCAACAAATGAGTTTGTGGAAGACGTGAGGTTATCTCTCATTTATGAGAGTGCCCACGGTGATTGGGTCGGTCTTTGGTTTTTCTGGGATTTCTTGAGGGACAGCACTACCATTTAGCTCAGCCAATGGAGCACAAAAGGAGGGGCTCTTGAGAAACCTGGGGTCTAGGAAGGGAAGCTGATTGAGCATATGGCATGTCCTGCTCTTGGTGAATCTTCTTCCAGAAGCCTTTGTAATCTGTCCTTCAGTTTGTACTTGAATACCTGCTGAGATGGGGAACCCACTGCCACCTAAAATCTCCCTATTCCATTAGGAGTCTTTGTTGGTCAGCTCTCCCTAATACTAAGCAAGTATATCAGCCCCCTGCAACAAGTCCCCCTCAGTTGTTGGACAAAATAAAAGAAAGAAATCAAGCTGCGCTCTTTCTCACTTGCACACTCTGGTCATGCTGTTCTCCCCGGACTTTTGTCAAAGGAGACCAAGACAGTAAAACAGACGGTGAGCATTGCCTGTGGGTGATTCTCCATGTGGGTGTTTCTCTGCTAAGGCACCAGGGCTTGCAGGACCAGCACATGGAGATTGTCTTAACCGAGATGCAGGACAAGGTACAGGGTGCTGTGAGTATAAGATGTGAGGTCTGGAGTGAGTCAGCCTGTACCTCACTTATTGTATTAATAGTTTAGGAGAACCATGCGAGTCCCACAGGACATGGAAAGGCTTCCCCACACACTGCTGCTTTGCTGAAGAACAGTGAAGTGGATACTTGGGGGAAATTAGGAATGGCATTTAGTTTTTTTATGTTTGAGACTGCTTTCACTATTCAGATCTTGTAGGACTTTGTAGGACTCTGTACAGATGCTGCTCTTACTTTGTAGAAATGGAAGCCATGGCAGAGTCTTGGCAAAAGAGTGACAAAACCCAGAACATGGTGAGAGGATTACTCTGAGTGCTGTTGAATTTTCAAAGTGTACCTCCAATGCAAAAACATTGAGTGCCACAGATTTATTAATCAATTTAACAAATATTTATGGAACACCTACTATGCATCAGATGTTAATTGTCCTCAGGGTTGGGGACAGGGCAGGGAACAAATCAGACATGTCTTTATCATCTTGAGGCTCAGCATCTACCTGGGGGAAGCAGCAATAAATGAATGGTGATGTGTTTTATAAGGACACACAGCAGGCTGAGGGAGAAGGAGAGTAGGGAGAATGTGAGGACCTCTTTAGAGAGGACATTCAGCTGGGAGATGCTAGGAGAAGAGCATCTCAGCAGGTCCCTTCAGAGGGATGGCAAGTGCAAAAGTCCTGTGGCAGCAACATGCTGGGCTGTCAAGGACCAGCAGCAAAGAAACCAGTTGTTACAGAGGAAAGCGAGCAAGAGGGAAGATGATGGCGAGAAGGTCAGACAGGTAGTGAGGCTCTGATGACACAGGGCTTTGGAAGCCACTGTGCAGATGTTACTCTGATTTTGTAGGATGGAGGCCATTGAGATTCTTGACAGAAGGCCCATATGACCTGTCTTGCATAGTGAAAAAATTACTCTGTATGAGAAAAATTGAGTTTAGGGGAGCCAGGAGGAAACAGAATTCTACTTCAATAATCCAGGCAGGAGATGATGGTGGCCCGGACCAATCCAGGCTGGGCCATCTTCAGCTGCAAATCTATGAGGGTGAATATGTCTAGCTGAGCCCACTGTCCCCTGAATGCAGAGTCCTAAAGAGGAAGGTGAGAAAGGATACAGGTTAGGCAGCTGCAAGGGCTGCCACAGCTCCTGTTTACCATTAAGTCCAGATTTGTCTTTTCAATACTAATTTCCACCAAGAGGCATCAGGACCCTTGTCCTCAAATCTTAGGGCAGGAAAAGCTTTAATGAATATGGAAGATGTTGGTAATGAGGATAAATAAGTTTGCTTTCAAAAAATGACAGTAAGATCACAGTTGAAAGGACAAAGGAACCACTTTGAAGAGATCACATCACCAAGCTGAGCATAAAAAAGAAAATAATAATGAAAATTACCTTAAACAGGTTGATTTTGTGGAAGACCATGAATTCATAGCAATACTCAAAAGAAGAAAGTTAACATAAATGTATGCAAAAAAAGAATCCATATATTAGGATTTGTTTAATTTTATTGCTTTTAATGAGTAGAAAAGTGTTTGTATTTTCCTGTGATATTTACAAAGTACAGAATTATATTTCTCACTCTCTCTGTAGATAAGAAAGAATAAACACAGGGAACTATAAATAAACTAAAATAATTCCCCAAACATGGGTTCTGCATCATGTAATAAGCAGATGGAGGAAAAATCAAGCAATTGATTGCTTTTGTGGTCCTACACAGCAAGCAATTAAACAGAGAATCCCACAGAGTGTTCCAAGATGATTAATTAGCCAAATATTGCATACACCCGCATCTCTCATCTTAGTGTATGGAACCTTGAGATGGCTCTACTAATTATAATGCAATATTGATAAGGCATGCATAAGTTTCCAATTAATACCTATAGACTAGGCCAATTTATCATAATGACAGGACAATAGCTTAGGTATTGCCAACCATAAGAAACTTTCAGAAATACATCATTTCTGGGAATGACACCAAGTTTCAAAAAATTAAATCTTTGAATTTAGATTTTGAAAGGAAGGGACTTAGAAGTCTGGATATAACAAATAGAAGTTCATTATCAAAAGGAACTCAGCCAGTGATTTGGTTTAGATCACTTTAGACTATACAAACATGTCCTAGATCAGAATCTGTGACCTCTTCTCTTCTGAAATGCTGTGTGTACATGTAGTTTAGGGTCTCCTAAGATTATTAGTATCCGATAGAATTACTGAAGCCCTATGTGGGTATAAAAATGAAACCTTAGGAATATTATAAATGAAGATAAAAATTTCTTTTCAATGCAGGGAATTTATAATTATATGACCATTTTTACATATTAATGATTTTGTTCACATTTATGTCTTAAAAAGACTACTAGTGAGGATAGCCTAGGTTATGCTGTGATTATAAATAATCTCAAAATCCTAACAACTTGACACAATAAAGGTTAATATTAATACATAGCTAAAATGACACTCAAGGAGTATCAACCTGGTTAGAAATATTAAGATGCATGTCTCATTTCTCTGTAATAGTTCCTTTCCTGCTAAGTAACTTAGATAACACAGAAGCAAATAACACAATGTACTTAGCCTGATGGATCATCAAATCATGATTCGAAATGATCCTATTATATTGGGGAATGGTCTGAAGATGAAATAAAGTATATTCACTGAGAGCCTTTAACCAGTGGGCAGGGCCACTTTGTCTTCTTTACTCATTTCTTTTACAATCTGCTTCATGGCCTGTAGAAGAGCCAGAAATCTATGTTCCTTCTCTCCTGTTGAAGTATAGACAGTCAGGCCTCAGAACTTGTCTTCTGTAAGCACACCTGGCCATCTTGCAGTGTGTGTGTATATGTGTGTGTGTGTACACACCTGTATATGTTTCAGCTTCTTTACCTTAAAATGAATGAGTGAGTTAAGTCAGCCTCACGCTCTTTCCTAGTTGTCTTCAATACAGATGGAGAGAGTTGAGGTCACCCTTCAGCCTTGGAGAACCAAAATAAATTCTCTGTTCCAGTTTAGATCACAGACGCCTGCCTTTTGTCAATCTTGGGATGCATGCCCAAGCACTAATAAAGGCTTTTTGTTTCAATTTTCATCTATTTTTGCCTACTGGACAGAACCCTGGAAGGGAAGAGGGGTAAGTCTTGGGCTTCAATTCCCAATAGGTCCAGATGGAATATAAGCTCAGAGTGTGATGTGTCTGCTGGGAAAACTAATGTTGTCTCAGGTGGCATTGCTAGAATTGTGCAGAGTCCAGAAAAGAGCAGTGATAACCTTATTTGGCAATGGTAAGACTATTGCTTCTGAGCTCCTCACTAAAAGGAGGTGATACAGAGAGTGGTGATCAGGACAGTGAGAAATGAAGGCCATGTCAGTGGCATTGGAGGTACCTGAGGCTATGTAGCCTGGACTGAAAGGAGACATGCTGATGGCCTCAGTCATTTGAATGGTCATGGAAGAGAGTATGTGGACAGAGCCAGCTCCATTTAAGGGCAGAGAGTAATCCTGGGAATTGGCTATGCCAAGAACACAGGTATAGAGCAAGAAAGAATTTTCCAATTGGGCTGTCTCAACATGGAATTTTCAGGCTCATGAGGTGGTGAGACTCCAACATTGCAAGTGGCCAAAGAGAGGCTTGATGGTCATTTGTTAGGATTGATACCAAGGATCCTAACTTAGGATAAATTGAACTAGTGGCCTTCAAATTCATTTCTCACCAAGACTCTGTCATCCTGGGTCTGGCCAACCGAAAGATAAAAGCTCCCACATTAGACAGATCGAACTCTTTATCTAATCAAGAGAGTTTGGGTCTATATGGTCAACAAGATTAATGTTTGTCAGTATCTTGTTCTCCTCTAATTTCACGTACACAGAGAATTGTAAGTTCTATTCCTTGGAGTTAAGTATGGCCATGTAACTAGTTCTTACCAAAGAAATGGAAATGAAAATGATGGGCCAAACTTTGAGCCAAAGCAGTTAATTACAGATGTTTTATCTTCTGACTCTTTCTTCATCTGCAACCGTGAAGAGTGTTGAGATGGAGAGGCCAAAAGAAGGAAACCATGTGATCTGCTAAATACGGAGGAGAGCTGCCCTGGAGAGCCACCTAGATCTACAGCAAACTTCGTAAGAGTGAGAAATTGACTGAGATTTTTTTTTTTTAATTTTTTTTAGCAATTTCATGTATCTTTATTTATTTATTTTATTTATTTATGGCTGTGTTGGGTCTTCGTTTCTGTGCGAGGGCTTTCTCTAGTTGCGGCAAGCGGGGGCTACTCTTCATCGCGGTGCGCGGGCCTCTCATTATCGCGGCCTCTCTTGTTGCGGAGCACAGGCTGCAGACGTGCAGGCTCAGTAATTGTGGCTCACGGGCCTAGTTGCTCCGCGGCATGTGGGATCTTCCCAGACCAGGGCTCGAACCCGTGTCCCCTGCATTGGCGGGCAGATTCTCAACCACTGCGCCACCAGGGAAGCCCTGACTGAGATTTTTTAGATGATTTGTTATTGCAGCAAAATTTAGCCTATCCTGACTGATACACTTTGGGAACACAGGGCATGTGAGTTTCTAATAGGAAAGGAACTAGAGAAGCTGGAAGGAAGTCTGGTGAGACAGATTAAAGGGAAAGCCACACTCAGTTCTCCTGGCACTGTAACTTTTCATGGAACATTGGCGCATTATACACATTTCTGAAGTTCCCTTTGAGGCCCCAAATGCATCTCTTTAACTGTTAAATGAGGAATATCTGACATGAAATTTGGGGGACAAAGAAGGCTCTGAATAGTGAAATGAAGTTAGACTTGGCTTCTGGAGTTGCCACCTTGGCTCTGGGCAAAGACCAAAGACTTCTCTTTTGTGAGAAAAAACCAACCTCATTGTGTCTGTAAACACAGCACATCTGGGGCTACACGGAATCCGCTGATTTTATAAACTAATTCCTGCCAAAGAATCCAAACTAGCCTTAGTTTATAGGTGTAGAAACTGAGGCCCTCAGGTTCCAGTGACCTTGAAACTGGGTCCTTTGGGTTTCCGTCTTTTCACCAGGCCAGGCTATGGTGATTGCACAGTGTAAGTATTTCTTCAAAGGAGAATCAAACAAAACTCCCAGACTCCGTGTCGACAGCCCTGGGCTGGAGAGGAAAGCAGGGCTCCTCACAGAAGTTTGGTTTACAGCAGGGCTCCCCCTTGGCCCCAAGACAGCTTTGATCACCATGAAGTTTCCACAAACACAGAATGAATGAGGAAGAAGATGGTTATGCTTTTAACCTGATCGACACTGATGAGAAATGAGGCATATACCGTCTTTTCCATAGCGTCCCGCTTCAGACAGCTGTCACCTTTCCCTTTAAAGTATAAGCTTAAAATGTTTGTATATTTTGTTTGCTTTTTAACACTTCTCATCACATAATTAAGATATGATGGCTAAAGTCACTTACGACTCACTGATACGGTTCAGTAGAATACAAGGCCAGAAAGCAGCCTGTCTGCCTTCAAATCCCAGCTCCCTGCTTCTAATTTTCTGACTGTGTGGCTTTGGGCAAATTACTTAACCACTCTGCACTTCAATTTCCTCATCAGTTAAATGGGTATCATAATAGTATCTACCTCATAAGGCAGTTATGGGATAAAATGTGTTAATATATGTAAAGCATTTGGAAAAGTGCTTGGCATATGGTAAGTATTCAAGAAGTAGTATTTATGTTTTCCTAAGTTCTTGACTGGCAGCCAACCAAATTCCAAGAACTGTGAAGTCTCTGTGTGCTCAAGCCTACGGGGGTTTAATATAAGGTAATTCATGGGCCTCCCCTAAAGGCCCTAAAAGTCCATCAGAAAAAAACTAGACTAAGCAAAAATTCAATGAATATTATTAGGAAGTTAAGAATGGTCAATAGACAGGAAGCTAACAACATCCGCTACGGTTACGGGGCCACATGATCACCTTTGGCTATAGGATGCTGGGAAAAAGAATTCTTTTAAATGGCCATTGAGGCAAAAGCAGACACCTACAGGGGCTTTCTGGCAAGTTTTGCTTTCCTGCTGTAAGTGCTGCACCTTCTTTCTTGTCTCATCTTCTTCCTCCCTCTCAGAAAGCAAGATTGTCTGTTTCCAGTTAGGAAAGGCCACAAGAATTTCAGACACCTTGGTCTTGACAGTCCCAAGCCTCTGAACCAAGGGCCTTTAATACACTTTGTTTATTGATAAAGTAAATCCCAATTAATGTCTTCAATCATTAATTCTCCAAATATTCTTCTAGTTTGCTTTTGTGCCTGACATTGTTAGGAGATGCCATGGTTGAATTATGTCCCCCCAAAATTCATATGTTGAAGTCCTAACTCCAAGCACCTCAGAATATGACCTTATTTGGATAGGGACTTTACAGAGGTCATCAAGTTAAGGTAAGGTCATTAGAATGGGCCCTAATGTGACTGCTATCCTTATAAAAAGGGGAAATTTGGAGACAGACATACGTACAGGGAAAATGCCATGTGAACATGAAGACGGCCATCTACAAGCCAAGGAGAGAGGCCTGGAACCAACCTTAGCCATACCTTGATTTCAGTCTTCTAGCCTCCAGAACTGTGAGACAATACATCTTTGTTGTTTAAGCCACTCAGTTTGTGACGCTTTGTTATGGAAGCCCTGAGAAACCAATACAGGTTGTAAACAAACCAGGTGTGGGTCTCACCCTCAGGAACCTCCCTGTATGGGGCAGGGGTTGGGGGTGAGGGAGAAGATAGCAACCTGATCTGCGCATGATGAAACTTAGCAGGGGTGGAGGGACAGGCAGGTGACTTGCTCTTCAGGCAGGTGTCATGGTCAAACAGATGTCCAACCTTCTGCAGGATGGAATCTGTGTTTCGGTCTGGCCACACATGTATGGGTATTACTCTTAAACTAAAAGGCAGTGAAGACCACCTTCACTCCAGGTTTCAGAGAGTGAAACCTTGAAAACATCGTCGCTTCATGATTAAACGTTACATTGAGACAAATATTATTCCTCGACGACTGGGTGAAGGATTTAATCAGAGCAGCATGGAACAACTTCTTTGGGCCCCCTTCCCTGGAGCTCCTTTCATATACCTATACTTCACAGTTAGAGCACAGGCACATGTAAAGCAAATGCGAATACAACCAGGGAAAGTTCCAATCGCTGTCCCTGTGAGGATACTAATAAAGGACACTGTCCCCTGTCCTGCACAGTGAGTGCTCAGTTAGAGGCCAAAGGGACATGAGTCTCAAGTCCTGGCAGCACAAACTGAGTATGCCTCCTGAGTAGCTGTCGCGGTTTGTTTATACTAAGGGCACTGTAAGTCATGTTGCATGATCGTGTTTTCCTCCTCCTGTGGGCTGCTTGGAACCTCAGAAACACCATTAAGAGCCCCCTGGCAAGTGTATGGGAACTTGAAGGGCACATTCATATTATTTCCATCCTCCTAATCCACAAATGACTTTTATTTTAACCCATATCAATTTTCATAAACGCCTCCTATAGTTGTTCATGTGAAAAGGGGCATAATATTTAAAATTAAATAGACAAGTTAATTGACTTTGGTCACCACTCAAAAATATTTGTTCAGTTATTAAAAATGATACAGCACCATGGGTATTTATATTTAATATTTTGTGTATTTCTTTTAGTGTTAAGAAAAGGAAAACCCATTAAGAAAAGGAAAATCCAGGATGAACTTCTTTTTCCAGTGATGTCCCCATCAGCCTTTGATGTGAAACAAACTAAGAGTGGGTCCAGGAGCCCCGGAGAATAATTCTGGTGACACTCCAGGGAGTGGAACCAAACTGCAGTCAGGGGCATTCCTGAGCCCAGAGCAAGGGCATCTGGCAAAATGGCCTCACCTCTGTCTCCAAAAGGCTCATCTCATTATAGGATCAGGCTCTTCCAAGTTAAGGATTTTATCATCAAAGTCATTCCCAGGGATTTGCAAGCTAAAAAGACTAGTTGCCCCCATCCCCACCCTAAGATACAATGATGAAGCAGAAGCAGGATAACTGCAGGAGACACTGCCACCAAAAGGGGATGGAACTGAAATGGAGCCACATCACAACTACTGCAATCCAGCTGGGCTCCAACAGACCCCCTGCTGTAGACCCCCTGTGGGGTCAGGGACATCCCTCTTTAGAGGCTGGTTCTTTTTCCTGGAAGTGGCTCCTAGTTCATTGCTCTCGCAAGGTCTTGGACCCACTCTCTTTGAGATTCTTCCTGTTCTATAAGAAATGGCCATGTTTGCAGCTGAGTAGCTTTCTCAGCCTGATTCCTGCCTGGAGATATATGGGGACGCAGAGGTCTTTGTGCAAGTTTCACAATCTTAGTCCCTGCCATGGCAGTGCCGTCATTTAGATCCCCTGAATGAATCTCCTCACTGAGGCAAAACAATAGATACAAGAAACATCTTTTCAGATGTAATGCTGAGCTAGCACAGAATAATACTAAATTTGTTATGATTTATTAGAATAAATACTAAAGTTATTAGAATAAGTACTAAATACTAAATAAAAAGAGAATACTAAATTTTGAAAACAAAATGAGGCTCAGCATCTTGGAAAGAGCTCATACAAATGAAGAGTACTAAAACTCATGTTTCATTAGCTTCACAGTAAATCTGCTTCTCGCAAGTAGTAAACCCAGAAAAAGTGCATTAAGGATATCATTTTAGATGACATAAAGATATTAATAAACTTTAGACATTCTTAAATATGCATATTGAAATAGCTAAGATGACCATTAATAGACAAGACAGAGAGTGTATACCCTTACAACAAGTAGAGTGAAGACAATGGAATCAGATTTTAAGGCATTCCATCCAAAGTAAGGCACAAAAGGAGAACACAAAAGGGAAAAAAGAACGAGATAAATAGAAATTGTATAGTAAGATTGCAGGCATAAATCCTAATAGTACTAGATATACATGGACAAAAATCTTGCTTAAAATATGAGGACCATCAGTCTGAGAAAAAGAAAACACAAATCCAACCAAATAATGTTTATAACAGATAACTGTAAAACCTAAAGACACAGAATATTTAAATTAAAAATGGAATAAAATATGTTAGGGAAAGAATAACCTGAAAAGAAAATTCTAAACTTACATACTACTAATAGCAACCTCAAATATATACAAAGCAATAATTGCCAGAACAATGAGAAATTGACTAATCTACCTTATTAAAGGAATATTTTAACACAACATCTTTTAAATAATTGATACAACAAGCAGTTATCATACCTAACAAATGGAGAATGTACACTTTTCTCACATAGGAAACATTTATAAAATCTGACCACATATTGATAATAGAGCTATCCTCAACAAACTTCAAAAAATTTGTATCATATACACCACATATTCAGCTCACAATGTAATTAAGTTAGAAATAAAAACAAAAAAGATAACAAAATATATTTTAAAATTATAAAGACATATTTGTAAATAATTCATGGGAAGAAAAATAAAAATAAAAATGAGAAAATATTTATAAGCAAATATAATTAAAAATACTGTGTATGACCTTCATGGTACTTAGAGGAAAATTTATAGCCTGAAATACTTATGGTAGAAAAGAAGGCTCAAAATTAATGACTTAAGCATCCAAAATATGAAATTAGCAAAATAACAGCGAAGAATATGGAAGGAAGAAAACAAATTTCTGTCCATAAAGCCCCCAGTCTGGCATTTTGTTATGACAGCCCTAGCAAACTAACACAGATATATAGTGTAATTCTTACGGTGGATTCAGTCAAAAAAGTTAGACAGTCACCAGCTTACATTATCTCTAAGAGCCCCTCAAAGTTTAAAACTCCTTGGAGGTTGGAAAGAACAAAGGCCTGTTCTTCAGTCTGCAGAGAATCTTCCCTAGGGATCTTCATTACCCATCAACATCTGCCATGAGCGTGCCCCATGCAATGCCCGCAAGGTCGAACTGAGGTGTGCAGTAGAAATCAGAGCATCTTTGAAAGCCTGTAACTAAGGCTCTGGTCATGAAGATAGAAACGCACAAAACGTGCGGGAACTAGCCACAGGGGCCCAGGGCCAGTCAGCGCTTGGCAGCAAAGAACTGAAATAGAACCGGACTTTTGAAACGTTTAGGGCCAGGTTCTCCTCTGAGGCAGTAGTGTTTCTGGATGCTGCTCCATTTCCTCCCATGAATCCACCCCTGAACACCATCCCAACGTAGATGAGGGTGCGTCCTGCCTTAGCAGAGCAGGCCCCATCCTGGCTGGAGCTTCGGCACGCTCACTGCAGGGAATTCCAGAGGTGAGTCTGTAAACGCAGTCCCCAGAGCGCCGTTTGATGAGAACCTCTCCTGGGCAGGTTTGCTTGGAGTATTCAAGAGTCTCACTCCCCTAGTCACTGCGTAACTGCCAACGCTTGCTGCTAAAGAGGTTTCTGTGTCCAAAAATAATCTCTAAATGACAGTTAGCATGACCCTGGCATAATCCATCCTCTCCAGATAAGTGAAAGGGAGCTAATGCCCAAATCCTGGCACAGACACAGAACAGGTCTTGGAAGGGGAGGTGACTGTGACTTCAGTCCTTGGCAGAGGGCTGCAGACTGGATGGGGAGCCAGGCCAGCGGCAGGAGCATGGACACAGGACGCCTGACATGGGCATTTCCTTCTGCTGGGGCTAGGGAACAGTCCCAAGTCCCTCTGCCATTCTGCATAGAGCTTTGGATATCTGTCACCTGAATGGGCCACACCACCATCCCTGGATATCACCGGGGTTTCACTTTTCCAAGAGCTTCCTAGTGTGTACTTGAGCCCCAAGAAGCATTCGCCTGGTTAATGGAGCTGACCCCTGATTGTGAGAAGGGCCTGACTTGGACCTCTCCCTGACCCTGGGAAGAGACCAAAGATCCCTGCCCATCACTCCGCCTTACATATATTTTCGCTCAAGGCTGATTCTTAGGACTAGAGATGTATTACATGTGCTGAGAGAGGGATGCTGTTGGCCTCTGCATGCTAGCTTTCTTCACAATCATTTTCTCAATCACTCAGGGCTCTTGATCCGGAGCATTCTGAGGGTGGGAGGAGATGGAGGATGGAGTCTGCAATGGAACAGGAAGAGGTTATTCAGCATCCTCAGTGTGTAGTTTATCTTTCCAACAGCCCTGGGAGTGACAATTAATGTACACACTTTGCAGATGAGGAAACTAAGTCCTAGAGGTCAAATAACTTGCTCCAGTTCACCAAGGTCTTGTGAGTCATTCAAACACAGTTCATTTTGGTTGGTATCTATGATCTTTGCATTCTCCCTCGTGCCGAAGCAGGAAAATATATGTAATTGGTCCTGAGAGTGGCAGATAGGAATAGAGTGGGGGTCCAAGGATGAAGATGATGGGAAGTCTTCAGGGGCTTCCCCAGAGCAATGAGGGGGAGCCTAAAAGGCAGGTCCATGGCCAACTGCAGGTTCATGCAGTCAGTTCTGACCTTGAAGCAGCCATCCTTCATTCGACTTTAGAGGCAGAGGCATGTGGTGGAAAGCTCAGTGCCCAGGGGTTGGGTCCAGCATCACGACTCACTGGCTGAGTGACTCTGGGCCAGTCATTGGACCTTTCAGTGCCTGTTTCCTCCTTCTCTATCTCTCACCACTTCTGGGAGGATTCAGCCCCACGCTGGGCATCCCTCTCCCTCACCCCACACATGTAGATGGCATGTGTGTGCTGGCTTCTCACCCTCTGCTCAGGACATTTGGAGGTGTTGAAGGCAAATGGAAAATGTATATTTCCTCCACAGAGCTCTCCTTGTTTGAATGAACTGAATCTTTATTTTTCTTTTTCAAGCAAAGAGGTTTTCATTAATTTGTGCCAGGCCATTTAATATATTCTTAGGTTTCTACGGTGCTCTTGTTTCACTTAATTTTCTGGATTTCCAAGAAAGTTTCAGGACCTGGTTTGGTGAAAGACCTTGAAGGGACTGAGAAGATAAGAAAAACAAGAAGCAATTTCTTCATAGCAAGACTTCTCAGTGTAAAGATCTCACCAAGAAATAAGGACAATTGGGTATAGGTAGGGGTTTTCCTTAAAAATCTTGATCTTGGCAAAGTAAGATGGGTAGGAAATCAAGCCAGAAATTCAAAGACACAATGCATAGCTTTGTTTGATTTAATGTGGTTCATTTATCAGCAGTTAAAGCCATGGATAGTGGGGAAAAAGCTGCTTTTGAAGAACCATTCACTGTAACCCACCTGAAAACTACCTAGAAATGCCAGAAACCCAATGGGGTGGTTTTTCCACTGAGCGCCAAGCTTATGAGTCTGGAACTGTTCTTCCTGTTCTACAGCTGAGAACACTGAAGTACAGGGAGCTCTGGTGATTTGCCTGAGATCTCAGAGCATGTGAGAGGAATCTAGTGGACCTCGAAGATTCCAAATGCTTTCATTGCAGCTGGTTGTGGGAAGGGGGAAAGATGGAGGGGGGCGCAGAGAAAGGGAAAGGGAGGGAAGGAGAGGGAGAGAAGGAAGGGAGGGGGAGAAAAAGAAGGGAGGGGAAGAGAGAGGGAAGACGGGAGAAAGATAAGAGGCCAATGGAATCCAACTGTGCTGGGATGCGGAGGGAACTCAGGGAGCCTTAGCTTTCCCTTCCCAACAGTTGCCTTACAAGGTTGCTTCAGAGAATAAACTATAAAATAGTGAAGTGATGTAGCACATTGCAGAGAAATGCTTCCCTGTGCAGACTTGAGGTAGGGCAGTGAGCATGGCAGTCCTCCAGCTGTGTGACCTGGAGCAAGTTTTTGCCCTTCTCTCCGAGCATCAGTTTCCTCACCCATGAAGTGGGGCTAAGAATAGGCTCGACCTTAGAAAAAGTGTGCTAAGAAGCTGACACTTACTGGGTGACCCATCAGAAATACATCCATACCTGTGATTAAGGCTATGATGCCTATTGAGAATTTAAACATACAACGCAAATAAACATTATTGTCATGATTTGCATGAGATAGATGTATACAAGGAAGCAGCTGTATTTTAGTCTAGGAGATAAGGAGACTATTGACCAGAGGACAAGGGAGAGGATGTCACTATTGCATGGACAGTGGCCATCAACACCTCTGGCAGAGAGGCAGGCACAGCTTGGGGACCCTGGGAGCTCTCAGAAGCCACTGTTGGAAATTTCCCCCACCTAGCCTGGGCCTGCTCACCTTCTCCTCCAGGTTGGGCTGCCAGATAATTTAAAAGGATGCCTAGTTAAACTTGATTTCAGATAAGTAATGAATACTTTTTTAGTTTAAATACGGCTCATGCAATATTTGGGATATATTTACACTAAAAATTTGTCATTTATCTGAAATTCAAATGTAACCAAAACATCTTATCTTTTTATTTGTTAAATGTAGAAACCCAGTCTCCAGGGAGAAAAGCAGCTTCTTACTCCATTGACTTTTTGTTATAATTTCTTTTCTGATTACGAAAATAATACGTGCCTCTTGTATAATCTAGGAAATACTAAAGTACATGGAAAAGAAAATAATAATTCATTTTGTAATACTATGAGCTAATGTTTGAAAGTCTCCAATACTTGAAAATATTTGAAAATTGTGGCCTATTTCCTTGCAGTCTACCCAGTTGAGATGATATTTTATGTATGGACTTTGTATTTCTTTGGTCTAACATTATACATAATCTCCCTGTCACCAACTCTCTTCTCCACTGAGTTTTGTTATGCAGCATAACCGTCTTTCCTTCTTGCTGAAGTGGGTGGTTTCCAATGTGCATATCTGTACATAACATTCTGTCCACACATCTTCAAACAATCTCTCAAGTGGCTTTTTAAATTATTCCAAGATATATATGTATATATATAAAATCATGGCAATTTGAAAGTGATAGCATTTAATGTCTCACGGGGAATTTTTTCTAAAGCTCTCATGGGTGTAGTCAAAGCTTTCCTCCCAAGCCCAGCTGAGCAACCCTGCAGAAGTTCCACCTGCTCCCACAAGATGATGTTCCACTGGGAGCAGGGAAAGCCAGTGCTCAGCCTTTGTTCCTCCCTGAGCCCTCAAGCACTCGATTCTGCAGAAGATCATTGGCTTGAAAAACACAAAAATAAGATCTTCAAGACGGCGCCTTGTTTTCCAAGGTGGGAAGAATGGACTTTAGGATAGTGTCTTCCACCTAATAGGCTGGGACACGCGAAGAAGAGTTCACCTCCCCTTTGAGACAGTCCTCGGACTAGGGGTTCTCAACCCCAGCTATACACTCAAATCACCGAGGAGGTTTAAAAACTGCCAAATCTCCCAGCCCCGCCCCAGCCTAGTCAATACTGACCTCTGCGGCAGGGGTCCCAGGATCAACAGCTCTTTCTAGAGTTTCCTGTGTGACTGCAGTGGGCAGTTGGGGTCGAAGACACCTGTGTTAGACTTTGACGCTATCACTCACAGTGAGTCAAACCCGAGGAGGCTGGACAACAGAAGAATGCTGGGGACCAACCCAGAGCTGGGGCCTCAAGGTCGCCATGCCCTTGAGTCCACCCATGTAAGGAGCCTGTCTGCTGGTCTCAGCAGGCACAGCTTCTCTTCAGGGCCTCCGCCAGAATCTTCCTTGAGCTGGGAAAGTGGCCTGGTCCTCCTGAGGCCTAGCTCAAGTGCCACCACTTTCCCCAGGTTGCTCCTCCCTCCCACCCCACCCCTAAGCCTCCCCGCCTCCGCGGATCCGCCCCATCCCAGCACACAGTTAGCATGGCCTTTGGTGAGCCTCTCCTGTCCCCAGCACTCAGCTCAAAGCTGGGCCATGGACTAGAGCTGAGGCTGCTTCTCTTTTGTCACTTGGCGGGCCTCTCCCCACTTCATCTGAAGAGACAGCTTCAAGGACCAGGGCACGCAGCTTCCCCTGAAGACGGAGGGGTTTGTTTTCTGAATTGCAGACTTGTCATTTCTGGGCTAACTTTTGCTGTGGGAAGCCAGAGCCATTCATCTGACCATTCAGTGTCTGTCTTTTGCAGCAGGGACACCAATCCATCCTAGGATGGTGACACAGGACAAGAGGGGGGCTTTATGACTGTTGCCAGGGACCAGGCCCAGGGAAGCCGGGGGTCCCAGAGGAGGCTGTCAGGGGCTGTCTTTTAGTCAGTTCCGGCTGCTTTAACAAAACACCATGGACTGGGCTGCTTAAACAAGAGACATTTATTTCTCGAAGTTCTGGAGGTATGGAAGTTCAAGATCAGGATGCCAGCATGGTCGGGTTGTGGTGAAAACTCTCTTCTTGGTTAACAGACAGCTGCCTTCTTGCTGAGTTCTCACACACTGGAGAGAGAGTAAGCTTTGGTCTCCCCTGGTAAGAACACTGATCCCATCATGGGGGTGCCACCCTGTGACCTCATCGAAATCTAATTACCTCCTAAAGTCCTCACCTCCAAATATCATCACATTGGAGGTTAGGGCTTCAACATATGGATTTTTCAGTCCATAGCAGGGAACATAGGAGAAGTTAACAGGGGAGAACCAAAACATCTCAGGAGAGCAGCCACAGGTTTGGGAAACGGCAAGCCGTGTAGATGGTCCCTCACCAGGCAGGGTTGCTGGGGTGAGCATGCCATGATGATGGGAGTTGGAGTAAGGCAGGGGCAGCCCCTTGGACCTCTCATCTGGGACCTCCCGAGTTATGTGAGGAGGTGAGAGAGGACAGAAGGGCGGCCTCTCATTTGGGGGAGTGAGGGGCCGTAGGGGCTGTCACTTACTGGGTTCCTTAATGATGCCTCCCAGGAAGGTCCAACTCCCACTGTCTGCCATACCTATTTGCCAATCAGGAAACATGTAATGAGTACCAGTTATGCCCCAGGCTCTGTATAGTGAGCAGGACATGCAAGTTTCCTTCCTTGTGAAACTCACACTCCTGAGGGGAGGAAAGTCATCACAGTCACACAGGTGCACAGGCCTAAATGTGAGGCGTGCACATCTGCATCCCTTCCAGCTGCGTCCACCCAATGGGGCACCAGGGGAGACAGAAGGTGGAGGAAGGAGGAGGGAAGTGGGTTCTGGTTCCCCTGGCTCCCTGCCTGCTGCACACCTGGGCTGCAGCATCCTCTATAGAAGGCTCTGCTCCTGTCCACACCACCCCCCCAACACCCTGCCCCACCGCCAGCTGCATCTGAGAACCCTGGACCAAGAGAGATAGAGTTCCCCCCCCCATAATTTAGCCCTGCTAGCTCAGAGGACCACCCCGCCCCTCAAGGCTTCCCCTAACCCTGGCCCACATCTTGTAGGCAGTCCCTTCATTGAACCCTCATCAAATTACCCAATTTAAATATACCCTCTGTTTCCTGCTGGGATCCTGCCCGACCCAGTGACCTAGTCTGGGAGGTCAGGGAAGCTTTCACAGAAAAGGATGTTTGAGCTGAGCTCTGAAGGATGAAATTCCAATTGCTCTTAAGGGGTGGATCCCACATGTGTGTTTGGTCAGTAAGGGGGAGGTCCTGGTAAGCTCGAGGCTACAGTGAGGGGGGTGCAGGGGGCAGCAGAGGACCCCATGAAGCCCTCCCCCTCTTAGCCATGCCTGGCCAGGGCAGCACTGAGCCTGGTCGCAGCTGTAAGGAAAAACGGGCAGCAACGCTCATTCCTTAAGCATCACTGCAGACGCCGAGAGTGTTCTGGATCCCCACACCTTCCGTACAGGTAGACCCAGAGGAGGCCGATGTCTGGTGCTCTGGGTTATGAGGGGTGCTCTCTGAAAGGCCAAGGCAAGCAACAGGAGGGCATGAACTCAAACTTGGGGGACGCTCTGGGAAGCTCTGAACCCCTTGCATGGATTTAAGTTTGCCTCCCTGAGTTGGTACCTCGGGAAAGTGTGAGTTAGAACTAGGCACATAGACACATATCCCAAACTCCATTTCATCATCCTAAAGTTTGGTTATCTCGGTGTATTAGTTTCCTAGGTCTGCTGTAACAAATTACCACAAATTCTGTGGCTTAAGACTATGGACACTTATTCTCTCACAGTTCCTGAAGCTAGAAGTCTGAAATCAAGGAGTCCTCGGGCCTTGGGGCCTTGCTTCTTCTGGAGGCCTTGCTTCTTCTGGAGGCCCAGGGGGAATATCCGTTCCTTGCCTCTCTCAGCTTCAAGTGGCTGCCAGCTTCCTCGGTTTGTGCCACATCACTGCAGTCTTCAAGGCCAACATCTGCTCAGTCTTCACATCACTTTCTCCTCTGTGTGCGAAAAATCTCTCCCTGCTGTCCAGCCCAGGTTGACAGAAAACAGCTGCCTTCCACTGCAGCTGCTGTTCTGCAGGGCGATGGATTATTGGGTGGAGGGGGCCTCCTAATCCGGAGAGCTTCTAAACCGTAGAATGGCTGTTCTCTGGGAAGTCCTTTCTCTGGAAATCTTGACCAGTCAATGAGATTTCTAGTGGTCAGAGGACTTAGCCGTGGCTCTGTAGCCAGAGGGTTGAGGCAGTGATACGGTGACCTTTCAAAATTCACGACAATTCCTTGAATTATGAAAACTACTGTCAAGATTGCCCATGATACATTCTGTCGCCATTTAGACAAGGAATGTAAAAAGAATAAAAATAACCCGATGAATTCAGGATGGTGGAAAATGTCATTACTGGTAATTAAAATTACAGGAAGCCTTGCCGACTCTTGCTCCCTCCCCAAGACTAACATGAGAACATGTTTTTTCTTCTGATGCAATAATTAAGTTTGCCCAAGAAAACGTCTCTCTGTGCACATCTCAGGGCAAGGATAAATGAAGCCTTTAACTGATAAATGTGATCATCTCAGTTACTAAACTCTCTGGGCAGACAGGCTTCCCAGGTGGATTGACTGAGCAGTGATGTGGGGGGGGATTGGGGGTGGGGGGCTCTGGAGAAGGGGTTAGAGATTCCTGAGGCCCAGAAAGACTGACTTTGTTAAGAAATGGAAGAGGGTTGGGGTGACCTCTGTAGCTAGTGGCAGCCACAGTTCTAGAACCAGAGCCTGAGGCCAAGATGCCAAGATGGAAATAACAGCTCGAAGTTTCATCAGCTGCCACCGGGATAAAGAGACACATTCTCCCACACCGAGCACAGACCAGGCGAGGGCCCTGTGTAGACACTGCAGATGCACGGAGAGCAAGCACAGCCCTCCCTGCCCTCACTGAGGTCTCATTGAATGGGGAAAAACAGATCCCAATCTAGGGGTCTCCCAGGGCACTCAGAAAACTGACCAGGACTGAGGGTCAGGTGGAAGATGCTTAGACTTGAGAGCTGAACACTGAGCGAAATAAAACTGGGCGGAGGCCAGGGGACCGTGGATCCATACACCAGGACAGAAACAGACAATTACTCAGTTGCGAAACATGCAAATGAGTAAAAAAAAAAAGGTTTAGCCTCATTAGCTATCAATGAAACAGTAAGTAAAAGCCTCCTGAAGGATGATTTCTCTCCTCTGGAGGAATACTCAAGGATGGGCAGTGTGTAATGAAGTGGGTCCTCCCTGCCCTGTGGGTAGAAGTGTAAACAGGCATGACCCTTTTGAAAAACAATTTGGCATCCTGTGCCAGCCCACGTGTATATTGTGACTCATTATTTTCACCTTTGGGAATCTACTCTAAGAAACATTTCACCATACCAAAGGCTTAATGCTCAAAGGTATATACTGCAATGTTATTTACAAGGGTTGTAAGCAGAAGCCAAATTCTCCTCCTACAAGCACAGATAAACAACTTTTATGTCCCAGAATAGGCATACACACAACAGAATATTATTAGACCATTAAAAGGAAATTAATAAAGAGATCAAAAATTTCAGTGATACAGTAATAAGTGAAATACATAAGTAGGAAATCATATTCATTTTTGGTAGCAATTATGTAAAAGTAAAATGTTGCATCAAAAAAAAGGAAAGAAAATTTTTAAACGTTCAAATTGTGGTACTACAAAAAGCGTTTTTCTTTCTTTTTTCAGTATTTCCAAATTGTCTATAATGCGTATTATTTTATAATAAAAAGAGCTTTTTCTTTTTTTTAAAGGAAAAGGTTAACTCTATTTTAGTTGCTAAATGGAAGCCATGGTCAATTATCGTGGTCACTCTCCTTGTCACTGATATACTCCCTTCACTCACATACACACACAAACACACAAACTTTCTATAAGCAGGATGTGTGTGTACAGTTACTCTGATTGAGGGGGTAGGGTGGCAGCAGTACATGGTAGTTTCATCCTGTCTTTCTCTGGAAAACACACAAACGTACAATCTGACAGGCCCCTCTCTGGGACCAGGGCAGGTCTTTGTGGAATGGTGGACCTGAAAGAGATTTTCATGCTACTGGGACTAGAGACAAGATGCTTAAACCTTGTATTAGTTATCTATTGCTGTGTAACAAATTACCCACAAACTTAAAATAGCAATCATTTATTACCATACCCTGGATTCAGCCATGGCTTTTCTGCTTCTGACTCAAGGTATCTCACAAGGCTGCAATCAAGGTGTCCTGTCCGCCTGGGCTGTTGTCATCTCAAGGCTCAACTGGGGAAGATTCACTCATGGGGTTGTTGGCAGGATTTGGTTCCTCACTGGCTGTTGGCTGGAGACACCAGTTCCCTGCCAGATGGGCCTCTCCCTAGGGCCACTCACAACATGGCTGTGATTTCCTCAGATGGAGGGCTCCTGAGAGTGAAAGTACTAGAAGGTGAGCAGGACAGAAACCACAGTCTTTGTAACCTAATCTCGGAAATGACTCCCATCACATTTGCCATTTTCTATTCATTACAAGCAAGTTTCTAGGTCCAGCCCACATTCAAGGGGAGGGGATCCGACAAGGACATGAATACTAGGAGGCCAGGTGCGTTGGGCTATCTTAGAGCTGCCAATCACATACCTCATAAACAAACATTCTTTCCACATCTATGCTGTTTCTGTACTATATTAAAGTGAATTCAATGCACACCACTGCTCTTTTTTAACACCTTTCCCATTCAGTTCTTGCATCACAGGCATTGGTCTTCTGGCAGATTTCCAAGGATTAATATCCCTGAGCTCTTGCAAGTTTGAAAATATAGGCTACTACTTAAGAGAGCAAGATCTGGCCTCAGACTCCTGTGTTCGAATCCTGATTCTGCCATTTCAAGCTGTGTGAACTTGGGAAGTTTACTTAATCTCCCTAGGTGTCAGGAACCTCATCTTTAGAATGTGGTTAATAATGGTACCAATCTTATGGGGTTTTTGAGATATTTAGATGAGATTATGTGTGTAAACACTCACATAGGGTCTGGAATTCAGAAATATTGCCCATGGTATCATCATTATTATTTACTTTTAAATGCCAACATAACTTGGTTAAATTCTTAAGTATTGTTTTATTCTCTAAAGATTATTATATTGCCTTCTAATTTTGAATGATTCTGTTGTGAAAACTGCTAGCCATTATTATGGAAATTTCTTTCCTTGCAGTTGAGTTGTTTTTTTAAAAACCTGGGCATCCATTGAGTTTTTTCTTTGCATTCTAACTCCAATGTCTCTATAGGAATGTCTCTCATTTTTAATTGTTCTATAACAATTTTTCTTCTCTCATTTTTAATTGTTCTATAACAATTTTTCTAAGTCATGAAATTTCAGGTAAATGTTGATCTTCCTTTATTTGAGGAAGGTTTCTTTACTATATTTTTATTTTTCAATTATATTTCTTCTGCTATTGTCTTGAGGAAAATAAATTATTATATATTAGACAATATTTGTCTGTCTTTCAAATCTCACTTTCTTCTAATCTATTTTAGCTCTTTATTTTTTCATTTCATTTGGCTTCATTTCCTCAGTTTGGTACTTGTCACTGCCTATATATTCAACAGTATCCAGTCTCCTTTGTGACGACTCTCATGTAACTTTTCTTTCTATAAAGTTTTTAATCTTATTGCTATAGACTCATATTTTTTAAAATCTTTCATTGCTCCATCATCTCTTTTCCAGCCCTCATACCTCTTTATTGAGCTCTTTTATTTCAGAGAGGTGACATTTTCTTTAATTTTACTGATTTCATGGAATTGGTTTAAGTTCATTTGCTTGGATGGCATAAGGCTTAAGGTGTGTATTTCTCACTTGCCCTCTGTCTTAATCTTTTCCTTCTTTTGTTGGTTTCCATATCTTGCATAGGTATCATGTTGATTTCTTTCTGATCATTGCTTATCTTTGAAGGGAGTCCTGTCTTCTTGTGCCAGCTAGTTGTTGAAGAAGAGCAGGTGAGCAGGCAGCTTGATTTTGGCCTCTGGTCTACAAACACATTCTCACTAACATTCTTCCCTGAAGATATGATTGAACTAGGTCAGGAAATCTTCCAGGCTTAGAGTGAAGCTCTTAATGTCATGGTTGTGTGCATAGGATTTACTTATGTATCTATATCCATATCCATATCCATATCCATATCTCTAGCTATGATTTCATGTTTACTTTCCTTCTGGTGACCAAGATCAGTAACTGAAAGTCAGTTGCCCTCCCTCTGTGGACGAAAATTTGTCCCTCACCATCTGCCTCTACAAGGATGAAGTCACTAGCCACTGCAGTTGCTGACTTTCAACACACCCTGAAAGGAGTTCAGGGCAGAGATCAGGAATGAGGCACTCTGTGCTCTGGGAAAAACTGGCAGAACCGGCCTTGAGATAGTTAGATATGTTCAGAAGATTTTATGAACCCAATTTCTTGCATCTTCCTATATCTAGAGAAGCACTAAAATCATTAATGGAGGCATCTGCTCCTTGTGACTAGCAGTGACCTTCAGCCAAAATGTGTGCTTGACTCCATGTATTCCCCCTACACCAAAATCACATGTATATTGACCTCCCTCCTTACCTCTTCAGAGCAGTTCCTCAGAGCTATCTGAGAGCCTGTCTCCCAGGCCATAGTCCTCATTTTGCCCCAAATAAGACTTAACTCACAACTCTCACATTGTTCATTTCTTGTCAGTCAACACCTTCCTGTTTTGGCCTCCACCTTGGTATGCACATTTTTGCAAAGACGCATGTCCATGTGTTTCCACCATGTTTTCTCGTTAAGCCCAGACTCCCAGCCCTCCTCAGGCCACGCTGTCCTCAAGAACCCTCCAGTGTCCCTGGCCGTTGTCATTCTAAAGGAGGGGTCATTTGTTTGACCCCTCAGGCTGTGCAACTTGTTTTTAGAGGGCTGCGCAGGCTTCTTTGCCAATTGTGGCTCAAAGGTGTGCCTGATTTCTAGTTTCATCACATGTAATTTTTTTCTATTTTATTTCTCCTTAATGGTTCCAAATCATTTCAAAAGATAAAGACAGAGACACATTCTTCTATCATCTTTACCTGGAATTTTCTTATAAGTCCTCCTTCTAAGTAATTACACATCTATTTATGATCCAGATTTTAAAGAAAGGGCATAGCTTGCCATAAATGAATGAGGAGTACATTCCAACTAGAGAAACTAGAGACCCCTTGATCAGAGAAGTCCCCAGGCCTGCATGGTGTGAAGGCTAACCAACAGGCAGAGAGTAAAGTGAGGCTGGGGACATGGAAGAGCCATTCCTCTAAGCTGAGGGATTTTGATGGGTATGAAAAAGAATAAAGGAATAAATTCCACAGGAGAACTTAACATAACATTGCTGTTGCAGGTTTTAAAAAAATCTTCTGAATAGGATTTAGAACAAGATTAAGATTTAGAACAAGGAAAAATAGATGCCTCCCATCCAGTAAATCAGATCCTTCCCCAAGCAGAGATGATGTGCTCCAGAGTCCTACTGGGGCAACATGGCTAGAGCCAGACCACTAATTCCCCAGATCTTTAAAGTCTTGCTTTTTCCTTTGGCCTGGGGGCTGGAAACCCCTACAGACAGCTCCTGCCAGGCCAGCTCACAGCACAATTTTGGTCTTGCTTTATTCCAGACAGCAGAGAGATAGCGTTCATCACTTGCAAGCTCTATCTTTTGAATTTCATCTACTGCCTTCTGACTTATCAGCCTTTCCAAGAGATCTGAAATACTTCTGTATGCCATATATATATATATATATAGAGAGAGAGAGAGAGAGAGAGAGAGAGAGAGAGAAGTATGTCATATATCTATATATTCAGAAAACATAATAAAGCCCTCTAAGCCCTCTACAGTGTTCATGGATCAAATAGAGATAAATGACTTTTGACTTCATATGGAGCCAATGCATTTCCTTTGCCTTCCAGAGCCTCTCATTTGGGTGTTGTACTTCATTCGTATCTACTGCAGGTTCCTCTATAGAAGAATATGAGACTAAGAGCAACATCTCACGATAATTATCCTGGCAACTTTGTGCTCCATGGATTGGAGTGGTGAGAGGGTAGAGACAGTGAAAGCCATTGAAGAGAAAATTGCTACAAAAGGTGAAGAGCCAGGGACCAAAACTGAGATGTTACTGTGGAAACAGAACAACAGGACACATGGAAATAAGGAAGAGTTGTCTGAGGAGAGTTTCAGAACATAGCGATAATGGGCTGACCCAAGGACCAGGGAGTCTGCCCAGACATGGTCCCAGAATCCCCAGGGCTCCAAAAGTCCTGCCTGTCAGTCAGAGGTGGTGAATCAGAAGACTCCCATTGGCCATTTTGGCTTCATGGTGAATGTAAGAAGGAATAACGGTTTCTAAGCCTCCCCAGTCTGAGTTCCTCTCTTTCTGTCTGTGATAGCTGCCTCCAAAGGTGGTCTCCTCAGTGAACTATGCCTCCCAATAGCCACATCCTCATCTAATCCACCCCCACATTGAATCTGGGCTGGCCCAATATAACCAGTGAAATGCAACAGAAGTGACACAGAGTGACCTCCCATGCTAGGTGATGAGAAGCCTTGCAGTTTCTGCCTTGGTCTCTTGGAACAGTTGATCTGGAGGAAGTCTGACATCATGTAATCAGTACAACTGTCCTGAAACCACCATTACTATGAGGAAGCTCAAGACAGTCACAGGAAAAGGCCACGTATAGAGAGAGATACCCAGCCAGCCCTGAGATCCCAGCCACCTCAGCCTGGGCACCAGGCATTATGGATGTCCAGCCCAGGTTAGGCTTTAGATGACTCTAGCCCCAGATGACATCTGACTACAACTACATGAAAGAGTATCACCTTGCTGAGCTCAGTCAACCCTCAGAAACATGAAAGGGCATGACAAAATGTTTTCATTCTCTAAGTTTAATTCTCTTACTTTATTACATAGAAATAGATAACTGGAACATTAACCCAGAAAGCCATGTGAGAGCCACTCTCTCTCTAGACACTAGGACCATTTCCATGGATCAGAATAAGTGGGGAGCTGTCACCCCTGTCCCCCAGTTGCTTTACTAGCATCCCTAGATGAGGAGTACCCATTGATACCAGCCCTCTCCACATTTCTCTCCTGCCCCAAGAAAGCCAGAGAGATTCCAATCAGCTCTTCTGAGCACAGAGTTCATGGACCCCTGGGCTTGCCTGCTTCCGGCTGCTAATTTCCCTGGCAGCACCAAGAGATATGGGCAGCGCCCAGGACCCCGCCATTTCTGAATCTCCATTTCTCCATCCTAGAGCTCTGAAATACCCTGCTGCTGCCTGTCCCAGGCATGGGAAGACCTCGCTGAGGGAACCTGGGAAAGATCTGGAAAGGGAAGAGGCTGTCAGAATCGGTGCCCATAAGAACCTCCCAGGCCAGACTGGAACCTACCACATGTCCCGGCCCTCCCTGCCTGTTGACTTGGGCTCTGTGTGTTTTACATTTTATCACTGGTGGCCCAGGCTACACATAAGTGTTTATGCTGGCAACAGGGGGCAGCATTTCCTGGGCTGCGTTTCAGGGAGGAAAATCATGTTACAGAGCTTTATTCTCTCTGTATGCTGTCAGTTTTCTCCTCTTAACCCTGTGGCAGGGTCAAAACAGAGCTTGCTTCTTGGGGTGAAAATTCCATTCTTATCCCCGTGTCTGGCCTTTTTGGAAGACACACTAGCTCACTCTCCCTGTGAAGCACTTTTCTCCCGACACAAGCATGGTGTAGTTGCTCATGGGTGTGACAATTGTGTTCTCCAGACTTTCAAGGCCAGGGTCCCAGAAAGGTACTTGCATGTGAAATTGAGCTGTTAGTCATCAATGTTGTTGGCATTTAGGACCCTGATTTCCAGACTAGCTGCCACGTACAGGAGTCTCCAGCCAGTGTTACTGATGGTCTTCACTTGTGTTGACCCTAGTACCAGCCAAGTCCACCCCCCAAACAGTTAAGACATAGAAGAATTGGGGTAGGCACTTGGGGAGGAAGGACAAATACCAAGTCTACTAATGTAATCTGTTTTAAAATATCAACCATCTCATTAAGCACACACACACACACACAACTGAATGATGTGAGTGTATTTAGGCAAAACAGGATTACTTTTCATATTTCAACTGGCTAAAGTCTGGGGCAGTTTGCAGGTTCCACACACAATTGGATGCACAGAGCTTGCCCTGAGCTGGGGATCTGACCAGTAGCTAGCTCTTGATCTGTGCTCTCCTTGGACCTGTGACCTGGAAAGCAGCAAGGGAGGTGCCAGTGGGGCCAGCTGGAGATGGCCTCTTTGTCTGCCTCCTCGCAGTTCCCAGAGCCCACTCTGTACCACCCAGGGAGGTTTTGCTTTCTCTGACTCCTTTGTTTTATCCCCACTCCTGACTCCAATTTCATAGTAAGCATGGAAAAACTGAGCCACAGAGAAGTAAAGCCAGTTAGCCAGGCATTCAGCAAAGAGCAGGAGAGCCAGGTCAGAACCCAAGAGTGACCCTGTTGCCCAGGGATCATGGAAAGAAGCCACCAAGCCTTGAGAATGCTAGGGAGGCTGGGGCAAGAGGACATTTCATCCCCTGAGGGTATGTCCTGCCAGAACGAGTAGGCTTTGAGCTTGGCCAATGGCAGAAGACCCAAGTCAGGTAAAGAAAGTCACTGAGCTGCTTCCAGTCTGTCTCTTCTCTTCAACAGAGGTAGACACAAGAATATTCTGCCTCTCACTAACCTCTTGCTCACTCTTTGGCAAATCATGTGGACGGGAAAAATGCTTTGTAAGGTACATATGTGAGGTATCCTAACCATTTTCACTGTTGCCAAGCAACATAAGACAGGACCTGGAGAAAACCCTCATACCAGCTTTCCACAATCTACCTGGCAAGACCAGGAGACAATAGATTCCAGGCTGCAACCATCTTGTCCTTACCTCAGGGCCCTGTAAGCACATGTTACTCCTCACATCTAGAGAAGTCTAACCCCCTTTCTTGAAAATGGACTGGCCTCAATGACTTGCCTGGCCAGTACAACATGGTGGAAGTAACATTCTAGGACTTCTGAGGCGGGGTCAAAAGAAGCCTTGCGGCTTCCACCTGGGCCTCTTGGAAAACTTGTTTTTGCTCTCTTGGCTGCTCACTTCCACGCCACATGGAGAAGTCCCGGGTAGGTGTTTGGGTATTGACCATCCCAGCTGAGCTCCTAGCCCATGCCCTACATCCACAGCTGGCCATGTCAGTGAGCTGATTCAGATGTCCAGCCTAGCTGAGCCCTCAGACACACCAGCACAGCCATCATCTGACAGTAGCAGCATGAGACAGCCTAAACAAGAACCACCCATCTGAGCCCAGTCAACCCAGAACAGAACCAGGAAGGATAATAAATTGTTGCTGTAAGCCACTAAGCTTTAAAGTGAAATATTTAACTGAAAGAGCTCTTCATGAGATACCTACAGGCATCTGGGCCTCCTGCTTCTCCCGCCTGAACCCTAGTGGTTGAACTGATCCATCATCTTCCTAGTGTGGCCTCCTTTCACTCTGTCCCAGGGCATCTCTCCCCACTTTCTGCTGTCCTTGCAAATAAGCTCAGGGGTCATTCTCAACTTAGGGCTCTTACTACAGGGACAACGATGTCTGCAGGAACAAAGATGAGACAACAGAGCGACGAGCACAAGGAAGTGACTTCAGGTGGGTCCAGCATGCCCTACACACGCCAGTCCTAGGCTGAGGTGGTCACTTCCTCTTTAGATGATAAGCAGGAGAAGCTCCTGAAGATTGCAAACGAACGCTAAGCTCCTTCTAACCATCACTCAAATCCCTGCCCCAGGAGCATCTTGGAGCAGAGCAGAGCAGGGGTCCCCACGTGTGGCTCTGTAGTCTGGAGCATTGCTGGCTCTGCACGTCCAGCCTTCAGCCAAAGTCTGTAGCATTTATCACCTCCACATGCCTTCTCGGCTTTGGCCTTCACTGCCCTGGAGCGGGGAGACTGGCCAAAGTAAGGGCTTTCAGAAGAATTGACTCCACAGACCGGGTTTTCTGGCTCTGACATCTGTGAAAGCGCCACAGATGTTAGGGCTAATTAGCCACATTCGGTGAGACCAGGCCTATCAAACATCCCAGGCAGAGAGGTCGGCTCTGGGCTGAAAGGTGAGCTGTTTATTTAAGGGTGGTGGGTGGTCTCTGGCAGGACTTTCAGATTAACCTAAGCCCTCTGAAAATAGAAAATGCAGAGCTGGGCAGCCTGGGGTACCAATGGAGATAAGGGCAAGCCAGGCGTGCGGTCCTCTTTGATTTAAGGATCTTCTGGGGGCAGGAGGTAAGGGGGAGGGAAGAGGAGCTGGGCAGAATTCTTTCTGTTTCCAGCCAGAGACTAGAAGGGCAGGCTGTCTCGGGGCAGGAAAGATATAGAGATCTCCTACAGCCCCATATTGCATGTCTGGAGAGGAATTTTCTGAAGCCCTTGCGTTGTTGAGCAACCCCACAAGCTCTCAATTGATTCCTGCCTATTTCTGGGAGCATCTCGAGTATCAGGAAGATAAAATCCCAACCCTTGGAGATAATGCAAAAGGTAGTAAATAAGTCCAGGCTTCAGGGTTAAATACATCAGGATTCTAAGCCTGGCTCTGCCTCTTACTAACAGTGAGAAGCTGCGAATCACGTCTATAGTCTCCTCTACCTTAGCTTTTCCCATCTGGAAAATGGGTATCCTACTGCCTTACCCTCCGTGTGAGGGCTGAGATGAACCACACACACAGTGCCCACCATGGCACCAGTAATAATCCCCCGACTTCCCCCACAACTCCATGTGCAAGACTCAGACATTTTACTAAAGGGCTTATCTCAGTGCACAGGATGCTCACACAGGCCCCTGGGAGGCAAATGTTCTCCCTAGCTGGCAGGTGAGGACACTGAGAGACTCAGAGTGTCAGCGATGCAGCTGAAGAGTCTGAGCGTGAATTTCAGTCCAGGTCCTGCTCATCAAAGCCCATGTTCTTGATTGCAGAGCTGTATTTTTGCCCAGCATAACTGGGGTACAGCAAACGCCATCACTGTCACCACCCCCGGTGAGGTCTGTGGTCCCATCTGTGCGTGTCTGCAGGGCCTTTGCTGCTTCTCCTATCTAAGGGCAGCCTGAGCCTCCTGGTTCCACAGCAAGCCAAAGGGCTGCCTGCTGCTCCCACCTCAGCCGTTTGGGGCCCGACAGGCTAGACTGACTCTCTGACAAGGGAAGGCCACTGTGACCCTCAGGCCTAGTCAAAACATGGCGGGAGGCGGGCGGGCAGCAGCAGTTTCTGACAGGCCTCAGCTCAGGCCTAAGCCAGGGGCTTGGAGCAGGAGCAGAAAGTGAGCTTCCCCAGCGCCCCTGCCCAGAAGGGCAGAGAGAAGAGGCCCTGCTAGGCCGCAGAGAAGGAACAGAAAACTGGGAGGGGCCTCCTAGGTTGCCCAGTCCAGTCTTCTGCCCCCTGGGAAGCCTCACCATCGGCAGGCAGACCACTCAGGCCTCTGTTGACTTACAGGCCTCCAGGGACCAGGCTGTACCATCATGTGTAGAGACAGTCACAGCTGGTCGTCACTTGCAATGAAGCAAAATGACCAAAGGGCCTCTCCGCCCAGCGGGATCAGGCCTCCTTCAGGAGTCTCCAGGGAGCCTCCCGTCCTGGGCCCTCCCAGGCCTGGTACTCCAGGCTGGACGCTGCTTGGCCACCCAGAGGGCACATCCAGTGTGAGGCCCAGCATCTGCTTCACGGCCCAGCTTATGCCTACTGATGGGGCTCAATAAAAACCCAGATGGCCTCTTACCAGCGTGTCATGAAAGCCGAGCCATGCCTCCCAGGACCCTCGGAGGTCCTCCTGACCTTGGTCAACGCAAGGAACAAACGAGGGGTGGGGCTCACCCCAGAGGCCCCTGGCCAGAAATTTGTAAATCACTGCTCTGCAGCTCAACCCTCGCTTTCCATATCCCGAGCTCTTCCTCAGCCTCTCATCATAGTAATAGTTAAGATCCCTGAGCTCTCTAGAGCTTATACCCTGCCTCACATCCCCTCTAGCACCCTGCAGGAAGGCATTATTGTTCCTAGTTTGCAGAGGAGGAAGTAGAGACTCAGGAGGCCAGGTGAGGGGTCCAGGTCAGCAGGCCTCCAGCTGGCTCTTGCACACGTGGAAATAGGCGTCTCTGCGGGGACCTGGTGAACCACGTGGATCCTCAACTTCTCAGCCAGTGATCCATCTGCTGCTGCCTGCTGTTTCTCTAATTTCCAGGCTGAATGATGGTGCTCCCTCCTGACCCCCCCTCCATCCCACGCATGAAGATGAGGCAGGGGGATGTGCCCAGAATGTGATGCGTGGAACCCAGCTCACCCGTGCAGGGCTCAGGAGCCGGGCATGGCCCCTCTTTCACGTGAGGCCCCGGGCTCTTTGGATACCCTCCACATGCCACTCATTTTCTCATCCTGGCAAGAATGGTCCAGACTGATGCTCGGCCCCTCACTGCTGAGACTCAGAGACATAGGATGGCCGTGTCTCTTCTAGTGCTGGGTCCAAATTGCTGCTGCTGCCTTGCTCACCCTCTGGGAGGCCTTTGGAGAGTCACCTAATTTCTGAGCCTATTCCCTCCCCTGTAAAACAAGGATCCCAGAGGTGCTGTGGGAATCAATGAGACGGGAGGGGTGACAGCACCGCATGCGTGCTGGGCGCACACTCAAGCCGGCATTCGTGCCGTGGCCTCCAGGAAGGGGTCTCAGCAGCTGGAGTGCAAGGATGGGGCCAGCACCGTGGTGGGCCGGGCTTGCTTCTGTACCAGAGGCCCAGGCCTCCCACCACACGCCGTGTCACAGTGGGCCCAGCCACAGCCTCCTTGGGACAACCTGGCCGGTGAGGCCTTCAAGCGTGGCACAGACCCAAGATGCATGTCCAGTGAGCAGCACTGTGAAGCCAAACGTTGTCAGGAGGTGTGGATGTGTCATTGGAAACAGATGCTCTACACCAAAGTGTCCTTTTCTTTCTCTGTCAGGCTCCCTGGGCTTTTGTGACAATCCTGCAGGACAATGCCAGGCAGATGGGGCAAGGGCACAAACAGCTCTCAGAGGTGAGGCTCTGCCTTCAGGGAGCCCCAACCACACCGCCCATGTCCTGACCCCTGGGCTGTGTGACCCCAAGCAAGTTCCTTAACCACTCTGTGTCTCAGTCCTCTCTTATGATATTAAGACAATAATAACACTAACCTCATGAAAATTAAGCTGTGAGGATTAAGTGAAATAATTAGAACAGCTCCAAACATTCATCCATCCATCCATCCGTTTATCCATCCATCCATCTATCTGTTCTCCCGCATCACCCTCTCTGAGACCCCTTAGGTACCAGGTGCAGGAAATACGTGGGTCCTAACCCTGCCAGCCTGTCCCAAGTGGTTCTCTGGAAAGCAGACTCTGAGGCAGAGTTAGGAGTATAAAAGACAGGCTGGCAGGGACCACCTATGAAGGGATGTGGGTTTGGACAGGGAGAGGTCAGGCTGTGATGCAAATATAACCAAGTCTCTGCCAGGCCCACAGAGCTCCGGAGCAGAGCCATTAGAGGAGACCCCATTGCTTGGGGGAAGAGCTATGTCCTGGTACCTCACCTTGCTCAGTTGATGGAGGTTGCCCCAGGGGGAGTGTGATGAGTCTAGGAATCAGCCAGAGGCCATCGGGTCACCACACCACTCACAGCTGAGCAGCAGAGAGCACTTTCCTAAAGGGGGACCTGCAGTGTGTCTTGGAGGCTGCCGTGCCAGTCCTACAATGGAGGGTGAGACGCATGAGGGTGAGAGCCCCATACAGAGACAGGAGCTGATGGGAGGCCAGGGCGCTATGAAGATGCCAGAGACGCCTGCCCTGGGGGGACAGCAAGTCTTCTTGAGAGTGATCGCTAAGGTAAGGGATAAATGGTGAGTGACAGGTGCCCAGCAGGGACAAGGGAGGAGGCCCCTGGCCTAGGATCAGCACTGGGTAATGAGATGGTAGCTAGATATGGCAAAGGCCTTGGGCTGTGGCTGTAGGACTGTTCTGGAGCCCAGACCTTGGCCCCTTCCCGGAGGCTGCTGGGAGCTTTCTTGTTCATGCTTTTCCCAAAACCATAAAAGCCTGGGGCTGTCCCAAGCTCCCTTCCTCTCCATCCCTATCATCTTCACTGGGAGTGTGGGACCAGAGCATGCAGGCCCCATAGTGGGGCTCTTGTTTCTTGCAGACAGCCTTGGCCTTGTTAGCCCAGGTCCAGGGGTGCTGGTTACAAAGGCAGGGCTGGTGAGTTACCAGCTAAACCCAAACCACTGTGTTAACGCAGAGCAGGAGGACCTATTGTTTTTGGCCTCGGGAACCTGCTCAAAAGCCAGGGTTGATTTTGGTCATATTCAGCCACTGAATACCCATGTGCTTCAGTTCTGCGGGTCCATTTGTCCTTTGGGTGAGCAAAGGGTTTGAGCATCAGCCCTGAGGGGCAGAGCGAGGGAGGGCCGGGGAGGCAGAAGCACCCTGGAGGGCCCTGCCCTTGTCTGAAATTCAAAAGATGCATCCAGCCCCTCAAAGGAAATTCTCCTGATCTCCTTTCCCCAGAGTGTTATCAGACCCGGGCCTGGCCCCAAACCGTGGATGGGAATAGTTCAACCCTGAGATCCTCCCGCCTCTGGCACAGCGAAACATCTACACTGCTACTGCTTTTTCTTCTTTAATTTGATTCCCCCTGGTAGCCCACAAGGCTGGACCGAGAGTTATTTTCAAACAAGAATCTCTTTTGTTTGCTGAGCATAAGTTCTCATTCCATTAGAAAAAAATACAGGGCTCCTTCCATCAGGTTTCTCTTGGAAACCTGGCCTCCATTTTGAGGCAAAAGCATTTTAAGAAATCAAGTTCCCAGAGACTCTCCCTGCTCGGCCCCATTTTAGCAGACACGCCTCTCAGACCCTGTTCAAGCCGAAATGGGCCCGCAGCAGCCCCTCACACTCTGCTGTGTGTGTAAATCCCCCCGGGGTGTGGTCAACACCCACATTCAGTTCTGGACCCTGGGGTGGGGCTCAGACCCTGCGTGTTTGACCAGCACCTGGGTTATGCCAACGCTGCTGTGGCACCCGAGTGAGGGTTGAGGATCTGGCCAAAACCTTGCTCTCCAGAGGGTCCTCTGCTGAGACCTTAGAAGCCAGAGTCTTCGTGGCCCTCCTGGTAGAGCCATCAGACCCTCCCTGTCCGGCCACCCCGCAGAGAACATTGACAGGCCACGACTCACAGCGTGCAAGGAAAAGAGCATCTACCTCCAGAACTTCCAGACCACGGGAGACCTCAGCGTGGACCAGATGACCCAGGGAGGGGAGAGGTGCAGGGAGAGAGGACGGGCAAGGACAGAGCCAGAGACCCAACGTCTAAGTCACTGGCAGGCAGGAAGGGAGTCTACAGAGGAACCGGAGAAGGAACCCACCAGGAGGGGTGGGAGCCCCATGAAGGAAGTGTCGCCATGGAAACCAAGGAGGGAATGGTCCCCAAACTCCAATGTTGCAGAGAAATCACAAAAGCTAAAGACCGAAGGGTGCCTTCCTGATTGGTTTCAACAGCAAGCCTCTCACTCAGCTCGTAGGGCTGTAGCCCCCGTCCCTACACAGCAGGAGAGGCACGGGCAGAGGCTGGGAAGGGAAAAGAAATGTGGTCAAAAAGGGAGAGAGTCAAAGCAGTGATTGAGGAGGTGTGGGGACAATCGAGGCTCTTTTCTTTGTGATAAGGAAGAGTGAGGCAGAAACCAACAAAGAAACGGTAAAGAAAGAGAGTGATGGGAGCAAAAATGGGCCATCAAAGGGCAGAGCCCGGAAGGCTGGCACAAGAAGGTATGTAAGATACAGGGAGAGGAGGGGGAGGCCAGGCTTCCATCGTGGCTGCAAGGAAGGAGGGGAGGCCTCCTGCTGAGAGTGAAAGAGAAGTTTGGAAGCAGCCGCTGTGGGGAATGGGCTTCCTATGGCTCTGGCGGACACACGTTGGTGGGCTGATTTTCCCCAGCAGCACTGAACTGCCCCGATATCAGCTCTGAGAAAGGAGTGCTTGGCTCAATCCACGGCTAAGGTGTTGCCAGGGGGGGACTCAATCTAAGAAGAGTGATGCAGGAGATGTGACGATACCTGCAAGAGAGAGGCTGCAGTGATGCTTCACGGAGTCTAAGCAGGGGAAGAACAGAGGAAGGCAGGAGGGAGCCCAGAGGTAGGGAGAAAGCAGAGAAAGCAGGGGTCTGGGACATCCAGTGCTCTTTCCAGAATGACTGATTGAGACAGGTATAAGGAAAATAGTTATGGAGAAAATGAGAATATTTAATTCTGGGTGATGGCATACATAGGTGGTATCGCAATGACAATAATTAGAGGTGATCGGGTAAGGAAGTGGGATCTAGGATGGTGGACACCACCCCCAAGGGTGGCCACCAAGGATAATGGCTTCTAAGCCCCACAGCTCAGGGGAGACCCATCCAGCACCCTGTCCCTGGCATACGGACACATAGACAACCACATGCTCAGAGCAGCACTCTCCTCGTGCTGAACAGACAGAGGTGTGGTGGTGACATCTGAGAGCCAGCTCTCCACTAATTGGGAGAGGGGTCGCAGGTTGGGCCCGCAGTCAGGCACAAGGCACTATGGTCTCTGGGGGAAGCTCCGGGGTGTCAGCCTTGCCTTCCCAGGGCAAGGGTTATCTCTGGGCACTCGCCTTGTCCATCCAAATGACCCAGCACCAAGGGAGGTGCCACCAGCACACACAGTGAACGTGAGCAGAGATAGGGCACAGGGCTTTGGAGCAACATTGTTTCGGAAAGAAACCAAGAGAACAGAGCACAGGCAAGTTAAGCTCCCTTGTAGGGAAGGATTCCTGTACCTTTTATTCCTGCTAAAGAATCTGATGCTTTACGTCCTCCACACTGGGCTTAAATGCCAACATTAGGTCTCATTCAACTCTGTGCTACATAAGTGTTACATACATTATCTCATTTAATGCTCATGACAACCCTGAACTTGAAAAATGTGAACTGGCTTACATGCATTTCTGTGTGAACACTTTTGCATATCCAGATATAGAAATACATAAGGACTCAGGCAGAAAACCCAGTTTAAAAGCTCCCTCTCCCATCCAAACACCACTCAAGTGGGACAACTCGATATTCACATGCAAAGAATGGATTTTGATCCCCCACTTCACAACACATACCAAAATTAACTCAAAGTTGATCATTGACTTAAATATAAGAGCTAAAACTATTACAGTCTTAGAAGAAAACATAAGGGTAATTCTTCATGATCTTGGCAAAGAATTTGGGACAGAATTCTTAGATATGCCAGCAAGAGTGTGAGCAACAAAAGAAAAATTAGATAAATTAGACTTCATAAAAATTTAAAACTTTTTTGTACCAAAGAACATTATCAGGAAAATGCAAAGACATGCTATGAAATGGGAAATTTTTCACAAATCATATATCTGATAAAGGTCTAATATCCAGAAGAGCTAAAGAACACTTACAACTCAATAATAAAAAGGCAATTTAAAAATGGGCAAAGTAGACATTTCTCCAAGGAAGATATATACAAATGGCCAATAAGTACATGAAAGATGGTTGACATTGTTAGTCATTAGGGAAATCCAAATGAAAACCATAATGGGATATCACCTCACACCCACTAGGATGACTATAATCAAAAAGTCATATGATAATGAGCTTGGCAAGAATGTGGAGAAATTAACTCTCATACTCTGCTGAAGGGAATGTAAAATGGTACAGCTGCTTTGGAGAACAGTTTGGCAGGTCCTCAAAAAGTTAAACAGAGAATTACCATATGACAGAGCTATTCCACTCTTAAGCATATACCCAAGAGAAATGAGAACATCTGTCCACACAAAATCTTGTACATGAATGTAGCTGCATTATTCATAAAAGCCAAAATATGGAAGCAACCTAAATGTCCACCAATGGATGAACAAGGAAGCAAATTTCAGTTTATCCGGAATAGTATTTAGCCATAAAAAAGAAATGAAGTACTGATCCATGGTGCAACTTGGATAAATCTCATAAACATTATGCTAAGTGAAAGAATCCTGTCACAAAAGGTCACATAATATATATATCAGTTTATATGCTCTACCTAGAATAGGCAAATTCATAAAGACAGAATCCAGAGGATGGGAGGAGGACAGAATGGAAAGTGATTACTTAGTGAGTGTGGGGTGTTTTATGGGGTAATGAAAAACTTTTGAAGCTAGATAGAGCTTATGAATTGCACAGCATTATAAATACACAAAACAGCACTGAATCGTACACTTTAGAATGGTTAATTGTATGCTATGTGAATTTCACCTGTCAGCAGTACGGCGAGGAGCTGCATGAAGCTGGAAAGGACAGGCCAGTTCTGAAAAGGACACGGCAGCTGCTCCCTTCTGGGCTGCGGGCAGGTGGACTCTGGCTGCGGGTGAAGAAGGTCAAGGCAGGCCTAGTCAGTTTTCCGGGGCATGGTGGTGAGTGAAACCCCAAATCAGTGCCTTGGCATCCTCTCCCTGTCAGCAGCTGCAGGTCACCAAGGTGACCAAATTCAGCTCTGACAGTGCTGTAGCCCCAGGCCCCGGGGGTTTAGGGAAGAGTATCAGGAAAGAGACAGCAAAGGAATTCACAAAAGAAAGGTGCAAGCACTTATTTCTTATCCTTCCTCAAATTGAACCCTTTATTGCATCCTTCCCCAAGATTAAACATATTCTCCTAATTAATAGTCCACTACAGATCATCTTCTAAACCCCTGACATTTCAGAACGGAAAGTCTCTCTGAGATCTTCTCATCAACTCCTCATTTCAATGATGAGAGAGAAGTGAGGCTCAGAAAGGAGAAAGGAGTTAGTGACAAAAACAAGATGACAACGCCATGTTTCGTCATCCAGGCTCTTCCATATTTATTGATGCACAAGTCATTGCTTCAATGCAGAAGTTAAGGATGCTGGGAGGAAAGAACAAGGTTTCAGGATGGTGGGATAATAGGGAGGAGTGATGTCAGGAGAATTCTTAAACTAGCAGGAAAGGAAAATGATGACATCTGCGAGTATTTCCCATGTATCCCCATCCATGTGATGGATCCGTGCTTGGAGGAAAGAAGGAAGGGAAAGTGCACTGCGAGGAAATCACAAGACTTGAGTGCAAGCTCTAAGTCTGCAAGTTACCCCCAGGGTGATATCAGAGGAGCTGCAGCTCATTTCAGCATCTTGACTTTCCTCTGTCACCCGGGAAGAAGTGGGCCAGCAGTGGAGGGCCACATTCGGGTTAGAGAGTGACCTCAAAGGTTGTGCCAGCCTCACCGTCATCATCACAGAGGCTGGAAACAGGTTGATGGGACGGAGGGAGCCAGACCTCCTTCTGGCTCAGCGAGAGGCAAAGGAATCACCGCCAAGGCCGTTTCTTCCCCTCCCTCCTGCCCCTGCGGTGCCCACACCGTGGCTGACTCCACAGACCCACAGACCCCTGCACCTCCCTGTCTGGCCGGGAGCAGCCAGCTGGCCACCGACGTGTTTTTCCCCACGGCCATGGGCCCGGGGGGTGACTCACAGCTGGCAGGCCTCTGGCCCGGTGTTATTTTGAGATCCGGCTCCGTGATGGGCTCATGTGACAGCTTTGTTCTCCCAGGCCCTTTTGATTTGTGAATCTCCCTTTGTGGCTCGTGGGGGATGCCCGGGCCCTGCTGTTTCTGGGCTCCAGCGTCCCCCTTGGCTGGGCAGGCCAGGGCAGCTGCAGTGAGGGTGGCAGACAGAGGGCGGGAGCGGCAGGGCCCAGAGTTGAGCAGCCGCTGGCTTGGGCAGCTCGGGGCTTCACTTCCAGGCAGCATGGAGCTGAGTGGGTGGTCGTGGAAGAATGATAAGTGCCTGCTCAGAGCCAGTTCTGAATGGCTGGATCACAAACCACAGGGCTGGACAAGGGCTGCCCTGCTGTGCTTGGGCCTCGGCCCAGAGCTCTCCGCAGCGTCTGTGAGGCTCGGGCTGGACCCCAGAGAAGCCGCCGGGGACTTGCGGGGCAGCCAGCCCTTGGGAAAGAGCACTTGGGGCCTGGGAGGGCTCTGCTAGCCAGAAAAGACTCCAGGCCTGTCAGACGACGTCTATGGGACCCCATTTGTGACACTTAACGTCAAGGCAGGCAATGTTACAGAGCAGAGAGAACAGCAGAGCCAAGGACAGCTGGGTGCCAATCCCAGCTCTGCTCCCAGCTGGTGCTAAGACCTTGGGACCGTTACTGAACTTCTAATCTCTCACCTGTAAAATAGAATTCTAAGACCCTCTCTGAGCTGTGAAAGGTTTAACTGAGCTATAACACATACAGATGTACTCAGCATTGTACCTGTTTGGTAAATGCAGTCACACACACACACACACACACACACACACACACACACACACACACATGCCTGCCTCTTTCTGCCATCCGTGGGGTAGGGAAGGCTTGTTCTCAGTTGCTGCCTGGCTAGGTGTCCCCTCCATCCTCATGATTCCATGAATCCTTCCTGAAATTGATGCATTCCCAGGTCGCTGAGGGCCAGTCTCCAGCCACCTGACTGGAGGCAGCTGAATTCACACACACCTCCTGACTGCTGACTCACCACACCAGCTCAGTGGGCACTTCAGTCAACAGGGCCTTTTTTGGCAGCTGCAAATTTCATGGTTACGGGTGTTCCTTCTAGCTAGACAGTCAACTTCCATAGGGCAAAGCCTCCTACAGAAGGAGGAAAATGCAGACCCAGGACACGGCTTGCTGATTGAAAGAAGGAGAAGGAGGGAACCAAGGAGCTTTGTGCATCCTGCAAGGTGTGACTCGCCCTGGAGTTTCAGGGTCTCAGCCTCAAGGCCTCCACCACCTGGAGGAGACAGCATGAGAGGCACATCTTATGATGCACGTGTCTGGGTTGGAAGGGGGCTTATGTGTCCTCCTGCCCAAGCCCCATGCGGTGATGCACATCCACACTGATGGCTAGACCAGCTTCCACTGAGACCCCACCGGGACAGGCGTTCACTCCCCTTTGGGCAGCTCACTGCATCAGCAAGGCCTCCGAATAGTGAAACCCCGCCCAGTGTAGCTTATACCAATTGATCCTTATTCCACTGTCTGGGGCTATACAATACAGATCTTCTCCTCCTTCCTCAAATCAAGCTGATGACACTCTGCAGATTCCGTGAGTCTTCTCATCACAAAACCCATAAACCACTGACCCGCCTTTCCTTTCAGGGAATGGTTCCAAGAGCCCCATTCTCTTCTGCTTTCCCTAGGAAAGAACAAATGCACCATCAGCTTTACACTGAAATAAGAGGGCACCGAGGACGCTTCCAGGGAGCCGGCACTGACGATTCTCCCCTGGGCCACGTCTCCTTGAAGATCTCTTTAAAGGCCTGGGTCCCCTCCCCCTGGAGCCCGGGGAGCAATCTTCGGTCCTGCCCAGGGCTGGCGGCCGACCGGGCTGTCTGAGAGCCTCACCCTCACCCGCAATGATCGCAGTTTTAATCCGGTAACTCTCAGCTTTTCCATCAGAATTCAGAGGGCAATAATAGTAACTGTTTGCTTGTAAAGTGCTTGGAGCTCAGAGGAGAAAAGGTGTCAGACAAGTGTGAAATGTTATTACTGGCACAGGCCAGAGAACAGAATGGAAATTCACCAGCAGAAAGTAGGAACTCAGAGGAAGCCATTCGTCACCTCCTCTGAACAAATGGATACAGGAAAGGGGGTCTCCCCTCTGCAGCCAGGCACACCCCAGGTCAACCAGAGGGGCTGGAGGAGAGGCAGGTGAGCCCAAAGGAAAGTCCCGCTTTCTGGTGTCAACATCACCGAACTCATTTAATAGACATGCCTTCAGCCTGAAGACTTGCTCTCCACTGCACACCATAGGAGGCTGCCAGCTCAGCCCAGGTACCCGGAGCCTGCAGACAGGCAATTCAATCAGAGAAGAAGCCTCCTGGAGAAAGGGGCCATTGTACCCACCATCTGGAAGAACAAACCTGGTTTTCAAACAGGGATGTACCGGGAAGATGGAGCAAGTCAGCATGTGTGACACAGAGGCAGACAGTAGAACAGACGCCTTTGGACATACAGATAATTCAACAAACAAATGAAATTTTAAAAACTCTAGTTAGTACTCTCAGAAGTTCAGGAAGATTGTACATTCATAAAAGAATATTCTGGGGAAAAATATCTTCTTAGACCCTTAAAATGTGATCTACCATTCCGTGTCCCCAAAATAGTCATCAGCAAATGAACCAAAAAATAAAGTGAAGGAAATCTGCCAGAACATAGAACAGAAAGACATGGAGAAGGAACTCTCAATGGAAATGACCCATACATCCTATTAGGATGAGTGAAAAAAATACCATATAACATTTTAAAACATGAAAGATAAAGAGAAAATTATAAACACTGAGAGAGAAAACAGAATCACCTATAAATGAAGAAAAATCGCATTGGCATTTCGTTAACAAAAATTGTTGGATACATGGGAGATTTTAACATATACCATGTTCCTAGATGGGAAGACTTCATATTCTAAAGATACCAATCCTCCTCAAATGAACTCAAGTATCAGATTATTCTCCCTGACTCCTGACAGCTAAAGTTTGTCAGTTTAGGACTTTGAACCTGGAACCAGTACTGCAAAGAATCAGAAGATGGTTCCGAATTCTAGTGGTGGTGGTGATGGAGATGGTGGTGGATGTGTTGGTAGCAGTGGAGCTCATAGCACTGGGGCTGATGGTGGTGGTAGGGATGGTGGTGGGTGATGATGATGGGATGGTAGCAACCAGTACCAGGGTCTGGGAGAGATGATGGCAGCAGAGTGAAGAGAACTGCTTCTTGACAAGCATCCAGGGGCAAGGGCACCAGTGGCACCGACGGTCCTGAGGATATCATTTCTCTGTGTTCTTGGTTCTTCAGCCTCCCCCTAATCTGACCTTCTTTCCAAAGCTTGTTTCCAGACACTCACTCCTTTCACTAAGCTATTCAGTATCCTTCTAATAAATCTCTTTTCTGCCTAAGTTAAATAACATTTGTTTCTATTGCTTGCAACAAAGAACACCAACTGGCACAAAGAATTTTCTAATCTTGAGAAAGAACAGGCTTTTATAAGCAAGGCATGGAAGCAGAAATATTATTTTGAAAATAAAAGACTGACTAACTGAATCACAAAGCTTTTAACAATCCAATAGAAAAAGTGACACATCATAGATGAAGAGGAAAGATTGATATAAATATGATAAGATGTTCAGTCTCCCTAGTAATCAAGCAACTGCAGATTAAAATGACAGAATACTTTTGTGCTTCTGGTTAGCAAAAAAGATAAATGATACGTAACATCGAAGGTGTAAGAGGGTGGGAAAAATGCATTGGGGAAAACAAAAAAGAATTACTTTGACTGGAAAGTTAATGGTATCTCCCAATACTTGATGTGGGAATTTCTTCTACTCAAAAAAGTTATTTCGAAGTATTTATCCTATAAAAATACTTGCACAAAACACACAGATGTTAATAGCTGGGTTATTTTTGAGTCAAAAATTATAGATAACCTAAGTATCACCAACAGGGGCATGGTTAAACAAAATATGGGAAACACAGGAGGAATACAATGAGTTCAATTTATCTTTAATGATCTAGACGACTCCTTAGTGTATTGTTTAGTGAAAGAAAAAAAAGCAATTGAAAAACGGTCTCTATGGTATGATTCAATTTCTGCTTTTAAAATTTTTTTAAATTGCAAAAAGGAGGCTAAGGTCACGTTTTTTTTCTTATACACCTCTGTAACAAGTAATACCATAAAATGATCATGTTCTATTTTTGCAATTTCTCAGCAAAACTAAAAGTAGAAAGAAATGCAGTCAACAGGAATATCCCTTGAGAGATAAATCACCAGGATGGTTCTCTATTGTCAAGTGTCATTGTGAGCCTGCTGTGAATAGGCTGGGTGAGGGATGGGCCTTCTGCTGTGTCCTATGCCTTCCCGTGGGGGTAGTTGGAAGAGGCAGAAGAGGTGCCTGGTTTTATCTTATGGTCTCAGAAAAATTCCTTTGGAGTCTAGGTCAAGCTAAAGAAGGAACACTGAAAAGAGCGATCGTTAACTGTGCTTAAGAACTGCCCGGGTCCCTTAATGTTCCATCAGAGGAGTGAAATTAACTAGAAGGAAAGTCCCCCCACGCAATAAACGGAATCACAGACAGATGAAAAGATGTTTGCTTGACCCAGTAAGTACAGTATACTGTGCCCACAGCACATGCTGATAGACTACTACTAGGAGGCTGCCTGTGTTTTGCAGCCTAAAGTCTCTTTGATTTATGGAGCCAAAGTAAATGACAGGCAGGGCCAATAAAAATTCTTTAGAGATTCAGGCTTACTTTCCATTCCATTTCGTAGAGGAGGTGAAAAGACGTGCATGCCTGTAATGGGACTTAGTGAAATTCATGAACCGCGAATGGGGCACTCGTTCATCGGTGTCCAGGGTATTTCTGTTGTCAGAAGGGGACTTCCGGCCAGGGCGGGTCCTGAGGCAGGAGCATAGCTCCATCTGGGGGTGGCCTGAGTTAGATAAACATTTTGTCTGCTGCTGGGAGTCCACTGGGCAGGCTCAGGGGGACCAGAGGAGCGGGCTTGTCCAAGAACTGGGTTCCTGAAAAGCGTGATCCACAGCCCCTGTTCCCACTGGGTCGGCTTGCCTTTCAAAACAACCTGGAGGAGAATGTCCTTAAGAGAAGTGAGTGTTTTCATGAGTGAATGAATGATCTGTCCCTTCCCTAAGTTGAACCCTCACACAAAGCCTGAGAGGAAATACCCACGGAAAGTCGTGAGAGGTAGTGGGCTTGGGTGTGAGATGGATTTGGGTTCAAACCATACTTGTGAGTAACTCTGGGTAAGTCACTTCTCTGAACCTTGTTTGTTTCTTCTGTTAAATGGGCACGATACCATCTTCTTCATAGGACTGGTATTCATATTAACTGACATACTGTGTTAGTTTGCTGGGGCTGCCATTAACAGAGAGCCACAAACTGGGGAGCTCAAACAACAGAAATCTACTGTCTCACAGTTCCGTCAAGGGAGGCCTGAGCTGGACAGAGGCCTAAAGCTTGATCTAAGGAGGCTAGAAGCTACAGATCAAGGTGTTAGCAGGCTGGGTTCCTGCTGGAGGTTATGAGGGAAAGTCTGTTCCATACCTCTCCTCTGCCTTCTGGTGGCTGGCTGTCAATCTTTGTTGTTTATAGACCTAGTGAAGAAATTCTGCCTTCATTGTCACATGACATTCTCCCTGTGTGTATATCTGTCTCCAAATTTCCGCTTTTTTTATAAGGACACCAGTATATTACATTAGGAGCCTACCTTAATGACCTCATATTAACTGATTACATCTGTAACGGCTCCATATCCAGATAAGGTCACATTCTGCGGTACTAGGGGTTAGGACTGCAACATACGAATTTTTGAAGGACGCAATACAATCCACAAGTGAAAATAACATAAAATGACTGGCATATCATAATTCTTCAATAAACATAAATAAAATGACTGCATGTTGAAATACTAATATTTTGGAACCATTGAGTTAAAAAAAACATTACTGGAATTAATGTCACCTGGTTTTTCCTTTTTTAATGTGGCTGTGAGAACATATAAAATTACATATTTGGCTCCTATTTGTGGCTCAGATTCTATTTCTATTGGACAGCACCGGTCTAGAGTCTGAAGCAGTAGACAAAGCATGGGCTTTTGAGTCAACAGCTCTGCACTCCAAACCAAACTCTGTCATTACCAGCTTTGTCAACAAGGGCAAATGATTTAACCTCTATGACCCTCGGATTTCCCATATGTGAAATGGAGATAAGAATGGATTTCATGGTATTGTGGAAAGGATTAGGTGGGATCAGGTATGCAGAATGCTTAGCAAGAGTTTGCTACCTGGTAGAAGCTCAGTAAATGTGCGTCTCCAACCCCCTAGTTAGGAGGAAGAGAAAACCACGCTGTCAACACTCTCTTAATCAGCACCAGATGCAGAGCTAGTGGCTTTGCAAAGATGGAGTTCTGAGCAAGCACAGTGAGGGAGGGGAAGTTCAACCACACAGCCAAAGTCCTCTGTGTTATTCTGTGTGAAAAGTTTAGAGTTTCGGGGCAGAGGGGAAGTCTTTATTTGAATTTATCTTCTTGCATTTCTTTAAAGCTTGCTCTAAAACGTGGAATGTGTCCTTGATAAGTAGAGAATTGTGATGCATCAATATGTGTGCTGCGTGTGTGATGAAGTCATACCCACACAGAGCATGCTCTATTGCTGTCCCCCCCGTCCCAACCCAAGCCTTAGAAACTCTGGGGAGTGCTCTCATCTCCTGGTTTGCAGGGAGCCTCTGCCTTCCAGCAGCTCCGGGAACTATACCTTAGGGCACTCACAGAGACCAGTCCAAGATAACCAGTCTCAAATATAAGAAGTGAGATGAAATTACAACTGAGAGAAACTGAATATCTTGTCGTGGAGAGGATGGTCTTATCTTGGTTTGATTGCCTGTTCATATTAAAGGCATGGGTGTGTAGGGGGGTGATGAGGCGGGGGGACAGGGTATTTATTGACTCTACGTTGGGTCAAGGACCACAGTGGGCTGCTCAATGCAGCAGATGGAGTCTGGAGGCACAGAGTGTCCAGAACACAGGTACCAACAGCTCTGTGGTGGGGGGGCTCGTCTGAAGAATTGTTTAGTTCTACACACTGCATTCTAAGAGCGGAAACTGAAAACTGGGGCTTGTCCTAAGGACGATAAGCAGGTAGGAACCGGGTCACATGGAAACCACTGGTGGAATGGGAGTGTTTAATCTGAAAAGGGGAGACAGGGGATGTCTGTAAGAGTTGGAGTCCCTGCATGTGAAGCAAGTTCTAGCCTCGCTCTGCTGGCCCCTTTGGGTGGGAGAGAGATGACTGGTTCCCACAGGGAAGAGTGTATTTAATGATCGATGCCCTCCCTTATTCCTAAAAAGATTGAAAATAAATGAAAGGAACAGGATGGTCCCCCAATACAACAAGCTGTTTTGTTAGGCTGTGGGCTCCTCGTCCCCGGAGACATCTGAGGAGTTGTCGCCTGTGCTCCAGAGTGGAGGCCTTTGTCGAGTGAGAACCTCCAGCTCTGGGCTTGGAAGTGCAGACACTTCTGAGGGCAGGTGGGCTATTCCCATGAGGCTCAGGGGGCCCAGCTGCATCCTGCTCCTCTCAGTATCACAAGTGTTGGGGCCACTCTCAGGTACACGTGCATGTTTGTGAAGTTGGGAATTTGGTTTGGAACCTTCTTCTCTCCTGAAAAATGCATCTTCCACTGGTAAAGTTTACTTTTCCTGCCCCTTCTCCAGGCCCTGGTAACCTCAGGCTCCTGGCCCGGCCACCAGGCTGAGAGGGACTCCCAGACCAGCCTTCTCTCTAGTGTCCACATACAAAGGAAAATCCAAGCCAAGAGTGGCCAACACAACAGCTGCGGTGGATGGATGAGGGGTGAGGCAGGTTGAAAGAGGTGGCCCTGGGTTGGGGAAGAGCCCCTGGGCTGGGGTGACCACATGTACCCGCTCTGGCCTGGCTGTTGTTGTTTTCGCCAGTCCCGCCTGGACCCTGGACTGAGCCAGCCCTGGGAATGGGCTCCTGTTTGCGCAGGGTGGGAGGTGCTTTCAGTGTTTTTCAATTGCAGTTGCCTTTGGGGAATGGGAAAGAGTGAGTCAGACAGAGTTCTTTGAACCTGGGACCCCCCGGCCTGAACTTTGAGGAGACAGGAAAGAGCTCGGGTTAGTCACTGTGTTTCTGTGGGCCATGCCGGGGGTGTGGCCTCTCACGTGTGTTGCCATCATGGGCCTTTCCATGACGGGACAGGATGCTCGGGCGTAAGGGCTTCCAGTGCAATTGTCCAGAGCCAGCTAAGCACGTCGCCCTGGAACGCGCTTCAAGGCCTCTGAAGACCACAGCTGCCCACAGCTCTGGACAAGAGAGGAGCGGGGGGTGGAAAGGGCGGAGGGGAAGGGGCTCACAGAGTACCCTGTGGTCAGACTCAGGCCAATCGGCTGGTTTAGGACAAGGGGACAAGGGGACTCATGCTGTTCCCTCTGGGAACGTGGAAGGTGAAATCCCAAGGTTGTCCTTTCCCATAGGAGATCAAGAACCTGAAAGTGTTTTCACACCCTTCGAAGTTAACAGTTCCACTCTGGGAAGTGACTGTGAGGAAATGATTCCAGATTTAAAAGGTAAACTACCCAAAGACGGTCCCTGCACTATTATTTATAACAGCCAAAGCTTAAAATGGACTAATTAACCAATAAGAGGAGATTGACTAATTCACCTACTGCATGTTCCCAGCCACTGCTTGTGGTACATAGGAAAATTTTGTAATCACATGGGAATATGTTTACGTCTTTCAGTAAAAAGCATAAAATCACAATACGAACGCATACAACTGTATAGCCACAGCTGTGTAAAAAAACAAAAACATACACAGGAAAAGTCAAGGATGGAAAGGTGTCAAAATGGTAGTTAACACTATGTGATAGGAATGAGGAATATATTTTCTTCTCTTTTTAGTATTTTCCAAACTGCCTCTTATGAGTGGATATGTTTGATCATTATTTTCATGTTTTACAAAGTAACTTCAGGCTTAAACCAAACCAGCAGCCCTTCCATGTCTCCATAAGTGGGCCCATGGGTGGTAACAGAGACTAAGCTTTTGACGCAGGAGGCTTCTGTATGGATGGGACTCAATGGCATTTGAAGGCTCATATCATAGAAAGTTGCCTGAGGACAAAGGTGCTGGTTCCACGAAACGGCCAGTGGTCAGGGCTTTCACCTTGCTGTCCCCCACAGGTCCCCACAAGCCCTAGAGAAACCTGACCATTTTCCAGGGGGGAAGTTCAGTCCCCCAGGAGGCTGCAGGGGAGGAAATGCCTATCTTCCTTCTGTCCCTGACACAGCCCAGGGATGGACAGACCCAGAGCGTGGATTTACTGTATGTTCTTAGTCCCCTGACTCTCAAACCGTCTCCTCTTCTCACGTTGGTGGTCACAGAATGAAAGATTTCCTCACTCTTCCCATGTGTCTGGCCTCAGGACAGACAGACACAATTGCCACATGTGTCTCATTTACCAGCCTCAGAGACTCTGACCTTCATTGTGCCAGGGGAGTGACGAGATGACTCACGCATGGCAAGAATTGCCATGTCTTTATGTTTCTTCATCACCGCAGTTACTTTCCTGTCATCCCCACCAAAAGAGGATGCTTTTGTCCTTCAGCTGGCTGTGCTTCCGGACCCCACAGACTTGCACAGAAATAGTATTGTGGTCCTAACAAGAGCATCTGTCTCTTAAGAGATTAAGAACCATCAGCAAACCTAAGTGTCCATCGACAGATGAATGGATAAAGAAGATGTGGCACATATATTACTCAGCCATAAAAAGAAACGAAATTGAGTTATATGTAGCAAGGTGGATGGACCTAGAGTCTGTCATACAGAGTGAAGTAAGTCAGAAAGAGAAAAACAAATACCATATGCTAACACATATATATGGAATTAAAAAATAAATAGTTCTGAAGAACCTAGAGGCAGGACAGGAATAAAGACGCAGATGTACAGAATGGACTTGAGGACCCGGGGAGGGGGAAGGGTAAGCTGGGACGAAGTGAGAGAGTGGCATGGACATACATACACTACCAAACGTAAAATAGATAGCTAGTGGGAAGCAGCCGCATAGCACAGGGAGATCAGCTCCGTGCTTTGTGACCACCTAGAGGGGTGGGAGAGGGAGGGTGGGAGGGAGATGCAAGAGGGAGGAGATAAGGGGATATATGTGTATGTATAGCTGATTCACTTTGTTATACAGCAGAAACTAACACACCACTGTAAAGCAATTATACTCCAATAAAGATGTTTAAAAAAAAAAAAAGAGAACCATCAGCAAAGTGATTAGCTACAAAATCTCCTACTGATCAACATGAAGAATCAAGTGTTTCCAAATGGGACAGCTGAAGACTTTGATGGAGGGTGGAGTCCCTCGGGCTGAGATCATGAGAGCTGTGCACGTGAGGAGTCTTCATGCTATGCATCCTTACAGGTGGGGAAACTGAGGCTCAGAGCAAGGGGAAGTGGCTGGACCAAACTCCTCGCAGAACCAGGATGGAGTCTACAATGCATCCTACCATTGGAAATCCTGGTGACCTAAGGACCACTGCTCCCATGAATGCAGTCAAGCAGGAAAATGACCTAGGGAACATGGATATTTGGAACTTCATATATCACTTCTTCTGGATGGTGGAGTCTTTCTAGAATCACTAGAACCTCCAGAGCTCAAAGAACTGTCATCAGCTGCCAGCCAGTGGGCCACCTACTCCCTGCTCCCACCTCCATGACACATTAAGGAAAGGAGCTCCTTGTTCCTCCCTCCTGCTCTCCATGGTGCTCAGACCCATGAGTTCCTGCATGGAAACAAGTTCATCTTCTGCCTGAAATCTGCTGATGGCCCCACAGTTCAGATGGTGGGTCTGGAATCTGCCTCCAGCCCTGAGCAAGAGGGTGGAACAGCTGGCAGACACCCCACCTGGATGAAACCTCATCAGACTCTGCCCTGGACACTCATTCGGATCACGGACATGACTGAGACTTATAACACATCTCTCCATGGTGGCAGTGAGAGTCCCAGGTTATGTGTCCCTTAGGGAAGGAAAATTACATAGAGTTAGCGCACGAGCTCAGGGGCCAGGACACTGCTGCCTGTCCCCGGGGTTCCCAGGGCCTAAAACAACCCCTGGCAGGAGACTGGAGGAACCTGGCTGAATGGGCAGTGACACTTTCCTGCTCCAAAATGCTTGCAGCCCTGGAGCTCCCACCAACCCCAGGCTTCCAGGAGCCTGTCTCTGCCTGCCCACGCCACGTCCTCCTCCACCCCCTCTGCCTGGCTCAGCCCGGCCCTTTTTTGAACTAATGGAAACACGCATTTCAGGAGCTGAAGGCTGTAGCCGGGAGGGCCCAGTCCCCCTGTTCTGTGGATGGACCTGGGGGTGCGATCCCCGGAGCGGGCCTGCTGGGGTGGCTCATGGCCTCCGCTCTTGGGGCAGGCCCAGCCAGGAGCACAGACACCCCCAGCCAGGAGCACAGACACCCCCAGCCACACACATGTCTAGTCAGACACATATCTGCCAGGCTGCACCATAAACCCTAACGAGGCACATAAAAGCCGCCTGCCAGCCCTCCGGTGCTTCTGCTGGCTCCAGAGAGCCTCCAAAACCAGCCCAGACAGACGGCAAGGGTCCGGACACAGCGGCACCAGGTTACACAGTGTCCCCAGACGCCTGGCACCTCGGCACAGAGTGTAGCCGCAGCAAGGCTGTGGTGGCCAGTTTGAAAACCACCTGGCTGCCCTCTCTCTCTGGGACAGAAGAGACTCGGCATCACCAGTGATTTAAGGAATGATGTTGAAGCCTTGGGATCCACCAGGCAAAGTGAATATTACCCCAGGCACAGACACTGTGCTTGGGAAGTTGAAGTTTGTCCGAGGTCACATAGGCAGGCAGGCAGAGGCTAGTCTTCCACCGTTTGCTGTCTGCTGAGGACTCCCTTACTGCTCCTCTCCATAGACCAGGCTTTAGAGAACCACTTTTGGGTCTGTGGGAGGCCAGACCCCCTCCTCAGGGAGAGCAGAGAGCTGCTGTTTCCAGAACCCCAGCTCCTTGGAGGGTGACGGCTTGGTGGGTGGGGTGGATGGCAAGCCCAGACCTGATCCTGCTTCATGCCTCTCTTGGTCCTCTGCCTCACCTGCAGGGAGGACCCCAGCCCCATGTCTCTGCCCATGAGCAGTCTTTGTGTTTCTCTAAACTGCCCTGCCACATTTCTGCTTCAGCAGATGCCACATGCCTTTTCCTTCTCTCCCAGTGGCTTAACTCAGTGGTCCTGGTGGCTGTGATAGCTTGCAGAGTCTACAAGGGCCAGGGTTGCCTTCCACCTGACTTGCAGTTCTTGGAAAGACCATGCCTGTTCCTCTCGCTCTGACTCTGTACACTCCCTTGTCCTGGAACACCTTTCCTTCCTCTCTCCCAATGCTGTTTCCTTCTCGGCCCAGTTACCACCTCTTCCAGGAAGCCCTCCTGGATCTCTCCACCCAGGCTCAGTTAGGGTCTCCCAGTGAGATCTCTACCATCACCCTTGGCTCCACACCCACCTGTCCTCATCTTGTGACCCACCCCTACTTGCTTTTAGCTCCTGGAAGCCTTGAGCCCACCTGCTCTTTCTGCATTCCCAGAACCACCTGCCCCAGTGCTCAGCTCATCACAAACCCTCAGGAAACATTGTCAAATGGACGTTGAAGAGGAAACATCTCCAAATCCTACTGGATTCAGTAAGAGTCCAGAAACAGGACTCCAAAGGGCCCTGTGAGCTGGACTGGAGCAAGGGCAGGAGCAGGGCCAGCACCTCCCCGAGCTGCTCTTGAGGAATATCCTGGCAACTGCTCCAATCTCCTGTCATCCGCACGTGGGACCAGACCCCATGCTGGCTGACTGGCTGCCCGGGATGATGACATGGGGGGCAGCCTGGCTGCCTGGGGAACTGTGGGTGTCCCAGAATGAGGCGGGGGGCGGGGGGGAAGGGATGCAAAGAGGACTACCAGGGAGGATGTGGGGTACAACCGTTGCCCCTTCCACAGCACAGCCCTGCCAGAGGGCTCCATGGAACATTACAGCATCTCACATTTCCTTACAACCCGGAAAGGAAGCCCCTCTGTTTCACCAGGAAAGATGCACAAAAACTGACTGATGGGTTCAGAGGAGGGAAGGTGGCTTGAGAGGTGAGTTTATTCCTAACTTTCATGCCCCAAGCAAGTTAGGAGCCAGCGTTCAGAGCCCAGCCACCTCACCTCACATGGTGGGTCAAAGTAATCCCACCCAGACCAAACAGGCAAGCGTAACAACATATAATAATAAAAATGAAATAAAATAAACAACACAGGACAAACTATAATTGAATATTTAACCTGTAGAAGGGGCTATAACAAGGTTTAGAAGTATAAATGATATCAGAAGAACCAGGCGATTTTATAAAGCATGTAAAACGTGATACATTAAAAAAAAACCAGCTTAGTAATAAGCTTACTGGATAGTAGCTTAAAATATGCACAGAAGTCCTGTAAATATTCATAGTTTTTGATCAAATAATTTCATTTCTGGAAATTGGTATTATTTTGCAAATTATTTGCAAAAGCCACAATAATTTTAAATATGGAAAAAATATTTATTGTACGAAGATGTATATTTTGACATTATGATAGGAAAAATTAAAGTAATCAATAAGAGAATACTGGTTAATTGAACCATGGTAAAGCTAACCAATGAAATATGCAATCGAAATATACTTTTGTGAAGTTTTTTTGTGATATAAAGAAATATTTATGCTCCAAATTTAGTGACAAAAGGAAAATCCAATCATGTGAATTCAGAATGATGTCAACTATTTGAAAACAAAAGACATCCACAGAGTAATACTGGAAGAGAATTGAATAATCTATTGACACAATTTGGGTGGTACAAAAATAGAGAATTCTTTTTATCTCTGCTTTTTAGATTTTCCATATATTCTTTAATGAGGTTTAAGTATATTTATAATAAATAAGCAAATATCTTTTTTTCAGCAAAGCTAGAATGATTCTTCTTTACGATCTGACACTGTGCTGACTTGGATATGGGGGACTAATACAAGGCCATGGGCTCAGGGTCCCTGGTCACAGGAGGTACTCCCACCAGCAGGTATGAACACTACAATCTTCATTATGCACAAAGGTGGGCAAAAGTAAACATTAAGCCACACAGAGGAACACATATTGAGAAGTACCACATCCTGTGAATTTTACCTGAAATAGGCAAATTTAATAAATACTAGAATTCTGGGTTGGGTAAAAAAAATGCTCATAAAGAAGAAAATCAGGGGGAAACGCTTACTAGATTGCCAACTATCTCATACAGGGCAAAACTATCCCAGTTAAAATATTAATCTGCTTAATCTAAATCTGAGACAAGGCACCATTGGCAAACTGGTTCTAGAAGAATGGATTGTGGTCTAGTTTGCTTTGAGGGGAATCCGCTTTAACTCTGTCAGTCAACTCAGCCTCAGTAGTAGGAAAAGTGGCAGAGCCCGAGGGCCTTCCATCCCGGTGTCATGTGATGCATCTGCAGCCCTGCAGGCACCATGAACATAGGACAGAAAGTCTACTGTCTGAGTCCTCGGGAAGCAGTGGGGGGGCGGGAGCAGTCACTCATGATCTCTTGGCGCCCCCCAGGCCCAGCCTCCCTCCAGCCAATCTTCCCAGCCCCTCCCCATCCATCCCCTCCCTGCTGACAAGTCTCCCCAGGGCTCCCGTGTCCACCTGCAGCCTGGCCATCCAGCTACCTTCTCACTCCAGCCTTCCCCATCGTGTTTCACCCAGTACTCCCCACAGCCAGCCTACCAAACCATTACTTTTTCCTGAAAATAGCTAAATGTTGGGAAAGAGCCTAAATGGGTGTTATCATGAACAGAGGGAGTCCCCCAGTCTCCTATCCCAAGCCCCAGCCCACAGAGGACAGCCATCAGGGAGCTTTTCATGATGCTGATGCCCCACTCACCACTGAATTCCTTGTCACTTGTAAATGAAGGGTCCTCTGAACCCTTCCATGGAACATATAGGCTTGTGGTTCTCTGGCCCTATACACTATTTCCTCTCTAGCATGTCTTATTTTCTGAACCTTTAATCCATTCCTCTACCTTTTACCATGACAATTTTGGTATTGGTACTTCACTTAGTGCAGGTTGCTTTTTTCAACCATCCAAAAGCCAACCCATATTAGCCCCATCTACTGGGGCCCTTGCCATGGTATAAACCCTGCATCATGGGACAGTGCTTCTGTTTGCTAAACTCTCCCTTATCCAACTCTATATCCCAGCCCCCTAGATCCAGCCCCCTCAGGATCTGGTCCCAATCATAATCTCCCATGTCCTGCTGGTGCATGTTGACTCTGTACTAAGACATTCCAGACTACAGAACCTTCCCCACTTAGTGGTCCCAGCACTTCCCTGACTGGGTTATATGAGGCCATGACCCCTGTTTTCATCTGGCAACCAGGAAGGGAGGTATGGATGGATTATGAGAGGGACACATGTTATGTATGCATCATCTTCAAGCAAGGCGGGGTGTGGGCCATTTTCCAGGCCCTGAGCGTGTAAACAGGTATAGGTTTTGTTGGGGATTTTTTAACGCCTTTATTGGAGTATACTTGCTTTACAATGGTGTGTTAGTTTCTGCTGTATAACAAAGTTAATCAGCTATACATAAACATATATCCCCATATCTCCTCCCTCTTGCATATCACTCACCCTCCCTATCCCACCCCTCTAGGGTGGAAAAAGCACCCTAGACACAAAGCACCGAGCTACAAGTATAGGGTTTTAAGGTTCTTAGTGTATCAACCAAGATGCCCCCATCCCAATCTCAGGTTCCCACTCCTTCCTAACCAGCGCCCTGACAGACTTGCTGGGGTTGAGAATTCAACAATCTCTGAAGCTCTGCTACCTTCACATTTACGTTCTGGGCCTGATCCTCAGTTGTCCCCACTGCAAGAGATGAGGGTTTCTTATACGCTGCCAGGAAGGCCCTCTGATTTGCACACTTTGCCTTAAATTCATGATTAATCACCCTCAACTTTTCATAATCTATCTCCCATGACTCCATCTCACTCAGCAAGAGCCAACTACTTCCATTGTCTCTATAATGATCACTTCCCCTGAATCTTTAATATCAGAGATATTGAATCCTCCAGTTCACAGCACACGTGCCAAGGGCTATGCAGCCTCCAGCTACACCAGTCATGGAGTCCTCTTTGCCACTGGGCAGTAGATGACTCAGCCTCCAGATCCCATCTCTGAGCCTTCTTCCTCACATCACTCCTGGCACCGACTGTCTTAGGTCAGCCGTCGCAGGAAACAGACTCAGATGGAAACATGCATACAGAGGTTTACGAGCGAGCCACTTGTGGGAACCAGGACTGGTTAGAGCGAGAAGCCGAATGCCATGCGGCTGCAACAGGGGCCTCAGCAGAGTCTCTATGAGTCCTGGAGCCAGATGGTCCTGCAGACAGTCCTGCCTTGGGGCAAGGCATCCTTCGTGGCCTCAACACTGCATTCGGGCTGTCCCGGGGAGGGGGACAGCTTTGGCTGAGGCAATTCCTAAGGGGCATGCGGGGAGACTCAGCTGTGAGCCATCAGCAGATGACTGTCCTGGCAGCTGGGGGGGATGAGGGCTTGGGTGCTGGCAGGGGTACTGGGTGGTGCACCATAGCTTGCCTGTAGGATAGCACTGTAGGGGGAGGCTGGGAAGTGTACTGAGAGCATGTGGACCCTTCTGAATTCTGGGACACAAGGGGACTGGCAGGAAGAGAGCGACTAGAGAAAGGCTCTACCAAGACAGACGGAGACAAATGAGCCGGATGATGAGGGCTTGAATGCCAGCACAAGGACATCAGGCTTGGTGCCTCCCACAGAGGTTCCGAGGAAGCTTATTTTGGGGTCGTAAGGAGATGGTGCAGCCCCTAAGGGGTCCTGATTTCTAAAGTGTCCCTTTGGCTGCCTCCCCGCCAACTCCTAACTGGTTTGCTCCGGCCGACTCCCCCACACCACCGCTCCCCTCCCCCCAAGCCAGCTCCCTTCAAATTGTCACTCCCCACAGTGCAGCATTCATGCATCAGCTCTAAATAGTCCCACTGTTCAGCTTTAACGAGAAGTAATACCAATTCCCATGTTTGCTCAGAGAGCACCATATTTCATCAAACCAGAGCCCATGCCGGCTCAGATTACTGACCGAGACAATGTTCTGTAATCCTGGTTTATTCACATGTCACGGGTATTTTAGCAAAACAGAAATGAATGGCCAGAGCCACCCTCGGAAGTAACGGGAGAGTTGGGTTCCCGCCCAGGGAAAGTCATGCTTTCTTCTGCCACGGTTCTCTGAGGAGCCGACTTTGATTCTCTGAGTTTTTCCCAACTTTCAGAAAGAGAATATGGGCTGGGGAGGAGTCACAAAGTGGGTAGTTATTTCCCTATAAAATGTTAACTCCGTGGATGGATTTTGCCAGAACAAAAATAAAATCTGTCATTGATTATAAAGTCTTTTGTGCTTGTTATTTCACAGATTTATTACACTTGGGCCTGGCAGCCTGGGGGAGGCCCTGGGATTCTTGTCTCTAGCGCCCCAGCAAACCCTTCAGCCGCCTTTTCACAGCTCATGCCCCAAATGGGAAGAGGGATTTGCTCGCATTTCTTTTGTCCTAAGGGCCAAGAGCTTAAGAAATCTAGATGAAGAGGCATGAATCATCCACCCTATCTTTGGATGGGGACCCACAGACACTGATGATAAAGGCACATTAGTAGAGGTCTATGACTTCCTAAACAAGGAAACATTCTCTTTCCTTTTCTTTATCTTTTCAGCTCTTGGGACTGTGCACTAAGAAATGCATTTCCTCTAGAGAACAAGGAATGGCCAGGCTGAACCTCTCATCAAATCTCACAGAATCGGGATCCATTTTAAATAGGCTACAACCTCTTTGGAACACATGATAAATAAAAAGGGTAGTTAACAAGGATCAATGCTATTTAGTACCATCTCATGTTAAAACCTTACCAATGATACTCCTAATATCCTATTCTTGTCCCCATTTTAGAGTTGCGAAACCAAGACCCAGAGAAGTCAAGTAACTTGTTTAAGGCAGTACAGCAAGGTAGGGGTGAAAATAGGGATATGAACCTCATCCCAATTGACTCTAAAAGGTCATGGAGATGCTCTCATTTCCAAGAATGAGTTGACATGAGTCCACAGACTCAGGCATAGCATGTCGGAGCTGAAACAGCCGGGAGGTCAGTCTTCTCATTTAAACAGGAGGCAGCCAGGGTTCCAAAGAGATGATGGGGCCGTCCCAGGGTGACAGAGCTAGTTAGACCCACAAAATGACTCTCCCACAAGGTAACTGGACAATATCATGAAACAACTGCTCAGGAACATTTCCTTTGGGGTTTACGTGGGGCAAGGTTCCAGATGAAACTGAATCAGCTTGCTTCCCAGACTATCCAGAGTTTGATTTCTCCTTTACTCAAGTGTGGAGCTTTATAACTATGGAGACTCAGGGCTTTCTGAGCCTAAGGAAACCCTGCCACCCCAGAGCACGTGGTAGATAGGCCTGGGAGACCGAGGTTCCCCAAACAACCGCTCATCACCCTAGAGAGAACACTCTCCATCCCTGACGGCAAGTTCAAGACCTCAGAGACCCTGGTAAAAATAGCATCGGAAGCTCCCAGGACCAGGATCATTTTAGTAAGAAGCTGCGAGAAATCACAGCTCTCAGGACTTGAATCCACCGTCCGCCATCTCAACTCTTATTTTGAGCTGCAGCCTGAGCTATTAAAAACCAAACATTCTCATTGGCAAGCTCCACAGTTAGCCTCATTTCCACGCTGGTAACACTGTTCTGCCTGAGCTGAAGTTGCACAGCGATTGTTTCTTGTCTCAGCGATGTTGTTTGCAGGCGATGCTGGGAGCCAGCGAGGATGTGACCCGGTGGTAATCTGAATTGCTTCACCAAACACATTTTTATCCCATCATCTCGGCTACATGAAAGGGGGCCATAGTGCTCCAGTGTTCAAGACTTTACAGTCCCGCTGTTCGGCAATAAAATGAGGCAAGAAATATTAGCCGTCCCCGGCTGATGCCTTAATTCTTTCCCAACAATGTCAGAGAATCTGTACCCTACAGGTTTTAGTGCCGGCTAAAGCCTGACCCTCGGGCTGGCTTGAATGGAGCGGGAATGAGTTAAGGAGAGCAAGGAGGCTTTAATGGACACAGACCCCGAATAGCCCAGCTTGTCCCGGCCTCCTGCGGACTCACACTCCTTTTCACAGGCCTCGATTGTGTATGGCCCCAGCAGAGACAAAACTACCCATGAGCAGAGGTTACCCCCAGCCGGTACAGGTCAGAGGCATTCTGGGGGAGAAGAGGAGAGGGGGCGGAGGGGAAGTGAGGGGCACAGGGAGAAGGAGGGAAGTGGCGGTGGGGCTGGGGGAAGGGAGCAGTAAAAGTTGGTGTGGATCATTTTCGAGGAGAGATTCATCAAGTCCAAGACTGTGACTGGTCATCTCACCTCCAGGCACACCGTTTTTGAAAACTGTTTCACCGAACAAACGGGAGCTATACTAACGGGAAGTTGAACGTGATGTGTGCGAATTATCAAAAGAAATAAAATGCTTCTCTATCGTTTTCCAAAAGCTACAGGCCTGAGGTTCTGAGGCTTTCAATAGGATGGCCTCTAATTTGACACTGCAAGATTTTGAAAAATTACAAATGGGTTGTGTTTTACACACCAAACGGAAGCTTTCTCCAGCAATTTTTCAATTATTGCATTGTGAGTCCTCCAAGAAAAGTAACTATTTTGGCTCAGGGAGCCCAAAGTTACCAAGTAAAGGGAACAGTGTGTTTGCAAGTTTGCAAATAGTCCTTAGAAATGTAGTATGGACAGTATCCTGGACCTTGCTGGAAGAATATGGGTTTGAAGAGGTCCTTTCCTTCCCTCAGAAGGGTTCCTAAACCTTTTATGTAGGCCTTGAACCCCTAACTCAATCTGAGGAAGCCCATAGACTGTTTTTCAAAAGAATGTTCTTAATATGCAGGGTTACAGAGGAAGCCAATCACATTCAAATAGAATTATCAAAATGTTTTTTTAAAACAACTTTGCAACATAGTGATATGTGTGCCTTTTAATTAATTCATTAAATAACTAGCAGCGAGCTTGACTACTTTAATTTCAGAATAGTGATGAGCAAGAAGTGATATTTTGAGAAATCTGAAACATGATAAGAAAATGTGATATGAAAATATCTGTGTTTGGTGGCTATTGGTGACAAAGTCACAGGTATGGTTAATACCACTGTAGTTGTTTACCTGTGTTTCTAATATGGAATGCTAAGTTGCAGGTACAGGTTAGTGAAAATAAAGATGTAAGTTTTCCCCATCCAAGTTCACAGATGCCCTGAAATTCTATCCATGGACAAGAAACCCTGCTAAAGGCAAGATGAAGCTCATGACCTTCTGCCCCAGGGCTAAACTGAGGGGTGGTGGGTCAGGGATTCACTGCACCCTCACTGTGACAGTCTTGGGAAAGCTAAGCATTTTCTTCTCCTATTCTGAAGTTTGGAAACGTTTTGTAAAACAATTTAAAACCATGTCTTTTTTTCAGGACAAGCCTGATGGCTACATGTCCAAAGATTAATAAGCACCTTTGATGTGTTCCTTCAACAACCAGAATTATAGCTGCCAAATAAAGGGTCAATCGACTAATTCTGAATTTTAATCAGGATCTTGTTCCAGTTGTCCTGGGTTGGCTGAGCTTTAGTGTTAGGGTTTTTCTTTTCAAAGGATGCCGAGGAGGCTTCGCGTTCCCCTCACTCTTGCATTTTGGGCACACACTGGCTCAGAGACAACTGGGCGCACACACATTCCCCCGTCGAGTCCTCACGGGGGAGCTGTCATCTTGCAACCACAATCATCACATGCCATTGCAGGGGCAACCCGGCAGGAGGGCCCCCCCTAAATGCCGCCCAGCCCCCACGCAGTCCCGGCCAGGCCGAGGCGCCGACACACAGGAGCCGGGCCGGGGCCCGGGTCTCCGGCTTTCCGCAGGGGAGCGGGGAGCGCGCCGGCCCACGCCCACGCCACCCACACTTTGGGCGCACAATCCGGCGCACACCCCTGCGCGCGCACACCGCCACACTCGGGCGCACGCACACCGCGGCCGGGCCACGGACGGCAGTGTAGGCGGCGGCCCGGAGTGGTTCGGGGCGCGCAGCCGGGTCCCCCGCGAGGGCGCAGCCGGCCGCTCCGCCCCGCCCCGCCCCTCGAACCCGCCAAGCCGGGCGCGCCTGGGGCTGCAAAGTTTCGCCGCTCGTCCGCCGAGGCAGCGCGCCGGCTTGGGCTCGGCTCGGCTCTGCGTGGCTCCGGACGGCCGTGAACGCTGGCCGTACCGTGCGCCCGGCTGCGCGCCCAGCTCTGCCCCGCGCAGATCTCGACATCCCGCGCCCCGCCTGCCGGTGCTGCCCGCGCGCCCTCCCGCCGCAGGGTTTGTTCTCAGCCTCCTGTGCGCCCTCGATATCCCTCCTCCTCCTCTTCCCCGGCTCCGACCCCTTCGCCTCCGCCACCCATCATGGCCCGTGGCCCCGCTCGGACCAGCCCGGGACCGGGGCCCCAAGTGCTGCCGCTGCTGCCGCTGCTTCTGCTGCTGCTCCAGGACGCGGGCGGCAGCCACACGGCCCCCGCCCCGCCCGCGGCGGCCGACGGCCTGGCGGGGTACAAGAACCCCCAGCGGTCTCCAGGGGACGCGGCCGCTGCTCTGGGCCCCGGCACCCAGGACATGGTCGCTGTCCACATGCTCCGGCTTTATGAGAAATACAGCCGAAGGGGCGCGCGGCCAGGAGGGGGCAACACGGTCCGCAGCTTCCGGGCCCGGCTGGGTAAGTAGAGGGGGCCCTGGGGCCCCCTTCTCTTCATCCTCCCCGGTCCTCCTCACGTGTCCATCCTCCCACCCCTGTACCTCCGCTTTGCCTCTTCCTTCTATTCATTGACTGGTTCATTCATTCTTCCATTACTTATTCCCCCCACCCCGCCCGCCCCGAGCACTCTGTGCCAGGCCCTGAGCCTCCCGTGGGGACGCCGAAGTGGCACAGAGTGACAGAGTTCCTGCCCCTGGGGTGCCGCCAAGTCTCGGAGGGTGTCACACTTGCCGGACACAGACGACCCCATCCACAAGGCTTTAAGCACAGCGTGGAGATGGGACTGGGCTGGGTGAGCTCACCGTGTGTGTGTGGCGGGGCTCGGGGGGTAGGGATCCATGTCACAGCGTTCAGCTGTGTTGGCTCTTGACAGATGAAGGAGGCACTGAAGAGAGCCCAGCAGGTGGGTGTAATGCAGCCCTGATGGAAGTGCCAGGCACTGGGCCCAGGCAGGGGGTGTGCCCCTCTAGCTGGGGCACTTAGTGGGTGTGGCAGTTGGGGAAGCGGGGTGGAATGAGAATGGCCTTGGGTGTCCAGCCTTGGGTACATGAGACTGAGGCCTGCTAGGCACTAGCATGAAGTGTTCAGACTATGGGTGTTTGAGGAAAGGTCTAGAAGCTTGGGCAGTGGGGTTCCCAGCCCCTCTCCTGCCCTTGCCCGTCCTGGGCAGATCCTTTCCCCTTTACCCATACCTTGGATAGAGCTGCACCGAGCCCTACCTGCCCTGCTTCCGAGAGCATTTCAGAATCCTGCCTCAGCTGTCTGCCCACCCTGGCTGGGTGACCTCTGCAGGCCCTGGGTGAGCAGAGACGAGGCGCAGCCTGGTGGCAGGGGTGATGGGAAGACCCTGGTTGTCATGGAGATTACTCATGGTCTCAGAATGCCATTGCAGAAAATGTGGGTAGGGGTCCCCTGCAGCCCTTGTGAAGGAGGAGGCCATTCATCAGGAGAAAGACCATTGGTCTGTAGGGCCCCCTCTTGAGGTAGAGGGGAACAAGCCCAACAGTGGGGCCAGACAGCCTGGAGTCAGATCTGCCACCTCCTTGTAGATCACTGGCTGTGTTACTTAGGGTACCACACCGTGGCCTCAGAGCCAGACACTGGAAGCTTGGTCTCGCATAAACATGTACTGGGAGCTCCTGCCACAGAGAAGCCCCTTCCCCCCATCCTCTACTGGGCAGACTCACTAGGTCATTGTTCCTGGGTTCCAGGCCAACCAGATCTAATTCCATCCTCCCTGGTACCTTTTATTCACCTCTTGGGGCCCATTTCTGGAGCACCATTATTAAGTCACTCAAGAATCATCTAGCACGACCATGATCTTGGGCAAATCACTGAAGCTCTGTGGACTTGAGTGTACTCATCCACAAAATGGGCAGGTCATGGTAGTATCTTCCCTGTAGCATTGCAGGAAAGATGACATGAGTTGATATGTGTAAGCCCTAAGCCCAGCACTGGCCAGTTTAAGTGTTGGTGCATCGTGTTTCCCTGGAGTACAAAACACTTGTGTTCATATAGGTGTAGACTTGACCTTGCATCCATTAACTCAGTCCCCAAAGCCTTGCAGTTGAGGAAAGCAAGGCCAGAAAGTTCACTGCTGCAATAAGGGATGAGCACACCCATTGAGCCCACCCTGTTGCTGCAGGCCCAGGCATGGAGGTGCACAGTCTGTTTTTCAGTCTTCACAGGCTGGGGGTGGTACAAGCAACACTTAGCCCTGAAAAGGATCTGGCGACAGTACTTCAGATCCAGTCCTTCCATTTTACAGATAAGGAGACTGAGGCCAGGCCAGGGCAAGCTGTTCACAGTGGCAGTGGTTGGCACCGTCCATCTGTCAGGCTCATGCTGTTCTCACTGCTAGCCCCCTCCCCCAACCTCCATCAGAACTGAGCCCAGGACTTAGGAGACAGAGGATGGATCAGATCCTGGGAGATCAGAATTATTCTGGATCAGTCTAGGACTATTTGACAAATCCAATACTCTTGTTTGGAACCATTTGAAACAGCTATGGGTACAAGTCCCAGCTCCACCTGCTACTAGTATGTGTGCTGTGGTACACATCGCTTTACCTCTCTGAGTATCAATTTTTTGTGCACATAGTGGGGGTGGGGTGAAGATTCAATGGGATGAGGTGGGGTTTGTGCCTGGCAGAGAGTAGGCCCAGGCAGCTTGGTTTCCCTTCTCCTCCCTTGACTGACTTAAGTTGGTTCATACCCAGTCCCTCACCAGCCCTCAGAGTGCCTGCTTTGTGACCCAGCGACCAAGCTGTGAGGAGGTGTGAGCCTGGGTGGGGACCCCTCATTTTATGGATGAGGCACACATGTGGGGGGCTTCAGCTCTGGTCCTGGATCGTACCGGTCCCAGCCTGCTCCGTGACGGTGACCTCTGCTGCCTCAGTGGGGTGGTCCCTGCAACCCGTGTTACAGTGGAACTGTGTCCCTTGCCTGCCTCTAGGCAGCACAACTCAGGTTCCAAGCGCAGGCTGTGAGCTGGAGTGGTAAGGGCCAAATCCTGAGTCTGTGACTGGGGCCAGGGACTGATCTTGTCTATGACTCAGTTTTTTTCCCTTCTAAAATGGGACTAATAATGCTCTCTTCCTTATAGGGTTTTTTTAATGAACTGAGATATGTTCAGTGCTTAACACAGTGCCTGGCACATGTAAGTTCAATAATGTTTTAGCTCTACTATTATTACTCCAGCCACCCGGCTCCTTCCCTCCCTTCCATTGCTCCTTGAAGTGCATGGGTGGAGAGAGCTTCAGTCTACATCAGTGGAGAGAGCTTCTGAGCCTGACCATAAGGGTTAAGGTTAGACACCTGCAGCCTCAAACGACCTGCATTTAAATCTAGGCTTTTCCGCCTACGTATGTGATATTGGGCAAGTTACTTAACCTCTCTGAGGTTGGTGTCTTTATCTCTAAAATGAGAGTAATAATACATACTCATCTGTCGACAGTGCCAAAAGTCACAGTCAGTTCCCCAAGTCTTTCCTGAGCACCTCATTCAGTGGCAGGTGCTGTAAGCTCAGAGGACACAGAAAAGCATAGACTATTGGCCGTGCCCCGAAAAGCTCACGGGCTGGTGGAGAAGGGAGAAGTAAACAGAAGAATGTGACCAGCAGCACAGGTAGGGCAGTGGAGTGAGAAAGGGCTGGGGGTGGGCTTCAGGAGCCCCACAGGACAGCATTGACCTGGCAGGGGAAGGGCTGGTGGGGAGGGTCCAGTGAAGCCTTCACAGAGCAGAGGAGGCCCCAGACAGACTCTGAAGGGCAGGGGGTGTTAGCCAGGTGTAGAAGTGAAGCAGAGCCCTATGTGCCTGGAACTGTGAGGCGTTTGGTTTCAATGAGGAAACAACAGGAAGAAAGAGGCAGAAAATGGAAGTGAACCAGTGGGCCACCAAGGCCTGTAAGCAGTGGGGCAGTATAGAGAGTGTGTATGGTGAGAGAGGGGCGAGGGAGGGGGGAGGGGGAGGGAGGGAGAGAAGAGGAGAGGGGAGAAGGAGAGACAAGAGATTATAAGGGAAATGCATACTTATCCAGAAATCATAGAAAATCACAGTAAAGAAAAGAAATCATCCCCAATCGCAATCCAGATATAACCAGAGTTAATATTTTGTGGAATATTATATATAGTTTTTACCCTAATGGGATCATAGTTGCAGCAGGTAAAACTTGTTATATCTTCATTCTCATTTGAAGTTACTGGTTTTTTTTTCATTGCTGGTCATCCTGAATTGTTTTTCATGCTTTTTGACATTTGAAATTTTTCCTGTGGAAACCACTTCATCCACTTGGGGTTCTGGTCTTTTTCTTACTGATATGTAGAGTTTGTGAAGGCTGTTAACTCTTCATCTGTAATAGATGATTCCCTGTGAAGCACGAGTGTGGTGTGAGGGTGACAGTGTCCTGGGGTCACAGTGGTGGTCGAGATCAGACTGTGGGCTAAGACAGTGGTGGAAAGATGCAGAGTTCAGGGTGGTTGTGGAGAAACAGGATGTGGAGAAATAGGAACTGGGATAAGTTGCATGCAGGAGGGGGAAGAGGCTGTGAAGATTCTCAGGCTTCTGCTGGAGAGGGTGGACGGGTGGCAATGCCTCCCGTTGGGCGCGAGGACAGGGGCCAGGGGTGTGGGGTCCTCACTGTAGCAGTAGCTTGTGACACCACATGACCACTGTGTTCTGAGCATGTGCTGGGTGCCAGACACCTTGCTGAGAGCACTGCAGAGATGATCTCACAACTTCAGGAGGCACGTACACATATTCTGCTTGATTAACAGATGAGGAAACTGAGGCGCAGAGAGGTTGTGTGACTTCCTAAGGCCCCACAGCTAGTCAGTGATGAAGCAGGGTTTAAACCCTGACTCTGGAGCCTGCCTAAAAATAGACACTCAGTACACATTAGTTCTCTTTCCTTCTCTGCACCACCACTGGTGGCCCACCACTTCCTTCCTTCAGCTTATTACGTTGGTGCTTGCATCTTCAACCCGGTATTCTCACTCTGGTCACCCTGATGGCTGTTTCAGGGGCAATGAGTGAAGGGACAGATCTCCAGGTGACTTGGATTCTGTTTCTACAGAGCAGAGCAGTCTGAGGGTCCTCTTGGACTGAGAGTTGGCCAGCAGGGGGCCTGGGGGGACCCTTGGACTAGGGCCGCTTCCCTACCTCTTTCCTCTCTAGTCCCATCCCTAAAGAGTTGGGAAGGAGGTTGAGTGCCCAGTAGAGTGGACCTGACTAGGGTTCTCAGATTTCCAAAGACCATAGAGAGATCAACTTGTCTAAATAAGGTCAGTCCTTTCTTTCCTGGAGAGGCAGAACACAAAATGTTTGCAAACTATTTTAGAGTTCACAGCACATGATCTTTGTTACATTAGCTGTTAGGCAGACCCCGATTCTATCCAGAGCACCTGGTTGGGGAGGGTGGGGAAGGGCATGGGCTTGGGGTCAGACAGGCCTGGAAGCACACCCTGGCTCTGCCCCTTACCAGCTGGGGGGCTTTAAGCACTTTAAGCAAGTTATGTAGTTATGTAGTCACGTACCCTCTCTGAAGCTCCATCTTTTTGTCCATTTGCCATGTCTGCTGCCCTCATTGTGAACACGAGGAATCAAGCATGCCTATACGCTTGGAACTTGGAGCTTCCTAATCAGTAAACAATATTATTCCCATTTTAAAGATGAGAAAACTAAGGCTCAAGAGGAAGTAACTGGACAAACGTCCTGCTGTGCAGTTCCTCCAGCTGGATTTGCATAATCGGCTATATCTTTCCAAAGGAGACTTTCTGGACTTCTTTCAGGATGTTCACTGAGCCCCAGGGCAGCAGGCCAGGAACCCACTTTATTAAGTGAAGCAGACAGATCTAGCAAAGACCCCTCCCCTCCCCTGCCATTCAGCACACATTTCTGAGCACTGACGATCACTCAGGCCTTGTGCTAGGATCTAGGGATACAGCAGTGCACACAGCTGGCAAAGCCCCACCCTCTTGGAGTTTGTGTTCTAGAGGGAAAGAGAAACGATCGCAACGAAATATATTATATCAGGATGTCCCAAAGTGACGTGAAGACAAATGAAGCCAGGGACAGAGTGATGGGGCTGTTCCTTCAGCCAAGGGGGTCAGTAGTACCCTTTGCTGGGGATGCCGCTTGAGCAAAGGCCCAAAGGAGAGAGGAGTGACTCCTAGAGGAGAAGTGATGACAGCAGAAGGAAGAGCTGGGACAAAGCCCTGAGATGGTAGCTCCTGGACAGGAAGGCCAGGGTGACTGGGGCAGAGATGCGGGTGCGGGGGGCAGAGATGCGGGTGCGGGGAGCAGATGGAGTTGGGGAGGTAAGCAGGCCAGGTCAAGTAGGGCCTTGGTAAAGGGTTGGCAATGGAGAGCTCTGAGCAGGATGGTGGCCTGAGGTTGAAAGCACCCAGCATGCCGGGGGCCTCTCCTGGACACAGCTCTGTGAAGCTGTGACGGGCGCTGCAGGTGCGGGTCCCCACCATCACTGTCTGTCTCATCCCTGGACTGAGCTCCTCTGAGTGCCTCTAATCACCTTTGCTAGGACACTGATCAGCCCAACACTTAGCCCAGAGTAGGAGTTTCCCAAATATTTATCTGGAAAAGGGAGGGAGGCAGGGAGGGGCGAAGGGAGAGAGGAATGATAGGAGGGAGGAAGGAAGGATCTTTTCTAGCTGACCATGAGATGGGAGCCACAGGCACCGGCACAGTTCATAGGGACTACTCTTTGGAGATTCTCCTTTGTGACCTGGGCTCATCCAAGCTGGGAGGCTTCAGGTAGGTGGCCTTCTCTCAGCCACAGCCTGGAGCCCCCTGCAATGCAGGCATGCAGGCACAGTCAGAGAGCTGGGCCAGCCTGTGGCCCTTCATGCCCTGGAGATGGGAGTGACCCATCTCCCCCTCCACGGTTCCCAGCAGGGAGGGTCATCACGCATCAGGCTGCCTTGTGAGGGGCGAGCTGCCTATGGCCAAAGGCATTCAAACCAAATGGAGGAAGGACTCCTGCCCTGAGTGTAATTAATCAGGCTGCCTGACCTCTAAGGTTCTTCCCTCTCTGAGTTCCTGCGCGTGCTCTCTGTGGTTCTCCATCCTAAGGGAAGGGCAGCATTTGCTGTCCCTCTCCTGCACCCCGTGCAGAAATAACCTCCAGGGGAGGCCACCCCGTCCTCCTCTACAACACGTTTTGCCACCCTGGGGCAGTCCTCCCAGCACCTTCATTGGGCCACACCCACCTCAAGCCAAGGCTGCTGTCCCTGCCTTGCTGGTCACAGTTATCCTTCTTTATATCCTCTCTCGTTCTTTACCTTGGCACTGGAAGGGGGGCCAAGGTGCTTTTCTCTGGGAAGCCCCATCTCGGTTCCCCCAGTCTGCTGTTTTCCTTCTCACCAAGAGCCACAGGTTTCTAGGCCAAAGATGCTTGCATCCTGCTGTGAAGGGCCAGCTCTTTGGAAAGAGTCAGAAATGTCTATTTTAGAGCCTCTGAAGTGTTCTCCTGCAAAGAACCTGTTAGTGGAACAATGGAGTTGACTTGAATTGGATGAAAGAAAACACTTTCTCTGCTGTGTCAGCTGGACCATTGAGTAAGAGGGGCCCGAATTGGTGTAGGAGGAGCTTGCTCTGCCAGCCTTGGTCATTTAGATAAAAGTGGCATAGAAGCACATTTGGGGGATTCCCCCTTTGTGCCTGGCACATTACATATGTTATTTATTTAATCCTCCAAGCATTCAGGTGAGATAGAGATTCTATTGTCCCTCTGAGGCAGATGAGCAAGGCATGGTCCCGTTGAGGCCTGGGATCCCGGTTCCTAGAGCCTTTCCCAGCTTGGGGGGTAGGACCTGCCTTGTTGGTGAACTTGCACCCCATCCACAAGTCAACCCTGGGTGTTGCAGATACACAGCCACTGCCCATCGTTGCTTCCCAAACTTAGAATCCCTTAGAATGCTGGTTAGAATAAGAATTCCTGGGCCCCATTGTCCCAGACCCTCTGAATCAGCATCTCCAGGGGAGGAAGGCAGTGATCTGTGAGCTTTGGGAAATTCAGGACTCAAGGACCATGACACTCAAGGCCGCAGTGTTTGGGGAAGCCAGGTTTAAATGTGCATCAAGACTCGTGCTTCTCCTTATGTGTGGACATATTGAGGGGCTGCTGTGGACGTGCTGAGGGTTTTTTTCTGAGAATTAGGTAAGGTAGTGTCTTTAGAATGTCACCCAAGCTTTGACTGGCATTTATTGGGCCCTCTGACTTTTCCTTCCTTCCTCTTTCTTGTAGTCCCTTAAAAGTACATGAAAGTTCCCAATTGAATTATGCCTTCTTCCCAGTAGAATTATGCCTTCATCCCAATAGAAACAAATAACCTTAAACTGAAGATTTTGGTTAAAAAAATGCCAGCTGAATCTGTGGATGCAGGTGTCAGAGAAACTGTGACCCATTTTCTACACACACACACACACACACACACACACACACACACACATTCCCGCTCTTGGAAGCCCTGTACCTCTCCCAGCTTCACCCAGCAGACAGACCCCTGGCAACAGGAAATAGGGCAGCAGGAGGGAGACAGCCCACCTGACAGCTCTGGTCTCCGGCTCTTCTGCAGCATCACAGGGAGATGATGCCTCCCTCCCATCCAAACCCTAGAGAGGGCTTGCTATTCACAGACCTCATGCTGCCAGGGCTTGGGGCAGCTTTCTGCCCTGGGGTCCTGGTGTACACCTGGTAGAACCAAGAGAGAAAGGAAAGAGTGGTTGACAGCCCCAGGGATGCAGGGGCCAAGAGTATTCTCAAGCTGCAGATGTGATGTTTGAGGGATCCCGGTCCGTATCACAGTTCCGGCCTCTGGAGAGCAACCTGGATGTTGGAGATTTTATTGAGTGACCTGGTACAACCCTGATAGTGCTTTTTCTTTGTAAAACAAGTTTAAAAGGGCTTGGGCAGAATAAATAGCAGACACCCAAATGGCTGTGTTCTTAAGTCCAGTTTCCCTCAGAAGCCACTCAGAATGCTGGGAGAGCATGAGGCACTCTAACTTACCTCATTTGGAAGAAGGACTGCATTTAATGTCTATAAAATAGAAAGCTGTGCAGATACAGGGGGGCTACTGTCAGCAGGGCTCAGACCCAACCCAAGCTATCCCAAATACCTGATTCCACCTTATCTCATGAATGAAGGTGGGGGAGATCATTTGTTCATTGAGAGGCATTGGAGTGCAGAGGCAGGAACTGGAGCTTCAGGGTCCAGCAGCCCTGAGCATCTACCCTGTCTGCCACCTTTTTCTCTTCCTTTCTTTGCAATGGGTTATGACAATCCCCAACCTCTCTGACCTCAATCCCTCATCCTCATCTGGTCCCTGAAAATAGCAAAGGGTGCCCTCATCAGTTCAATGTGAGGATTACAGGAGATGAGGAAAGTCTGGCTGGCCTGGAAATGCTCCCTCAATGGGCGTTCCTCCTCCACTTCCTGGACGGGACACCCTATGAGCACGGGGGCCTGTCCAGGACACAACCTAACAGGCTGTGGTCTGTCCTTCCCTCGCAGAAGTGGTCAACCAGAAGACCGTGTATTTCTTCAACCTGACTTCCATGCAGGACTCGGAAATGATCCTCACGGCCACATTCCACTTCTACTCGGAGCCGCGGTGGCCCCGGGCACGCGAGGCACCATGCAAGCAGTGGGCCAAGAATGCATCCTGCCACTTTCTGCCCCCGGGCCCGCCAGCACGCCAGCATCTGCTCTTCCGAAGCCTCTCGCAGAACATGGCCACGCAGGGGCTGCTCCGCGGGGCCATGGCCCTGCTGCCCCCGCCACGGGGCCTGTGGCGGGCCAAGGACATCTCCCCCATCGTCAAGGCGGCCCGCCGGGATGGCGAGCTGCTCCTGTCTGCCCAGCTGGATTCTGGGGAGGAGGACCCGGGGGTACCCAGGCCCGGCCCCCACGCACCCTACATCCTCATCTACGCCGACGACCTGGCCATCTCAGAGCCTAACAGCGTGGCAGTGACACTGCAGAGATATGACCCCTTCCAGGCTGGGGACCCAGAGCGTGGAGCAGCCCCCAACAGCTCAGCGGACCCCCGAGTGCGCCGGGCCACGCAGGCCACTGGGCCGCTCCAGAACAACGAGCTGCCGGGGCTGGACGAGAGGCCGGCACATGCCCCCCACGCCCAGCACTACCACAAGCACGAGCTGTGGCCCAGCCCCTTCCGTGCACTGAAGCCTCGGCCGGGCCGCAGGGACCGCAGGAAGAAGGGCCAGGACGTGTTCATGGCCTCCTCGCAGGTGCTGGACTTTGACGAGAAGACAATGCAGAAAGCCCGGAGGAAGCAGTGGGACGAGCCGCGGGTTTGCTCCCGGAGGTATCTGAAGGTGGACTTTGCAGACATCGGGTGGAATGAATGGATCATCTCACCCAAGTCGTTCGACGCTTACTACTGCTCAGGAGCCTGCGAGTTCCCCATGCCCAAGGTAGAGTGCGTGGGGTCACCCCGCTGTGTTCTGCCCCTTGGCTAATTGTGACTCTCAGCTCTGCCCCTGCAGGCAAGTCCCTCTGCCTCCTCACTCTGTTTCCTGTCTGTAAATAGGGATCATAACACCTCCCATCTACTCAAGGCAGAGAATAGGTAGACAGAGGTGCCAAAATGGCAGCCTGTTGGGTGGATACAGCCCACAGATGGATGGGGTCTGGCTGTGCCTTCATTGAATTTGAGTTTTAAATCAGAACCTTTCTTCTTTTGCAAAACAGGAGATCCATCTCCTTAGGTGTGTGTTCCCACACAGCAATATCCACAGAGGTTGAGGAGACCTTGGCCCCCTGCACATAGGTCAGGTCTCTTAAGCCCCCTCCTCACCAAGGCTCTTCTAGAAACCTGGCCTGGACCTCAGGGCGTTGGTGTCTGTGACCAGCACAGAGTTGGCTTCAGTGGCTTCCCAGTGTGACTGTCCATCCCCCATCCCCGACTCAGGGCAGGAACTCACAGGGCAGCTAGCTCTCATTGCACACAAGTCGGCAGGACCCACAGCGTGGGGCTGTTTTCCGCATTGCGCTGGCCCGGGTTTTCAGATGCTCACCTTCCCTCCAGGCTGGGCCGTGGTTCTGTCCATCCATCTCCCCACGTCCTGAACCACGGTGGGCTGGCTGCCTGCTGATGTCGACCTCAGCACAGAGCACACACTTTCCTCCTACTTAGCTCCTCTGCTGAGTTCCAGGTCATGCCTTCCTCTCCAAGAAAGGAAGTCAGCGCGTAAATCCACTGTGAACGTAAATAAATCAGCCAGCTGGGAAATCCCAGACCCAGACGTGGGGCCGCATTAACCTGTTTGGGAATTAAGAGGCTTCTCCTCAAAGCCGTGCATGTGCAGGAGAGAGGAAGGGAGGTGCCTGACAGAGAGACAGGCGTCTGCTGGAAGGGCCCAGGCCGGCGGGTGCAGGGTGAGTGCGGCAGGCTCCTGCCGGCTGGCCCTGCACTTTCCTTATCAGCCTGCCTGGCTGTCTTTCCACCTTCCCTGACACCAGCCTGAACTCCCTCTCCTCCCACCTCCCCACCACAGGCACTGTGCATATAAAACTCTGGCCCACAATGAGCCGAAGCACCTGTGACGTGGTCCTCTTCATCTTGTGGGAGGTGCCGTGTTTGCTGCTGGGACCCAGACCCTTCTGGATGTGAGAGGCTGCCTGGGGAGGGAGGGGAAGAGAGCTGGTGTGGGCCCAGCGAGCATAGTTTCCAAGCCAGACTACTTTCTAACTGAGGGCTCCTGGTCCAGTTATTTAGTCATTTTAAGCCTCAGTTTCACCAGGAAAATTAAAGTCATACCCACCCCATAAGGTTGATTCAATGACAAAACGGGGTGATGCAGATGAAGCAGCGCCTGACACCCCAAAGTCAGACCCACCTGGGAGTTGTGAGTTTCCAGCCCCATCACACTGATGCACTTGTGCCTGCAGGGCTTCCCCTCCTGTGCTGAGAACGCGATCACATGGCAAGCGTGGCGGTGCTCCCTGGACTGTAAAGTCTGGGCAGCTATGGCCCCAGGCAGAACCTCCAATCTTCTCCCCTGCCTTCCCTCTGGGGCTCCTGCCCAGTTCCTGGTGCTCCTCGGGGATGTGTGACACGCAGGTGCCCCCAAGTGGCCAGTGCCATGTAGGGGATGTGCCTTCCCTCTGGGAGCCCTCAGGGCAGGAAAGCCTTTTGCAAAAGTCCCTAGGACTCAGTCTGCCACTGATTTCAGAAGAAATGTGTACCCAACCCTGTGATCTCACCTTTTCTTCTAGGTCAATGCCTTTTCTGTGGCCTCAGTCAAGGACATGCAGGCAGCGTGGTGGGTGGGTGAGGACTGCAGGGTGGTCAGAGTTCGGAGGTGACCATGCTCCTTTCCGCCTTGCAGATCGTCCGCCCCTCCAACCATGCCACCATCCAGAGCATCGTCAGGGCCGTGGGCATTGTCCCGGGCATCCCAGAGCCTTGCTGCGTTCCCGACAAGATGAACTCTCTTGGGGTCCTCTTCCTGGATGAGAACCGGAATGTGGTTCTGAAGGTGTACCCCAACATGTCTGTGGAGACCTGTGCCTGCCGGTAAGACCAGCCGCTCTGGAGTGGAAAGAACCTGCCCCGCCTGCACACAGCAGGGCAGCATTCTCTGAACCTTCTGGAGTGAGCACTTGACTCAGGGTGCAGCTGCAAAGGCAGGGCACAGCTTGCAGGCCACCATCTGTCACCCCAGGGCATCATTCTGGGGTCTTTCACTGCTGGTGACTCAGCCCCCTCAATGCCAGTTCGAATCCTTTGAAGGGATCTGGGAATTAGCCCTGGCCCTGGCCTGATGGTTGCCCACGGCCTGTCCGCTGTGCTCTGAAGGCCTGAAAACCGGACACGTCCACAGGCTGGGTTTTGTGACTATCACCTCATAACCTGGAAAGAAGACTACAAACCTGAAGGCATTCACTCCCTTCACATGGAAAGAACCTCTGTTTAAATAATCAGTTTAAAACACTTCGGGCCACAGTGTGATGCTGGAAAACAGGGCCTAAATAATGGTATAAATGGATGTTTTCTCTCAAAATCCACTGCAAACGCTTTTATACATACAGTATGCACATATAACCAATTTTGGTTTCTTTTTCTTAATATATGTTTTATTTTAAAACAAAAAGGAGGGCGTTGACACCATTCCCCACAGAGGTAGTCAAGCTGGTTGAGCGTGCATTGTTTAAACGTGCTTATTGAAATAACCCATACAGTGATACGTTGGAATACTAAAACATAACCAAGATTTTATATTTTTGTAAATTATACTTTCTATACTGTAGATTGTGTACGGTATGTGTTTTTATGGAAAGCTAATAAATTAAAGGGACAGTGGTATCTTGAAAAACTGAATGTCACCCATTCCAAAATATGGATGGATCTCCATGTGTAAGTATGACATCTGGGTGGCTGCTGGGGTCACAGCCTTCTTTAGGAACCAAGGCCTCTGTAGGCCATCTCCATACTCTCTCGTCTTTATCCTAAGCTCCAGACACCGGCCACTCCTATGCCTTCCAGGGTCCTGCCCACTCATATCGCACCACAGGTCCCCACCCTGGGCTCGTCCAGGCAGGACACGGTCCAGGCAGGCACAGTGGCCTTGACTCCTTAGCCTCAGAGGGGATATCAAGTGATGGGGAAGTGCCTGAGATATTTAAAGGAACATCTATGGTAGCCTGGTCAGAGGGCTTCTACTTGGGGTAGTTCAAACAAGAGATTCAGTAGAAGAAGTCAGGGGTCTCTCCAGAGATTCGGGGGCTCCTGAGGAACTGGAACGTCTGCTTCTCCCTGCTTCTTAGTCAGCATCCCTGTCCCCAGATAGTCTCCCCCAAGTGGCTCCCTTATCCCTGAGTTGACATCGCCTTACGGTTGTAGTACCTGAAGCTGATTGACCAGCATTTCTGAAAGAGAACCTAGGTCCAACTGGGGGCAGGTGTATAACAGTCCCTCGGCTGGGAACTAAAAGGATGGCATGGCCCCCAGTCTTCTCTTACTCTGAGAAGGTTGAAAAGCCATGAACAGTTCTCCAGGATGGGACTTAGAAGGAGAAAAGGAGCCCAAGGCATCTGTCTTAGGTCAGGCTCCTGAAACCAGGGTTCCTGTGCAAGGGATGGATGAGGAAGTGCTCCCAGGAGAAACAGGCAAGGAGTGGGTAGAGCAGGACAGAAGGGCAAGAAGCCAAGCATCCCAACTTAGCCTGGATCCTATGGGGAGCTCTGGCACTTAAGCTATACCTCTGGGTTAGTCCAGCTTCAAGGCAAGGATGCTGGATGTTCAGACCCCCTCCCCAGGCTGCCCCCAGTGGAGAGATGGAAACTCTCAGTTCTCTGGCCCTCTACACAATCAGCTGCTGTGGCTTAGGAAGCCCAGGCAGCCTCTGAAGAAGGATGCAACTGCAGCCACTGGAGGCAAAGCGGCTGACACTGAAGAGAGTACCCAGAACAGGTAGGTAAGGGGGGCTGAGGGTACCTGGGTTGGGGTCTAGGTATTTTCCCCATAAACATCTCTACTGTAAGCAGTTTCTTCACAAGCATTCTTGCTGCACAACTAGTTGGCCATGAGGCCATTTTGCCATAAAAGATAAAATAACTGGTTGACAGTTCCATTACACTAGAAAATATAACATCAGTTTTTACACATTCTTCCGTGAGCACAGTCATACCTCCCACCCATCAAAACCAAAAGTTTACCGATTTATCAAAGATATAAAAGAGGTAGCTACTAACAACAGTCTTCGAGAGCATTAATGATGGGTTCTTTAGCTCATTTAGATATGACACCTTGTTCTCTTAAGCTGTCTTTACCAAATGTATTATGCCGTATTAGAAGTTGGAGACAAAAGAAGAATCAAGCTCCTCCTACCCCTGCCAAAACAAATGTTTATGTGATTCCTGATGCGTAGAAGTCTCTTGAAAATGGTGAGCATTTTAACAAAACCTGGCTTAGATTAGCTCAACCAAGGGTTTGCAAAAATTGATGTGTTATCATTTTCTAGTGTAGTAGAACTGTCAAGCAGTTATTTTTTATGCAAAATGGCCTTAAGGCCAATTAGTCGTGCTGCAAAACCACTCGCAGCGAAGATGTTTACAGCAAAAATACTGGACACACCTGGCTGGGGCCCAGCAGCATATGCTCAGCATCCCCTCTGAGGTGCTCCAAATGGTTGTGGGACATGTGTGTGAACAGCTGCCCTGGGCACATGGCCCTGCCTCTTGGCAGAGATCAGGTGAGGCGATGGGGGTGGTGCTTAAGGCACACATTGCCTTATTCCTGCAGGACTTGTACTGGGACTAAATGATTCATTCATTGGATTGCTGGGATGTCTCAAATTGGTCTGCAAATTGGTCATGGCTTGGTTTGCCATGTCTAATCCTTTTTGAAATATGACAGGATATAAATTACTAGCAAAATAAGTAAAAACATTAGGGCTTGATAAGGTTCCAAATGCCTTTCTTCTCAATATTAGATTCTTCATTTTCCCTTCTCCCCCTTAAATTTTTTCTCATCCAACTGCTCCCTTTCCATTTTTTGGTGAAGATGGGGTGTCCTATAATACTTCTATCTTATTCTTTCTGGCATTTGCAATTTCTGGGAGATCTCCTAGGTCACTATGAAAGGCTACAACCTCTCCGAGCCCTCATTTCTGGATTACAAGGGTAGAGGGAGCGGGCTGGGCGGATCACCCCTGTGTCCAGCCGTGGGCAGGAGCTTCGTGCTTGTGCCAGGATGGGTGGTACCCAGTGGTGATGACTTTGCCATATGATGAAAGGAACTAGTGTCAGCAGGGACCCCTCACGTTTACAGAGCATCGTGCATTTAGATATGACACTTCATTTAGCCTCACAGCAACCTTGCAGCTTACTCCCCCGCTGGTGCTTCAGAAAAACAAGCTCAAGACAAATAAGTAATATGGCCACCAATGTCTTACCAAGACCACAGGTAACATCAGCTTTGACATGCAAGGCTGCCTGGTTCAAGGCCTGTGTAGCTGGTGCTGCCTCCCAGCTTCCTGACCAGTGACCCCCACCACCAGCCAGTTAGGGCTGTCCCAATGGCCTTAAGTGGCCTTACAATAAAGCAAGGCTTAAAAAGATATGTAGGTATGAAATAACGTTTTTTTCCTCTTAAAACCAAAATATCAACATCACATGATCACAAGAGCAAGAGGTCCCAGGACCCAGCCCAGATGTGCACGGGTTCCTGAGCTCACTAACTGCATCTGGATCAGTCTGGAGGGGGCAGTGTGGTGGCCTGCCACTGAGCCCTAATCCTGAAGTTATACATCCTCTGGATGGGCAGAACCTTAGTTCATGTGACAAATATAAACAGTACAGCTGCGAGCTGGAAACGTTAAGGCTGGGAGAAATCTTTGAAAAACTCTGGATGCAACCCTTTTACTCAACAAGCAGGGACATTGGATCTGGATAATACCAGGTGTCTTGCCTGAGGCGTCCCGATAGGTGCCTCTGTATGTCTAAGTCACTCGAAAAATGTCATCAGAGCTGTAGCCTGTAACTCAGGCTCCTTCTGTGGCCAGGATGGAGTCAGGGCCATGATGGAGAAGCCTACAGAAGTCTGGGGCTGGGGTGAGAGGGTTTGAGGAGAGGGCTCCAAGGGAAGAGGAGTGGAGATGACTCCACCAGGATGGAAGAGCTGGACTTAGCTGGTGACATAAAGCCATTGCAGGCACCAGCTTGTGCAAGATGTGTTTGATGGTAGCACGGGCCAAGGTAGGCTGGAGTGGGCTTCGGCGGGGAAAACTAGGAGGGCAGAACCAGCCTGGCAGCACTGGCTCCTAGTTGTGCACCAAAACATTGAAGTTAGAGCCAAAGGCTATCTCTTTTTACCCAAAGCTGCAAACATAAAATCTCCTTCACTGATAAACTGATGCTTCTGAGATTTCCAAGTCTCCTCCTCTCTTCTACTCCCTAAGATGATGGTGCTCTTTCAAGCTCTGGTCCACTTTTCCTTCTCACTCAAGCCTAATCCAATCCTAGATTCCTCCAATCTCTCCTAGCAGTCCTGTCTGTATGTTTAGGGGGTGGGTGAGCAGAGGAACGAATGAACTGTTTATTCATTCAGTGATTTAACATCTACTATGTGCCAAATACCGTACCAGGCAGTATACACACACTTGATCTCTTGGAAGGCTCATACGAATTTCCTCTTTTATTAAAACCAATGTGCAAACTTGAATGTGCATCAGAATCACCTGGAAGTCTTGACCAGATTGCTGGGCTGAATCAGACTTTCTGATTTGGGGCAAGACTTAGCATTTTTAACCAGTTTCCAGGTGCTGCTACTGCTGTGGTTCAGGGACCACGCTTTAAGAACAACTGTTCTAATAAATGTGCTGACCACCTGGGCACAGTCCAGAGACAGAGTGCACATTGGCTGAGTACTTACCGTGTGCCAAGAGGAAGCAGGAGGTCAGGGAGGCGAGGCCCAGAGCTGGGAAATGACATGCCTGCTGCTCTGCCTGGTTCATGCTCTCCCCTTACAGCCTCAAGGTCAGTCCAGTTTTCATTCCTCTGAGCAATGTGTGGGTGAGAGTGGAGCTTGAGAGGTTAACGGAAGGACAGGTGTCTTGTAGTCAAGTCTCTTGTGATGGAAGGGGCTCCTGACCCCGCAGAGGCAGCTGTATCACAGTTAATCAGTAACTCACCATTCCCCCCTCCCCCCAGCCCCTGACCACCACCATTCTACTCTCTATCTCTATGCATTTGACTACTATAAGTACCTCATATAAGCGGAGTCATACAATATTTGTCATTTTGTGACTGGCTTATTTTATTTAGCATACCTTCAAGGTTCATGCATATTGCGGCATGTGTCAGAATTCCCTTCCTTTTTAAGGTTGAGTAATATTCCACTGCATGGATGTACTACATTTTGTTTATCCATTCATTGATCAATAGACACTAGGGTAGCTTCCACCCTTTGGCTATTGTGAGTAATGCTGTTATGAACATGGGTATACAAATATCTTTTTGAGACCCTGCTTTCAATTCTTTTGGATACATACACAGAAGTGGAATTGCTACATCACATGCTACACTATTTGGGGGAAGAGAAGAGGGGGAGAGGAGTGGTAAATAAGATCGTTTATGGTTCAATTAAGGCAGCCCTTCCCTGAGGCCCCAGGAAGGGAAAGCTGGTGGAAGGAGAGGGAGGGGGTCCTTTTGTATGAGGACCCCACATCATCTGGGAAAGATAAAACAAGACCCAAACCTTGTTCCCTAAGACCTAGAGTTAAGGGGATCTCTCCAGAGGGACCAAGGCCCGTATGCTCAGAAAGGTAGCAAGGTCTCTAGATCACCTTGAGGAAAGTGGGAGTTTAGGCTGGTAACTCAGGGTCCCCATAAGGACCTAGAAATTTGTGGGAGAGGGCAGGATGGGATCAGAGTGTGATCACAGCTGGCCTCTTCTCTCAACCCAGCCACCTGCCACAGGGGAGTGCCTTCTAGAGAAAGGGTAAGCCTGGGAGGATGTCTAAGAAAGCTGTTACCTTGGTGCCCAACGGGAGACACCATGGGGGACCCGGGCAGAAACCTGGACCAGCCAGGGCATCCCAGCAGCTGTGCACCAGCAGCTATAAGATGTGTGACACCAACCCCAGCAGCAAAGCTGAGTGTCACTGAGAAGCAACAGCAGGTGGGACCTGCCAGGACCTCTATCCCACTTCCCGCGTCCAGCATTAAGAAGTTGGACTGATACCATCCCACCTCCATCTCCTTTGGACTAAATAAACCTACAGGGCTCTTGGACAATTCAGGAAAGGGATGACCTGAGACAGAAAACCAGACTTGCCAATAATATGGATCAGGAGGTCTCATGCAATTACTTAAAAACAATAAAGGAGATGTGGACATATTGATACTCTGAGTTTGTGGGGCAGATCATTCCAGAAATACAGAGGCATGTTGTACTGCACAGTTCTGGGGGCGCCATCCTCATCACAGTCTATGTGACCAGGACCTCCAGGCAGTGTTCACATGCAGCCTCCACGGCCAGATGTGGTGACGCCATATGTAAACAGGTCTGCAGTCTTATATCTGAGATCCCCAAATCCAAAATAGAAAACCTGAAGTCTCTTTCAATTCCTTTCATGATAAAACCTGACCTGAATGGATATTTGTGTTTTTATTTGTTTCACTGCAGAAATGTCAATGTGTTTGATTATAGGGGATCACCCCCAAGCCCACCAGGGATATTACAGTATACACTCCATACCAAATTATCCAAATCTGAAGCTTTCTGAACTTCAAAACACTCCTGGCCACAAGGGTTTTCAATAGGGGATTGTGGAGCTGCGTATAATCACAAAATGGTAACAGTGGCCATCACTGGATGGTGAGATTGCAAGTTATTTTTATCTCCTTTCTAATGCTTTGCACTTCCCAAATTATCTGCACTACATATTACTGTTATAATCAGAAAAAAATATTTGTCATGTTTTTAAGAAAACGTTAGATAGCAACTCCTCCGGCTTCAAGAGCACATTCAGGCCACCCCCAGTTACACCCCTTGGCTCCACCTCTTGAATGTGACAGGCTTCTGGGCTGCCTCCAGGGACTAGAGCCCTGTGGGGGATGCCTGCCTAGCTCCCCAGCTCCTCCCAGCCCTCTCCCTGCTGCGAAGCTGCAGTCCTGCTTCCCGGGCTGTGCACCCGTTCATCTTTTCCCTGCCTCAGGGAGTTCTTGCACTAAGCTGGCTCAAAGCCCAGCATGCTTCCTGCCCCCTCTGCAAGCAGCACTTCTGAAGCTGCACCCTTCCCATCCATCCTCCTTGGCAGTGTCCCCAAAGTACGGGGACAGCAAGTTCTGTCCAGGCCTGGCCACTGGGGATTCCTGTTTTCACTCCACCCCCCACAAGGGGTGGGGAAAAGCTGGGTGCACACCCGGGATCTCTGACTCTGACTGCCCTGGCCCCTTGTCCATCTTCCTGAACCTGCACCCTCTCCCCAGGAGCCCTGCCAGCTTGAAAAACTTTCACATTCAAATCCTCCTCAAAGTAGACTCCCAGAATATGTTTATGCTCATTCTTTGCTGTGGTCAAACCCACACGTGATGGAAATGGACAGATCTAAGTGTGGGCCCACTGCCCTTAAAACAACACAGACTCTGGGGCCTCGCAGGGTCCGACTGGGCCACGGCTTGTCAGCTTCCTCAGGGGGGAACATCTCCTGGCCATGTTACTGGCCTCAGAGCTTCCCTCCTCCTTTGTCTCCCAGATTACTTGGTTCTCCTGACTGACAAGTGTGGCCCAAGGAGCCACCCAGCTGACGTGAGCCAAGAACGCACCCTCCAGACCAGTGACAGGGCTCTTCTGGGGTCCCAGGGCCAGCAGGATTCTGTGCGTAAGTGGTGTTTTCATAGGGCAGCCCAGCACAGGGCTTCCTCCCCAGCTCCCAGGTCAGTCAGACCCTGGCGTGGAGAAGTTGCGGCCAGAATGCAGCCACTCAACAGACTGGGGTTTAGGGCGACCGCCGTGATGGTCAGCACATAATCACCTTGAATCCTTGCAAGTCTCTTCTGAACCCGAGACTCAGAGAGGTGAAGTGACTTGCTCCAGGTCATGCTTGTGAGGAATAAGTGAGGGAGATGGGATTTGAACCCACATCTGGTCTGACTCCAAAGTCCCCACCATCTCACTAAATTATATGTGCCACCTTCACCCTTGAGCTCTAAGGCTCGGGAGCTCGCTTGACAGATGAGAAACCAAGGCACCGAGCGCTTGAGCCACAAATGCACATCCCAGTTCCACAGGAACCAGGCTTCTTACTAACTCTGATACAGCCTCCACTCCACCACCCAGCCCGGCTCCAGTGGTTAGCCTGGGGGCTTCTGGGAGTTTTGTGCTGTTGTTTCTATATTTGGAGGACTTTTTGGTCTTGTTTGTTTCCTGGATTCTTTGTTTCCGTGGCCCAGGAGATGGAGCATATGTCACCCTGTCTCGAGATTCTTCTGAACAGAGCTGGCAAGGAAATGAGAAAGGATCCTAATTAGGGGGCGATAACCCCACGGAGAAATTCAGATTTTTGCAGCAGGCCGTGTCCTTCCCACAAGCCCTGTGTGTTTGTCAGATGTTTATAGAGCCTTCATTAACAGAGAGCTCCCTTAGATAAGAGGCCTGAGCACAGCATCAAGGGCCAGATAAGAACAAGCAGAGGGCACTTCGGGGACGGCAGGCGGGTGAGAGCCTGTGAACTGGCCCGGGTGCGCGGTGCAGAGCGGTGGGCAGGACAATGCGGGCCGGCTCCTTCCCGGCTCCTCCCCGCACCCGCTAACACACCGCGGCTGCCGCAGTCTCCGGAGCAGGGCTAGAGCATCCCAAGATGTGCCGCGGGGCGCTCTGGGTGGCCCTGCCTGTGCTCTCCCTGCTGGCCTGCTCCGCGCAGGGGAAGCCACTGGAGATCCGGGGGCGGGGGTCGGCTGGGGCAGATGCCCACCGCCTGCTAGGCGGGCCCGGAGGTGAACGGGAGGGGGGCACCTTCGACCTGAGGATGTTCCTGGAGAACATGAAGGTGGATTTCCTGCGCAGCCTCAACCTGAGCGGGGTCCCTTCCCAGGACAAAACCCGAGCCGAGCCGCCGCAGTACATGATCGACCTGTACAACAGATACACCACCGACAAGACATCCACCCCCGCATCCAATATCGTGCGCAGCTTCAGCGTGGAAGGTAGAGTCGGCTCCACCGGGGCGCCCCGGGTTGGGGTGGGGAACTCAGTGGTCCAAGGCTGCGCTGCCCAGTATGGCGGCCACTGGACACATGGGACTTTACGTTTCAATTTAAGTTAATTTAAATGAAATAAAATTAATAATTTAGTTATTTAGCTTCACTAGCTTGGATACAAGTGCTCAGCAATCATGCATGACTATGGCTACCCTATAGGACAGTGGAGATTGTAGAACAGTTCCAACATTGCAGAAAGTTCTACTGGGCAGCTCTGCTCTAGAAGATTCTCCCTCCCTGAGCCCAGAGCCACATTTAACACAGTAGGGGCTGAAGGAATGCCAGTTCCCTTCCTTCCAGCCCTTCCCTACCTCCCCCTTCCCGTACTGTCCCCTTCCTACTTAGACACAGACAACTTATTTAGCCTCCAACTAACTGGTATATTTTTAAACACCGAAGGAATGTCTATTTCTCTCTCATCAAAAGGTGTTTAAAATTCAGATAAATTCCTCCGAGAGAGAGGCATTGGAGGACAACTTAATTATTTTCTAAATATAAAATAATTTCCCTGATTTAGGAGGACTAGAAGATAACGAATGTCAACTTAGGGCTTATGTCCACTAATTCACACAATGTAGGTGACATGATCTTGTGAGCAGGGAAGCCAAGGCTTGCAGACTCTGAGGGAACTTGCCCAGTTCACATGCTACTTAAGCAGCTGGATTCTGACCCAGGCCCACCTGTCTGCACAGCTCACTTTCCCTACGGCTGCAGCCTCTCTCTAACCAGCCAGGCACTCAGGGCGTCTTCCCTCCTGGGCTTGAGACCTGCAGACTCTTAACAGGCATACGCCCTAGCTAAAGGATGCCGTGGTCATGCTGCATGCCCGGCAAGGCTGTATTTTCTGATGGCCCAAAAGAAGAAGAAAATCCTGGATTTTATGTGAACTTGCCTGGTTTCTAAAACACTGGCTTAATTTTTGAAAAATTAAGTCTGCAGGGCCTAATTTTTTGTTTTTTAATGTGGTCTGCAGGTCATACAGATACCGCCAGCGTCTCACTATGCCCATGGGGCGTGTCTGTAACCTCTGCTTCAGGGAAAGGCCAGGCTTCTTTGGCTGGACCTAATCACCAAATCCTGTAGTCTGGGAGTCCAGCATTCAGAGCCATCTCAGTGACCCCTCCCCACTCCCCCCATCATTGTCCATGTCCTGGAAACAAGTGCTCTGATCTGATCCCAGCTCTGCCTGTGGCCAGTACTGCTGTGAAGACCAATTATGCTTCCCTTCACAGATGGCCTGAGTACGGCTCAGAGGGGGAGGGTACTTGTTCTCTAAGTGTCTGATGCACTCCCAGGGCCATCTTCTAGGTGTGCCACAGTAAGAGCACAGCGGGTGGTTAATGCACTGCTCATGGACCCCACTCACTACTCACATATGTCACGGTGGCTCACCACATGCTGCAGGAGCTAGACTGACACATCCATGCTGGGTGAGGGGACACAGAGAGCTGTGTGAAAGGCCACGTGCTTGGGGGTGGGGGACCTGTGCACAAGTAGGGAAGACGGTCTTGGGAGGACACAGAAATACTGATTGAGCATATGCTGTGAACCAGGGACAGTGTTGGGTAAGTTCCATGTGCCTTCTTGTTGAAGGCTCACACCAACACTGGGAGGTTGGTAAGATGAGTCCCATTCTACAGATGAGGAAACTGAGGCCCAGAGAGACTCAGGACTTCTCCAAGGTCACAAGCCTAGAAGGGAGAGAGTCAGGATTGGCACTTCAGTCTGTCAAACACTGCCGGGTTTCACGACAGCACACAGTATCCCCTCATGTTGGCACATAGTAGGTGCTCAAAAAACACAACTTCTCTTCCCTCTTTGCGACCAGGCCATGGTATAATAGAGATGTGCTAATGGCCGGGTGTCAGCCAGGGGAGTGGGAAAGTGAAACAGTTGTGTGGCTAAAAGGCAAGCCCTATGTATGCCTAACATGACCAAGCCGTTGAGGTTAATATATTTTTCCCTCAAACATTAAAAAAAATCATCCACTTTCATTTTGCTCAGAAGTTACAATTCTGAATGATTGTTTACACCATTTAGATGCTGAGATTTTTAACATTGCCATAATGTTGGAATTTTACCATCCCCTCCCATGATCTCTCCTTTAAAATCATACATTCAGGATCTGCACTCTGAGGCTGACAGTGTGCTTTTCTGTTTTGTTTATTTGATTCTTTTTTTTTTTTTTTAAAGTGAGGATCGTTACAGGATGTATGCACTTTGGCAGTTAAACACCCTAAGTCCCAGTCTCCACATCTGTAAAAGTGGAATAATAATTAGATCTTCTGGGGGTCAGCGTGAAGAGAAAAGTGAAATATAATATGCAAAGCTCCTGGTGCAAAGCTGGGCACGTAGTAAATGCTCAATAAACAGCTGGAGCTGTCAATTTCAATGCGATGCATCTCCTGCCTCTATTTTTCTTTGGAAGATGCCAAATGTACATTTTAAAATACCCTTCTACATTAAGGGCTTAAGTGAAACCAAACAGAGACTTGATAGAGATAGACAATGTCATGCCAGATGCCCTTTCATCTAAACCATGAGTCTCAGCTTTGGTGTTATGAAAACAGACTCTCCCAGCAGATGACTGTCACCGTGTATTTGCATTTCAGATGCCGTCTCTATAGCTGCCACAGAAGACTTCCCTTTCCAGAAACACATCTTGCTCTTCAACATCTCCATTCCCAGGCATGAGCAGATCACCAGGGCCGAGCTCCGACTCTACCTCTCCTGTCAAAGTCACGTGGACTCCTCTCACGAGCTGAAAGGAAACATGGTCATTTATGATGTTCTGGATGGAGCCAGTGCCTGGGATGCTTCTGGGGGAACCAAGACCTTCCTGGTGTCCCAGGATATCCGGGACGAGGGCTGGGAGAACTTTGAGGTGTCCAGTGCTGTGAAGAGGTGGGTCCGAGCAGACCCCACTAAGAGCAAAAACAAACTGGAAGTGACAGTGGAGAGTCACAGGAAGGGCTGTGACAAGCTGGATATCAGTGTCCCCCCCAGCTCCAAAAACCTGCCCTTCTTTGTCGTCTTCTCCAATGACCGCAGCAATGGCACCAAGGAGACCAGGCTGGAGCTCAGGGAGATGATTGGCCACGAGCAGGAGAGTGTGCTCAAGAAGCTGTTCAAGAGCGGCCTGATGGAGGCAGGTGAGAAGAAGGACGAGGAAGAGGAGGAGGATGTGCAAAGCCACGTGGCCGTGAGCTCGTCTTCGGCCAGACGAAAGAGGAGTGCCGGGGCCAACAACCACTGTCAGAAGACCTCCCTGCGGGTGAACTTTGAGGACATCGGCTGGGACAGCTGGATCATCGCGCCCAAGGAGTACGATGCCTTTGAATGTAAAGGCGGCTGCTTCTTCCCCCTCGCTGACGACGTGACCCCGACGAAACACGCCATCGTGCAGACCCTGGTGCATCTCAAGTTCCCCATGAAGGTGGGCAAGGCCTGCTGTGTGCCCACCAAACTGAGCCCCATCTCCATCCTCTACAAGGATGACATGGGGGTCCCCACCCTCAAGTACCACTATGAAGGGATGAGCGTGGCCGAGTGTGGGTGCAGGTAGTGCTGGCCCGTGGGTGGGGGAGGCAGGGTGGAGGGGGCTCCTAGTGAGAGGTCCTGTGTCCTGCTGGGCATGACAGAGACTAAGTCCACCTGGGTGGCAGCCTGGAGAAGGAAGGGGAGCCACCAGGTCCTTGCGGTAAAGACCTGCTCTCCCTCTCACGGCCCACCCCAAGCACACACCACTGGGTTGAACTGCAGGGGAGGGGATGCCAACGGGCAATGGGGGTTTGGGGAGAAGAGGAAAGCCTGGAAGTGTTGCTGGGGTGGAAGGGGAGATGAAGAAAAGGGGACAAGAGAAAAATTATCCAGAGTCAGCAGAAAACTGAGCGAAAACGAGGCCGAGGAGTATAGATGGGAGATGCGCAGAGATTAATGGAAATTAAAGGACGTGAGAGGCATGGGGTTTATTCCAATAACCTCAGGGAGTGAAGGGGAAAGGAATGGGCTGTGTGCGCCACACCCACTCCACGTTATTCCCACAACCTGTGAGATGAGCGTCATGACTCCCAATTCACACATGCGGAAGCCAAAACTCGGGCAGTTCAAGTAGCAACAGTCAATGGCATGATTCCAACCCACGGGTCTCCATAGGTCTGTCGATCACCGAAGCCCAGGACCTCCCCAAGTACCCCACTGAGGTTTAGCAGGTCACCTGGTAGCTGAAGACAATTCGACTTTGGGGGCTGGGGAGTGCGGGGCAAACGGGACTGAGGTCGGCCAGTACCCAGCAGGATGACTGGGCTGCCTGTCACATCCAGGGCACGTTCTGACCGCTCTGCGCCTCTGCTGATTCAGTGTCCAGGTGCTTTATAAGATGACCCCTGAGTCACTGAAAACTATCCCCTAAAGCAACTGCAGGATGGAGAGAGGGTAGGACGGAAGCCCTCAGGCTGCAGTGAACACTGTGGCTGGAGGTACTTTGACCTGCTGGTTCATACAGTGTCACTCGCCGCTGTGGACTCAAACTGCAAGATGGTTTGGAAGGGGGTGCACAGCTAACCCTGAGGGGTGGGGCAGCCCGTGGCCTGTGTCTCTGCAGCTACTTTGCACCACCAGCTCACCAGCCTCACACACCATGGGCTCCCCTCCCACAAGGACTCCATGGATGACAAGACCTGGATTTGAATTTGTTGGAATAAATGCACTCTTGCTTCGATATTTGCAACATCCCTATTCTTACTCCATGTACTCAGGTGATGACATCCAGTCCTCCTGGGGGAGGGCTCCTGGCCACTGGCGAACTCAGGTCCTTACTGGCCGCATTTGGCTCTGGCTGCACTCGCTGGCTTTCTTGAGCAATGTGTGTCCAGCCCTGGTCTTGGGCTTGGGCCTTGGGACCAGGCTCCTTCCCCACTGACCGCAAAAGAGGACCTCTGACTCTTGAGGTCACACATGGAATGGGGTGGAGTAGGAAGTTCTGACCGCTGACCAGAGCAGAGCCTATAGGAGGCCTGGAGAGACCTGGGCCATTCCCACTGGTTGAAGTTCCCGGAATATTTTTTTTTTAATGGTTTGTGTTAAATGTTTACATGGAACCAATGAACAGCTTTAACACAAAAATGCAATAAAAACATTATTGTTTAATTACTGGAGTTACAGAAAATACTAATTCCTGGTACGACAATGTTGCTCAATTGTAAGGATGGATGACAGACATCTTTTAGTCCCGGTTGTGTATTTCTGTGCCTGCATCAAAGTCTCACTTGGAAATAAACTCAGAAGTCTAATCTGTGGCCTTTCTTGGGTGTGAGACCTGGGCCTGATGGTCCCCTAGCCCCACACCCTGCCCACCTCTCCTTTCAGGCCCTTCTTTCCCTGGGGGGAAGTGGAAGGGAGAGTCACGGAGAGGGGTGGACACATGTGGGCGGTGTCTCTGCAGGTCGGAGGGAATGGACGCGTCTGTGTAAGAGCCCGTGTGTGGGTATGCGGGCCTGGGTGTGAGCAGGTGTGAAGTGGATACTTGCAAGTGGAAAACGACAGTCAGCCCCATGCCTTCCTTGACCTCCCCACATGTCAGGGGCAGGAGGCTGAGCTCTGGCAGAGAGACACATCCGGCCGTAAATCCTGTCTGCCCGGTGTCCTGGGGCCTGCACAACTCTTCCAGCCTCCACTCCCTTTACATCCCTGCTCAGACACCCAGCTCCAGCCAGATACACTCAAGGCCACCCCCTGTTCTCAGCCCTCAGGGGACTGCCGTGGCTGCCCCGGCCCCAGGTCTGCAGCCCAAGTCCACCTTCCATGAAGGCCCAGCTCTAGTGTCCCCTACACACACCCCCTGGCCCCTCTCTTGATGCTCCAATTCTGATCTTCTTGGCTCTAAGGGACATTACAGTGCTTTTGTCTCCTGGTTGCCATCGGCCTGGTGTGGGGTCCTACTGACCTCTTATCTTGAGCCTCCTGGGGCACCGAGTCCTCTGGGGACAAGGCCCAAGGGCCTCTGACCTCAGTCACTCCCTGGAGGGCTGATGTGGGTTGTGGCTCAGGACAAAGTGATTTGGACGGATGTGCTGGGACAGAACTTGCAAGGAGATCCTGAGAAACACCCTCTGCCTTCCATTTCACTGTGTTCTTTCCACCAGACCCTCCAAAGCTTGTTCAGCCCCAGACAGAGAATCAAATCCAACAGTGCCATCCTCTGGACACTCTGTTACGCGGCCAATCAGCCCTCTGCCTAATGACTGCCACAGTCAATGCTGCATTTGTAGTGTGTCCTGAAGCGTTTTCATTTTTATCCTCTCAGGGTGATGATCACGGATATGAAGTGGCAGTCCCACAGGGCCGCTTGGTGTCACATTCTGGTCTTGCCATCTCGAAATTCATAATAAATTTTAAACAAGAGTTCCACATTTTCATTCTGTGCCTGGCCCCGCAAACGATGCAGCTGGTTCTAGATGCTTGTGTGTGGTTGGCATCTTGGTTTCCCGAGTCCCAGGGACACTCTGGAGGCTGCTTCGGGCCCAGACACTGACATGATCCTGTAGAACAGCGTGTCGGAGCTTAGCTGCTGAGAGCTTCCCCGGGGTCTGAGTGAAAGGACCAGCCCTGCCCCTCCTCCCTGGCCCACGCCGAGGGGGCCCAGGGGCTTCTCTGGTCTGTGACCAAAGGCAGCAACGCTGTTTGGCTCTCAAAGGCTGGTCCATTCCATCTATATGGCAGCTCCCATGGGAGCAGCCTGACACAAAGGGGGTCCCACTTTTCCCAGATGCGCCTTAAAGGGGAGGCCAGAGACTGTACACTAGACAGGCCGCACTGGTGGCACACAGATGGCTTCCGTGAGACCAGACTGAATAAACCTTTCGGAACTTCTTTCCTGTTCAAATCAGATCATCTAACTCAGGTAGAAATCTCACACCGTTGTCTCAGCTTCCCTGAACACCTCTCACTAAGACGAGCACCCCTCCCCGAGGGAACCCTTTTCATCAGCAGACGGCTCCGCTCCGCAGAAAGATGTCCCTGGGCCCGCAGCACACGGCTGCTCCTCTGCGGCTCTCTCCCGTGAGCTTCTGTTCTGGATGAGGGTTCCCTTCCGCCCAGAGAGCCTGACACCCGAGCTGCCTTGATGGGGGCTGAGGAGCCGGAGAGCATTGCTGGGTCTGAGGAGCTGGACAGTGAATATGTGAGCTTCGTGGCCCTCTCAGGACCCCAGTATCACACTTGCGTTCTGGAGGCCATTTGGGGCCGCACCTCCAGTGCCTTCCAGGTCATCCACATCAGTGCCCGACTGTCCTTCCTTCGCCTGGACCATGCTCCTGCTGGGCAGTGCTTGGCCGACGTCTTCCTCTGGCTCAGTGACCATCACCCTGATTTGCCTGGGATGGGCCTGGTTAATGCGTGTTGTCCATGTATAATTGAAATTAGGGCCTCTGTTTGGATGACAGGTTATATGGTGTCCATAGTCAGGGACAGCTCAGGGGCCAATAGCGGAGGGCAGTTGGGAGCAGCAGGGTGGCTGAAGAGCACCGGGTGTGGGGTTGCCTGGCCTGGGCTCAGGTCCTGACCAGGTCACTCACTGGTTCATGGTCACATCAATGGTCACTGAGTCTTGAGGTCCTTGCTTGTCACCCCCAAAATGACATGCAAATGCTTCCCGGGTACTTTGGAAAAGTTCATGTAGGTTCTTGCTTCTCTTTCTGAGTAATATTTGGAAAAACGTTAGAGCTTCACTATTACCTTTTATTACACTCTTTCACTCTGAATCTTCATTTCTTTCCTCATTATCTTTTTTTATTTCCCTCCTCTTCATTTTTCCCCATGCTCTCCCAGTATCTTCGGCCTTCCTACCTGTACCTGGGTTGGAAGCAAGAGTCACCTCTGCCTACATGTGCCCTCCCCGTGCACATGCACCAGAGGCCCTCCATGTGCTGGGCACCCAAACCTGAAATGTAGCCAGACATCTGGGAACTGCAAAGACAACTCTCTACTTCCTTGATTTGCCTGGACCCGGGGTCTCATGGAGAAAATCCTGATGCCTCTTAATTATTGGGGTTCATACATATACAGACATGTCTGATAAACCTGGGAGAAGGAAATGCAAGAAGAACGGCTAAGTCATGGGGGAAAAGTGAGGTCAGCATCTGGAGGGCAGGCCCTGCTCACCAGCAATGTACCAATGACCCCAGACACAGGGTGAGGCCACCCCAGGCAACACATGTGGACAGAGAGGGCTACAGGTAAACCAGGCCAAAGAGCACCATTGAGAGGGAAAGCTGGAAGAATTAGAGCATGAGGCGTGCTAGCTCCCTGGTCTTCCAGAAAAGAGCTGGCACGAGAAAAGGGAGACTTTTCTTAGTGCCTGGAGAGAGAGAAAAAGAAAGAGGGGAGAGAGAGAGAGAGAGGAATGAACAGGAGAGAGCAGGAGACAGCCCTCCTGGAGAGTAGATGCTCAAGGGACATCAGAGGTTGAGGACAGCTGAGCCCAGTGGCCTGAGCAGAGCCCCAGGCCCTCCAGGGTCTGCCCCCCGACCTGTTCCAAGGCCTCCAGGTGGACCTGCTCTTAGATTTCCAAGGTTGTGTTCCATTCACCATTCCCACCACTCCCATCTCATCCGTCTTATCCTGTGGATTCCAATGGGATGGGGGGGAGATGTTCTGGGTTCAGGCTTCACATCAGCATCCAGCAGACTATCTGCCCTGGAGTTACAGAGACATGGCATTGCTGGGGTTACTAAAGCCATAGGGGATCTAGGCCCTACTCATGTCCCCAACCCCCCCTCTCCCCACAAGTCCATGCCTGGGGTTTCGACACACAGAGAGGAACCAAAACCCAGGTAAGGGAGGATGGCAATGTCCTCCCTTCCTTCGGCCAATCCACTGCTCCTCAGCTCTGTGATCTTGGGCATGTTCTGTAACCTCCCCAAGCCCCAGCTTCCTCACCCATAAAATAGGAGGAAGGATGGTTTAGGAGAAATCACCTTAGAAGCAGGATGTGAACAAGACCTATGAATGAAGGCATCACCCGTGAACAAATACTTACTGCACAAGACCTTGCAGACTTGGGGCAGCAGGAAACCTACTTGACCCTTGTTTACTATTCTTATGGTTTTACCTCTCTGGTAAAAATGACTGCTTATGCATAAATTCTCCCCAGATTTAATTTAAAATAAATCTCATTTATTTGTAAAAAGCATGCATTCCCAGAACCTCTTTAAGCCCTGCACTCCTGTGCTTTGTCTTTAGGCTGGTTCTGGCCACAACTTTCATTGTCTGTAAACTTGAATTTCTGTCCTCACTGCACAGAAAATGTTTGATACAGGGAAGAGTCAAGGCAGCCACGCACTTCATAGAGGTTTACCCCCTGCAGAGAAAGCATGTGGGTGATGTTCCCACTGCCACCAGGACCGTGGTCACTACTCAGAGCGCCAGATACACCTCAGAACTGATCCCAGTTCAGAGCACCACCCCCGCCCCGCCCCACCCCCCCGGCTCATTGTCTGACACACAGCGCTCCCTGGAGGTGCCAGTGGGAGCTGCACCCACAGTTACCCTAGGTCTCTTCTGCATCAGGCAAATAATGTTATTTGGGGGCTCTGAACACTTCTTATGTGAACACTTCTTATGTGAGTGATTAACAGCTGGAATGATCTTTATTCTGGGACTTAATTTATTGTTTTCCTTGCATGGCACAAAACTGTAAACATGCTTTGTTGGGAAGTGGGAATAAGGAATAAAGAGAACCAGCCCTTCCTTGCCTAGAGCAGTACTTCTTAGCTCTTCAAATAATTAAAATAATATCGATTCTACATGAACTGTCCCATAAAATAGAAAAAATTAAGGAATATGAAGAGAAAAAATCCTTTCCAACTCATTTTATGAGGTCAGAACTACCTTGAAGCCAAAGCCAAAAGAAAAGACTACATATGGATAGCCCTCATGAGGATGCAAAAATCCTCAAAAAAAACCAGTAAATTGAATCCAACAACATATAATAGGATAATACATAATGACCAAGAGAAATTTACCCCACAAATGAAAGACTGGTTAAATATTAGAAAACCAATCAATGTAATCAACCATGTTAACAAACTAAAGAGGAAAAAACATGATCATCTCAATAGATGCATTCCACAATACTTAACATGTGTTCATGATTTTCTTTTTAATTCTTAAATACTAAGAATATAAGAGAATTTTCTTAAACTGATAAAGAGCATCTATCAAAAAACAAAACAAAATGAAAACAGATATACAGTTAACATTACACTGATGATGAAAGACTGAATTGTTTCCCCCTAAGATCAGGATCAAGGCCCCAGAGGTCCTAAGGAGTGCAATAAGGCAAGGATAAGAAATGAAATCTGTAGATGGGAAAGAAAGAAATACAATATGAATATCCCTCTAGAAAACTCTAAGGAATCTATTAAAAACATAGCGGATGAATAAATGAGTTTAACAAGGTTGCAGGATATAAGATTAATACACAATGAATAACTAGAAATTAAAATTTTAAGAAAAACATATCATTTACAATAGCACCTGAAAATAATGAGAAATACTTAAGTATAAAACTAACAAAATATTGAATGGGAGAAAATATTTGCAAATGAAGCAACTGACAAAGGATTAATCTCCAAAATTTACAAGCAGCTCATGCAGCTCAATACCAAAAAAACAAACAACCCAATCCAAAAATGGGCAGAAGACCTAAGTAGACATCTCTCCAAAGAAGATATACAGATTGCCAACAAACACATGAAAGAATGCTCAACATCATTAATCATCAGAGAAATGCAAATCAAAACTACAATGAGATATCATCTCACACCAGTCAGAATGGCCATCATCAAAAAATCTAGAAACAATAAATGCTGGAGAGGGTGTGGAGAAAAGGGAACACTCTTGCACTGTTGGTGGGAATGTAAATTGATACAGCCACTATGGAGAACAGTATGGAGGTTCCTTAAAAAACTAAAAATAGAACTACCATACAACCCAGCAATCCCACTACTGGACATATACCCTGAGAAAACCATAATTCAAAAAGAGTCATGTACCACAATGTTCATTGCAGCTCTGTTTACAATAGCCAGGACATGGAAGCAACCTAAGTGTCCATCGACAGATGAATGGATAAAGAAGATGTGGCACATATATACAGTGGAATATTACTCAGCCATAAAAAGGAACGAAACTGAGTTATTTTTAGTGAGGTGGATGGACCTAGAGTCTGTCATACAGAGTGAAGTAAGTCAGAAAGAGAAAAACAAATACCATATGCTAACACATATATATGGAATCTAAAAAAACACAAAAAACAAAATGGTCATGAAGAACCTAGGGGCAGGATGGGAATAAAGATGCAGACCTACTAGAGAATGGACTTGAGGACACGGGGAAGGCAAAGGGTAAGCTGGGACGAAGTGAGAGAGTGGCATGGACATATATACACTACCAAATGTAAAATAGATAGCTAGTGGGAAGCAGGCGCATAGCACAGGGAGATCAGCTCGGTGCTTTGTGACCACCTAGAGGGGTGGGATAGGGAGGGTGGGAGGGAGGGAGACACAAGAGGGAAGAGATATGGGGACATATGTATATGTATAACTGATTCACTTGGTTATAAAGCAGAAACTAACACACCATTGTAAAGCAATTATACTCCAATAAAGATGTTTTAAAAAATTAAAAACAAATAAATAAATAAAAGTTAGGTTATTTATCTTTTTACTGTTGAGTTGTAAGTGTTCTTTATATGTTCTAGATACTAGATCCTTATCAGATAAATGATTTTCAAATATTTTCTCCCATTCTGTAGGTAAATACCAGTGACTTTTAATAAATAAAAATACTTTTGAGAACAAAACAATAAAAATAAAACTAACAAAATATTTACATAATTTATATACTGAAACCAAACAACACTGATAAATCAATGAAGACATAAATAAATGGAGTTATACCATTTTCAAAGATTGGAAGTCTCAGTATTGTTAAGATGTCAATTGTCCCCTAACTGATCTATAGCTTCAGTTCAATCCAAATCAATTGTCTGATTCTAAAATCAATTATTGGTATCTAAAATGTACATGGCTTTGGATAAATCCATATAAATCCAAAGGAACTAGAATAACCAAAATAATTTTGATGAAGAATAACAAAGTTCGAGGGATTACATTACATGATTTCAAGACATACTATAAACTATAGTAACCAAAACAGTGTGGTATTGGTGAAAAAACAGACAGAATACAGCAGAACAGAGAGTACAGAAATAGGCCCACTCACATGTGGTTAATCACTTTTTGACCTAATGCCAAGGCAATTCAATAGGACAGGAAAGTTTTTTCAACGACTAGTGTTGGCAACTGGATATTGACATGGAAAAAGAAAATCTTGACCCCTTCCTCGTACAATAAAATAAATATACACATACACAAAAATTAACTCAAAATAGATTATAAATGTAAAACCTAAAACTATGGAACTTCTAGAACAAAATATTAAAGAAAAGCTTGGTGACCTTGGAATAGGCAAAGATTTCTTAGGTATGGCACCAAGAATATGAATCATAAAAGAAAAAATTGATAAATTGGAATTCATCAAAAACAAGAACTTTTAATCTTCAAAAGACACTGTTAAGGACATGAAAAGACAAGCCACAGACTGCGAAAAAATATTTGCAATACATACACCAGGCAAACGACTCATATCTAAAATGTACAAATAATTCTTACTTGATCAATAGTAAGACAAAAAACAGCCTCCTCCCCCTACCCCCTACAAATGGGAAAAGGGTTTAAACAGACATTTTACTACAGAATATATACAAATGGTCAATAAATATACAAACAGATGCTCAACACAATTAGTCATCAAGGAAGTCCCAATTAAAATCACAATGAGAATGTACTATATACCCATTATAATAGTCAAAATTTAAAAGTCTAACCATGCATACAAATGGTTGGCATTAATGTGGGGGAATTGAAAGTCTCATATGTTGCTGATAGAAATTTCAAGTTTGGAAAACATTTAGATTGTTTCTTAAAATGTTAAACATGCATTCTTGTCCTAGTAAAAATAAAAACATACATCCACGCAGAAACTTATACTCAAATATTCACAGCAGCTGTATTTGTAATAGTTACACTCTGGAAGTAAACTGTAGTTCTATCAACATGTGAGTGGATAATAAATTGTAGTATATCTATACAATGGAATACTACTCAGCAATAAAATAAGTGACCTAATGGTACACTCAACAGCATAGCTGTTTGTCAGTGTTTGTCTGGAGATGGAGACACAAGGGGATGGATAACAAAGGGGCGTGAGGAAAATCTGAGGATGAGGGCAAGATACATTACCTTGCTTGTGGTGATAGTTTCGTGGGTGTATACACATGTCAAAACTCACCAAATTGTACATTTCAAAGATGGGCAGTTTATTGTATGTCAATCGTACATAAATAAAGTTGTAAAAAAAAAGACAGAAAAAATACATATTTATTATATAATTTTAAAGTTACTGAAAATATAATAAAGAAAAAGAATAAATAAACAAGTGTCCAACCATTTGATTCAGCAAGCCCAGGTTTGGAAATTTTTCTACAGAAGCAAGAAGCACTAGTCCTAAGAACATGTGTTTGAGAACACTTATCACAGTATTGTTTATAGAAGCAAAAACAGAAACAACTTAAAATATCTTTTGCTAGGGAAACAGATCAGTAAATTGTCAAGGACAATTATGCAGCCATTAAAAGAACAAACTTTATGCTTCAACTTGGAAGGTTGTTTCTGCTGTATGCTTAAGTGAGTAAAACAAAATGCAAATTATCCTGTGTGCTATTATGAGGTGACACTAGGTAGATGGACAGATGGATGAGCATCATAGATGGGCAGATCCATGGATGGACAGATAGATCTCCTACATATGTGCTTCCACATATGAGCACAGAGAAAAGTGAGGACAGCTACACATTAAACTGTTATTATCGGCTGGATTAGAAAGGCTTTGGGAGAAGATTGTTCATACATTTATGAATTATTTAACTTGCAAATATGAGTATGTTTTACTTTTATTTTTAGAAAAGTAAAAAGAAAAAGGATTAAAATAAAGTAAAGGCAAGATTCAACTTGCTTTGAAATACATCCCAAAAATATGTTGGCTTGAGAGTTAGAGAGGGGACCAGAGAGACAGAGGTGAGAGAAAGGAAGGGTAATAAAATGTCAATGGTAGAATCTAGGTGAATAGGTCATGGATATTGCTGTGCCAATTGAAAATGACCATAATGAACACTGAGGGGAAAACTAACATAAAACAATAGATAGGTAGGTATGTAGATAGATAGATAGGAAGATGAATGGATAAATAACCAGACAGACAAGGCCTCTGACCACTGCAAAAAGGGAATCCGTAATGTAGCAGGAGATTAACTTTTTCTGGGATTGCCCAGGCTCCAGGTGTGCTCCATTTGACTCCCAGTAGCACACCATCTGTGCCATTGTCCCCCTTTTAATCTCCCTGGAGTGTGCTCTGGAGTGAACACTGTGTCAGGGCCTTTCTCAGGTGTACAGACTCTCCAGATACACAGAAGCCCATGGAAGGTTTGGGTCTTCAGAAGCACTTGGTACCCCCAGGGTCCCTAAGACAACCCCTGTCTCTTGGGTTATCTCTCCCCAACCCCACTGGGGAGTTCTGATCACAGGCTCTCTGCCACTCATCAGCTGCTACTGTGACCTCAGGTTCTTCATTATACCTGCTGACACTGTCACAACAATACTGTGAAGCTCTTCTCCTTACCCTGTTTCCCTTTTGAGGAAGCCAAGGCACAGAGCAGTCATGTCACTTGATCTGTGTCTGTACTTTAGAAAGCGGTAGGGTTTGGGGGTGGATCCTGAGCCCGTGCTCTTAACACCTCTGCCCACATGGCTGCTTGTACAAGTGAGGGGGAGGCAGGGGCTTTGACTGCATCCCAACTCCAAACTCAGCCCCCAAGATCACAATGGGACTCTCTGTAGCCCCTGGGCCGACAGCTGGCAGAGGCTGCTCGGAAGCTCCTCCCGGCTCCCACAATGGGACTTGCCCAGAACGTGCTCACCTTAGACAGCTGCCACCTGCTTATGCCCCCCTCATCTGGGGGCCAGGGCATCCCTTCCTCCTGGAGAGTTTGGGGAACTCTGGGGACAGAATTTCCTCCCACTGGCCTCAGGCCACACCCACAGGAGGACACATCATCTCCCCTTGCAGGCACTAACTTGGGCACCTCAGGGACTTGCAACAGACCCCAGGCCTGCTTCTACGTCCTCCCTGAGGCTCTGGGCCATCCACACAAATCAAAGCCCCACACCAGCTCCAGGCATCCCATCCTGAGACTGCATTTTAATGAGTCCAGGGGAAACACTTTCCCCAAAGAGATACTTATTCCTGCTTATCTTCATCCACACCTTTCCTGGTCCAAAGGCTTTGCCTGGGTTCAAGCGATGATGGGAAAGTGCCCTCAGAGGATGAGACTGGCATGTTCCGAGTTGTGATTCCCCAGGCGGCGGTGGAGCAGAGGGCTCAGCCTTCCCAGTGGGGACTAAGGAGGCCTTATTATTATAATAAATCAGTCTCACTTGATTGGCTGCGAACGGTGGAGTGATGTGACCATATGTCACTTGGGCATTAAACAAATCCTAATGAGCTAAGAATATGTTTGTTTTAGCTAATTGACCTCTTTGGCCTTCATCAACCACTTGGTAAACATCCTCAGATAATGATTTCCAGAGAGCGGATTGTGGCTCTCGAGTGTGCTGAGAAGGTCCCCCGGCCCCAAGACCACCTCCTCCGGCTGCCGGCTGAGGCACACGTGTGCGCCTGCCTATGGCCACCCGGTCCCAGGAGGGTGCACTGGCGGTAACGGGGCGAAGGGAAAAGAGTGCAGCCAGACGGCTCTCCCAGCGCTCCTCCCTGCCTGTGTGACCACACTCTGAGCCATAGCTGTCTCGTCTGTTAAGTGAGGGCAATGCCCACTCCCAGAGGGATGGGGAGACAAAGCAGGGGTTCTAGGGTCTAGGCTCCGTGGTAGGTATTCTTGGAAATCTGTGCCAAATCAGTCATAAGCTGGACCCACGTCACTTCTATGCGAAGGAGCAGGAGTCCAGCAGTTCTCTGGGGACTGATGATCTGGATACCTGTGGGGTCTGGACCACAGAGACCTAAGTCCTCCAACTCAGTTCTCCTTGCAAGCAGTGGGCCAGGGGCCGAGCCCTCAACCAGCGAGGGTCTTCTTTAGCCAGCATAATGGATGCTTGTTAGATCTCAGAGCTAACTTCATCTGCCCTGGAATCACCAATCCCGTTCATCATGCCCCACATGTCTGAAGTTCAGACATTTCACTCCAATCATCTGAAAGCTGTCGGGGGAACCACTTTGGTTCCCTGGATGCATTAGCAAGACAGGGGAATAAACTTGAAGCCGTGAAGTAGATGGAGCCTCAGACTCAACCTCGGCACGGTCTAAGTGACTGTGACCCCACAGGCTTCTTCTGGCTGCCCTCACATCCCCCCACCTAGGATGGTGGGCTTCCGTTAGCTACTGAACTCTGTTTCTTCAGCTACAAAACAGAGCAACTATCTGACACAGAGAACTTATCAGTAATTGAGTGCTTCCTTCTTCCCTGATGCTGTCAAGTGCCTTACCCATATTTTGTCACTTAATCTACACGATAAGTGAGACACTTCCCTAAGGCCACAGAGTAGAGGGTGGCAGCACCAGGCCCCCGAGTTCTCCCTAATTCCAGAGGGGTGTGTCACCCAGTGCAGTGGGAAAAGGCTATTTACTTGCAGGTTAATAACTCTGCTTTGCAAGGTAGAGACTGTCAGCCTGTAAAGCATGGGGCACAGTGCCTGGCATGTGGCAGGAACTCAAACGGTAGTTACTCACGTTAGTCTACCAGAGGTGGCGCGGCAAGATGAGACCCCACATACCTTCTGAGTCAAACCACTTCCGCCGCTTCTCCCCAGTCCCCAGGGCTGATGCGCTTGAATTAGACAGGATTAAAGGCTTACCGGAGCTGGAAGCTGCAACCCAACTCCCCCGTGTTTAGCCCCAGACCTTCTGTCCGCTGGCTGAGAAGGACGCGGGAGAAAGGCAGCCACGCAGGGCAGTGCTGTTGCCTGGCGCACGGTGTCAAGAGAGCTTTTGCGCAGGAGCCAGCCCTCCCTCTGGATCCCCATGTCAAGAAAATGGGCCCTGCTCTTGCCCATGCTGCTCTGCAGCCTGACTGGCCCTACACACCTATTCCAGCCGAGCCTGGTGCTGGACATGGCCAAGGTCCTCCTGGATAACTACTGCTTCCCAGAGAACCTGATGGGGATGCAGGAAGCCACCGAGCAGGCCATCAGGAGTCGTGAGATCCTGGCCGTCTCAGACCCTCAGACTCTGGCCCATGTGCTGACAGCTGGCGTGCAGAGCTCCTTGAACGACCCTCGCCTGGTCATCTCCTATGAGCCCAGCACCCTCGAGGCTCCCCGGCAAGCCCCAGCACTCATGAACCTCACGCTAGAGGAACTCATTGCGGGGCTGCAGACCGGCCTCCGCCATGAGGTTCTGGAAGGCAATGTGGGCTACCTGCGGGTGGACGACATCCCGGGCCAGGAGGTGATGAGCAAGCTGAGGAGCTTCCTGGTGGCCAACGTCTGGAGGAAGCTCATGGGCACCTCTGCCTTGGTGCTGGACCTCCGTCACTGCACTGGGGGCCACATTTCCGGCATCCCCTATGTCATCTCCTACCTGCACCCAGGGAACACAGTCCTGCACGTGGATACCATCTATGATCGCCCCTCTAATACGACCACTGAGATCTGGACCCTGCCCGAAGTCCTAGGAGAGAACTACGGTGCCGATAAGGATGTGATGGTCCTCACCAGTGGTCGCACCGGGGGTGTGGCTGAGGACATCGCTTATATCCTCAAGCAAATGCGCAGGGCCATTGTGGTGGGCGAGCGGACTGTGGGGGGGGCCTTGGACCTCCAGAAGCTGCGGATAGGCCAGTCTGACTTCTTTCTCACCGTGCCCGTGTCCAGGTCCCTGGGGCCCCTGGGCAAGGGCAGCCAGACTTGGGAGGGCAGCGGGGTGCTGCCTTGTGTGGGGACACCGGCCGAGCAGGCCCTGGAGAAGGCCCTGGCCATCCTCACGCTGCGCCGCGCCCTGCCGGCAGTCATCCAGCGCCTGCAGGAGGCCCTGCGGGAATACTACACACTGGTGGACCGCGTGCCTGCCCTGCTGCACCACCTGGCCAACATGGACCTGTCCTCGGTGGTCTCCGAGGAGGATCTGGTCACTAAGCTCAACACCGGCCTGCAGGCCGTGTCCGAGGACCCCAGGCTCCTGGTGCAGGTGGTCAGGTCCAAAGAAACCTCTTCTGGGCCCGAGGATGAAGCTGAAGAACCCCCGGAGATGGTCTCAGAAGTGCCCGAGGACGAGGCTGCCCGGCGGGCCCTGGTGGACTCCGTGTTCCAGGTGTCCGTGCTGCCGGGCAACGTGGGTTACCTGCGCTTTGACAGGTTTGCCGACGCCTCAGTGCTGGGGGAGCTGGCCCCGTACATCCTGCGCCAGGTGTGGGAGCCCCTGCAGGACACGGAGCACCTCATCATGGACCTGCGGCAGAACCCTGGGGGGCCGTCCTCCTCCGTGCCCCTGCTGCTCTCCTATTTCCAGGGACCCGACTCCGGCCCCGTGCGTCTCTTCACCACCTACGACCGGCGCACCAACGTCACGCAGGAGCACTTCAGCCAGACCGAGCTGCTGGGCCAGCCATACGGCACCCAGCGCGGGGTGTACCTGCTCACCAGCCACCGCACCGCCACCGCAGCCGAGGAGCTGGCCTTCCTCATGCAGTCGCTCGGCTGGGCCACGCTGGTGGGCGAGATCACGGCGGGCAGCCTGCTGCACACGCACACGGTGCCCCTGCTGGAGACGCCCGAGGGCGGCCTGGCGCTCACGGTGCCCGTGCTCACCTTCATCGACAACCATGGCGAGTGCTGGCTGGGGGGCGGCGTGGTCCCCGATGCCATCGTGCTGGCCGAGGAAGCCCTGGACAGAGCCCAGGAGGTGCTGGAGTTCCACCGAAGCCTGGGGGAGTTGGTGGAGGGCACGGGGCACCTGCTGGAGGCCCACTATGCCCGGCCAGAGGTCGTGGGGCAGACAGGCGCCGTGTTGCAAGCCAAGCTGGCCCAGGGCGCCTACCGCACAGCAGTGGACCTGGAGTCGCTGGCCTCCCAGCTCACGGCAGACCTGCAGGAGATGTCTGGAGACCACCGTCTGCTGGTGTTCCACAGCCCCGGCGAGATGGTGGCTGAAGAAGTGCCCCTACCACCTCCCATCGTCCCCTCCCCGGAGGAGCTCTCCTACCTCATCGAGGCCCTGTTCAAGACAGAGGTGCTGCCGGGCCGGCTGGGCTACCTGCGTTTCGACGCCATGGCTGACCTGGAGACGGTGAAAGCCATCGGGCCGCAGCTGGTACAGCTGGTGTGGCAGAAGCTGGTAGACACGCCCGCTCTGGTCGTCGACCTGCGCTACAACCCCGGCAGCTACTCCACGGCCGTGCCGCTGCTCTGTTCCTACTTCTTCGAGGCAGAGCCCCGCCAGCACCTCTACTCCGTCTTTGACAGGGCCATGTCGAGGGTCACAGAGGTGTGGACCCTGCCCCAGGTGGCAGGCCAGCGCTACGGCTCCCACAAGGACCTCTACATCCTGGTGAGCCACACCAGCGGGTCGGCGGCTGAGGCTTTTGCTCACACCATGCAGGACCTGCAGCGTGCCACCATCATCGGGGAGCCCACGGCTGGAGGGGCGCTCTCCGTGGGCATCTACCAGGTGGGCAGCAGCCCCTTATATGCCTCCATGCCCACTCAGATGGCCCTGAGTGCCAGCACCGGTGAGGCCTGGGACCTGGCTGGGGTGGAGCCAGACATCACCGTGCCCATGAGCATGGCGCTCTCCACAGCCCAGGATATAGTGGCCCTGCGTGCCAAGGTGCCCACTGTGCTGCAGACAGCTGGGAAGCTCGTAGCAGATAACTACGCCTCCCCCGAGCTGGGAGCCAAGATGGCATCCAAACTGAGCCATCTGCAGAGCCGCTATGCCAGGGTGACCTCAGAAGCTGCCCTGGCCGAGATGCTGGAGGCTGACCTGCAGGTGCTGTCCGGGGACCCACACCTGAAGACAGCCCATATCCCTGAGGATGCCAAGGACCGCATTCCTGGGATTGTACCCATGCAGGTGAGTTACAAGGGAGACTTGGTCCAGCACAGTCCCAGGAGAGAGTCAACCAACTGTCCGCACATCCAGGGCTCCGTGCAGGGTGCAAGGCAACGGCTTCCAGACGTGTTTTCATGTTAAATTTTTCACCAATCACGTCTTTTCCTCTCTCTCACCCTGCCCTCCAGTCCCTCATGTGCCCATGAGGTCCCTGAGCACCTCAGTAGATCATTGGTACCCACAGGAGCTCAGTTTGAAAAGTGCTAGTATAGAAGGAGCTTCACTCTTGGCTAGGTAGAATGCAAGGGTTTGTAGGGCTTCTCACTGTCAGTGTTGGAGAAAGAGGTTGATAAGTCACATGAGGTCCCCGTGATTTCCTATTCTGGAAATGTGGGGTTTGTGTGCGTCCACATCACCTGCCTGCCTCAGGGGTTTGCAGTTTGTGTGAATGAGTCAGGGGGATGGAGACAGGGAATCAGCACAGGTCCTGGCATCACAGTTGCCTTGGAGCTAGAGCATGGAGCCTGGGGACAGGTCCAGGAGTGTCCACACACAGCCAGGACAACCCCTGCAGTGAGGCTGCCTTGGGTAGGCACCGACTGCCTTCTCCTCCCCTCCCCCAATGCCAAGTACTGTCTCCCAAAGGAGTTGTGCTGGGTGGGCGTGCACCCTGACACAAGGGCCAACTGAATGGGAAATTCTGGGCCAGGCTGTGTGGTCAAGATATTTGAAGCCAGCACTGCAGGTCTGGGGAACACTGAAAAGGTAAATCAAGGCTGCAGGGTAGATGAGGGAAAAATTCTCCTGATCAAGGGCCAAAGCACACCCCAGGACTCACCAAGCACTCCCATCAGCAAAGAGCTGGATCTAAAGCACCTTTACAACACCTCTCCATGGTGTTTATCATCTATGATATAACTGCATAGTCACAACAAGTAGGCAGGGCAGCATTTGTCCCGGTTCCCTTGAAGCCAGGACCTGAGATAGGGGCTTAGGCACGCGGTCAGTTGATGTGGGAGGTGGTCACTGCAGCAGGAGTGAGGGAGCGGGGAAAGTGGGACAGGAAGTGTGGGCGTGTTATTGAGCCTGTTGCTTCTGAAGATTGCAACACACCCTGACAAGTGTGAGGAATGCCTCTGCAGACGTGACCCCGCGGCTCCCGCTCTCTGTTAGCTGAAGGTCTCCCTGGGGACGTGAACTCTCTCAGATTCTGGGGCAGCTTGGAGAAGGTCCTGAAGTAGAGAGTAAAAAACAAGGGTATGCTAGAGGCAAAGCCCTGTCAGCCTGGGTCAAGCTGTGGCTGAAATCAGAGGAGGGCTGAGGGCACCAAAAGCATCTACTGTCGAATTGTTATCCCATTTTACAAAAAGAGGAACTGAGGCCTGGAGGGGTACAGAGGAGAGTGGCCCATGGCCCAAGGGCTTGTGACTGAGGTCAGCACAAGGCTTGGAGGCCGGGTGTCCTAGTCAGCAGGGGTGTTCCTGGTTTGGAGTCACCTGGTGTGGATTCATATTCTGGCTCCTCCACTTACTGGCTGTGTGACCTTGGGCAAGTTACTTAATCACTCTGTGCTTCAGTTTTTTTCAGTAAAAAGATGGCGATAATAGTGTCTTCTCTACAGTAACTACTACAACATGCTCAGCACAGGGCCAGATCCCTGGTAAAGACTCAAGCGCCCAGTAGTTCATGTCTTCAGATGATGATGTCCTTAGATGATGAGCTCAGAGACAAAAAGTGTCCGGGGAGCTCAGGGGAGTCAGAGTGGAGACCATGCCTGGGCCTTCCAGCTCTGACGCCAGGGTGAGAGGTTGGCACCCATGAGCATTCCCTGTAAGGAGGCTGCTGACCACTCATTGGGGTTCATATCCCAGGCCCACTACCCATGTAACCTCCTGGATACCATCAGGAAAGGCCCTGGCACCTACTACCTCCTTAGGAAATGTTAGCTCCCTTCCCGTGGGCTCAATATACCTCATGATATAAAGGACCTCCGTGACACCCACTTTCAAATCTGACCTTTCACTGTATCTGGCAGAAGTGACAGGGGGTGGATACTGGGCACGGTTTGGCAGAAGAACAGGGAACCATGGCTATGGGAGAGTTTGACCTGGACTTTAGCGGAGCTAATTGTCCATTTAAGTACTATGATCAATAATGAAATAAAGATACTCAGAACCTTAAAAAAAAAAAAAATTTGAGCTTTCAAATCTCTCCTCTCCTGACACGGAGCCGACCTCCCTCTCTTTCAGATCCCTTCCCCTGAAGTCTTTGAAGACCTGATCAAGTTTTCCTTCCACACTAATGTGCTTGAGGGCAACATTGGCTACTTGAGGTTTGATATGTTTGGGGACTGTGAGCTGCTCACCCAGGTCTCCGAGCTGCTGGTGGAGCATGTCTGGAAGAAGATTGTACACACGGACGCCCTGATTGTCGACATGAGGTCAGTGGGCGGGGCTCAGCAGTTCCCAGCGAGGCTGGGGCAGCTGCTGGAAGACAGTCAAAGCCATGAGTCTAGTGGGGAAGAAAGGACCCTGGGACGCCGGGCAGACCCCAAGTGGAATAGCCCGCCTGGCTCTCAGGGCTCTGGCCAGCTATTCTGGGGTTCTGGTTTAATTAGCCAGGTGGGGTCCCAACACTGTTGGTTTTTTTAAGCTCAGATGACCAAGGCTGAGAACCACTGAGCTAATCCAGTGGTCCCCAAACTTACCTAGTCACAGGATTCAGTGAGGAGAGAGGGAAAGGGTGACCTTAAACACACTGATTCCAGGACCCCTCCCAGCCCTGCTGAATCCAAAGCCCCAGGAGTGAGGTCCAGTGATCTGTATATTTAACAGACATCATCCAGGTGACTCTGATGATCAGCCATGTTTGGGACAGCTAGGCTTCCACCTGTGCTTGTGCCTCACATCTTATGAAATCAGCCCGGGACAACCCTGGTCATGAGAATCATAAAGCCAGTGGCCCAGAGAGAATTTGCGATTTAGCCACTATTGTTGCAAAAAGAACTCTTTACGCTACAAAATGATTGTTGGGGGGATGCTTTCAGCTAGACCTCTCATCTGCTTCTGTGAAGGTATGCCTCATACAGGTTGAGTTTCCTTCTGAGAGCTGGGGGAGGGGACTTGGAAGGGTAATGGGTAGAAGAATGCCCTTCAGTGACCAGGTCTCTTGTCACTCCCGGGGCCATCAGCAGACGTGCCCTGGGCACCTTCCATGGGCACTGGGAAGGGGGAAGCCAGCTCCCCTGGCAATTGGACACTTCCGCCCCACCCCCACCCCCATCCACAGTGCTGGATATACTGAGAGGGAGCTCTGGCTGCTGGCTTGCAAAACTCTTGAGATTCTTAGTCGTCACTAGGTGGCACTGGATCCCAGAGGCGGACTTTCCTCCCTGGAAGATGAACCATCTCCCAGGGCTTGGGTTTGTGTATACACAGAACTTGAGCTTGGGGACTCCTGTGGCACCTCTGATGACTTTATTCTTCAAACGCTCTATTGAACATCCAAATGACCCTCATGCTAAGTCCCTTTCTGCTTAACGGTGTCATCCAAATTTTTCTAAAGAGGAGACCCAGCCCACAGGTGTGCTTTGCTTAAAGATTCTTCCAAGCCAAGGTTTGGAGGTTCAGATGCTGAAGTCATGGGCCCTGAACACATCCGGGCCATCCTAGACCATCAACTGGAAGAGACTCCTAATACACTGCCAGCCCAGGATTCCTCGTTACACAAATAAGGAGACAGGGGCCCAGCGAGGTCACACAGCAGGACAAATCCAAATAGCCTGGAATGATCACAGGATCCCTCACCCCCAATGCAGTTCCACAGCTCTGAACACTCCACCACACTAAGAGCCATGTTAGGACACCTCAACTAAGATACCTAGTGGGTTTTGTGAAATTATCAAGCATGAAACTAGGGAAGACAGTGCTCTCAAAATGCAGGCAGCATGGGTGCATGGGAGCAGGCCACGGTCAGTAAGCTGGGGAAATTTATCAACAAGTTCCCGAGTGCAGGACCTAGGGCCTTTAATATAACATATACAATATGTATCACATAATGTATTAATGTGTGAACAGAAGGGGTGAGTAAGTTATGCAGTATTTTCTAAATGAATTTGACCACAAAGTCTCTGGTTCTCACGAATCTTGTACTCTGGGAAATGCCAGCCAAAGAATTCTGTAGGAGGAAGAAAGGACACCAGACTGAGGCTGCCTGGAATTAGAACCCTCCACAGGGCAAGGATTAGGGCACCCAGAGGGGCACCGAGGGCTTCCCTGTGGGCTCCGCCCTTCAGTGGGCAACATTTCCCTTCCCTCAGGTTCAACATCGGTGGTCCCACCTCCTCCATCTCCGCCATATGCTCCTACTTTTTCGACGAAGGCCCACCTATTCTGCTGGACAAAATCTACAACCGGCCCAATGACTCTGTCAGCGAGCTCTGGACCCACGCGCAGCTCGAAGGTGGGTACAGAAGCCTTTCCTTCCTATTATCATTCTAGAAGCTTCTGGGAAATCAAGGAAAGACAGTTTGGGTTTGGGTAAAAGTAACTGTAGCTAGAATATAAAGCCCCCGTCCGATGCCATGTACTCTGTACATAAGACCTTTAATCCCTGCAAAACATGTACCATTATACCTATTTTCTAGATGAGAAAAATGAGTCCCAACTAGGTCAAATAGCTTGTCTAAGGTCACTCAGCTAATAAGTGACAGCTCCCAAACTCGAACACTGGTTTGTCTAAAACCAAAATGCCTGCCATTCCTGCCACAGCAACCATCAGCCTGCAAGACAAATGTAAAGCTACAAGGGTCCTCGGGCCATCACCAAATCCCACGGCGTTTCCAGTGGTTTTCCATCTCACCTGAACTCTCAGCAGCTTCCCAGCACACCTACCCAAAGGAAGTTCATGACTCCGATGGGGCTTGTGTTACCTGCCCTGGGCCCAGAGCAGTGGCCAGAGGAAGCAGTACAGGCCCCGCGCTTTACAGAGCCACGGCTGTCCAGCCACATCCCAGGTGGACAGCCTTGCTCCATCTCCCTTGCCTAGCTTGCAAAACCAAGGAACCTGCGTGTCCATCTGAAAAGAGGGGGCTGGGAAACCAATGGGGGATGTGCCTCCTCCGATCAGAAAAGCACCCTGCAATTTTCATTTGCATACTTCCTTATCACACAAGCATTTGGAGGGAATCTTCCAAGATATACATTCAATAATATTGCAAAATGTAAATAAAAATCAGAACCAGATGAATTCTCAATTCAAATAGACATTCAAGACCAGTAGTTAAAAACAGATCTGCAGATCATGGGGTCTTGGAATTGCGATGTCCAGTACGGAAGCCACATGCCACACATGGATTGAGATGCATAAAGTGTTCAGTGCACACCAGATTTTGAAGACTTTCATGAAAAAAAGGATGTAAAATATCTCAATAATTTTATTGATGACATTTTGAGAGGAACAAATTTTAGATTTATTGAGTTAGATAAAACAGTATTAAAATTCATTCTATCAATTTTGTTTTACTTGTTTAATGTGGCTTCTAGAAAACTTGAAATGACATATGTGGCTTGCATTCGGGCTCATGTTGCTTTTCTATTGGACATCACTGTCCTAGAGGGCTGTCGTCATTAAGTCACAAACTTGGCTCTTCTGAGGGTCCAAAGTGAAGAGAGTCTGGTCAGGTTAGCCCTTTTCTCGGGTAAGTCAGTCCAGCCTCTTCCCATCACTGGTGGTAAGATCTCTCAAGCGCTGGCATGCTCAGGATCTGGCACACATCCTTATCCCCATTTTACAGATGCAGAAACTGGGGCTCAGAATGGTGGGGTGACTTGCCTGTGGACACAAGGACACAGAACTAAATCCCTGGCCCTCCTCTCTGGAGTCTAAGCAGTATGGAGAAGGCAGGTGCCCAGGGTGGGGACTTGACTCCCTATTTTGAAGGGCCTTATATCCTGCAGGTGAACGCTACGGCTCCAAGAAGAGTATGGTCATTCTGACCAGCAGTTTGACAGCTGGCGCCGCAGAGGAATTTACCTACATCTTGAAGAGGCTGGGCCGGGCACTGGTCATCGGGGAGGTGACCAGTGGGGGCTGCCAGCTGCCGCAAACCTACCACGTGGATGACACCGACCTGTACATCACCATCCCCACTGCCCGCTCAGTGGGGGCTGCAGACGGCAGCTCCTGGGAAGGGGTGGGCGTGGTGCCTGACGTGGCTGCCCCTGCAGAAGCAGCCCTCGCCAGAGCCAAGGAGGTGCTCCAGCACTCTCTGCTAAGGGCGAGGCGGAGCCCACGCCTGCACGGCCGCCGCAAGGGCCACCGTAGTCGGAGCCATAAAAGGGCGGGACCTCTGGGACACATCCAAGGGACACCCAGGCATGAGGTCCTGACTGAGGCCCCCAAAGGGCAGAAAACGGGCCTGCTGCCCTCTGGTTAGGCTTGAGAATCAGAGGTACCCTTGGAGCTCATATATCTGGTCTCTTCCCAATTGCCAGCATCCTCTCTGTTGGAACACCTCGGGACAGGAAGCTCACCCCCTTCAAAGTCCACCCCCTTCAGGGAAGTGAAGTCCAGATCTATCCCCACCCACGCTTCTTAACCACCAACCCCTGGTCCTCATGCTGTCAACTAGAGCATCTCTGTCCAATAACGTCATAACGTGAGCCACAGATGCCAGGCACATGTGTCACTTTACATTTTTAAGGAAAGTATAAAGAAGCAGGTGAAATTAATTTTAATAGTATACTTTATTTAACCCACTATATTCACAGTAGTATCATTTCAATGAGTATTCAATATAAAAATTGTTATGAATTAGATGCTTTTGCACCAAGTCTTTGAGATCCGGTGTGTGTCCCGTGCTTATAATACATCTCCATTGGCACATGTCACGTGTCTAGCACACAGCAACCACCTGCAGCTGGTGGCTCCCATGTGGGACAGTGCAGGTCCAGAGGTCAGGAGCCCCACTCCCCCGCTACACTGTCCCATTCTGTCCTCCCTGCACCTGAATCTTCCCCAGTAGTGTACCTCTCCCACTCTGCCCTGGGATCATTTCTGTCCCCGCCATGCTGTGTAGTCCTCAGGGGTGGAGACCGTCCTACGCATCCTCGTCTCCTACTGCCCAGCACTTGGCATGGCACCTGACACAGGCAGTGGATACACAGTAAACACACATGCCTATCAAGCTGCAAAACTATGTTTTCCTCCAAGTGGCAGCCCTCAGACACATGAAGACAAGTTCAGTTTCACTTAGAACCCTCTCCTCCCTGCCCTAAACCCTCCCAATCCAATTCTACACGGCAAGTCTATCTTTCCTTCACAATCCTTCCATGACCTTGTTCTCCTGATTCTGCCAGGGACCCAAAAGTGAGCTCTGGTGCCACGCAGAATCCCACCATGCAGCGCTGCTACCAGAGGGGAGAGTGGCCCTGGGTGGTGGTCTGGGGACCTGCCCTGCTCGTCCAAGTGCAGCCGGTCACTGTGCCAGCTCTGGTGAGCAAGCTGACTCCTAACAGGGTGAGAAGTTTGAGGCAGGCAGAGCCCAAGACCTCCCCCAGAGCTGGGCCAGCCCTGGGAGGAGACCTGGAGCCCAGGGGTAACCTGGGGGAATGAGAGACACCCGGCTTGTGCCCTGGGTCCATTCAACTCTGCTCTGCTAGAGTCACAGGGACCCAAAAATGAGAGACCTCTGAGGCTCTGCCCGAAGTCATGGTGGGGCGAGGCCAGGAGGGCGGGGAGATCCCAGTGCACAGTCCTTGCTCCCAGAGCTCCAGGCTCCAGGACTGCCGGGGTGAGGATGAAGTTCTGGTCCTATCTGGCCTGGCCCTCTGGTGAGTCCAGGCTGCAGCTGCCAAAGGCGACTCCCCAGGGCACCAGGCATGGCCTGGACTTCATCAGCCCCCTCCCTAGACCTCAGAGATCTGGGGAATCTGGGCCACCACCATCCCTAGGGGTTTCTCCACCAGAACACCTCAAAACAACCCTGTCTAAACTGGAAAGCCCTGATGGAAGGCAAGATTTCTCTCCAGCTCCTTTTCCTCCTGCTAAATTCAAGTAAGATTCATGGCATGATCGAATTTTAGTAGTTATCATATATACTGTGATCTCACATTTTTCTTCATTAAACCTACTACTATCCAGGCAAATGTGTGACCACATTATATGCTTACACTCTAGGACTCTCTCCCCTCCCTCTTTCTCTCTCTCTCACATACACCCACAAAGAGATATATACATATATATACATGCATATATATGTATGTGTGTGTGTATATATATATAATATACATATATATATATATATAATATATATATAATATACATATATATATATATATATATATATATATATATATATATACACACAGCTATGTGATGATTACCTAAATCAAACAATGGTTTCTTCTAGATGGTAGCATTTGGGGTGATGTTTTAACTTTCTTATTTATACTTTCTCTTTTTCTTAAATCCTTATAATTAGCATATATCATTATTTTCAAATGCAGCCGTCATTATTCGAAAAATATAGTAAATAAGATAAAATAAATTATATAACTGACTCACTACCTATACCTTAGTGATCATTAGTGGTTGTTCATTTTTTTATGGGTTTTCCTTTCACAACTTTTGGATTTCCTTGATTTGCACCACTGGTGTTTCCTGCAGCTTAATTTGTTTAAGGTGTCCCATAGGCACTGTGGGGTCACAGATGGCAAATACCCTGGTGGGTCTTAAACAGGGGAAGGGGCGGAGCAGTTTAGGGTGGGTGACATACACAGATCTCTCTTCTGAGCTTCACACCACATGGACATCCATTATTACCATCTCCACCAGAGTCAGCTCCGCCCAGAGCCTTAGACAGGACCAGTTATTCACTGGCGGTCACACATCTAGCACAGTGGATGTTTGCCCTCCTTTAGGCCACCAGCATTTGCACCCCCTTTGGATGTTCAGAGAATTGCTCCCCATATGAACCTGTGGGAAACAGACTTACTCAGAAGCAGAGAGGTGGTTAGGAGCTCAGGTTCCAGCTTGAGCCTGCCCAGATAGGAAGGTCAGCCCTGCCACTTCCAGGCTGTGTGACTCTGGGCAACTTACTTACTTCACATCTCTGTGCCTCAGTTTCCTCATCCATGTGATGGACGAGATAATAGCCCCTTTGGGGCTGTGTAGATTGAATGATTAATCTAGTGCTTGGCCAATGTCAGTTCTAACCATTCCCCCACCATGAAATCAGATATCCTGGACGCTCACTTTTCCAGCTCCCTGGCTGTGGGGTATGGACATGTGGTCCTGCCTGGGCCAACCAGAGGCCTGTGTGCAGGACTTTTTTTTTTTTTTTTTTTGGAGCAAGTGACCCAGGGAAGCTTGGTAGCAGCAATGGCCAGATGTCCAGTGTGCAGGGCAGCATGGCCATGCCCCCACTTATCAGGGGCAGAAGCATCACCTTCCAGAGGTGGTTCCCCTGCCTGACCACAGCTGAGGTCGTGCTGAGTAGCTCCTTGCTTCTGCCTACTATTCAGCCTGGGCCCCCTGCTTGCCCACCCAACACTGGGCGCAGCCCTGGCTCCTCTCAAGATATCCTTTTCCGCTTCAACCAGCCACAGACTTTGCTTTCTTACAATGAACTGCACCGTCCATCCCCTCTGCCTTGTCTTGAGGTCCTGACTCGGTTCCTAAATCCCCACCACAGCCTCCTGCCCCATTTCTGTGTTCCGGCCTGTAGCCAGGGCCACTGCTCTGCCATGCAACTTTCTCCCATGTCCCCCTGCTTGAGGACCCCACTGATGTGCTGTGAGAGGGGCTGGACCAGGCCGCCACCCCCTTTCCCAAGGTATCCCCAGCCACAGACAGGCTGGACTTTCACCATCAGGATCCTTGCTGGAGACTTGACCCAGCTCTCAGGCCATGCTGGAGCACCAGAGGGTAGGACCCCAGCTCTTCTCCCATCTCACTCAGCCTCCTGCTTCCTGTGTGCTTGCCTCTGCCAAACAGCCCAACACGAAGCAGACGGCCCCGTTTGTGTGTCAGTGAGGGTCATCGCCACCCACACAGCTTTAATGCAATGAAAGGATACAACTTGGAAAGAAAAAGGATACAGCCCGAATCACAGCTGTGGGCAAAGAAACCTGCCTCCAAGGTCCCCAGTGGAGAGCGCTCAACTCACACTTCCTGGCTTCTATAGGATTAGCTGCCTAAGGACCTCCTTGCTACCTTGCAGATCAGGGTGGCTGGCAGTGAAAATAGCCTCCTAATCCAAGCAGCTTAGAATAGCAAGGGTATCAGAGGCTACTGGCTTCCTGTCTCCTGCTCCAGGAAAACATAAGATGACTGGGGAAGAAAAAGTTACATTTAAAGAACAAGAACGGCTACCCTCCTTCCAGAAGGCACTGTCTCCCCAACGCCCATTCAAAATCGCTTTCCCAAAATTCTTCTTTTCTAGGACGCGGCACAAATCAAAACACATTGGAGAATAATTTGTTTTTAAAATAAAAGTTTTATTCTATGGATTTCATATCTTACTATATGATGTTTGGACCTCACACATGACTTCTACTACAAAAACATAAACAAAATTATACATATAGGCAGGGCATGTAAAACCCCTTCTCTAAAGAGAAGTGGCCTGCAGGGGAGGCATGCTGCCACCAGGGGGCGGCAGCACCTCCCAAGGAAAGAAAGGCTGGGAGGTTTACCTTAGGACAACGCCCGCTGACTTTCACCCCTCTATAGGGTCTCTCCCTGTGCCTAGAGGAACAGGGCAGTACTGTGAGGTTAGCAGGGCCAGGCCCACCACCCAGCTGGTTCAAAGGCTGGGAGCATAACAGAGTTAGGGGTCTCCAGCTGGTGGTTCCTGCCCCTCCCCACGCCACCACCACTAACGTGCTTCCTTAAGTCCATGCCATTTTGGCCATCAGTTTTTTAGAGACAGTTCCACATACGGTCCTGATTTCTGGCCTCTCTTGAGAGCTGCACTTGGCCTGGCACTAAGGACCCTTCACCTAGGACACATGAGCTCCCGGTGTCAGGACGACCCTCACCTCCTCTTCCCTCCACACCCCCCAAGCCCAGTGGGCTACACATACTTTCATCAACATAATTATACAGTCTTTTGAGTAGAATCTGTGGTCTAAGATTCAGGAATTGGCCAGAAGTAGATATGGACCTAGGACTCTGGCCTTGTTAAGGTTTTACGTCTCTTCCAGATAAAAGCAGAAAGAAAAGCAAATCTTGGTTAAAATTGAGAACTAAAATGGATCTGAATTCAGAATGTCTCATTTTAGCCTCATTAGCACATTTGGGGGACTTTTAGAAATCTTAATGGAATGGCTGCTGTTTGGGAGGTCACATACTGAGATATAATTTGCTATTTTTCCAGCCACTATAGGTATTTTCTCTTCCATTGTCCAAAAAGCAAGCCAAGACTTTCTGTTTATTGGCTCAGTGGCTCCTGTGTTACCTGCCTAATGATGGTATTGCCAGAAAACCACCAGGGCTGAGATCCTGGGAGAAGATCCAGAGCACGTTGGAGGATAGAGGCAAAGACACCAACACAGCATGGGGACACTGCTTGATGCCAAGAGAGGGTATTCTTAGGTGGGAGTTGCTGGGGAATGTTCTGTAAACTGGAGAGATGGGGGTGGGGGGGGGGATTTTAAAAAGACAGACTGCCTGTCCTACCAGAATAGGATTACGGTAGAGAACAGATTAAATTAGATATAGAGAATTTAAGGAATGTGGTGATCCTTACGCCAGAATTGTCGAGTAAAATTCATACCTGCTGATGTGATGTTCTGTGGCAACATCATCTGCCAACTCTTAACTGGGATGGAAGGTGGCAGAGAGAGCATGGGCAAAGTCATGATTAAAAGTGACTGATCTCCAGTCGATACAGGAGGGTAGGAGAGAAAAGGGACGAGACAGGCTTCAACTGCCATGGGGACTTTCGGAAGGCAGCCTGGTGACAAGTATGAACCGCCACATTAATAAACTGTAAGTCATCACCTCCATGAGTCATCTTGGCGTCTGTCAATTTGAATGGCTACAAAGCAACTTGCATCTACATCAATTTTTACCAAAATGAACTCCACCTTAAAAAGTTGACTTGGGAGATGTTTTCTTGTGCTTCTTCATAAAATTAATTAACTTTAATTTTTTTTCCAAAATGTCTCTCTTGCTTATGAATGACGCGGTCACTATTAGTAATCATTCTGTTTGCAGCCGAGGTTCCCAGATGAGTGTGGGTGGGCCAGGGAAGACACACCAGTGTAGACATCTCAGGGGTCCTAGCCTTGACCTCACCACCTCTTGCCCTGCATCGCTTTGCCCGTCAGCTCACCGTGGACCTCAATGCTCACTGCTATAAAGTCAGGGGATGGGCTAGAAAGGTAGAATCCCTTTCAATTCTAAATTTCTATTGTTTTAGTATAGTGCACTTATGCCTGTCAAACTGATTTCAAAGAAATTATAGAGCAATCCAACAAGTCAGAGGAGAACAGCTGTGCATCCATTTTAACAGATGTCGAAACCCTTGTGTGAAGCTGGTTTGTCAGGAATGAGGCCAGAACCAGGCATCTCGTTCATTCTTCTCACAAAGGTCTGTTGAATGCCTGCTATTTGCCTACATTGTTCTAGCTGCTGGGGATACAGCAGTGAACAAAACAGCAAAAATCCCTTATGGAACTTACATTCTAGTGATGGGAAATTCAAGAAACAAGACAAATCAGTAAAAAGAGTAAGCAAAACAGTGAAAAGTGCTCAAGAGAAGGGCAATAGAAAATGTTGGGGAGGGGAGGAAGGGTGCAAGTTGAAACTGTAGACAGGGAGTCAATGCCTGTCTTAAGTCCCAGTTTTTTCATCATCCACAATGCCACACAACCTGGCTGGGCTGAGCAGACGCATGGCAGGCTGGGAAGGATGTGAGCACAAGTGGGCAATCCTGGGATCTTATTCTTGTACTGCTTCTCCAGAACCCATGGTCTTAGGAAAGTCAGCTGACCTCTTGCAGTTCAGTTTCTTCCGTAGTAAAATGGGAATTAAGTATCTACCTCCTGTGGGACTTCTCTGGTGGCGCAGTGGTTGGGAGTCCGCCTGCCAATGCAGGGGACAGGGGTTCAAGCCCTGGCCTGGGAAGATCCCACATGCCGCGAAGCAACTAAGCCCGTGTGCCACAACTACTGAGCCTGCGCTCTAGAGCCCACGTGCTGCAACTACTGAGCCCACGTGCCACAACTACTGAAGCCCATGTGCACCTAGAGCCCGTGCTCCGCAACAAGAGAAGCCACCACAATGAGAAGCCCGCGCACCGCAACAAAGGGTAGCCCCCACTCACCGCAACTAGAAAAAGCCCACGCACAGCAATGAAGACCCAACACAGCCAAAAATTTTAAATTAATTAATTAATTAATTTTAAAAAGTATCTACCTCCTGGGCATGTCATGTGGATTAAATGGCATAACGTACATCAGTGCACGGTGTGGAGTCTCAGATCCCAACCCCATGAGGTGCCCTCTCCTGGGGACGGCAGGAGAGGGAGGCTCCCCAAAGCTTCAGCCCCCTTCTGGGCACAGCCTCCCGGTGGGCAAATTGTAGCCCCACGCAGCTCCCAAAGGGACCCGGCCGTCAGGGCTCCTCACCTCCTTCAGGGAGGGTGGGGCCTCCAAGCCTCCCTGTAGAAATGGGGGTCCTTCCTTGGTGCCTCTGGGGAGCACTGCTGCTTCCTTCCAGATGCAGAGGAAAAGGCTCAGGGGGTCCATCTCCTCTCCTCCAGCCCACTTTTCCTGCTGCAGCCAGAGGCCCCCTGGAAGGGTTTCTTGGAGCCGGCCCTCCAGGGCCCTGGTCCGAACTCCTTTCCTTCGATGCCTTCCTATGTCTCCATCTCAGAGGCCCACCTCCCCACTAAGTCTGCCCCACCTGGGCCTTGGAGCAGCCTCAGACACTACAGCTCAGGACCACCTTCCCCCCAGCACTGCCCTCCCTGTCTGAATCACCAGCTCCTGCTGGACTCTGAGGCTCAGCTCACATCCCCACCCCTCAGGAGGCCTCCAGCGGTACCCTCCTCCCCTACCCACAGGTCTGACTTGGGCATGCCCCCCGACGTACCCAGCCCCCCGGCACAGGCCTCTGTTCTGCATCTGTCGCACTGCACCCTAATCATCTCACACCCTGAACAAGGACTATGTTCGACTCACACAGTGGGTCGAACTCACGGTGCCCCCAGCAGGGCCTGGCACACAATCTGGCACAGCACGGGTGCCCAGGGAGGCCAAGAAATGAACGAATATACCGCTGGCTGTGGAGAATGGGTGGGAGGTGGGGGGAGTGGGAGAGAGAGGGGCAGGTGTGGGCTGGGCCAGGGGGGACATGCAGCTGCCTCGGGCAAGGTGGGAGCCTGCCGTGGAGACGGAGAGGGGAGGCGGAGTCTGCGGGTGTTTGGATGGCTGGCTCGCTGCTGGCTGAGACCCCCACCAGCTCCTTCCCGCCCGCAAGCCTGAGCTCTGTGACCGAGGCCCCAGTGGAGGGGTTGGAAACTGCAGGTCAAATGAACAAATCTTGAAAGTGAGGTGGAAACCACTCAAAAGAACTGCAGTGACTTGAAAGAAATTCCAACAAAGGGCTTTCACACAGACTGGCTTGTGTTACAGCAGAGTTTATGACCTGAGGTTTGCATTGTTAGGAATAAGGACAAATGTAGATAAACAGCGTAGGTACTGAAACTCAACATGCATCAGATAATAAACGGAACCCAGAACTCTCCCAGTCTTCACAATGTCTCAAGGCTTAAGGTTTTGTGCATGCTCACCTCCTGAGAGTTAAGGGGTGTGTGTGCGTGTATGTGTGCATGTATGCGTTGTTTCATTTTCCCATTTTCACGTATTCAGAATGTGAAGAACCAGCGACCAGGTGTTGGTTGAATTATTGGTCCCAATTCCGCCGGCCCCTGTAGGATTATACACTCACTCATGACTTCCCCGTTGGCCATATGCACACCTCACCCCTTAACTTTGGGCTTGGCCATCTACTTGTATTGGCCAAGGGGACATTAGTGGAAGCAAGCCAAGCAGAGGCTTGAGTTGTGCTTGGGTATTTGGACTTGTCCTACTGTGCTCTTGGCGTAACCATGAGAGAAGCACGACTGGGTAGCCCAACAGTCCTGAGAGAAAAAGCAACCTTGGAGCCAAGCTCAGCCAAGCCCAGCTCAACCCCAGCCAACCCACAGGCCCATGACTGAGAAACAGGGGCTCTGCATTGTTTGCCACTGAAATTTTGTCACTTAACGATAGTTGACTAATCTGGATCATGCTAATAGTACTGTTTACTCTGTGATGACACTGCCGGGCACATGCTGGCCATTTCCCACACGTCTTCCCATACAATCCTGACAACATCCCTCAGACACAGGTGTCACCATCTCCATTTTGCAGAGAAGAACGCCGGGACTCAGATAGTTAGAGCAATTTGCCCAGGCTCAGGGCCAGTATGTGAAAGGGCCAAGATCCCAAGCCAGGTCTGTCTGCCTCCAAAGCCCACGCTGGGTGCCAGACTTGCTTCCACATGGAGCAAGAGTTACAGTGACGGGAGCAGAGCCCTCACTCTTGAAAATGTCAGAAACACTTGATGCCTATTCGTCACCACACCCTGCCATTAGCAAAGCGCATCATTTCACGACTTTACTTCCTTTAAAGCACATCCTGGGGGCGGGTTGACTTTTTCCAATTATGACTGAGCTGTTCATCCTCAAATGCCCAAGGAGACAGCCCTGCGGACAACTGTGACCAGTCTTTTCGGAGGAAGGCCCCGTGAGCCATCTCAGTCTCACGACTGAGTGCTGGACGCCCTTGTTCCAAACCACCTGTTAACTGTGAGAAGTCATGTGCCGGGAGAGATGGTGGCGCTCGCGGAAGTACTCGTGGCAAACGGGGCATGTGAGGGCCTCTTCTCTCAGCCTCTTAGAATGCAGGTCGGGCCCCACGTGCTCCTTTTTGTGGTGGGACCGCATGTGGAAGACCAGGTCGGAGGTCAGGCGGAAGGAGAGGTTGCATTTGGCGCACCAGTTCTGGGTGGACAGGCCCAGGGAGGTGAGCGTGGGGGGCAGCAGGGCCCAAGAGGCAGTGGAGGAGCACGACGGAGGTGTGGGTATCTGGGCCGTGGCATGCTTGAGCCACAGCATGGGGTCACCCAGGAAAGTGCCGCAGAGAGGAGCATTTGGTGGCACCATTTGCAGGTTCCAGAAATCACCCACCAAAAGCTTGGACTTGGAAAGTCGACCCCAGCAAGTGACATCTACTGTGTTGATGAGTCCCAGCAACTCCCCCAGGGCGTCTACAGGTCCGCCTGCCTGGAAGACGGAGGCTGGCCCCGGTCTCCCTGCTGGACTCCTGGTGGGCTTGCTGAAGGCACTTCTCTGCTCCCCGCGGGCTCCACCGGGCCACACTGAGAAGCAGGTGATGCTAGCTGGGTCCCTGGGGATGTCCAGGGCCAGCTGCTGGGGGCCAGGCTGGCCTGCAGAGCCACTGTGCACCCTCTCCTGGGCCTGCCTGCCCCCAAGCCTCTTCTTGAGCCGAGGCACCTCCATGAAGGCGCTCTGCCTCTGTTCCCAGCAAGCCTTCCGGGGCATCAGCTTTCCCAGCCTGAGCTTGCCCGGGGCTGCTGACAGCGCCATCTCGGCACAGGCCTCATCCCGGCCACCGCTGCCCGGGGCAGCCTCAGAGCCCAGGCAGTTTGTTTTCTCCAGCAGCACTGGCTTGCGGCCCCAGTCCTGCTCGGGTTCACTAAGCCGCCATCTGTTTTCAGCTGAAGGGCTCCGCAGAGCTCCCTTCCCAGCAGCCATGGGGACCGCAGGGCCTGGGCCAGCTGAGCAAGGTGGATGCTCCAACAGCTGTCAGTCTCCGAGGTTTCTGGGCCCGGGGAGGGGCTGTGAGACGGAAGGGCTCCCCTGGTGCTTGGGTCGGCACACTCGGACCACAGGGCTCTGCAGAGAGAGGAAGCAGAAGGCAGTGAGAAGTGCGCTCTCCACTCAGGGACGTACAGGAGCACGCAGGTTGTAGGAACTTACAGAAAGCCTTCTCTCACCTGGGACCTCGGTGTCTCAGGGCAAGTGCTGAGAGGAGCATGAACTTGGGGCAGACAAGTGTCCATGTGAGCCCAGGCTCTGCCAGTCCTCAGCTGTGTGATGTTAGACAAGCAGCCCTTCTAATTAATCTTGGCTAACTTGGCAAGAGACAGTTTTTGTCCTTTGCATCCAAAGAACCCTGACTACTACAAATGCAGCGATTCACCCTGACTCAGAGCACAATGCTTTCACCTCCAGGACTCCATGGGGGGAAGGACCACAGCGCACAATGCTCCCACCCAGAGGCCAGGCTCAGTACTGCCCCCATCTGTCAACCTCCAGACAGCAGCTGCTATCTTCTGACAGCGACACAAGGCTTCTACCAGTCAGTCTGACTTGGTTGACAGCTCTAATATGTTTGCACCCTGATTTAAAGCACTTTTTGTTCCTTGCTGCTCAGTATGCTAATTTTTCTCCCAAATCATCAGAAATGCCAAGACACTACAAGCACTTGGAGACGGGAGCTGCTGCAGCACAGTTGACCAGAGGGTAAAAGCTGGACAGTAACATCCAGACATGGCGGGTTGGGTCTGGAGCTGTTCCTGGTCCCTGCTCCCACACCTGGGGGCAGCCATCTCTCCACCAGGCCCTGCCCCTGCACCAAGTGTGGGTCTCCCTCTCCACTCTCCTGAAGTGATCACAACTGTTCTTCACACATTCATCCACTTGCTTCTCCTCGGCTCACCCATCAACTGTCAAATGTGCCAGCTGTGCCAACCTGCTGGGCATCACCTGGGGAACCAGCCTCGGCTTTGCCCTCGAGGTGCTCATGGCTGCAGGGGAGACACACAATGGCCATAAGTGAGGGTGGCACCCAGGAGGAAAGGGAGACATCAGCCCTGCTAGGGAGACATTCACCCCTGCCCTTCCCTGACCTGCTCCACCAGCAAGTTCTTGAGGCTTGCAAACCCATCTTCAAGCACCCCCTCAGCTTGTGAGAGGTTTGCTGGACCACCTTCAGCTGAGTGTTCTGACTTTTCATCATTAACAAATATGTCTCCTGAGCCCAGGAGGACCGTGAGGAGGGGACAGCTCCGCTCCTTCCTCACAGGAACATCACTTGAGTTCAACTTAGCTCCTTCCTCTTGCCCTGCCTCCTGCCCCACCTGTAAAAGGAAGCACAGGTGCCTGCCCTCCTTCTCACTATCTTGGCAACAGGAGTCTGTGACACATATTTTGCATATGTCACCTCAACACACCTGGAGGGTCATCACCCTCTTTCACAGATGAGGAGGACCCAAGTCCTGCAATACTAAGCATCCTGCCCCATGTCGCCTGCAAGGATGAGGCGCAGCTGGGATTGAAACCCAAGTGTGTGTCCCCAAGCCTGCTTTGGTTGCACTGGACATGCCGCCCACCCAGAGCCCCCAGAGGTGAACACCAAGTCAACCATGTGACCCAAACACCAAATGAGGGCATGTTGAGGGTTTAGGTCTCCTTTTCCTGCCTTCTCTCCGACTTCTCCCAAGCTTTTACCCCATCAAAAAGTCAAATTCTTTGTCTAACCTCTGAGCTTTAAACAGCTCCTGAGGAAACACATGCCAGCCCTACCTTTCAGCCCATTCCTGTGTGAGCCTGGTCTCGAGCTTTGTCAACCTGAAAGGACTTACAAGACCAGCCACCAGGGAGAGCTGAGCCTCTCCTAACATCATTTCCAAACTGAGTCCTCAAAGGGGATGCCACTGACATCAGAGATTAGTGCCCACCAATGTTCCTTGAAGAGGAAGAGGCAGTCACATCACTCCACCAGCTGACCCTGAGATGTCCTTCCCACCTCTCTCAGCCTCGAATTCCCATCACCTAGGATTGGGCTTAATTATCTCCACAGTCCTTTCCAGATCTACCAGTGTATGACTCCAACTGGGATGAAGCCACTTCTCCCCCTTTGTCAAAGAATAACTGGTCTGCTTGAAGCCCTGATGCTGAGCTTCCGTGAGCTCACAAAGACACACACACACCCAGGGACACTCATACCCTCACATACACACACATTTTCACAACACATACACACTCACAATCTCATATACACACACTCATATACACATACACTCACATACATACAGTCACATACATTCACATACACTCAAACACATACACATACTATCACACACTCAAATGCACATACACCGTCACACAAACTCCCCCTTTCTCTCGCTCTCTCGCTCTCTGTCTCTCACTGTTCTCCAGATGACAGTTTAGAACCACCTGATGTATCCCACGCCTGGGCAGGAGGCTGCCCTGCTGACCCTGGTCCAGCTGCACCCCTGCATCCCTCTGCACACAGCCCTGCTGCACTACCCTCACAGCTTAGGCAACCTTGTCCAACCACAGCCATGTAGACCCCATTGACAGAACTGTCCAGAGTGCCCTGAGCCACAGATGGGACAACCTTCTCAGCGGTAAAATTTGGAACATGTGGTCTTACTTCAGGATGGAATGTTTGCTAACAGGATGCTTCATGATATAAGTATGCAAGTCACCATTTATTGACTATGTAGGTGTCTACATGCCAGAGATGCCAAGAGCTTAACACACCTTATTTCATGGAGTTTTCACAATAACCACGTGAGGTAATTTGCAGGTCTCAACCCAAATGTGTTCATCTCCAACCTGCAAGTGCCATATTGCTAAACTCTGTGCTGCTCCAGCTTATTGCAGATCTGGCCAACTGCTGAATCCACCCAAAATCGCTTCTGTCAATGCTATCATCCAAATCTTAATAATGATAATGAGAACAAGGAGGAGGGGGAAGAAAAGGAGGAGACCAAGGTACTGAACTGACAGGGGACCTTAGCATGCTGCCCACCCTCCCTGAGGGTCACCACTCTCACATGCACCAGCACTGCTGGGTAAGATCACTCAGGCAATGCAAAGAATGTCCTACCAAACTCCATCTGGGGCCCCATCTAACCTCAGTCCACTCCATCTGCGACCATCACCAGATGGAAGTCTTTCAAATGGAAAATGATGTGAGTCTGCCGTGGCTTGTTCCTGGGGAGCCCTGCCAGCTCCTAATGCTCGCCTCCTCTTGTCGAGAGATTGCAGGCTCTTTCCCAGGGTCAACATCAGACTTTGAGCCTCATCCAGCTCCAGGCTACATGCACCTCTGCCATGGTCCTCAACTCCTCTCAAGTGACCTCTGCAGATGTGTGAGGTCATCTCTGGGTCACTCCTGGCCCTGGACAGTGAGTTCTGGGTCAGGAGACCACATGCACAGCTGCTCAGGGCTGCCTCTGTCCCCCTTTCCTACATGGACCTACCAACGCCCTTTGCAACTGGAGGCTGGTTCTCTGTCCAGACAATCGCTGGGCAAAGCAGAGCTGCTCCCTCCTCTTTCTCCCTCCACAGACACCAGCAGTTCTGGTAGCAAGTGGATCTATGCAGCCCTTGTTCTTTTGCTCCCATCCAGTATTAAAAGACCTTTGCTGTCCTCCACTCCCTTCAATAGCCTCAGTTCATTCTGGGCTCTCACCCCCTGACACTATTTACTCATCCTTGTCGCTCTATTGTGTGTGTCCTGAGAAGGGACTCTTCTTGTCTTCCTTGGTTCTTTCAGTCTGAGCTCAGCAAGACAACCCTCTGAGTCACACAGACATCCTTCAGTACCACCCATGGTCTTCCTATTGAAAGAACCTGATTTCAATTCCAGGCTCTGAACCTTTTCCCAGCCTTTAGATGATCTTGGCAACCTTCTAAAACTGAGCTCCCCAAGCCAACAGGGTGTCTGACCATGTCCAATATTCCCTATCAATGGGGATACTTCTTCCTCGGGGTTCAGTCCTCCTGGGCCACCAACCATGACTCTGCTGACCAAAACATGAAGTTCTCTGAGAAATGACACCTCACCCACCCCATAGCATAAAAGCACTTGTTTCTCTGTTTATTATCTATTCCTAGATAATAGGAATCATTCCTTCATCTGTGAAGCACTGGCCACATTCTACCTTTTTGTTCATGTTCTAACCAGGCCGTCCCAGGAACCTTTCAGCTTCACATCCACATAGAGCTTAAGTGTGTGGGTTCTAGGGTCAGAATGCCTGGATCAAATATAGCTCTGCTCTTACCAATCACATGACCTTGGGCAAGGTGCTGATCTTCTCCCTGCCTCTGTTTTCTCATCATGGATCACCTTGGTGCCCACTTCATCAGGTGGTTGTGAAGATTAAATGGATTAACGTGTCTAGAGTGCTAAAGAGCCTGGCTCAATAAACGTTAGGTAGCATCAATTTATTATCGCACTAGTTCTGAAGGTTAGAGACAGCCTCAGGGTTGCCTACCCTCCATTCATGCCCCTCCAGGGACCAGCGCACAGGAGTGTTTAACAAGTGGCCAAATGGCCTGGGCAGTTTCCTCCTTCCCCCTCCATTTACAGAAGAACCCTTTGCAAACAACTGAACGACAGCATGTTACTGAGATGTCTGCAGATACTTACCACCCCAAGTCAGCTGGTCAGCCTCCAGCTGTCCCAAGCTGCAGCTCAGAAACTAGGTCTTATTTAGTGACACCATCTACACCAACAGTGCCTTCCTGCGCTGCCTTAGCTAAAACAAATGAGAACAGAAAAAAATCTCCTGTCCCCCAATTCTTTGGTTTCCCCAGACTCTGGAGATGCTTCTCACACCTTTTTGGAAGATTTCTAAGGATAATCATCCATCTACCTCTTCTACATGTGGATTGTGAGGTGCTGCGTCTTCCCGAAAAGGAAAACACACATGTTTTCTAGACATCCTCCTAGCCCTAGAACCCTGAGAAAATGAAAAATTGCGGAGTTGTCCAGGTCTTCCTGGAGGCTGGCTGGTGGTGCCATGAGGTGGGAAAGAGGACTTCCCAGCCAGCCCTCGAAGGCTCCATGTTCATCTATGCCCACATCCCTCTAGCAGCAATGCCTGCTATGTCCAAGGAAAACCAAATGCAGGATTCTCAGGATGTAGTCAGCTCCCAGGCCCACTGTGAGGTCAGCTGTGGCCCTAACACAACTTGGCCACATGGACCAATTCCTGTGGCAGCCTTCAGAGGAAAAGGCCATGGTTTGCACAACAGACTACTCAGCCAGACTCTACAATAGCATCATTAGCTAGAAAGAAGAGATGCAGCCTATTGAAGAAGGAAAAAAAAATCTAAAAGCACTGCAGCTCAAGACATAGCCTTGAATCAAAAAAAAAAAAAAAAGATGTGATCATCTGTTTTAAAAAAAAGTTGTCATCTCCTATTTTTTGAAAAAGATATCTGCTAAGCAAAGCAGGCATGATGGTTCTAAATCATTGGAAAAGCGTGCCCTCCCCCTCCCCTCCCCAAATTCTAATACATGGGAAGTCAGTGGTTAAATGATGTGAAAGACAATGTAACTCTTCAATCCAGAGAACAGTCTCCCAAATCAAAGTGCCATGCTTATACCTATGAATGTGTCCAACGTTCTTTGATACAAAGTGGAAAAAAATTTCTTTCAATAAACACACTGAAATCCTCTTCCATCATTTTTAATTTTTGTTCAATTCTGTGTGATTTATCTATTGACAAATTTCCTTTTGCATATCAACCAAAAAGTTAAATAAGCTGAATTATCACTAAAAATCATAACAAACTCAAAGGACAGGTTAAATTAATTATAAGAACAAAAAGCTTCAAGTTTTGGGCAGTAATTTGCAGCTTTAAAACCAAACAAGTTTTCTTTTTCCAACTTAATATATATATTATGTATGTGTATGTGCGTGTTTGAACATACAGCTATACATGACATAAGAATATCATCAAATAATGAAATCATGTCTCTCTGATAAGATTATATTTTTAAGAAGCAGAAAATTGCTTTGCTATTTAATACTTTCTACTTTATTTCTCACAAATGAACCAGATTTGTTTTTCTATATTTCTTCACTTAGTATGTATCTAAGACAATCTTTGATATGATGATGAAACATTTTCACTGTGTACACAAAAACATTAATTTCCAATACCACAATAATTGTTATAAAAAGTCTGAATCAGTTAACAGTAATTATGGAACCTAATTTTTGCACACCACCAGCATTGACAAGTATATACTTTAGAAATTTATAGTTAATTTCTTATTTCAACTCTCACCCAAATGTTTCACATGCAAAGCCCTGCCCTATTGTCTTCCCACAATTGCTCTCTGAGTCCCACCCTCACTCTCCCCACCAACCTAGCCTTGCACTGCCTCCACAGAAGGATGGTGTGGGCCCCCATGTTCCCTAAATGATCCTGCAAGATTTAGCTTCCTGGTGCTGTCTGTGTCTGTAACTAAAGGCAAAAGGCCAAGAAAAGGATTCATTCAATGCCTTGTCTCTAAAGCCAAGTACTTCTTTCAGCTCACCCTGAAAACTCAGAGATTTACAACTTGATCCTTCATGTATTTTTCCCACAACAGGCACTGAACAGGTTACATGCCCAGATCTTTGGATATAATCTGTTGGAGAAAGGACCTGGGGCAAATGCATCGTTATTACCCTCGTGCCCAGTACAAGCCCTGGCTGAGAATAATGGAGCGGCACAGGGTGGGTGAATGGGTGGATGGATGAATTAAAAGAACTGCAGCCCAAAAAAGTTGACCTAGCAGAAAAAACAAAAATCCAAGGTGGAATTCTTGATGTGGGGAAGGAAAAAGGGAAGAAGCGGGGAGGAGAGAGAGAGGGAGAGAAGAAGAAAAAAGAGAGAAAGGGAAGGACAGGGGACGCAAGTAATAAAAAGATGGATAGGAAAAAGTGAGACAGATGAGAGAAAAATACAGAAGAGGCAAGGAGACAAAAGACAGAGGCAGAGGGCAGGGACAGGAGTAGCACGGGAGAAAAAAAAAAGAAAAGGAGCGATGGAGAAAGCTGGTGACAGAGGGAAGAGAAGAACCGGGCAGTCAAGGGCAGGACTGAGAACCTGCCCTGGGGAAAAGCCAGTAGAAATGAGATGACTCCCGACCCCCACGCCCACTCGCGGGTCCGTCCCGGGGGGCAGGACAGCGTGTCTCACCTCGGCTCTCGCGCGGCGCTGGGCGCTGGGGACGCGCTGGCAGCCCCGGCCGCCTCCAGGTCGGGGCAGTGACACGCGGGTCGGAACTTGGCGAGCGAGCCCTGGGGGGCCGGCCAGACCCCGCCTTCCCGGGCTGCCCCCGCCTCTGGGGCGGGGCCTCGGGCACCGCCCCGTTCCTAGGGGCCCGCGGGCCTTGGGGGAGGGGCCTGTGAGTGGGCTGAACCCGCAGAAAGGGGCGCCTAGGAGACCCGCCTCCCGGACACCGCCCGCAGCAGATCTGGACGCCGGGGTGCACGCCGGCTCCGCGCCCACTCGGCTGGGCCCGGCCCTCCCGCGAGTCCAGCTCCGCAAACCCCGGCCCGCCGTCCCCGCTGGTTCAGGCCTAGCCCCGCGCCTCCCAGGCGCGGGACCGAGGAGGGTGCCCTGGCGCGGACCCGCCTTTGGAGGTGGCCCTCGGGCCACGGCGGAGGCTGCACTTGCCGCTGCTCACTCGCCCTGTGCGCCGCGACTTCTACCCTCTTGGGTCTCGGGGACCCGGGCAACAGCCTGGTTGTCAGTGCAGGTGTTCCGTGTCCTGCGACTGCAGATCCTCTGTGCTGCCCAGAGACCCCATCAGCGCGTTGGACTCTCCTTCCGCCTCCAGGCTGAGCGGCCACGCAAGCTCCATCTTTGTGGCGCACTGAGAAACTTCCAGACTTCACTGGAGCTGATCGTCGGCCTCAGCCTTTCCTGAGCCTCCTCAGTTCTGAAATGGCAGCATTGTGCCAAATAATGGTGAGTTCTGTGACTTCACAGAATGCAGAGGTGTCAGAGAACTTAACTACCCATGGAGGGTGGGACAGGTCAGGGCCTAAAGGGTGGGGACAGGAGGGAATGCCGTCTAAGTGACTACATTCATGCCAGGTCTTGGACTACCTAGGACATTTCCCTGTAGTGAGGGTGAGAGGAGATAGGAGTGGGGTCTCAGGTAACCAGAATTGTTGCAGTGGCAGCCAGGTGTAAGAGTCACATTGTTTGAGCCCAGAAGAGGGGCAGAGCAGGCTAGATAGGGGAGGAGAGAATCCTTGAGGGACTGAGAGGGAGCCCTGAGTCCCCGTTCCTTCCTTCCTTCCTTCAGTCACTCAGTAACTGTTCTGGATGCCCCTGAGAGGAGAGGGTGTGGAGACATAAGGAGACAAAGCTCTGTGCTCTTCCCAAAGGGTTGGGAGCATATATTACACAGATAAGATTGTAAAGGAACAAAATTATGATGAGTCTGAGGTGGGCAAAGTGAGATTCAGAACAGACATTAAAGCTCTGAGTAACGGTCCCCAAAACAAAAATTTTCTTCTGTGAAGAGAACCCATTAATGAATATGGACATGAGAGATCAAATCCCAAATGTGCAGCTCACTCAGCCTTAGTGAAATTGTAGAATGTCTAGCACAAACCTTGAAAATAATCTGTCCACTTGGAATCCTGTATCTAACTGAACTGTTATTCAAGAGTGAACACAAAACAGAGATATTTTCGGAGGTACAAAGCCTAAGTTGAACACCCTCACAACCTTGGTAAAGGAACCACTAAAGAATGTATTTCAGAAGGAAGGAAACTGAACTCAGATGAAAGGAGAGAGTTTCAAGAAACCATGACTGGAAGTCCAAGATCAAGGTGTCAGCAGGGTTGGTTTCTGATGAGACCTCTCTTCCTGGATTTCAGGTGGCCACCTTCCTTCTGTGTCCCCCACTGCCTTTTCACTGTGACTGTGTGAAGCACAGCACTGGCGTCTCTTCCTTTTCTTATGAGGACACTAGACCTATAGGATTAGGGCCCAACACTTATGACCTCACTTAACCTTAATCATCTCCTGAAAGGCCTGACCTCCAAGTGCAGTTACATTAAGGATTAGGGCTCAATATATGAATTTGGGAGGAAGGGCACAATTCAGTCCATAGCATTCAGTAAATATTAAATAAATTGTATCAGTAGTTTAAAGACTTTACACAAAGAAAACACCAGATATAGGAGATATCATTCCAAATATTCAAGAAGCAGACTATTGTGATCACATTCAAAGTCATCCCAAAGACAACATAAAACACTCCCAAGTGCATTTCTGGAGGCTAGTCTTACATAATATCAAATCCAGATAAGAGCAGCACAAAAATAGGAAATTACAGGCCAACCTCTCTCCTGAGCATAGGCAAAAAAAAACCTAAACTAATACTAAATTCAATCCAGCAGTGTTTAAAAAATATCATGGCCAATTTGGGTCTATTTACAATATGTTAATATTGTTTCAGATGCATTAATTTAATTAGCCATATTAATAGATTACTGGAGAAAAATATATACTTCTCACAAAATATACAGAAAATTTTAGATAAAATTCAGGACTTGTTCATGATATCTAGCACACCAAGAATATTAGTGAAATACCCTTATCTGATAAAGGATTTTTACCAAAAGCTTTCAATAAATATCATTCTTAATGGTGATGTGTTAGAGGCGTTCTCTTTAAAATCAAGAATGCCTGCATCATAGCTCTACTCATTGAAGAAGTAATCAAGACAGTGTTTTTTGTTTTTTTTTATACTGACCCAATGGATTTTACAGTTAAATTTTTAGAATAAGAGAGCTTAGCAAGTTGAGTGAATATATCAACCAATAAATACATTTCTTCACAATACCAATAAACAGTTTAAAACTCTATTTTAAAATGCCATTTACACTAGCAGCAAAAATATAAGGTATTTAGAGAAGGCACTTACAAAAGAAGTGAAGATCTTCATAGGGAGATATAAATGAAAAGCATTGAAAAAGACCTAAATAAATGAAGATAATGCCATGTTCACTGATACGAGGAGTCCTGATTGCAGATTCAAATCCCTCCAAATGTATCTGTATATATGTTGATATCATAAACAAATATCAAGAGGGTTTTGGTGGAGACTTGAAGAGTTGATTCTAAAATTTGCATGAATGAGCAAATGGCCAACAATTACCCTAAGAAAAATTAGGTGGGTGATTTACCCTGTACTATCAAGGCTTGCTGTAGCACTCTGCAAATGTTAGGTTAGGTAACTGAACACCGTGTGTATCAGGTTCTACTGGGTTATCTTCTGTAACAAAACCCACCAAATCTAATCAGCTGAAAAGCACAAACTTTATTTCCCACTCATATATCTCACTGTCCCACATATACATGTCCATCCCAGGTTCCCAAGAGGGAGCAGCACGTCACAGTTACTCAGCTACCAGGCTGTTGGATTCACCTGAGTCACACCTGGGTTCTTAAAGATTCTGTCCAGAAGTGGCACATGTTACTTCTATTAACGTTTCCTTGGTGGAGTCAAGTCCAAGCCTGCCATGAATGTGGCAGGGAAGCCATCCTCCTCTGCAAGAGGAAGGGACAGTAAGGAACAGTAATACAATCGTTCACACAATAATTTAGACAGTGCGGTTTTGACACTTTCAATATAAACCAATAGACGGATAAAGACAATGGAACGAAGAGCACAGAACCAGGCCCACAACTATATGGAATTTGAAACACATCAGAGGTGACATAAAAATAATGAAGGAAAAAATGGAATAGACAGCAAATGATGCTGGGACAATTTGCTCTAAATATGGGAAACATAAAATCAGATCCCTGGCAAGAATCAGACTTATAAATTAATTCCAGATGGATTCAAGACGTCAGTGTGAAATCTTTAAAACTTTTAAGGTAAAATCTTTAAATCTTTTAAAACTTTAAAACTTTTAAGTTTTAAATCTTTAAAACTTTTAAGATAAAATCTGTTTCAGCTTAACAGGGAAGGATTTCTTAAATAAGATACGAACAGTGCAAATCTTAACAGTTTCACTTAAAAGTGACAAATTCAACATTTGTCATTAAAATTAAGAACTTGTAAAAGAATACATATATATACATAGAATACAAGAACATATATATATATATATATATATACGTATTCAGGAATACATATATGTAAATACGTATATGTAAATATATGTATTCCTGAATCACTTTGCTGTACACCTGAAACTGACACAACACTGTAAATCAACTATACTTCAATAAAAAAATTAAGAACTTCTGTTTTATTAAAAGGCATTAAATAGAGTGAAAAAAGAGCCACACACTGAAGAAGATCTTTGCAACAATTGATTAAAGATTAATATCCTAAATATACAAGGAATGCTAAGGAATCAATATGAAAGAAAAACAACTGAATTGGAGAATGGATACAGGCAGAAACAGGCATTTCACAAAGGAGAGAAAATGAATGACCTGAAATGTGTTGAATAGAAGACCAATCCCATCAGTAATGACGGGAATGCAAATTAAGACCAAAACAGACGTTGAATCAATAGAAAAATATATAAAAATATGACAATAGCAAGTGTCATGAAGGATGTGAAGCAAGGAAAACCTAATAGGCTCTAGGGAGAAGTATACCAGATTTCATCAATTCCAAATATCATTTATTTAAGATATTCCATTATTTAAAATATCACTCAAACAACAAGAACTACAAAAATCACCAACACAATGCATTTTACCATTTGTAATTTTTGTATTTTCATTATACATATTGAAAGATCTATTTTAGACTTATTACAAATGACTTTTAGCATATATCACTCTTCTTTTGTGCATACAAAAGAAAACAAAATAAATTGGTTAAAGTATTTCTAAAAATTTTTACATTCACAGCCTGAGTTTTTGAAACACTTTTGACTCAAAGTTGTTAATGCCCAATGTTGATCCATGGAGAAGAGAGAGGCCATCCCCTCTCAGCCCTTTCTGATTTCTAGTCACAGAATTTGTGGCCATAATATAAAAGTTCTTGTTCTATGTCACTCAGTTTGTGGTGGTTTGTTAAACAGCAGAAGATAACTGGCATGCCCTTCATTCACAAGGGACTTTGACATCCTTGCAGGACCTTCTTTCCCTTCTAGATCCTTCCATCCACTGGGTCACACGAATGACCACTGCAACACTCTACACTCCCAGTTCCTGGACCTCTTCCCGCACGGCGATGTCCTCATCTAAGCCACCTCAGCTGCGTTCTTTCACTTGACAAAAAGGCAGGATTTCTCCAGGATTTTAATGGCCACCTGAGAGGGTTTGGAATGAGGAACAAACGGAGGCCTCATCTTACTGCCCCTCCAAAGAGCCCCTGACTCCCCCCTGGGATTGTCAACAGGCAGGACACTGAGCAGAGCTGCAGGTCACAAAGTCACCATGCCAACCTTCCTGTCCATCATAAGGGACATCACAGGGAATTCTGCCTTCTTGGGGGTGGGGGCAGGCCGAGCAGGTAGTGGGCCATCCCCCAAGGCCAGCCATCTTTGCCTCTTCCGCCCTCAGGGCAGGTACAAGGGGAGGCTCACAGTGCCCCATCGTTGGAGGGCTGGAGGGGTGGAGGCTGTGGCCTGAGGTGGCCTGGAGTGGCCAGGGTCCAATGGGACTGTAGGTACAGCCAGGTAAATGGAGAGTGGCGGGCCCTGGATGCCCAGCCCTGGGCTCTTCCTGTTGCTGTTGCTGCCCCCTCCACTGCTGAGTGCAGGGAGCTTCCAGCATAGCATCCCGAACTGGAGAAATTTCCACCACCTTGACCTTGGCTGGAGAACCATTCACCGCTACCTCAGCCCAGACTGGAGAAGCTTCCACAGGGGCGCCAGTCATCACAGGAGCAAAGCAAACAAGTTGTATGACTGCGATGGTGTCTTTGACCTCTACGTCGTCTTGGATGCGTGAGTGGCCTTCCCATCTGGCCCCCGTGCTTCTCAAGGCACCACTGTCACCAAGGTTACTGATGGCAAGAAGTGGGCCGGGGGGATCCCAGGCTCTGAGAGAGGGGAGGCAAGGACAATCTTGGTCAGACCCAAGGAACAGACCTCTGTGGCCTCCTTGTTCCTGGACAGAAAGAAAGCCCCAGGCATTTATTTCCTGGGGCTCTTACTTCTGGAAAGGAAAAAGGTCACCATAAGGTTTCTAAATGGCTCTCAGTCTCTATATCAACTTGGCCTGGATCTGTGACCTGCATGCCCCTTAAACAGATGGAGGGCAGGCAATTGCTAGGAGCTGCCTTCTCAGCAGTTGTGAGAAGCTCACAGTGCGTTTGGGTTTCTTTTCTTTTCTTTCTTTCTTTTTTTTTTTTTTTTACCCAAATAACCTCTGTTTTTACTGGGCCCCAGAGAGATTGGTGTATCATCTGTTAGGCATTCTCATAGTGTCACTGCTTAGAAAGTCCTTTGCTTTGCTGGTTCTAACTGCTTTGCTGCTTTCTTTGATAACTTGGAGACCCACGTTACAATTTGTGTGCACTTTCAGAACAGTTTGGTCTGTCTGAGTGTGGCCCTGGGAAACCTGTGCTGTGCATTAACTACCTTCTGGCCCTCAAAGAAGGAGAGGGAGGGGTGAATCCTCAGGCTGGAGAGATTGCCTTGGTTCCATTTTCAACTCCTCTGTGGGGCTGAGGATAAAGTTTACTTATTTAGTAGTAACAGTGGCATGACTCTTAATATCATTGAAATATTTTATGGTTTCCAAAGTCCATCACTGCACATCTGTCATCCTCAAAACAATCCTGGGAAGTAAAGTGGGAAGGTATATGCATATGCAATCTCCTGGAAAGGGGAACAGGCTCCTAGAGGTTGGATGAGGTATGACAGAAGCTGGTGGGGGTAACAGGACTGAATCCTGCTGGATTCTGCAAGTGGGAGGAGGAGCTGAGGGTGTCCAGGAAAGGGACCTACACACCCATTTCCCAGCCCCAGGCCATCAGAGAAGAGTAGGCCTACAGCACAGCCATAGTGGGCCAGGCTAGGCTTGTCTGAAAGCACAGCAAATTCCTCAGTTCCAGAGAAATAACAGTTCTCTCTGGGAACTGTGCTCACTCAGTCTGGTTATAGAAAGCCTTGCTGTCTTCGAAACCATCTTGATGAGAATATTTGGAGGTTGAGGACAAATTCCCTCCTGATGTCCCCTGCTACTCTTGCAGAGAGGGGAATAATGACCACTGAGGAGGCAGCCCCAGCTTTGCAGTCAGGCAGACTCCACTCATCAGTCATGCGGCCTAGGGCAAGTCGCCTCACCTCTCTCTGCCTCAGTGTCCCCATCTGTACAATGGGGCCTTCATACCCACCTCACCAGGTTGTGATGGGGATGAAGGGGAGTTTATATGGTTTGCCCAGCATGTGTCAGATGCAGTCGTGGAGGATGAGCATAAAATAAACTGCCGGGGAAGGCAGAGTCACACACCCTGGGAACTCCCCGGCACTGCAGGGGCCCCTGATCCAGCCCTGACTCCCTGGCTCACTCTCTCCACATGTGCCCTTTGTGGGGAGGTGGGGTGTGGGTCAGACACCTCTGCTGGTGGCACTCCCAAGGTTCTCTGGATCTTTCATCCATTAATGAACAGTCTTATTCATTCTCTCATTCCCTTGTTCATCCACTCACTGAAGTAATTACTGGAAAACTGCTATATTCCAGTCACTGTTTTGGGCAGTGGGGATAAGGCAGCAAACAAAACTTGAAAAAGTCCTCATCTCTTAGAGCTTTCATATTAGGAGACAAGAAATAAATAAATCAAAGAGGAAATATTGTGTTAGATGGGGATAAACACCAGGGGGAAAATCAGGACAGGAGGATGGGAAGTGCTGAGGTAGGGGCTGTCCTAAAGATGTGCTCAGGAAAGGCTATGCTGACAGACTGGGGCAGTGTCGGGGAGGCTTTGGTGATTTTTGAGCAGAGGAGGTGTGTGATTGGATCATGTTTAAAAGGGTCACAGTTGAAGGGCGCAAGAATAGAGCCTTCCAGGAGACCAGTGAGGGGCCTGGTGCAGGGATCCAGGGAGGAGATGATGGTGGTGTGGACCAGTAGGTATGGGTGGCAATGATGAGTGGACAGATTCTGGAGCTATTTTGAAATTAGAGGCCACAGGATTCCAGAGAGTGTGGATGGGGGGAAAGCCAGGTGTGTCCCTAGATTGGGGATAGCGGTAGGGGATGAAAGCAGTTTCATCACCATGTCTTCACCATTATGTGAATAAGTATTATTATCCCTATTTTACAGATGAGGCAAGGAGGTAGCTCAAGGCCTGGGGATGACCCACCGAAGCCTCCGTATAGAATACACGGATCCAGAATTTGAACTCTGGAATCTTAGTCTTTGTTTTCAACAGTTTGATTATAGTGTACCTTGATGTGGATCTTTTTATTTTATTGCATTTGGAGTTAGTTGAGATTCTTGGAATTGTACGATCATGTCTTTCATCTAATTTTGGACATTTTTGGATGTTATTTCTTCAAATAATGTTTCTGCTTCTTTTTCTTATTTGCTTCAAGAATTCACACCATATGTTTGTTGGTCTGCTTAAGCGTGTCCTACAGGTCCCTTAGACTCTGACCACTTTTACTCATTCTTTTTTCTTTATGCTCCCAACACTAAACAGTGGCAATTGTCCTATCCTCCACTTTGCTGATTCCTTGCTCTGCCTAGTAAAATTTGTTATTGAACCACCCTAATGAATTTTTCAATTTATTATTACACTTTCTGCTCCAAAATTTCTGCTTGGTTTTTTAATAATTTATGTTCTTGGTGATATTTATTTTCCTCATATATCATTATCCTGATTTCCTCTATTTCTTTGTCTTCATTTTCCTACCTCTGAGCATATTTAAGATGCTTTTAAGTGTTTGTCTAGTAAGTCTGATGCCTTGGCTTCTTCAGGAATGGTTTCTGTAATTTTATTTAGTTCCTTTGAATGAACAATGATCCTGTTTCTTTGTATGTTTCACTTTTTTTGTTGAAAATTAGGATTTTTATTACTATAATGTGGTATCTCTAGAAAGCAGAATTCACCACAGCTTACTGGGTTGTATTTGCTTTTATCTGTTAATGTAGACTTGTGTAGTAGTCCGTTTATTCTGCAACTTTTCCAAACTACTTTTGCAAAGAATATTCCTTGTTGTGTGAGATCACTGGAGTTTCTGTTCCCCTAACTCTTATTCGCTGAATGTATTGACAGAGATTTCCCAAATGCCAGGATCTGAAACAAACATAAAACCATTACAAAATTGTAAAAAGACATGGGGTGGCAGGGAGAGGCCACCTCTTCCATTCTTTGCAGAATGTTTCTTTGCTGGGACATTCCTTTAGCACTTAGCTAGACTACCACTGAGCCTAGGGATCAGCCTAAGGTGAAACTTAAGGTCTTCTCAAGACTTTCCTGAACTTTCTCCTGGCCTGAGCGTATGTGTCTGTTTTTAAATTCACCTATGCCCACAGCTGATTTTAAACATCCTAATTGACTCCAGCCAGGTAAGGAGAGTTTTACACAATAATTTGTAAGTGAGGTCGACACTGCTCCCTCTAGATCAAGGACAACCTGGGACTGGACCAGTGATCACGACCAAAACTGCCACCATGCCAGAGAAGGTGTGGGAGAAATGTGATGAAATATGCAACAAAACTCCTACCATTTTGAAAATAGCTATTTCTTGATTGCACATTTGCTTTATTGTTGTAATCTTTTTTTGTTTTCTAGGGCTCCTACAAAGTTGGTGCTGACAGCTTATGGTTGTTTGTTCAATGTCTCCATGGGGGAACGAGGGCTTAGATTTTCAGATCTGCCGTTTTGGTGACATCATTCATGCTACAAGTTTTTGTTTGCAATTTTATTTTCACATTTGGGAGAAACTGAATGAACATAAATTTTAAACCAAACACTATTATTGTTCACAACAAAAATCTTGAGGCCCCTGACCCTTTCCTCCCCACTTTTGATCTCACTTCCCAGAGGCAAGCCACTTACAAATCTTCCAGATTTTTCTTCTGATAATATGACCGTGTTTCCAATGCTGTGCTTGTATCGACTGCTATTTCCTGCTTTTTGAGGTTTATACATTCTCTATTGAGTTCTTATTAGGGGAAGAGGAAAATTTAGCTTTCTGATAGCTCAGCTCCCCTGCATGATACTGCCGTAGCCACTTCCAATGTCCCAGCATAGTTATCTCACTAAGATGTTTTGGCCTCAAGCTTTAATATCAGAGATATCCTGAAATATTTGGTGACCCTCGTCTCTCCGTTCTTATTTAAGAGTGGGCACTAAATCATGATTGAAGCTCTGTGTGCCAGAAGCCCATGTAGTTCCTCTGTTCCAAACTGTCTCCTTCCTGGGGACCTGAGGGTCCCTGTAGTATTTTCCACTGCCATGAGCACTCGTGTTCTTCTGCGTTCTAGAATTGAGACCTTCATTCACAATAATCACACACTGAAACCTTTTCCAGAGGAGGTGGGTGGGTTGAAGACTTTTGTTTCCTATATATCTCCTTTGGAAGATCCTCTTCAGTGGGGGAGAACACAGAGGAGAGGAGTAATGAGAAGGAAAGTGGAATGTGGTACGAATAGTTAGGAAAGGAGTTGCCACGCACTTAAGTATAGGAGCTCCTAAGGAAAAGTGTGTATTGTGGTTGGGTTGACGGAGTCTTATGCTTTGCCACCCACAGTTGTCACAGCAGTGTCTCCCACATCTGCCAAGTTCAGGGGGTAAATCATGGGGTTTGCAGCTAGTTCTGGGTTCAGGTCCATGGAAATTTTGGCAAATTCCTTGACCTGTGAGAGCCTTAGTTTTCTCATCTGTAAAATGGGAATAATGATATCATAGAACTGTTTTGGAATTGGAAATCATGCATGTAATGTGTCTGGTACATACGTACTCCATGAATGATAACCATAGTATTAGAATTATATATCCTTAGTGTACTAGCCATCTCTTGACAGTTCTAGATGCAGCCAAGAGGAGGCAGAAGGAATGGTAGAGAGGAGAAGGATGCTTTTGGGTGTATGGGAATTACACATATAAATATGACATTCAGGATGTTTATGGGCATGGTGATCACTGGAGGTGAAAGGAAGGAGCTCCTGGTGGTTCCTCAGACTTACAATCCGTATCAAAGACATGAGCCAACATTCACTGGGGAAGAGCCCAGAACAGGGCACCAGCCTCAGTTTCATCCCTACCATCTGCAGAACCTTGAAAAAACACTTAGCCAGTGAGACCCACATTTGCCCTCCGTAACCTGCACTAGTGCACACCTGCAGAGGCATGGGATTGAGCCCTGGCCAGTAGGGCATGTGGAAGTTCTTCCCACCTAGACAGAGGCAGCATGAGGCTCCAACCCCCTTCAGCCTCCTCATTCTCCATTTAGGTTCTAAAGTCAGAGCCAATGGCAGTGAGAAACTGAAAGTAGAGATAGGAAGGTCCCACACCTTTCCCTGCTGGTGGGGTATGATGACACCAAGACAGCAGTGTCCCAGGCCTGGTTCTGTTCCTCCCCATGAGTGTTCCCAGAAAAGGCCTTCAGTGTCCAGAGTGGCTCAGCTCTGCAAGCTGATAAGAAAGTAGTGAAGTAAAATAGTCTGAGTAGCACATCCCTCTCCTGCCGGAGGCCAGGGCTCTTGTTGTGGTGTCAAAACTGGGGTACCAGGAGAGCAAACATATCAGAATTGCTTAGGCTTCTCCAACCACTGTATCCTCCCTTATGCCTTGTGTATCAGCTGTCCTGGTTTGCCACCCAAAGTCCCTCATCCCCAAGCACACGTCAGGTTGGTCACCCTCCCCACCACTCACACTGGTGAAAGTTACCACCAAGGTGACCCACTGAGCTTGCTGCGGGAGTGTGGCAGCCTTCAGCTACACGAGGTGGGGAAGAGTTGCCAAAGGGTCTGCTGGAAACGGGAGGCAGCAACTCTGCCCACCAGAAGGAGGTGCCTCATCCCTCTTAATTAAGTCTTCTTTGTTTTCAGGTCGGACAGCGTAAGCAGATCCTGGAATGACATTTGTGATTTAGTAGAAAAACTGTTGAAGAGGTTTACAAAGTAAGGCTGGTGTTTTCCTCTGACAGGCAGAGTACACAGCTCTTTACAATCGGTGGGCATGGGAGTCCTTTGGATCAGGAGCAGAGAGCCCAGGGCAGTGTTCTGAAGCAGAAAGAATTACCAATCACTGGTTTTATCAGGTGTCGACATCCTTCTTGGCTCCTGCCTGGGAATCAGGTTACAATGTGGAGGGCACAGTCTGTCTTTGAGGACCTCATAGATGAGGAAACAGGCAAATCAGTAACACATAGCTAAACACTGGGCTAAAGGGTGCCAGGGACCAAAAGAAAAGAACAAAGGAGTTACTTGCAACTTTAAGGAAAAAGCAAGTATTCTTAGGGAAAAAAAAAAAAACACACACACAAGCATGACTTCCTAGAGACTGTGGAATTTTGAACTAAATCTTGAAGGATGAGGAAGGACAGGGTAACAGGAACCATCAAGGAGACTTCTTGTGCAGTTAGTGGTCTGTTTGGCTGGAAAGTGGGGTTACTTCAAGGGAGGGTTAGGAGATGAGGCTGAACAGGACAGCATGGGGCCAAGTCCATGGGGCTCATAATGCCAGGCCCTGGGGCTTATGATTTCCTGCTCTGAGCTATAGGGAGCTATAGATGATTCTAGGGCAGGGGTCTGACATGATCAAGGTTGTGCTCCAGGAGAAAAGTCTGATAATTATGGATTAAATGAGGTGGAACATGAACCAGGGGAAGTGGGGAACCCAGCAAGAACCTACTGCAGCAATTTCACAAAAGATGAGAGTCAAGAGACCAGAAGACAGTGGGGGAAAGAGGGAAGAATGTATATGAATGGCTGCTGAGAGGTAGAACAATTTCCCTGAGATAAGAGGCGGGCAGGGAAGACAGGAGAGGAGGGAAGTGTGGGAAGGTCTAGAGAATTTTCCATTAGAAGAGAGGCCAGTGGAGAGGCCCTTATGCAGGAGTTTATAAGTGTCTGCCTTCTTGTGCGTGCAGGGAGCGTGTGCATATGCCTCTGTGTGTGTGCTGGTGTGTGTGTGTGAGACAGGGACTTTGGGGGTGTTGGGAGTGTAGGGACAGAACATGATACTATCTCAGCACTCACTTCCAGCAAGATCACACATCTTATAGGCCTCCGAATCCTTCACAAAAGGAATGAAACTTCCAGGATTCGAGAAATGCACAACAAAGCAAAAGAGTTGGGGTGGAAGGAGGGAAATTGACATGCACACCTCCCTGGCTGCTCATTGATGTTCATTTTGACCAGTGTGCATGGCTTCTTATGAGCCCATGCTTCCTCCCCAGCCCTAACCTGCGGATGTCCCTCATCACCTACTCCTCATACGGCAACGTTGTCCTAAAGCTCACCTCAGACAGGTAAGTGCCATTTTAAACCCCCAAGGCAGGCCTGGTGGGCAGGGTAACAGAGAGACACAGGGAGCTGACAGTTGCCACTGGGAGCAGGCTGGGCTGTCCCGGGCTCCCCTCAGTGTCCACTCTGACCCCCAACCCCGGCTCCATGGCTCCCACTGACCCCTGACTGCGCTGGCCCTGGCAGACCCCGTGCTGCTAGACCATCTCCGCCCCCTCTAAGCCCTGCCCTCCAGCTGTCCTGTGTCCTCTCAGCGCTCTTCCCTTTTCTGAGAACTGGCTCACTGCAAGGACTCCTGGGATCTGGTGGAGCAGATGTGTGGGCCCTTTGTGAACACTGGCCTGTGTTGGGCACCTGCTCTGTGTGTCACTCTCTGCTCTGGGCCAGTGGGGGAAGAGGGGAGGCACAGTCAGAACCAGGAGGCAGGGATGAGCAGTGCTGAAGTGCTGGAGCTTCAGTGGAGGGGAGCTTGGTCCCTTGGTGGGTCTGAGACAAGGGAGCCCATGAGTGTGGGCTGGGGTGCAGGAGGGAAGCATGACACACCAGCATCTTAGGTGGACCATTCGGTGGGCCCAGCGATGTGCCCAAAGCCCCGGAGGTGGGAAGATATGGAGCTCCTGAGTAGCCGGGAGGTTAAGATACCCGTGACGCAAATGATCGGAACCCAGGGAGTGAGTTGGTGCCAGTGAGTGGACACAGCACTCCCCATGCCTGGCTGCCAGGAGAAGCAGGGGCTGTGCTTCCTGTTCAGTGAGCTAGGGGAAGGCGTGGTTTGTGCATGTTTGAGTTTAGAAGAGAGAGACCAGAGTGGGTTTGAAGTGGGAGAAAGAAAGTCCATGGGAAGGGATACTGGCAGGTGGCAGAGAGAGGCGGGGGCGGGCGGGGGCCTCTGGGGAAGGAGCTGCCCGTCGGGGAGAGGAGGACCACTGCCTCCTCCAAGGCAGGGGGCTCAAGACCCAGACCGAGGGAGGTTTGGCGAGGCTCATGGAGGGCATCCCTGGTCCTCTCTGGAGAGTGTAGGAGAGGAAGTCTTCCATGACAGAGGGTTCAGGAGAGGGAGTGGGGCTCAAGGGAGAGGAGAAGATATGAAATCCTCTATGTGTGTATGTTGGGATGGGGGGATACATACCTAGGAGGACAGCTCAAAATCAACCATGGCCCTGATGCTTCCAGCTTGGGAGGAGCCCACAGAATCTTGCTGAGAGCAAGGCTCAGCCCGGGATTGGGCATTCCCAGAACTCCCTAGGAGTTTAGGAGGGTGTGGCAGAGGGCTGGGGTGGGTCCTGGTGTACGGGGTGCGTCCAGCAGTGGCCGATGGAATCTGATACGAGGGGTGACTCTGGTGGGTCTGCAGAGCGTGTCAGCCAGGAATGGGACCAGGGATGGTGTTTTCTGAGCCCTGCCACTAGGGGGAGCAGGCTGAGGATGGCGCGGTCCACGCAGGGCTTGCTCTGGGTGCTGGAGAAGCCAGACGGCACAGGGCTGGGAAGCCCCAGGGGTGATGGCAGGGGTGGGTGAGAACTGGGAAGAGGTGAAAAGGGCTCTTATGGTATGAAAGGGGTATTTTAAGAGCAGGAGGGATTGGTGAGGTTGCTGGGAGCCTGGTGTCCCTGTATGAGAAGAGCTGGGAGGGCAGCACTAGGGAGAGCCACTCAGGTGAGAACTTTGCCTGGTGACTTGAGTCCTGGACAGGAGGCTGGGGAGGGCTGAGCGTTTCAGGATATTGCGAGGTGCGAACGACAAAACTGAAATCTTTCCCAAAGCGCCAAGACCTGTATTTATGCTAGACTAGGCAAGGCCTGCTTTGGCCTGCCCTGGCCATTGGTCCCAGGTCTCCTCTCCTCCTGAACTGGGTTGAGTAGGTCTGGGGCTCTCATATCTCACCACACATGAGCATCGCTTCTGTCCACAATGAGAAATCAGCCTTCAAGGACCACATTCTCCTTAGAGTTGCTGTGACTGCTCAGCCCATCACCCTGGATTAGCCTGAACCTAAGCCCCACCCCTGGTGTGTCCCAGTCCCATCCCCTGCTATCTGCTTTAACAGAGGCTGACAGCCCATCCCCATGGCAGCCTGGGGTCACTGCTCTTCCTCCCACATGGACAGGCCTCAGGTCTCTTTTCCAGCTTGTGGTCTCTTTCTTCAGGAGCACATGAAGCCCAGGAGCCCTAGACTCTTAATGGAGCATCCTGACTACTTCCTTTAGTACCGATCCAGAAGGGGAAGTGGCTTGGAGGGACCAAGTCCACCTCAGGAGTCTGTGGCAGGGGAGGAGGGGACAGGGCAGGGGTATCAACAGAGTGACTTTTCCAAACTCAGCCTTGCCTGTTGGAGGATGATGTGCCCTCACCAGGGACCCCTTAGGTGCCAGCAGTACCGCCAGTCACATTGGGGGTGCTGGATTCACAGGTGCACATCCATGGGTGCTCCCCCCTCACCAGGGAAGGTCAAGGCAGGGCCCTTGCTGAGTCCCCTGAGGTCTGCATGCCTGAGACAGGGATGAGCACATTGAAAGCCAGGCCCCACCCATGGGACCAGCAAAGCAGCATCCTCCACGCCCACTGAATGGGGGACAGAGAAGGGTTAGGGTTAGTTCTGTCACTGTCAAAGACACAGGCAGAAGGGTCACAGGGTGGCTAGTGTCTTCTCTTGTCCAGGGAGGTCTGCACAGGGCAGAATGGCACCAGGACAGCTGGAGCTGTTTTATAGCAATCAACCCTCATTGCTCCTCAACCCTCTTTTCTGATTTGTTTTCAGAAATGAGCTAAAACGTGGTCTTAAAAGACTTCGGGATGTAGTGCCCTCAGGACCCAGAAACATGCAGGCAGGATTGAGAAAGGTACAGACTCTACGGCTAAGGGAATTTACTCTGCTTTGTCGAGTTCTTAAAGAATTATTGGGTCATCTCACTGCCCTCCCCCAACATTCCTTCATTTTGTTGCAGGCAAATGAGCAGATTTCGAGAGTTTTCTACAATAGTAAGTTGCCTGCTGACGTCACTGTGCTCAGGTGGGACAGAGCCAGGCGCGGGACTCAGCGAGGGCTGGTGCAGACCCCCTCGGCCAATTCCTAGCACTGACCCTCGGAGCGAGTCCCTTGCCCTCTCTGTGCTGCAGGTTCCTCCTCTGCGCAGTGAGGATGAAAACCACCCCCAGGGGTGCTTCCGAGAACCACATGGCATCATGCATTACATTCCTGGTTCTTACTAGATATCAAGTGCTTGACCTATGGTTGGGCTGCATGAAAAAGAAAAGAGAACTTCCAGGGATGGCGAGCAGACGGGGTTCAGTTTAGGGAACAGAGACCTTGGTGTCCCCCTGGCTGCCCACACTTTGTCCACCACAGTTCTGGCTCTGCCTCCTTTCCCTTGAGCCTCTTCCCTCTGGTTGACTCTCATCCTGTGACTGTGCCTCCGACTGTGGAAATGGCTGTACTTGGCCCAGACCACCTGCATCTAGACTGTAGGGTTGCAGCCCTTGTCAGGAAAGATGCATGGGCTGCTGGGGAAAGGCGGGGAGCTGGGCGGGGGCTGCTGCCCAAGCACCTTGACAGTCATTCTGGCTGCTCCTCCCAGTGCTCACCTGAGAGGCTTGTCCTCGTCCAGTGAAGTAGCTGCAGTTGCCTTTCAGGGCAAAGGCTGTGCCACCTGCCCATAGTGAGGGTCCACTAGGAAGGGCTCTGATCCGGTCTCAGGCTCCTCGTCTGTCAAGTGGGCCCTGGGCTGCGGCCTTCTCCCTCCAGGAGCTCTGGGTGGTGGGTACTCCAGTCAAGGTGGCCTCTCCCCAGGAGCAGGAGGTGTGGGAGCAGTGCTGTGGGCCCGGCAGCCTGAGGCAGGTCACTCCAGGTGCCTTGCTGACCAGGCCACTCCCTCCTTCTTCTGCAGACAGGAAAGCTGCCAGCCTAGTTTATGCTCTGACCGCTGGACCACTGCTGCCATCGACATTACGGGATGCTAAGAATGAAGTGAGTCTAGTCCATCATTAACAGCTCTGTGCCTCATGTATTTGTGTATTTTATACTCAAAATCTTTCTTCTGTTAGGCCAGCAGGCTTCGGAATATGAAGACCAAGGTTTACTGCCTGGGTGTAAAAGACTATCAGAGAGACCAGGTAATTCAGAACAGGTAACCAGGTGCCACTCTTGAGCCCAGTTGGAGAATGCTTTCAAAGGCAGTTGTCCCAGGGTCCCCCAGAGGATGGCCCTCTACCCGTCCCAAGTGTTTGGACAACAGGTAGCCACAGCAGATGAATAGCCAGTGTTGTGTAAAGCTACACACCATCGATGTGGGTGGAGGAACTTTCCACTTGCCAAGGGTGGGCGGCTGGCAGATGCCAGGGTGTGGCCATTGGAGTCCAACATGGCAAGAGGCAAGAGCCTGTCTTCTTGGATAGGATCTGCTGTGTCCTCAACCCCTGGCTGTGTGCCAACCATCTCCTCTTCCTTGTAGCTGATTCAAATTGTAGAAGGAAAGACCCACATGTATGATGTGCCCAAATCCAGTGATAAGGAAGGCTTTATTATATCGGTGAGTGTGGGCTAAATGTGAGAAGGGGGATGGGTGGCTTCTCACCATGGTCACGCCTGCCTCTCTCTCTGACCCTGCCACCCATCTGTCTGTTCCAGCTCGTGGGAAATTCCTGTAAGGAAGTTATGGGTGGGGACACATTCTATGCCTGTGTAAGAGGTACGTGCTGGAATCACTGTTCTAGACTGAATGGCATTTGTGCATGTGTGGAGTGAATGTGCCTGAGTGTGTCTGTTTGAGGGTGGTGTGTGTGTGTGTTTGGTGTGTGAAGTGTGCATGCATGGGGTGTTTTTACAGAAATATGTTGGGTATGTTATCGTGCGTTAAGTATATAAGTAAGTGTGTGTTTGTATGAGGCATGTCTGCCACAGATTGTGGTGTGGATATTGTGTGTAATTACATTTTCTTCCAGTTTTATTGAGATATACTTGACATACAGCTCTGTGTAAATTGAAGGTATACCACAAAATGACTTGACATACATATGTTAGGAAATAACTACCCCAGTAAGTTTAGTGTAATTGCCTTTTTTAAACTCAAAACCAAAAGCTTTATTTAGACATAAGAAAAATAAAGGACAGAGTGCCTCATCCTGTTAAGAAAAAAAAGAAATAAGAAAAGATATTTTTAAACCCTGAACGGAACACTAGCAAATGAAGTCCAACAATATATGAAAAGGACAATACCTCAACACTAATTAAGGATCTCCTCAGATATGCAAGTCTGATCAGTATTTAAAATATCAGTGTAGGGACTTCCCTGGTGGGCCAGTGGGTAAGACTCTGCACTCCCAACACAGGGGGCCCGGGTTCAATCCCTGGTCGGGGAACTAGATCCCACATGCATGCCACAACGAAGATCCCGCATGCCGCAACTAAGACCTGGTGCAGCCAAAATAAATAAATAAATAAATAAATCTTTTAAATAAATAAATAAATAAATAAATAAATAAATAAAATATCAGTGTAATTTACCACATTAGCAAAATGGAGAAGGAAAACATGATTATTTCAATGGATGAAAAAAAGAATGGGACAAAGTTCAAGTCCAGCATCATAAGAGGAACACAGCCTGACAAAGGCATCCACACAAATATAGCCAACGCTACACCCAGTGGTTCAATGGAGTCAGCCTCTCCCTGAGGTCTGGAACTTGACAAGGATGCCCTCTCTCCCCCGGAAGGGTCCCTGCCAGTGTGGGGAGGATCCTGTGCAGTTGCTTTTCTGGTAAAAGCCCTCTCTCTCAGTGAGCTCTGTGCGTGCCGGCTCGTACGTCCACATCACTGGGATTTGTGGAGCTGAGGTGGGTGGATAAGCACACGCTCCCACTGGTAACAGCACACAGCTGGATGCAGCTGGACGCAGACCCAGGAAGCTGGGCCTGGCCGCGGTGCTCTGAACTGCAAGGTTACAGTGCAATAGGCCATGGGGTCACACAGAGCAGTGTTTATATCCGAGCTCTGCTGCCCACGGGCACGAAACCAGCGCAAAATGCTGAGTATCTGCGAGCTCCACTTTTGTCGCCAAGAAGTAGAGACAGCAACACGCACTATCAGATCTGCAGTGAGACGTAGATGCAGTGGAGCTCACAGTGACTGGCACAGGACCTAGGAGCTGGCGGCCCTCAGCAACAGGAGCTGGCACTAACACTTCCATCACTGACCCCTGGTGCTGCCCCCACCCCCGGGCTGAGCCCAAGTTTGGGAGGGAAGTGGTTAAGGAACATCCAGGATGAAAGTGTCTCCAGCTGAGCCCGCTGTGGGTGGCAGCTGTGTGACTCCTCCTGAATCCCACACTGTGACCTGCAGTGCGATGTGGGGACATGGGTCACTGCTTCTCTGGTGTCACGTCTGAGCCGTGCAGCACCCTGACAGCTTCAATTCTCTGATTATGTCCCTGGGGCATACACAGGCCTGTCAAACCATAGAGGAAGATGCCCATTGTCATTCATGCCCTGTGGTGGCCCAGCTGAGGTGACAGGTGCCCACTGCACACCCTCTGCAAGCGTGGCCCAGCACTGCTGCTCTGACCTTTACAGCTGCTGTCATCTTGTCAAAAGCTGCCACACAGCATGACTGTCACTTGGAGCGAAAGCTCAAGGCAGGAACCTGGACCCCAAATAAAGTAGAAGAAGCTGTTCATCAGGCTGTCGTTCTGAATAAGTCAGTGGGCTGGGTGTGAGGAAGCCGGGAGTGGGGAGGCCCTCTTCAGTCTCTCGGCCTCCCTCCAGGACTAGGCAGAGGCCTCTGCTGGCCTCCCTGCCTCCAGGCCTGTGCTCCAGCCCATCCTCTTCACAGGGCCTGAGGGGCAGAGAAGGCCACTTCCCTACCCCAGCCTGACCATGGAGGCTGAGGCCCCCGAGCCAGACAACCAGACCCTCCAAGGTCCAGCCTCTGCTCTAAGCCCACCTGCTGCAGAGGCTGGGGGCTGGCGGGACTGGGCTCCCTGCAAAACCTTCCTCAGCTTCACAGGGTCCAGCCCACCCAGCCTTTGAGACTTCACTCTCAGAGCGCCTCAACCCCGAAGTCTTTCCTGGTCAGCTTGCCCCATGGCTTCCCACAGCCTTGGCTCTGTTCCTGTCATTAGTCACTTGTCACCCAGTAGGAACCATGACTTCTGCCTCACTGTGTCCATGGCTTTATTTTTAAATTTTTATCATTCACCTCATATTTTTCTTCCTACCTTTTATTATGGAAATTTTCAAAACTACAGCAAAGTGGAAACAATTGTACAATGGACACCCCTCTCTCCATTACCTGGATTTACAATTTATATCTGACAACATTTCTCTTATCATTTATCACAGGGCTACCTCACCTGGAAACCCTTCACTGTGCATATCTTTACCTGGTAACAATTTTTGTTGAGTTCTCTTTTTGAAATGCAGCAAACAAGTGCATCATTTGCCGAGTTCTGACAAATGCACACACCTGTGTAATCCCCAACCCTGTGAAGGCTCAGACACTACATTTGCCCCCATAAAGTCCCCTCAGCTCCCTTCCCAGGCAATCCCTGCCCCACCCCCTGGAGGCAGCTACTCCCTGATTTCTTCCTCCACAGGCTAGTTTGCTGCTTTAGAACCTCTCCTCAGGGACTCACAGGGGGTGAGCGCGGGGCCTGGCCTGGGGCACTCGGCACCGTGGTTTGGGGATTCATCCCTCCTGTGTGTTGCTGGGTTGGCCCGGGGCTTGGACCCCAGAGGCAGGCTGGAGGCGGCACCTGGTCACTCCTTTTCCTGTATGTGACTGGGCCAGAGTGAGTGTGTGCAAGAAGCCCAGCAGGTGGGTCCCAGCAGTGGTGGCCATAGGAGGACACAGTGCAGAGCAGGGCTTCCCTCTGAGGCCCTGCATCCAGCTCTGCGTCTCGGCCAGAGACCCTCTGGGGGGGTGGGGGGGGCAGGTTGTGCGGGGCAGGAGGACCTGCGGGATGAAGGCAGGACACACTGCGCAGACGGGGACACCCCTGCAACCAGCCTGGGTCCAGGCTGTCCCCCCACCGTGATAAGGTCCCCCTTGTCCCATCCTACTCTCTCCAGAGATAACAACCACAAAGAGTTCAGCTTTTATATGTAAAGACCTACCTAAGTGCACTTTACAAGGATATTTTTACATTAATGGATCATACAGTACATAGTACTTTCCAGCCATCTACACAGTATTCCATTGCATGATGGAACAATTTATTTCATGGGTCTCCCTTGATCAATAACAGTAGTACTCATAACTCATGAGTTATGAGTTCCTAGTAAGTTGATACTACAACTCACATTGTAGGGACTGTCCGGATGCTTACTCCTCTTGGGTCAGAATATCCCTGGGATCAAGACCAGAAGTAGAATTGCTGCCTTAAGGGAACACCCTGGTCACAGTTGGTCAGTGTCCAGTTTCTCTCAAAGTGACTGTCCCAAGCAGCATGTGGTGCTCCCAGACCCGCCCGCCCCAGGGCAGGTCACGTCCACCTGTGCGCCCGTGTCAGTCTCAGGCAGGTCAGATGCCCTCTTCATGCTCAGCTCCATTCGGGTTTCTCAGGGAGATGCCTGCCTTCCCAGTAACTCTCTCTGGAGGCCCCGGATGACCTGGTGTATAATTTTCTTCCAGAGAGAAAGCTCTCTGTTCCAGAAAGGATCAGTATCCCACGGGCTGTTGGTCCTTCTGCCTCTGATGGGCAGCGGCACTGTACATGGGAAATACAGCCCTGCAAGCTGATTTTAGTCCTTCGTGCAACTTCATTTTCATCCTCTGGTTGGAACTGTTGGAGGAATTGGTTATGGGGTGTTGGGAAACAGAAGAGGCTGCTACCTGGACAAAGAAAATTCCTTTATTTTGAAGTCTCTTCTGCTCAAAAATCTGAAACCATCACCCTGCCTTCCACTTTGGAGACTTGCCGGAGTTCAGAAGCCCCCCTTTGGGAGCGGCAGTGCCTGGGGCACAGGGGGCTCTGCTGCAAAGGTGAAGCAGCACGCAAGTGGGGCTGAGGGCAGCAGGAGACACAAGGAGGAATGAGGGTGTCCAGGCGGAGGGCAGTGTGCGCTGCTCCTGAGGACGCGGCATGGGCTGTGCGCTGGGCTGTCAGATGGCCCTGCCCTCGGCTGCCGCCCTCCTTCCTGTCAGCTACGTGGAAGAGGAGGGTGAGTCCAATCTTCACCATAAGGCTGGGACTGGCCATGTCCCTAATCGGGGCTTTCTGGTTCCAACTCACAGCCTAGTGAGCTGAAAAACCACATATCAGGGTATCAGGACGTGTCCCCGGAGAGCAGGGTGATAGATGTTTGGAATTAAGACAGGAGTGGAGGAGGTGTAAGTGAGTGCTGGATTGGGTTCTCGAGATCAGATCCTGGCCCTGAACCTGCCAGGGGTTGGGGGGTACCTCCTGCCCTATCTTAGCTCCAATTTCCCTCTCTGTAAAACTGGAATAGTAGATCATGCCTAGCTCATCTGTTTGGGAGATTTAATGGAGGAAGTGTAAAGATTGATTGGCACACAGTAGATGCTTTCTTGTTAGGAATGTCATTTTGGATGAACACGGGGTACATGCCTTGGCCTGGCACAGATTTGCCATTTCTGGTTCCTCTTGGCTTTTTGCTTGTGGCAGGAAGGCTATACTGGCTCTTTTTGCCTCATCTAGAGCCTGACCTCTCCATATTCAGGCAGCTGAGGTTTCCCTTCTCTGCCTGTATCTACTTACAATATGGTTTATTAGTTTAGAGTTATGCTTCTTTGCAAAAAATAATCCTAAAGTGTAAATTGCAATAATCCTAAAGTGTAAATTGTAAATCCTAAAATGTAAATTGCAAAAATAATCCTAAAGTGAGACTAAGGGGCAGCAGCCCTGCTCAGGGTGGACCAAGTTGTGCTGGCAAAGGTGCGTACGCAGGATACAGTCCCAACTGCTTTTTCCAGGACAAATACAGATTCCCGTGTCACAGTGAGCAGGGCCTTTATGAAGTGTGAGCAGTGAGGGTGCAGCCTGGCAGATTTGGGTTCAGAAGCAGCATTGTGCTGTTGGCCACTGGGCATGGCATGGGGTGTGTCACTTAGGGAAATCAAGGCTGCCCTGAGTGGGCCACACGTCTGATTTCTTAGCACAAGGTAATCAGCTCACCTTCCTTGCTCTTTTTCCAAACCTCAGTGCTCTCCCCACTCTCCCAGGTACTTAGGCTCTTCCAAGGGTAGGGTCACTGCCATCAGGTGCCCTTGGAGGCCAGGCAAATACCACGAGTAAGAGGAGTGGGCCAAGCCAAGCCAAGGACGATTGGCTGCAGTGAGAGGGGTCCTGGAGGGAAGTTGGTTGCTGGGCCATTATGGAGCTTTCCAATCCGAGAAGGGCAGTGGCCTCTAGCCCAGTCAATGGTCGCCCTGCAGAAATACAAATCCACTGATGCCAGATGTTCCCACTTTTCCAAAGAAGCTAGTAATCTGGATTATTATCCAGATTACTAGCAGACTATTACTTTTTTTGAAAATTTTAAAAATTATTTTTTATATTGAGGTGTAGTGATTTACAGTATTAGTTTCAGGTGTATAACATATGGATTCAAAAATGTTATGGCTCATACTCCATTTAAATTTATTATAAAATATTGGCTATATTCCCTGTGAAGTACAATATATCTTGTAGATCATTCATTTTACACATAGTAGTTTGTACTTCTTAATCCCCTACCCCTATCTGGTCACTCTCCCCTTCCCTTTCCCCATTGGTAACCACTAGTTTGTTCTCTTTATCTGTGAGTCTGTTTCTGTTTTGTTATATTCATTTTTGTTTTATTTTTTTTAGGTTCCACATATAAGTGATAACATACAATATTTATCTTTCCCTGTCTGACTTATTTCACTAAGCATAGTATCTTCCAACTCCATCCATGTTGTTACAAATGGCAAAATTTCATTTTTTATGGTTGAGTAATATTCCATACTGTGTAATATTCCACACATATATACATATATATCACATCTTCTTTATCCATTCATCTGTCAATGGACATTTAGGTTGCTTCCATGTCTTAGCTATTGTAAATAGTGCTGCTATGAACATTGGGTTGCATGTATCTTTTTTTTTTTAATATCTATTTATTTATTTATTTGGCTGCATCAGGTCTTAGTTGCAGCACACGGGCTTCTCTCTAGTTGTGGCATGTGGGCTCTAGAGTGCACAGGCTCAGTAGTTGTGGCACACAGGCTCTCGAGTTGTGGTGTGCAGGCTCTAGAGTGCGTGGGCTTAGTTGCCCCATGGCATGTGGGATCTTAGTTCCCCAACCAAGGATCAAACCTGCGTCCCCTGCATTGGAAGGCGGATTCTTAGCCACTGGACCACCAGGGAAGTCCTGCATGTATCTTTTTGAATTAGAGTTTTCTCTGGATATATGCCCAGGAGTGGGATTGCTGGATCATATGATAACTCTATTTTTAGTTTTTTAAGGAACCTCCATAGTGGTTATACCAACTTACATTCCCACCAACAGTGTGCAAGGGTTCCCTTTTCTCCACATCCTGGCCAACATTTGTTATTTGTGGTCTTTTTGATTATAGCCATTCTGACAGGTGAGAAGTGATATCTCATTGGGGTTTTGATTTGCATTTTTCTGATGATCAGTAATGTTGACCACCTTTTCATGTACCTGTTGTCCATCAGTATGTCTTCTTGGGATAAAAACTGTTTATATAGGTCTTCTGCCCATTCTGTAATCAGGTACTACATTTTTTTGATATTGAGGTGTATTCCCTGTTTATATATTTTGGATAATAACCCCTTATCTGTCATATCACTTACAAATATTTTCTCCCATCCATTAAGTTGTCTTTTCATTTTGTTGATGACTTCTTTTGCTGTGCAAAAGCTTTTAAGTTTAATAAGGTCCCATTTGTTTATTTTTGGTTTTGTTTCCCTTTCTTTAGGAGACAAATCAAAAACATAGGGTTACAATTTATGACAAAGAGTGTTCTGCCTCCTTTCCTTTCTAGGAGTATTATGGCTTCCAGACATATATTTAGTTCTTTAATCCAAAATGAGTGTATTTTTGTACATGGTGTGAGAAAATGTTCTAATTCCATCTTTTACATGTACCTGTCCAGTTTTGCCTGCACCACTTATTGAAGAGATTGTCTTTTCCCCATTGTATATTCTTGCCTTTTGTGTCATAGTTCAATTGACCATATGTACATGGGTTTACTTTGGGGCTCTCTATATCTATGTGTCTGTTTCTGTGTAGTACCATATTGTTTTGGTTACTGTAGCTTTGGAGTATAGTCTGAAAATAAGAAGCATAATACCTCCAGCTCTGTACTCTCCCAAGAAATTTTTGGCTATTTTGTGTCGAGAAAGTATGCAGACTTTTAAACATGGGGTCCAATTGTTTGAAGACACTTGAAAAGTTAACAAAATATGTCATCCAGCCAGCTTCAGCCCACAGGCTGAGAATCTACTTTCTGCAAGCAGAGAAATTGCAAACTTTGCCTTGATCTGATGGGACCTGCAGGAAGACCTGAAGCAGGAGGAATCAGACTGCCAGGTCCAAGGCTGTGCTGGCATTTCTGAGGAATATTCCTCGAGTTAATTGACTTTGGGCAAATCAAGCATCTGGGATTGGAATTAGCCAGCCTGGGCCAGGAGGCAGAGGTGGAGGCTAATGACCTTGGACTTGCAACAGGATGACTTGCATGTTATCCTGGACAGCTCCCCAGGGGGAAGGCCCAATAACTGCCCTCTCTGGATCCCCTAGTATTTGCTTCAGGGCCCAGAAATCCCCAGCAGCCTGGAGAGAGGCTATGGCCCAAAACTGTATCTTAGCAAATCAATGTCTCCCACCCTGACGGAAGGAAGTGCTTGGTGAATCCCTGGGGGGTTATGTGAGGTACATGAAGGGGCAGGAAGAGGGAGGAGAAGAGCACTCATTGCAGACTTCAGAACCACAGCTAAGACAGGATTTCACCTTCCATAGAGGATTCTCCTGTGCAGGGTCCTCATCTCCTTCTTGCCTCACCCAGGTCCTGGCCTTGCTCCTGGGGTCTCCAGCCTGCCATAGGCAGAGAGAAACACAGGGAGCAGGAGCAGACTACCAAGTGTCAGAAAGCCCCACAGCTACCCAGGCTTGTGTGCTCAGCTCAGACAAGAGTCAGGACTGTCTTCAGCTTGTGTTATCCTGGTTCCTCTGTCATTTATGTAAGGGAGGGCCTGGTGGAGAGCACTGCCTGTGCCTCTTAGGGAAGACCTTGGACCATCTAGGTCGGAAACCCATGGCTGGGTTCGCCTCTGTGGAGGGGACAACATTAGGTGCCTTTAATGAGCTTGATGGGTCAGAGGCGGTGGTGAGAGGCCCCCTGATTGCTCAAAGCCCAGCCCTGCTGCCTCAGAGTGGACCATCAGTGACAACAGGTGAGCCCAGGGGGAAAACAGATGTTGGTTCTGACACAACTGCTTCCTCAGAGGAGTCCCGTGGGAATTCAGTTATGGGGTAGCCTGCAATAATTGTGAGATCAGGGAAGTCAGCACTCAGCCACTCCTAACACAGACCTTTGGATGTTGCCTTTACAGAATCCTACCAACTTGGGTTTTATGCATATGGCCTAAGTCCAGACAGAATGAAAGACTATACTTGCAGATATAAGTTGGACAAAACCGAAGTCTTCAGTAAGTACCCACCTTGGTGCCTCCAAGTAACACACTTCCCACATTGCTCTGCATTCCTTACAGCCAACCAAGACTTCAAAGCCCTTGCTGACCATTCACTGTGGACACTGTGAGGATAGAGGCAGCATGGACAATGGAAGGAGGGACCTGGCTGGGAAGCCTGGCCACCGCTCCCTTCATCTCAGGCCAGGAAGTGATCAATCCCCAGCACATCAAAAGCGTCTTGGGTCAGGGCGTACACCTTTCAAGGCTGGGTTGGGGGTGCTGGGTCTGTCCTCACTGCTACACTCCCCCCACACTTTCCTCAGCCCTCACTTCCCTTGAGAGACAAGGACTTGAATCTCACGAGTCTGCTTGTGGGAAGTGGAGGCGGCCCCAGGGCCCTGAGTCTGGGCCAGGTGCACTGAGCTCTCCCAGGACCGTGTGGTCACCTGGGATTGAGAGAGAATGCCAACTGCCAGGCCTGGGCCCTGGAATCCTGGCTCTGGCCCACATTACATGTGTGATCTTGACCTAATGAGTGTTCTGTTCTCAGCCTCTATTATCTGTACTGTGAAATGGGGCCAGTATGGTAGGTGCAGTAAGCCCTATCACATATGTAAAGCTACTGTTTGGAAATACTCAGGCACCAGGTGTCCCTCCAGGAAGGGTGAGAGGCCTGAGGAAGCACACAGTTGGGGCAGCAGATGTGCCCTCAGCACTGAGGTGGGCCTGATCTCCCACACAGAGCGCCTGGGGACAGTGGGACTTTCTCTTCTTCCTCAACTCTCCCAGTTAGCCTCCTGATACATTGATTTAATATGATTATATTATTTTCAATGACTTCTCATTCCAGGGCCATCTGGTAAACCCAGAGCGAGCCCTCACCCCGTCACACTTCTGGGCCATCTCTCCTTCTTCCACAGGTGCATAGAATGCGCAGGGCTCTGCCACTGCCACACTCTCACACCACATAGTGTGTAGATGGCCTCAGGGAGTTAGATATCTCTTGGTTTATACTTCAGAAGTGATTAGGACTGAGTAACACATTTATATGGAGAGCTAATGTTTATTACATCTGCTGGTGTGCTAAGTGTCTTACATGCACTACCCCAGTTAATTCTCAAAAGACCTAGTGTTATTGCTTTGTATGCAGCTGATGCAGCAAGAGCTAGAAAGTAGACACAGGTGACCTGATTGCATAATCTAGGACTTTGACCTTGCTGATGACAGTCCTTGAAAAAGACTGGGGACAGCCTATCCTCCAAGAAGTGTATTCAGATACCTCCTCTGGGTTCAGTGGCTATACTGTTTTCTCACCCTTGGTGTCACCTGTGTTTCTCTCTGAGGTGGACCAGCACTAGGGTTTCACATGTCCTGCACTCCTCTGCTGACCGCCATGCTGTACGTGGTCGGAGGCTGACCAGAAGTGGAGGATCAGGACTGTTTATTGCCATGAGCCCCGATGCACTGATGAGGATTGATGTGGTTGTCTCTAACTGTATTTTCCTCTGATTAAAACATCTGGGAAAACATTTTTGTATATATAGAAAAGCATAACAAGGAATAATGTTTAAACCAATATTTCTGTATGCTTTATATTATCTATTTTAGTGTATAATGATTTCATGTATTAAGAAATCTTTAAAATACAGCAATGGAAATATTTGGTTTAATCAGTTAATATTGGTTTCAAAGCTCCTCTGTAGTCAACCATGCTTTTCTTGGCCCTCAGTATGTGAGGTGCCTGCCTTCACCTCACTCTCCCTGCTCTGTGAATACTATGGAGATTACACCACATTTCCTTGTGATTTTTTCACACTAATCCCAATCACCCTACCCCTCAGACACAAATCATTCCCCCGAAATAAAGCCGGTGATTACTTTCAATATCAGCACCAATGAGGGGAACACAGTTCAGAAGTTCTTAGCTAATCTGACAACTCAGTTATGGCCGAAAGCTGGTCACATGGAAGGGGACCATCTGTGGGGAACAGGCCTAGCCTGTGGCCACTGTCGGGGTGTGAGAAGATTTAGGGCTCAGGAGAGAGAAGGTTCCACAGCTACTAGTTACAGACTGTCTGAGCCTCCGGAGTGCCACCTCCGAGCTCCCACAAAATTACAGAACAAGCATGAACACAGAAGCCCTGTTCTCCTCAGGCTTCCCTGTGTCCATAAATGGCACCACCACCCACCCAGGCGCTCTGCTCACTCACCTGCACGTCGTCCTTGACTCCTCTTTGCTCTCATCCCACATCCAGTCCACCTGCAGGCCCTGCTACCTCTGTGTCCAAACTTACCCGAACCTGGCCAGCCACGCCACAGGCTCACTGAACTTAGAATAAAGCCCAAACCCCTTCCCAGGGCCCACGAGGCCCCGCCCCCTCTCTTCATTCACCTCTTTCCCACAACAAGCTCAGCTAGTTATGCCTCAGGCCTCGGAACAGGTGTCCACAGCCCTGACCCTCTTCCGCAGACCTTTCCCTGCCTTTCCCCTCATCTGGTTTCAGCTCCAGGAACACCACCTCAGAAAGACCTTATCTTTAATGAGAATTTTCAATAACATACAAAAGTAGCAAAAATCGTATAATGCCCTTGAAGCAGCCTTCCCCTGCTTTCAGTAATTACCAATCCTGGCCAACCTGGTTTTGCTGATACTCTCACCATTGATTATTGTGAATCAAATCCCAGACATCCCATCATGTCCTGTATAAATATTTCACTTTCTCTTAAAGAGAAATTGAGTCTCTAAAGGACAGGACAGGTCACCTGCTTCTAAGCAGCTGTCCCTTCCCCTCCTTTCTCTATCCTGTCCCTTGCTTATTGATGTCACTGCACTTTTCACTCTGGCGCTTATTTTGTTCATTGTTTGTTACTTTATTGTCTGTCTCCCTCTCCAGTACTGCAAATGTTAGGTCCTTGAGAGCAGGGCCCCTGCCTGCCTTGTTCCCACTAAACGCCAGAGACCTGACAGTGCCTGGTGCACAGTAGGTGTCAGAAGAAGGCAGAGAAGAGAAGCTGCTTCTGCCAAAGTGGTAGCTTTCCTTGCCAAGGGCAGGCAGAAGGGGAGGGGCGGATGGGTGGACAAGTCCACTGACGTTCTTCTCATGTGCTTGTCTTTCAGCTAAACCACCTAACTCAGTGACTGAAGAAAAAATAATTTGCCCAGGACATATTTTTCTTAAGGCTGGACAGTAAGTGTTTAGGTTCGGGGGCCATTTGGGCAGGTGTCGCTACCATGAGGAGTCCAGAATGTGGACTGCCCCCTTTACTGGGGCAGCACATGTCTGTCTCTGGGAGGGCTCAGGGCATCCTCCGCACCTGCCCTGGTTGACAATCCACTGAGGTGCTCAGGGATCCGCGGTGGCCCAGGCTCTGCTGAGGAGGGCAGGATGTGGGAGATGGTGTGCCCCAGGGCTGGTACCTTTGCTCCAAGCAGCTTTTCCGAGTGAAGCCAACATACCGTGTACATACAGAGGAGTCGGGATGGTGCCATCCCTGGTCACTTTGCTCCTGGTCTTGAGGGCATGTGACCCCATGCAGGGCTCCTCACTGCCTGGTCAGCCCTCATTGCAGAGGTCAATCTCATGGTGCCTGGGGATGGGCTCCCCTTACCCTTGCTGCCTGCATTTGAGGAGCCCCAAATGCCTAAACTGCAAAGCCATTACCGTGAGGAGAGCTAGAGCTACAGATTGAGCCAAGTGCAGGAACTGTGTCTATCCTGTCTCTTGGGTCACCATCTGCCCTTTGCTTTAGGGTGGTCGTTGTTGATTACTCTCTGGACCTGGGCAATACCTGGAGTGAGAGAAGCTTGAAAATCACCAGCAAGGACTGTGTGAGTGAATGTTGGGCTGCAGCATCCCTCCGGGCTAGCCAGAGACCCTGCTTGTGAGGGAGAGACAATCAGGGATGTAAGAGAGGGGAATAACATCACAGGGGAAAGGCCAGCAAGTACAGAAGTAGCCTTTGCAGATACGCAACTCGGGTAGCATTTCACAGCCAGCTCGGTGCCCTTAGTCCTTTACTGCAGAGCTGTCCCCCTACTCTGGTTTGTGAAATTCACTGGAATGCTTCTGCAAGACCTGGGGTAAAGCCAGCTGCCCAGGTCCTGCAGAAACTCTGCCCTCTCTGTGAACCAAGTATCATTGAAGGTATGTGGTAGGGACCAATTCGAGCTCTAAGCAGAATTCAGAAACAGTGCTGAGGCTCTGCCCACCCTGGACACACCTTGCCACCTCCCCTGGCCCCGGCCTTGTGGTGGGGAGCTCAAGGCTCCATCCTGGATTCCAGCCGGGGTGAGCGGGAGAGGCTGGGGCACTGTGTACTAGGGGACAGGGTCCAGGGCCTCTGGGACACCTGGGCCCGCCAAATCGGCGTCCCCGGCACAGGGGTCTGGAGAGTGGGAGCAGCCGTGGTCGTGCATAGTCAGGGTGTGTTTGCACTGCGCTAGTGTAGCACTGGGCAGAGCTCTGAACCCTCTCATGACCATCACAGCCCTGGCCTCCCACGCCTGTTTGGGGAACACCGGCTGTCACTCTGCAGATGTCATCAACCTCCCTGCGGCCACACCTCCTTTCTCGTGCTCCTCAGTTGCCCCTCTCCGCTAACTGGCTCTGACCTCTGCAGGGGGACTCTCCCCTCTGTTGCTGGAAAGCTGGCAGGGCAGGTGGGAAGGGCGGGGCTCAGCTCAGGGAGAGGAAGCTGGGAACAAAGTGCTGTTCCCAGGAGCCCTCTTTTCCCAGCTCCACAGCATCCGGGCCCCTTAGCCTGGGGCAGCCCGCCATGGGGGACAGAGCGTGTTAGCCTGGAGTGAGGTTTCCCTGGAAGGAGGGACGCGTGTGCCTAATGCCACCGCCCTTGTGTCCAGTCCCAGCTGGTGAGGGTTCCCGCAGCGTGACGGTCCCCTGTGTGTCTGTCTCCGCTGGTCCCTGCACATCCACCTCCGGACCCGAGATTAACCTCCACGTTTCCCAGCAGGAGTCCCGCCACCGGACAGCCCCCGTCCACAGGCACATTGAGAAGAGAACTCGGGAGCCGCCCGTGGCTCCGGGCCCAGCACAGGGTCACTCTCAGCCCCACTCGGCCTCTCCTTTCGGCCTCCCTGTTTCCGGGGCACAGGCTCTCTCTTCCCCCTTACCCCCCTGCTTCTCTCAAGCAGAGGCTTGATGTAGGGAAGGGCTGGGCAGCGCGGGTCCACAGATGCAGCACACGTGCCCTCGGTTATGCACAACAATAAGAGAACAGAGCCCGTTCCTTAATCTCCGACGTGGACCTGGCCTGTGCGTGGGCTTTCTATAGCCTCTCTCTAATGCTCTCAAGTGCTCGCTCACTTCCTCACTCCAGATGTGCAGACACAGGCTCCAAGGTTGCAGAGCGGGGAAGTAGGGGAGGGAGGCAACGGGGAGGTGAGCAGGGTGTCCTGCCTCTGCTCTTGCACCCACACCTCTCTGGGGCCCCAGAGCCCCACCCTCACCCATCCGTGTGTCGTAGCTTTTTGTGGTCCTCACAAAACCCCTGTACTCTCAGCCAAGACAGGCAGTGAGGGCTGGGTTGTCACTGCATGGAGGACTGGGCTTCCTTGACAGGGCTCTAGGGAGAGTCTCGGAACAGGGCCAGCGGTGGGGTCTGTGGCCCAGGGCTCCACAGTGGCTCTCTGGGTACCAGCCATGATCTCCTCGCCCCACTGTGGTCCCTCTGGATGAGGCAACCTGAGGAGAAGGGGAATTGTGAGGTCTGGTGTGGGAAGTGGATATTGGGTTCATGGGAAGAGATCACCCAGGCCAACCCCAGGACTTTGGGATGTGTGCCCTGTACAGCATGAGACTGTGGAGCCCCCAGCTGTCCCAACTACAACCACAGTGACCACAGTTCCTACCACTGTCAGGACCAGTAGGACGACAACAAGGACAACGACGACCCCAACGCCTACAACTGTCAGGACCAGTAGGACGACAACAAGGATGACAACGACCCCAACGCCTACAACTGTCAGGACCAGTAGGACGACGACAAGGACGACGACGACCCCAACGCCTACAACTGTCAGGACCAGTAGGACGACGACAAGGACGACGACGACCCCAACGCCTACAACTGTCAGGACCAGTAGGACGACGACAAGGACGACGACGACCCCAACGCCTACAACTGTCAGGACCAGTAGGACGACGACAAGGACGACGACGACCCCAACGCCTACAACTGTCAGGACCAGTAGGACGACAACAAGGACGACGACAACAATGATGACAACGAAGACCACAGTGCCTACCACTGTCACCGTGACAACTGTTGTCACAACCACAGTGACTACAGTTGTCACAGAGGAGGAGACCACAGTGCCCATGGTTGTCACCCAGAGCCCAGTTCCCAGCAATCCTCTCTTGTACCCTACACTCATCCCGTCCCTGGTCGTGATACCATTGCTGCTTGTCTGCATCTGCTGCTGCAAGAGGGTGAGTGAACCCTGCCCACACAGCCTGCATCCAGCCCTCAACAACCCCAGAGGGACCAGGCCAATGCCTGCCCCATGATTCTGCCTGTGGTCAGGTTCCATCAGCTCTGGGGTCCTCACACCAGCAAACAAGGCACAGACTCTGTCCTCCCATCCCGGGCATAGACACAGCCTGGGCTTCTAGGGGGCCACCTGCTTCGTGCTTTCACCTTCACAGGGAGGTGGCCTATGGGCTGTCCTGGCCCCTGGGGCAAAAGGACCCCAGACCTCCTGAGACCAGGGCTGCCCCACAGCAGTCAGACTTCTGAAGGACTCAGGTAGACCAAGGCCCCAGGAGTCTCTGCTGTTGGGGGACAAAGAGGGGTCTGCAAGGGCACTGATGGCCCAAAGGGAGAAGGATGCTGGCCAGGAGGATGCTAACCCCGGGGGCAGCTGCGCCTTTGAAAGCAGCATGGATCCCTGTCCATCTCTGGTGCCTTCCATCATTCCGTCGTCAGTCACCACTAAGTCACCAGGATGTGCAGGGCCCCATGCTGGGCACAGAGGGGCAGAAATGAAGCAGCCGCCACCCTTGCCCACAGGAGCTCACCATCTGGTGTCTGGTCTGGTATTGGTAGCTGGGGAGCATTGAGGGTAAATGTCACCTTCAGAGGGTGTGGCAGGTGTCCTGATAATGACAAAGGACAGAGACTGGCCCCAGGTGGGTGGGAAGGCAGAGGCGCTGGCCGGCTGGGTTCGCAAGGACACAGGCCAGAGGTAGGTGAAGAAGAGGAAGAAGCAGAGTGAGAAAGGACAAGCAAAGCAGCATAGAAGCCAGCAGGTCAGATTTCTGCAAAGGGCGAGAAGTGAGGAGAGAAAGTGGGGTGGGGGAGAGGGAGGTGGCCTGTCATCCCTGAGGCTGGGAGGCAGGGAGGGCTGCAGGGGGAGGGAGGGAAGGGGAGAGGAGGAGGGGTGTGGGGAGTGTTCTCTTGTCTTCATATGATGTCAGGGCTGCTGCTGAAAACTCTACCAGGGACCAGGGGCCTTAGTCTGCCTGTCTCCCCCTTGACCCTCCACGGAGGTACCGATTCCCCTTTGATGACCGAGGAGCCTGAGGCTCAGGGAGGTGGAGCCTGTTGGCCACACACACTCAGGCTGTGGGCACCTAGGTTGACACCCCAAAGCCCAGGTTTGATCCGTTACTGCTGCCGAGCAAGGTCCCCTCCTGTCTGCATAGCTGAGCCAGAGCCTTCCATGCCCCTTCCAGCCTGTGTTTATGTCTCTTTAACATCCTAGATCGTCAAGGAGCCACCAGCAGCCCAGAAACCAGAAAAAGTAAGTGGTGTGTTTCGTTGTGATGGTGTCAGCATACTTGATGCACACACTGACCTGCACAGAGAGGCCCTCTGACATGTATGGGGAGATGCCCTCCCCTGCCCCTCCAGCTCCCACCTACCTGGGCAGAGAGAGGTGGCAGATAGAAGAGGGTGACAGAGGGCAGGGAGGGACCCCAGAGAGGACCTGAGACTCACAGAATGTCACCCAGACAACACGGTTCCCCACCTCCGAAGACAGTCTGAACCAGGGCCTTTATCACTGAATCAGCAACATGGGGTAGCCTATTTCAGGAACAGCTATGATCCCTCCTGGTATAAATGGGCTTTTTCTCAATTCCAAAAACACTCTTTGTAGACTGATCCTTCCCAGGACTCGCGCGAGCATTTGGAAAAGGATCCTCAGGTTTCAGGGACCAGGTCCCCCTCCCCGGGCTCTGATGTATGCTGGGATCCATTTCCTTGGTCTTCATCCCTGTTTCATGTCAGGATGAAGGTCTTGGCAGGGTTGGCCTTTAGGGACTGGGGGCTGAGGAGGGTGGAGGGAGTCCTAACCTGACTTTGAGCTGTTGGGGCACAGCGCAGGTAAGCACAGGGACCAAGGGTCAGGTGAGGAGGCTGGGGCTGACCCGGGGTAGGGGCCCAACCCAGGGCCCATAAGAAGTAGTTAGAGCAGGGGTGCCGCGTCCCGAGGCAGGCGGACCTGGGCCTGAGATCTGGTGGGAAACAGGGTCACTGCCCAGGCTGACGTCTACACTGGCTGCAGTGTGGCCCGGGAAGGCTGGATCTGCCAGAGTCGGGTGAATACAGCCCTGTCTCCTGCTAATGCCCGCACCCCTGCCAGCCTCCATCACATGGCACAGCCTCATGCCCAGCTTCTCCTGCAAGGGTGGCCACCAGGAACCAAGGGGACAGGGTAGAGTTTGTTGATGTTTGGAGAAGAGCCATCTTTATAAACCAAAAGGAGTTGGTGTGTTTTTCACATGGAGGCCACTCTCTTACAGTGCCGGGTCCTGCTCATTTGTCCTTCATTCTCCAACAAACATTTGCTGACTGGCCAGTACTTGACAGGAGCCCAGGCAACAGATGTCATGTGTCTGCACCCAGGAGCTGCCAGACAAGAAAGCCTGCAAATTTTTTCTCTTTCTAGAAGCCATGCCCTGTACAGACCAGGGTGATTGTCTCCTGCTGTGGGTGCCAAGAAGACAGGATAAAACAGATGGAGGTGACAAGGACCCTTAGGAAGGGAGGGATGAGAACCTCAAGGCTGGGGGTTTGGAGGAGGGGGAGCCAGTTCAATGCACACAGACTTGGGCCTAAAACACCTGGCTTGGATGGAGATGAGCTTTATGGGCTCTGGTCTCCCACCCCTCGGTGACAGAGAAAAACCAGAGGCCCTCCCGACCCTAGTGGCCCAGGGGTGGACAAAGAGCTGGAGGCTCAGGTGCCCGCTGCCTCCAGGCAGTCCCAGCACCAGGGACCTCCCCGTGGGATGGGCCCAGATTTCTGGATGTTGGGGGCTGCCTCACAACCGGCCGATTCCTGATTCTCACAGAGGTTGTCATCAGCTCTGGCAATGTCCTGGTTTCACTGGCCAGTAACTGGATGAGTGAAAACATACAATGACAAACAGCCACACACCGGTCAGGGGGAAAAAAAAAAATGAAAAAGAAAAGAAACTTCTGAGCCAAGATCTTAACAGCATTAAACTACCCGGGAGTGCCTATGGCTCCTGTGTGCTCAGTGAGGGACGGAGAGAGCTCACTGCATTGTCCTTGAGGCCCCTGAGATGGGAAGACAAGGGCCACACGGAGGAGGGGGCCTGAGGACACTTCCCTCCCCCAGGTGACTGAGATCCCAGCTGGCAGGGGGCTGAGAGATGACAGGGACGAAGAGGGCCGCAGGTGGCAGGTGTGAGGAAGAAAGACCCCACCATCTCTGGGTTCAGCTTTGCCCTCCTCCCCTTAGTCCTGCCTCTGTCGCTGTGGGATCCATTAGTACTCCTGGGAGCTTCAAGTGGCAGTCGGAGGGCCGGCCCCGCATCTGCCCTGACAGTCAGTGTGAGGGCACGGAGAAGCCAGAGCTCACCTTCCAGAGAGGGAGGAAGCACCTGCCAGGGGCTTGTTCCTGCCGCAGGCCCGGCCCCACCTTCCGCCCACACCATGTCCACGTTTTCACCTGTTCTTTGGTTTCCTCATCTCTCTCTCCCCGCCCCGTTTCAGGACCCTTCCCCCTGAGCAAGGACTGGGTCTCTTCCCTGCCTTCTCCCTCTGAGCCCCGCAAAGTCAGGCCCTCTTCCCTCTTCTTCAAGCTCCTGCCCAGTCCCCATGCCCCCCTCACCTTTATCCTTGAGGACCTCTCCTTGGCTACTGCATACCTCCTCCAAACTTTCACACTTTTTTCAAAAGTAGCCCCGACTTCTCCTCCTACACCAAAAGTACTGATTTGTTCCAGAATCCAAAACAATCTGTGACCCACAGTGATGAGCTCCCAACAAACAGAAGGCTCTTAAGCCCCCTGCCCCAGGTGATGGCTGCAGTGCTGTCTCAGCCAGTGTGTGGGGACACAGCCCTGGGGAGCCATGGGAGACAGAGGGGACACCACCCATCTGGAGGCAGCGTCTGTGCCTGTAGCTTCCTCACAACCACATCTGCTTTTCAGGGAAAACTGGATACTTTTTATGACTTTGTCCAGCACTGCAGCCAGGTGCCATTGATGTGGTGTCCGCCCAGGGACATGGTAAGCAGGGCACAGGGATGCTCCCCGTGGGCTGGGGTCTTGCTTTTGCCCTTGACAGTTGCCCCCGGGACTGTGGGTCAGAGAGCCCTCTCCGGGCATCTGCCGAGAGGAATGCCCAAGGCGTGGAGACCTGGAGCTCATGAGCCTCCAGACGATTCTCAACATGGCGCCCGTGCGTTTCCCCTGCGTCCTCGTCTCAAGGATGTCAGGACCTTTCTTCTCCAGAGCAATGCCCAGCAATTCCAATCTTAAGCGAAAAGGGCTGGAGAGGCCTATGGGACTCCCGTCCATCGTCCCTTCCTACTGCCCACCCGACCCTGTGCGACTGCTGGCTGCACCCCATCCATGAGATCCTCCCAGGCTGGTCACTCAGCTGCAGGAGTGGTGGAGGACATGATGACACCCCCTCCCCAATGTTGTCTGGTCAACACTCACTGGTTTTTACCAGGTAGTAAAGATGCCCTCCTTGTGTCAGTGCCTGTGACAATGTGGAGAAGCCCAATTTCTCCACTTGTCATCCTTGTTATTTAATAATAATAATGAGAGATAATTTTATTGCGTCCTTTCTGTGGGTCAGTTGCTCAAGAACTTTCCATGTTTTCACTGCTTTAATCCTCCCAGTAAATGTACAGGTAGATACTACTGTACTGGTAGATCCCAGCTTTATGGAGGCGGGTCTGACCCACAGAGAGGCTGAGTGACTTGTCCCAGCTCACAAAGGATGGGAGCAGCAGAGCGGAACTTTAATTCTGAGCCTGGCTCCACCCTTCTCACTGCTCTGCTCCCCTTTCAGTTCAGCACTCATGGTCTCAGGATGGTTACCCCCAAACCATCAGAGAGCTGCCCTTCTCAGGCCTCCGGATCCGAGGAGGGCCTTGCTCCTGGTTCTCTTGGGAAGCACCTGCCTGGGCATCATATTCCTGGGTGTCCTCATTATGAGACCTTTTGTACAGACCGGGCCAGGGGCCTGGAGGATGTTGCAGTCCCAAGATCTGTAGTGAGGTCTGTACTGACCACATTCACTGAATCAGGAAAACACTGGCTCTTGGTGGCTGGACAGGTGGGCATTTAGAAGCTCTGGATAGGCCTGAAAGTCTCTGGACACTGCGGATGACACACCTGAGGCATGCTCACACCCAGCAGAGACATTGTCCGGTGACAGTGGTGTCGGGGCTCCTTCCGCAGCTGGGCTCGCGGCTCTGGGTATGAATCGAGCTCTGAGTCCAAGCCTTGCTTGCACAGAAGCCCCATTCTCCACCTGTCTCTATAGACAGCTCTCTAGAGACTTGAAAGTCATGAATATCTCAGTGAGTGCCTCTTTGGCCAGATCAGAATCTGTGAGAGAGTGACAGTTAAGCTGAGAAATAATTGATAAAAATAAATCCAGAGAAGTCCTTCCAAACGGAGGAAACAGCCAGTGCGTATGCCCTGGGGCTGTAAGGCTTGGTGAATTGAAAGGCTGGAAATCAAGTGCTGCCCTCATCAATCCAATGGTCAAGATATTCACAGGATACCCAGTGTCACCCCATAGGGTGTGGGGGACAGAGGCACACCAGCCCTGCAGGTCAGAGTGTTGCAAGGGCACCAAATCCAGTTGTTCCCCTGCATGTGGTCCACACACATCGAGCCCTCTGATGATGAATGAATGAATGAATGAATGGGCACTTCTAGTTACACGTGCTCCTGTGTAGAGGCTTTAGGTCATTTCTGTGACACAGGGAGGCATTTTGGATCTGACAATATAAGGCACAGAAATCTGCTTTGCGGGGCACTGCGCAGGGATGGGGAAAGGTCCCTTTGGCATTTTCTGGAGTGATTGTAGGAAAGTACTGACTTCAACCTGTTACCAAATCTGCGAAGTTAGTCTAGTTTCTGAAACGCTCCAAGCCTTACCTTTTTTTTTTAACAAAAACAGGGATAAAATAATAAAATGCCACTGAATAATGCAGTTATGAAGAATGCTAGGTCAATTTTCGGTGAGGCTAAGAAAGTGTCCAGGTGAGTCCGAATAACCCAAAGTCCAGAGGTCCTGGAGTCCCATTGACAAATCCAGTCCAGGGCTGCCCAGAGATGCTGTCAGCTGGTCAGTGTGGTCACCACCCTCCCTGTGGTGCTGCAGACAGATTATCGTGTCCCAAAGGGTCTGCATCAATCTCTACCCAAACCAAGGGGTCTGTATGTGCTGCTGCCTCCAGAGCCCATCACCCATCTGAGGGCACCGTCACCTGCCCTTGCACTGTGGACTCAACCCCAGCCTGAGGGTTGTAGTGAGAACTCATCCCTTCGGCACATACTCACCAAGAGAGCCTGGGCAATGCTGGGGCAACAGTGGCAATCAGCCCTTGTCCTTGCTAACCAGGCTCCCAGTGCAGAGGGGAGCAGGCAAGTTCAACACCAGAGCAAAGGGAGTCCAGAGTCAAAACAACGGGACACCATAGGGAAGGGAGGGCAGATGTCCAATATCTGAACAGAGTCTAGAATTAGGAGCGCAGGCTGGAGGCTAGCACCCAGGGAGAGGAAGGGCATCAACAAAGGCTCACCCTGGGGATCCTGACAGGTCCTGAGCCTGCTCCCCTTGAGCCAAGGAAACCACAGCCTTCTGCTCCCAATTCCAATGGCTTCTCAGTGACCTTCTCTCTCTACTCTTCTTCACACAGGGGAGGTGCACCAACTTCACCTTAATGAATCCCCACTGCACACAAATGTTCTGCGGCCCAAAGATCTGCCTTCAACCCAGCCAGGAGTGCTTCCCCCTCAGTAGCTGCTGTTCACATGGTCAACATCTCCCACCCATACGCTCTCAGTCACTCTCCAGGATGCTGCCACTGATCCCTCCTACTGCCCGGAAGCTCTGCAGAAGTACTTTGTCACTCCCACCCCCATAGACCAACATCTAAAGCACCAAAAACACAAAATTGTTAAGAGCCCCTTTTGTACTGAATTGGACACATATATTGTGTTTTGGCTTACAGTCAAAAGGAGTTGGGATTTGTTGTTGATTAGCAAGAGAGTTTGTTACCTGGTGAGCACTGCTCCACTGTATGAGATGCAGCTATACTGCTCCGCCAGGACAAAGCACCCTGGTGTCCTGTGGATGTAGACACGATGAGTCTCATTCCCCACAGACAGGTCTTCATCTGTCACCATGGGTTGAGATACGTGGGGTTTTAGCCAAAATATGCTCTTTCCAAAAAGCCCACAATATCTTTGATGTATGAATACAGTCTGGTGTCCATTACTCACTTGCTGTTACTTAATCTCCTGGGCAAGTTACTTAATCTCCCTGTGCTTCAATTTCTCACTGAAAAGATGGATAATGGTGTCTCCTCTACAGGGTGCCATGAGGGTGATAGTAACTGCTACAGTATGCTCAGAACAGGGCCAGGTCACTTGTAAAGACTCAGGGGCCCAGTAGTTAATGTCTTCTCCCTCTGCCCCAGGGAGGGAGAGGATGATGAGCTCAGAGACATCAAGAACTGTGCGGTGAGGACCAAGGTGTTAGAAGAAATCATGACTGGGCCTTTCAGCTCTGGATACCAGGACGTGGGCTTGCCACACTTGAGAATTCTCTGTAAACTGCTGACCACATGTAGGTTAGCATCCAAGGCCACCACCCATGTAATCTCCAAGACACTGTGAAAAAAAGGTCCTTGAACCTACTACCTCCTTCAGAAACGTAAGTTCCCTTCCTGTACCTTAATATTTCTCATAATATAAAAGTAATTGCAGGGTCCCAATTTCCCATCAGCTCCTCTGATGACAGAGACAGACCTCCCAATTTTTCAGATGCCTCCTAAAGAATACTTTGAAGACATGATCAGGTTTCCTTCCACACTTACATGCTAGAGGACTATCAACAGGCAAGAATTCACTGTGAAAATCACAGAATATATATGTGAAGGTGAAGCAACACCATGGACCACAGAGTCCAAGAAGGGAAGAAGAGACTGCTTACTCAAATACCAGTGCACATACCAATGCAAAAAATAAGGGACCATGAAGAATCAAGGAAACATGAGATGATGAAAAGAAATGAATAAACTCTCTAAAGAAATAGAGATCTATGGACTCTTGTAGAGAGAATTCAAAATAATCCTCTTAAAATAGTTTAGTGAAATACAAGAAATACACATAGACACACAACTTCATGAAATTCAGGAAAAAAATGTATCAACAAAATGAGATGTTCAACAAAGTAATAGAAACCATCAAAAGAACAACTGGCAACTAGAGCTGAAGAATACAATGACTGTACTGAAGAATATAATAAAGAGATTCAACAACAAACTCAAGCAAGCAGAAGAAAGAATCAGCAAACTAAAAGATAGGTCATTTGAAGTTATCCTGCCACAGGAGTGAAAAGAAAAATTAATTTAAGAGTGAAGAAACACTCTGGGACATTACAAACAGAAGGAATAGAGAATTATGGGAGTCCCATATGAGAAGAGGAAGAGAAAAAGACAGTATGTTTGAAACAAAAGAGTTGAACACTTACCAAACATGGAATGAGAGATGTACATCCAAATTCATGAAGCACAAAGAATCCCAAATAAGCTGAGTCTGCAATGGCTACGGGAAATCACATTGTTAGTAAATTGTCTATGGTCAAAGACACAGGGAATTTTGAAAGCAACAAGAGAAAAATGAGTCACCACATGTAACTCACCACCATAAGAATTTAGAGGGACTTCCCAATACAAACTTTGTAGTCCAGGAGAGAGAGGGGTGATGTATTCAAGTATAGAAAGAAAAAAAAATCCTGTCAAAGAAGAATATTGTACCCAGCAAATCTGTTCTTCAGAAATGAAGAAAGAGATTGAAAATATATCAAAACAAACAAAACTGAAAGAGTTCATCACCAGAAGACCTGCTGTACAAGAATTGCTGCAGGAATTTCATCAAGCAGAAATAAATGCATAAAAATTAGCATTGTGAAAACATAAGAAGTTTGTAAAACTCACTGCTAAGGACACATATTGTCAAAATCAGACCCTGGAATATTGTAATTTTGGTGTGTAATTCACTTAAAACACTAGTTAAGAGGTTAAAATGTATTAAACAACCATAACTACAATAATATCTTATTGCATACAAAACATAAAAGTATATAAATTGTCATATTGATAACCTAACATGTGAAGGATGGAGAAATAAAGGGAAAATTTATGTATGCTATCAATGTTGTTATCAGCTTAGAATAGGATGTTATAAATATATTTTAGGTATGCTTCATGATAACCACAAAGAAAAAACCTCTGGTAGATATAAAAAAGATGATAAAAGGAATCTAAGCATAGCCGGTACAAAAAGTCATCAATTAACCAAAGACAGCAAGATTAGAAGCTAGGGAAAATGGACCTATAAAACAGTTGAAAAAATTAACAAAATGGCAATTGTAAGTATTTACATATCAATAATTACTTTAAACATAAAAAAATTAAATTCAATAGAAACACATAAAATAGCTGAATGGACCAAAAAAAAAAAGGTCCAGAAATATGCTGCCCACAAGAGAATTACTTTAGCCTTAAAGACACCCAAAGACTAACAGTCATGGAATGCAAAAAGATACTCAAGCAAATGGTAACCAGAAGACAGCACTGATATCTATCTATACTTACATCAGACGACATAGACTTTGAGCTAAAAATGCTCCAGGGACAAAGAAGGTCATTATATAATGATAAAAGAAAAGGACAATCCATCAAGAAAACATTGCAATTGCACATATATATATGCACTCAATATCAGAGTACCTAAGTATATAAAGCAATTATTAACAGAACAAAAGGCAAAAAAATAACACAATAATAGGTGAGGACTTTAATAACCACTCTAAACAATGGAAAGATCATCCAGATAGAGAATTGATAAGGAAGCAGCAGATTTGAACAAAAGTATAGACCAAAAGAGACCTAAAAGTTATACACATTTCATTTCATACAACAGCAGCAGAATATACAATTTTCTCAAGCACCTATGGACCATTTTCTAGGATACATCATATTTTAGGCCACAGGCAAGTCTCGATAAATTTAAGAAGACTGACATCATGCCATGCATTTTCTCCAACTACAACTGTATGAAACTAGGAATGAATATCGTGAGGAAAGCTGGAAGATGCTAAATTACATGAAAATTAAACAACGCATGCCTGAGCAACCAGTGGACCAGAGAAGACTTCTTTAAAAACAAACAAATATCTTGAAAATTGAAAAGGCAAACACAGTATGTAAACCAGATCACACAGTATGCAACAAAAACATTTCTAAGGAGGAAATTTATAGAAGTAAATGCATATTTTAAGGACAAAAATATTTCAACTTAAGGAAATATTAGAAAAAGCACAAAGTTAGTAGAAGGAAGAAAATAATAAGATTGGAGCAGAAATTAATGAAATAGAAAACAAGAAAACAATATAAAAGTTTAACAAAATGAAGAGTTAGTTTTCTGGAGAACATAAACAGAATTGACAATAGTTTAGTTAGACTAAGCGAGTAAAAGAAAGAGAAACCAAATTGATGAAATTATAAATGAAGGAGAAGACATGAAAACTGATATTACCAAAATTAAAGTAACTATAAAACTCTACTATTTAACAACTATACATCAACAAATCGGACAATATTGAAGAAATGGGGAAAGTCCTAGAAAGTACAACCCACCAAGACTAAATCCTGAAGAAACAGAAAATCTTAACAGACCAATAATGAGTAAGGAGATTCAATTAGTAATCAAAAACATCCCAACAAAGAAAAGCTCAGAACCAGATGGTTATACTAGTATATTCTACAAATGTTTAAAGAAGAATGAACAACAATCTTTCTCAAACTTTTCTGCAAAAAATGAAGAGGAAGAAACACTACCAAAGACACTTTACAAGGACAGCACTACCCTGAATCCAAAGCCAGAAAAGGACATTTAGGAAAGGAAAACTATAGACCAATATCCCTGGTGAATATAATGGAAAAAATCTCAACAAAGTACTAGTGAACCATTTAAAGGATCATACACCATAATCAAGTGGGATTCTCCCCTGGAATGCAAGGATGGTTCAACATACACAAAACAATAAATGTGATAGATTAATACATTAAAGGATGTTCAACATCCTACTCATTAGGAAAATGCAAATCAAAACCACAATGAGATATCACCTCACACCTTTTAGAATTCCTATCCAGGTGCACTGATGGGTGGAGATGCTTGGAGGGATCCATGTCAAAAGCCCATGTCCTCACTGCAAGGGGTCTATAAAATGTACATTTAGCTTTTCCACCTCTACTGTGCAGGAAAGCCAAGTAGGAGGGATGAGATACAGAGGTTCATTGAACCAACAGACAGAACCTGTCACTGTGGCATTGACTACAGCTCACCACATGAAGAGGCTGAGGGGACACATACATGCAACTCTGTCCCCCAAAAGTGTCCTCTCTCCCCTTAACTCTCTTTGAGAAAAGAGTTTTTTGTGGCATGTGGCCAGCGGTGGTTCGGAGCCAGCTCATAGTGCCTTGTGAGATTTTCAGGAATTTTGTGAGCTAGCTGTTTTAACACAGCCATTATCGAAAACCACATTAAGTAAACTATTAATAAATTATATAAACACAATAAATATCCAAAACTCAGCACTTCCTAATTCTTTTACTAGTTTTCACTATTGAATATCTTGCTGCGGATGGTACCACAACTGTTGGGTCTGTATGTGGGCTGTGGTGCCCTGCTCCTGTGCATTTCTGCCCAACGCCACATCTAATGACATCAAGTCAGCCATGATGGGAGCATCTATGGCATATGCTATAAATCAGGGCTTCATTGCTTGATTCACTGATTATCTGGACTTAAGAATATGAGGGGGAAAAGTTAATTCAGTTTAAACTAAAAATTATGTCCTGTCTGAATTTTTTCCATTGTGATTAGTGCGAAAATTTGAAAGAATATTCTTCAACTGTTAAACTATTCTCTATTTTGAAAAAGACATCACTCAAAACACTGAGAAACAATTGAAATTTAGACAGCTGTTTTCATTGTTTCATTTTCATGTTAACTTTACCGCAAATGAAAATACCATCTGACATTCCTGTTGGAACTACATGCTGAGAGCCAGTTATTAAACATTTACCAGCACACCACCCATGAGACCCAAATGATTTGGAATTCTGGGCACTGGAATACCAGAGACACCCTCCTGGTGTTGGAAGGGGGTCAGGAAATCCTCCAAAGGGCAGGAAGAAAATAGAATACAAAAAGAGAAGTCAGAGGGAACTGCAAAAGCAGGTGCAAGGCAGTTAAAAAAAGTAAGTTAGAACTACATCAGGAGTGTTTTGCAAGGACTGTTTATGAGCAAGGCATATGGTCCAGACCCAGAAACCCATTCCATATCTCTTAGGGGTGATTTTCATTCATTTATTCAACAAATACAAATCTCTGCTCAGCCTGTAGATAAAAAGATGAATACAGTGGAGCCACTACTGCACATTCAGTAAGAGGAAGAAAGCCTAGTTATAGTAGGATCTACTGAAGCCTGTGTTAATGATGTGGGAAAACTGTTGCAGGATCAGGGATGAATAGTCACTAATCATGTGCTACCTAAGAAATGCCCCATCAAGGAGGTGACATTAGCTCTGGAGTTTGATGGATGAATAGGAGTTTTCCAAGAAGCAATGGTGAAAATAACACAGGCAAAGAAGGTCTAGGCATCCTCCAGTCATGAGGAAAAGGTTGAGGGACAAAAGTTTAGTAGGACACAGAGCCACCCCTAAATAATACCCTTCTATTCATACTAAGCCATCCAGACCCACCTGTGACTCCATCCCCACTGAGTGCATCAGGGGAGGGAAAAGGAAGAGGGTCACAGTAAGAGCCGTCAAGTTGCACAGCTCCTTTCTCTATAGACCTCACAACAGCTTACCTTCATTAACCCTCATGTCCTCAGGCTACCCTGGGACGTGTGAGCAGGCACCCACCCCCCATCTGATGCCCGCCCCGGGTCACAGTACAGATGGGGGCCTGAGGTACTCATACTTGCCCCGCCTGCCAGATAGAGCAGGTAGAGCAGGGGCGCGAGTCAGGGGTCCTGATCCCCAGTGCGGAGACTCACAGAAGTTCTGCCCACACTCCAGGGGCCAGTACCTAAACTGAAGGCTGAGAGAGGACTACTTTTATCCCCAATAGAAATTATAATCCAGTGCTATGACCTTCCGCAGTTAGCAAATTTATCCTGTGTGAGGACTGCCAGGTTTGCTGTCAGGGTGCAGAGCCAAAGCTCAGGGTGTGTGGAGCCTGCTGGGGTCCCAACACTGTCCTTGCTATTACCCAGCCTGACCCTCTCCTCCTGGAGAAAGACTGCATGTCTATTTACCTGTGTACCCCACAGGACTTCATGAGGTGGCAAGTAGCACACTCTCAGGAAGTGTTGGCTGCACTGGACTGAAGGGCACTCTTTTGTACCCAGGTTCTTCAACCAGCAAATGGGAAGGCAGGATTACATGATAACTATGAGAGTAAAGCAGACATCCGATGGTTTGGTTTGAATGTATGCTGCCAGCATCCTTCCTAAGCAAACCTAATTTCAGTTTGAGGGGATTACCAGACTCTCTGAAGCAGCTCAATCCCTGTATTTTCCAAGATTAGTTGTCCAGTCCTCCCTTTAATGCTGGGATCTATTCTCTCCTCCCCCATCGCTTCTCACCCTCACCAAAACCTTCTAATTAATCTTCTTGACTAAGGTGGGCAGAATCGGTCTTTGTTGTTGGTATCTAAAGAACCCGGACTGCCATAGATGCAGCAACTCACCCTGACTCAGAGCACAATGCCACCTGCTTTCACCTTCAGGATTCCATCACAGAGGAGGGACCACACACGCACAACTCTGCCACCCAGAGGCCAGGCTCAGTACTGCCCCACATTTGTCAGCATCCAGGCAGCAGCTGTTGTATTGACACAAGGCTTCCACCAGTCAGTTTTGACTTGGTTGACAACTCTAATATGTTTGCACCCTGATTCACAGCAGATTTTTTTCCTTGCTGCTCTGCATGCCAGCTTTCCTCACAAATCATCAGATGTGCTTGGACACTTTAAACCCCTGGAGACGGGAGCTGCTGCAGCACAGGTGACCAGAGGGTAAAAGCTGGACAGTAACATCCAGACATGGCGGGTTGGGTCTGGAGCGGTTCCTGGTCCCTGCTCCCACACCTGGGGGCAGCCACCTCTCCACCAGGCCCTGCCCCTGCACCAAGTGTGGGTCTCCCTCTCCACTCTCCTGAAGTGATCACAACTGTTCTTCACACATTCATCCACTTGTGACAACCTGTTGCGCATTAACAGGTGAATCAGCCTCTGCTTTGCCCTTGAGGTGCTCATGGCTGCAGGGGAGACACACAACGGCCATAAATGAGGTTGGCACCCAGGAGGAAAGGGAGACATCAGCACTTATGGGAAGACATTCATCCCTGCCCTTCCCTGACCTGCTCCACCAGCAAGTTCTTGAGGCTTGCAAACCCATCTTCAAGCACCCCCTCAGCTTGTGAGAGGTTTGCTGGACCACCCTCAGCTGAGTGTTCTGACTTTTCATCATTAACAAATATGTCTCCTGAGCCCAGGAGGACCGTGAGGAGGGGACAGCTCCGCTCCTTCCTCACAGGAACATCACTTGAGTTCAACTTAGCTCCTTCCTCTTGCCCTGCCTCCTGCCCCACCTGTAAAAGGAAGCACAGGTGCCTGCCCTCCTTCTCACTATCTTGGCAACAGGAGTCTGTGACACATATTTTGCATATGTCACCTCAACACACCTGGAGGGTCATCACCCTCTTTCACAGATGAGGAGGACCCAAGTCCTGCAATACTAAGCATCCTGCCCCACGTCTCCTGCAAGGATGAGGCACAGCTGGGATTGAAACCCAAGTGTGTGTCCCCAAGCCTGCTTTGGTTTCACTGGCCATGTCGCCCTCCCAGAGCCCCCAGAGGTGAACACCAAGTCAACCATGTGACCCAAACACCAAATGAGGGCATGTTGAGGGTTTAGGTCTCCTTTTCCTGCTTCCATTCCAACTTCTCCCAAACTTTTACCCCATCAAAAAGTCAGATTCTCTGTCTCACCTCTGAGCTTTCAACAGCTCCTGAGGAAACACACGCCAGTGTTAGCCTTCATCCCACTCCTGTGTGACCCTGGGTTTCATTTGCCGTTTTATCTTGAAAGGATGTCCAAACTGTGCCACCAGGGACATCTGAGCCTCTCCTAACATCCTTTCCAAACTGATTCCTCAAAGGAGATGCCATTGACATCAGAGATTAATGACAACCAATGTTCCTAGACGAGACAGAAGCGGCCATATCAGTCCAGTGAGTGACCCTGAACTGACCACCCCACCTCTCTCAGTCTCAGTTTCCCATCAATAAACTGGGGTTGGGCTAAATTATCTCCACAGTCCTTTCCAAATCTACCAACGTATGACTCCAGCTGGGATGAAGCTGGAGTAATTACTTTTTTACAACTCAAAACAAAAAATATAATTACGAAATAAGAAAAGATATTTTTTAAACCCTGAACAAAACACTAGCAAATGAAATCCAGCAACGTATAAAAAGGGCAATACATCAAGACCAATTAGGGATCACCCCAGAAATGCAAGTCTAATTCAGGTTTGAAATATCAATATAATTTACCACATCAGCAAAATGGAGAAGGGAAACATGAGTATCTCAATGAATGAAGAAAAAAGTTGTAATAAGTTCAAGTCCAGCATCATAATAGGAACAGCCTGACAAAAGGCATCCACACAAATTCTCTCAGCTAACCTTGCCCACAGTGGTTCAATTGGGACAGCTTATCCCTGGGATCTACAACTTGACAAGGATGCCCTCTCTCCCCCCGAGAAGGTCCCTGTATCAGTGTGGGGATGATCCTGTGCAGTTGCTTTTCTGATAGAAGCCGACTCTCAGAAACATCAAGAAGTATCTGATGAGGACAGGGGTGTAAGAAAAGTCATGACTGGGACTTTCAACTCTGGGTACCAGGACATGGGGTTCCTATACACGAACATTCTCTGTAAAAACCTACTGACCACATGTAGGTTCACATTCCAAGCTCACCAAGCACATAAACCTCAAGAATTAATTGGAACAGGCCCTGACACCTGTTTCCTCCTTCAGAAAGGACCCTAAGTCTCTAGAACAGAAGACCAATCCCATCAGTAATGAGAAGAATGCAAATTAAGACCACAAAGAGATGCTGAATCGATAGGAAAATATATAAAAAGAGGACAATACCAAGTGTCATGAAGAATATGAAGCAAGGAAAACCTAATAGGCTATTGGGAGAAGTACACCAGATTGTCTCAATTCCAAAACACCATTTATTTAAAATATTCCATTATTTTAAATACCACTCAAAAAATGCTTTTGATCACTTCCAATTTATGTTTTACGTATTGAAATATCTAAGCTTATTAGAGAAGGATTTTAGCGTATATCACTCTCCTTTTATGCATATAAAAATGAAGGTAATGAAATAAATTGGTTAAGGTATTCTAAAAAGTTTTGCATTCACAGTCTTGGCTTTTTAATCACTTTTGACTTAGAGTTGTGTATGCCCACATAGAACAGAGACAAGCCATCGCCACTCAGCCTTCTCTGATTTCTGGTCACAGAACCCAGGAGAATAATAAAATAGTTCTTGTTTTATGCAACTGAGTTTGGGGTGATTTGCTACACAGAAGAAGATAACTGCAATGTCCCTCATTCACAAAGGACTTTGACATCCTTACAGGCCTTCCTTCACTTCCTTTCATCCACTGGGTCACACGAGTGACCACTGCAGCACTCTAGGCTCCCAATTCCTTGACCCAACAGTGATGTCCTTATCTAAGCCACCTCAGCTGCCTTCTTTCAGTTGACAGAAAGGTAGGGTTTCCCGAGGAATTTAATGGCCACCTGGGAGAGATTGGGATAAAGAACAAATGGACGTTTCATCTTACTCCCACCCGTGCCTCCCCACTGGGATTGTCAATAGCAGGACACTGAGCAGACCTGCGGGTCACAAAGTCACCACGCCAACCTTCCTGTCCATCATAAGGGACATCACAGGGGAGGATTATGCAGGTAGTGAGGACATCCCCCAAGGCCAGCCTCTTGCCTCTTCTGCCCTCAGGACAGATACCAGGGGAGGCTTACAGCACCAGTGCACCTTAGTGAAAGGGCTGGAGGAGTGGTGGTCCCTGGGAACCAGCGGAGGTAGCACATGCCCCAGCCTGAGGTGGCCTGAAGTGGCCAGGGTCCAGTGGGACCACGGGGCTGGCCAAGAAAATGGGGAATGTTGGGCCCGGGATGCTGGGCTCCATGCTCTTCCTGATGTTGGTGCTACAGCCTCTAGAGCTGAGCCCAGGGAGATTCCTGCACCACCTCCCAAACCACAGAAGCTTCCACCTGGGCACCAGCCATCACAGAAACAACTGGGAGAAGCTGAAATCCTGCGAGGGTGCCTTTGACCTGTACTTCATAGTGGACGCGTGAGTGGCTCTCCCGCCTCGCCCGGGTGCTCCTCAGGGCACCTCTGTCCACAGGACCACTGATGACAGGAAGCAGTGCAAGGGAACCCAGCCTCTGAGAGAGGGGAGACAAGAACAGTCTTGATTAGACCCAAGGAACACACCTCTGTGGCCTCCTTGTTCCTAAGTTAGAATCAGTGCCCCAGGCCTTTGTTCCCAGAAACATTTATATTTGGAAAGTAAAAAAAACACCATAGACTTTCTGGATGGTTGTCAGTCTCTCCATCAGCTTAACCTGGATCTGTGACCTGCACGTCTCTTACACAGCTGGAGGGGCAGGTGATTGCTAGGAGCTGTCTGGTCAGCACTTGGAAGAAGCTCACTGTGATTTCTGGGTTTGTTTGGTGTTTGTTTTGTTTTGTTATTTACCCGAATGACCTCTATTTTTCCTGGGACCCAGGGAGATTGTTATGTCATCTGTTAGACATTTTCATAGTCTCACTGCTTAGAAAGTCCTTTGCTTTGCTGGTTCTAAATGTTTTGCTTCTTTCTTTGACAACTTGGAGACCCATGTTACACTTTGTGTGCACATGATGAACAGTTTGGTCTGTCTGCTTGTGGCCTTGGGAAACCAGGGTTGTGCATTTTGTACCTTCTGGCCCTCAAGGAAGGAAAGGGAGGGGCGTGTCCTCAGACTGGACAGATTGCCTTGGTTCCATTTTCAACTCCTCCGTGGGGCTGAGGAAAAATTTTACTCATTCAGTAGTAATAGTGCTATGGCTCCCAATATCACTGAAGCACTTTACGGTCCCCAAAGCCCTTTACTGCACATCTGTCATCCTCAAAACATTCTGGGAGGTAGAGTAGGGAAGGTATTTGCTTATGCAATCAACTGGAAAGGGGGAACGCTCCTAGACATTGAATGAAGTAGCCCAGAGGCTAGTGGGTGTGACAGGACTGAGTCTTGCTGGATTCTGCAAAGGGGAAGAGGAGCTGAAGGTTTCCTGGAATGGGCCCTATGCACCCATCTTCCATCCCCAGGTCATCAGTGAGGAGTAAGCCTAGAGCATGGCTACAGTGGGACAGGCCAGGCTTGTCTGAAAGCACAGCACACTCCTCACCCTCACCCCCATCTGGCTCCTCAGTCTCCATCCTGGCACTAAAGTTAAAGACAATGGGAGCAAAAAACTTGAAGGAGACCAGGAAGGGCCTGCAGTTTTCCCTGCTGGTGGGTATCATGATGTCAGGACAGCAGTGTCCCAGGCCTAGTTTGCAGGCTGATGAGAAAAAAAATGGTAATAAAACAGCCTGAGTAACACATTCTCCTTGGCCTGAGGCCAGGGTACCTGCTGGGTGTCCATATGTGAGGGACGAGAGGCAACGTGTCAGAATCGTTGGAGGCGTTTCTAACCAACGAATTCTCCCTCTTTCCTTGTCTTAAAGCCCCAAGTAAAATGATCAACCATCCTGGTTTGCCACCCAAAGACCCTCATCCCCCTGCACATGGGTCTGGTTGTTTACCCTCCCCAGCACTCACAATGATGAAAGTCACCACCAGGGTGACCCACTGAGGTCACTGAGGGAGCGTGGCAGCCTTTCACTACCTGGGATGGGGAGGATTTGCTAAAGTGTCTGCTGGAAGCTCGAGAGGCAGAAACACTGCCCACTGGATGGATGCACCTCATCCCTCTGACTCAGGTCTTCTTTGTTTTCAGGTCACAGAAGGCGAATGATACTTGGAAGGACATTTACGAATTAGTGGATGAAATAGTGGAGAAGTACACAAAGTACGGCTAGTGTTTTCTTCTGCCGGGCAGGGTACATAGCTCTTTAGACTCGGTGGTCACAGAAGTCCCTTTGGTCAGGAGCACAGAGTCCAGGGGGGTGTTCTGAAGCAGAAAGGACAGATCACGCTGGTTCCATCAGGTCTCAGCAGCTTTCTTGGCTCCTGCCTGAGGTCAGGCCACATTGTAGGGACACAGTCTGCCCTTGAGGACTGCACAGATTAATAAACAGGCAAACCAGTAACCAAACACCGAGTTAAACTGTGCCAAGGGCTAAAAGAAAAGTGAAAAGGAATTTCTTGTAACTTTAAGGGAAAAGCAAGTATTCTTATCTTTTTAAAGTCAAGTATGACTTTCTAGGGGATGTGGAATTTTGAACTAGATCCTAAAGAATGGGGAAAACAGGGTAGAAGAACGATCAAGGAGATTTCTTGTGGAGTCAGTGATCTATTTGACTGGAGCATAGCGTTAACTCAGGGAAGCCTGAGAGATGAGTCTAGACAGGGTAGTGTGGAGCCAAAACCATTGAGGCTCATAATGTCAGGCCAAGGGGCTTAGAATTCCGCTGTGAGTAATTGGGAGCTATAGATGATTCCTGAGCAAGTGTCTAATATGATACATGAGGTCCTCCAGGTAGAAAAGTCTGATAATAGTGGTTAAAATGATTTGTAACAAGAGCCAAGAGCAGTAGAGAGCACAGCTAGGGACCTATGGTAGCAATTAAGAGAAAAAATAATGAGGGTCAATGGAGCAGAAGACAGTAGAGGGAGAGAACAGGGAGGGATGTGTGAAAGGCTGAAAAGAGGTACAATAATTTCTTTGAGATGGGCAGGACATGGGGAGGTGGGCAAGGAGAGAAAAGGGGTGAGTCTCAAAGAATTTTACAGTAGAAAAGAGGCCAGTTGGGAGGCTCATGCAGAAGTGCATGAGTATCTACCTTCTTGTGCATGCCTCTGTGTGTGTGTGTGTGTGTGAGAGAGAGAGAGAGAGAGAGAGAGATTTTGGGGGGTTGGGAGTATAGGGAGGGAGCAGGAAGGCCCCACACCTCCACAGGCCTCAGAATCCTTTACTAAGTTATAGGAACTTCCAGGGTTCAGGAAACGGGTCCCCAAAGCAAAACACTTGGAATGGGAGCAGGGAAATTGACATGCACCCCTTTCCTGGTTGCTTGTTGACTTCGTCTTCATACTTCTCCAGCCCTAACCTGCGGATGTCCTTCATCACCTACTCCACACTGGGTCACACCCTCATGAAGCTCACCTCAGACAGGTAGGTACTGCTTTAATCCCCCAAGGCAGGCCTGGTGGGAGTGGTCACAGGGAAAAACAGGGAACTGAGGGGTTCCCTGAGACCTCATGCGGACCCACTGGGAGCAGGCTGGGCCGTCCCGGGCTCCCCTCAGTGTCCACTCTGACCCCCAACCCCGGCTCCATGGCTCCCACTGACCCCTGACTGCACTGGCCCTGGCAGACCCCGTGCTGCTAGACCATCTCTGCGCCCTCTAAGCCCTGCCCTCCGCCTGTCCTGTGTCCTCTCAGCACTCTTCCCTTTTCTGAGAACTGGCTCACTGCAAGGACTCCTGGGATCTGGTAGAGCAGATGTGTGGGCCCTTTGTGAACACTGGCGTGTGTTGGGCACCTGCTCTGTGTGTCACTCTCTGCTCTGGGCCAGTGGGGGAAGAGGGGAGGCACAGTCAGAACCAGGAGGCAGGGACGAGCAGTGCTGAAGTGCTGGAGCTTCAGTGGAGGGGAGCTTGGTCCCTTGGTGGGTCTGAGACAAGGGAGCCCATGAGTGTGGGCTGGGGTGCAGGAGGGAAGCATGACACACCAGATCCTAGATGGACCATTAGGTGGGCCCAGCAATGTGCCCAAAGCCCTGGAGGTGGGAAGATATGGAGCTCCTGAGTAGCCGGGAGGTTAAGATGCCCATGACGCAAATGATCGGAACCCAGGGAGTGTGTTGGTGCCAGTGAGTGGACACAGCACTCCCCATGCCTGGCTCCCAGGAGAAGCAGGGGCTGTGCTTCTTGTTAGGTGAGCTAGGGGAAGGCGTGGTTTTGGGTGTCCCTGTCTTCTGCATTTCAGAGAGAGAGACCTGAGTGGGGTTGAGGTGGAAGACAGCAGGTCAGTGGGGGGCTGTCAGGCAGGTGGCAGAAAGAGAGGCGGGGGCTGGGTGGGGGCCTCGGGGGGAGGAGCTGCCCGTGGGGGAGAGGAGGACCACTGCCTCCTCCAAGGCAGGGGTTCAGAGCCTGAATCAAGGGAGCTGTGGGGAGGCTCTTGAGGGTCTCTGGGGCCCTCTCTGGAAACTGGAGGTGACGATGTCTTCCTCAAGGGAAGGTGTCAGAAGTGGGAGTGGGCTCAGGGGAGTGAAAAATGGGGTGGAATCTTAAGAAGTGAAGGTCCTGATGAGGGCATAAGCAGCCTAGTGCACAGAGCTGGGAGTAGGGATGGGGGAGGCAGCCCAAGAAAAAGGCCCGCTCAGGCAGGAGTGAAGCCTGGCCAAGCTCAGTCCCGGGCCGAAGGCTGGGGAGAGATGAGAGCTCCAGCATATTGAGGGTGCTGTCAACAAAACAGAAATCTTCCCAAAAGTGTCAGGAAGAGGGGAGGGTGTTTGTGCTGGGGTGGGCAGGGCCTGGTTTGGCCTCCACTGGCCCGGGGTCACAGCCTCCTCAGCTCCTGGGCTGGGTCAGGCAGGGCAGGACCTGGGGCTCTCAGATCGCACCTCAGGGCAGAATCCCTTCTGCGCAAAGTGAGAGCCAGCCTTCAGGGACCACGTTCTCCTTAGAGTTGCTGTGACTGCTCAGCCCATCACCCTGGATTAGCCTGAACCTATGCCCCAGCCCTGGTGTGTCCCAGTCCCATCCCCTGCTATCTGCTTTAACAGAGGCCGACTGCCCATCCCCATGGCATCCTGGGGTCACTGCTCTTCCTCCCACATGGATGGGCCTCAGGCCTCTTTTCCAGCTTGTGGTCTCTTTCTTCAGGAGCACATGAAGCCCAGGAGCCCTAGACTCTAACGGAGCAGCTTGACGGCTTCCTTTAGCACCAATCCAAAGGAGGAAGTGGCTTGGAGGGTCCAAGTCCACCTCAGGAGTCTGTGGCAGGGGAAGAGGGGACAGGGCAGGGGTATCAGCAGAGTGACCTTTCCAAACTCAGCCTTGCCTGTTGGAAGGTGACGTGCCCTCACCAGGGACCCCTTAGGTGCCAGCAGTACCGCCAGTCACATTGGGGGTGCTGGATTCACAGGTGCACATCCATGGGTGCTCCCCCCTCACCAGGGAAGGTCAAGGCAGGGCCCTTGCTGAGTCCCCTGAGGTCTGCCTGCCTGAGACAGGGATGAGCACATTGAAAGCCAGGCCCCACCCATGGGACCAGCAAAGCAGCATCCTCCACACCCACTGAATGAGAGACAGAGAAGCGTTGACCAAGGCCTGTCACTGTCAAAGACACAGGCAGAGAGGCCACCACAGGGCCACTTGTGTCCTCTCTGGTCCAGGCAGGTCTCCACAGGGCAGAATGGCACCAGGACAAGTGGTCTGTTTTGTAACAGTCAACCCTCATTCCTCCTCAACCCCCTTTACTGATTTTTTTTTCAGGAATGAAATTCGTGATGGTCTTAGCAGACTTCAGAATATAGTACCTAGTGGAGCCACACACATGCAGGAAGGATTTAAAAAGGTACAGATCCTAGAGCTCTGAGACTTTATTCTGCTTTATCAAGTTCTTAGAGTATTATTGGGTCATCTCACTGCCCTCCCCCAATTTCCTTCATTTTGTTGCAGGCAAATGAGCAGATTGAAGGAGTTTACTCCAAAAGTAAGCTGCCTGCTAACGTCACTGTGCTCAGGTGGGACAGAGCCAGGCGCGGGACTCAGCGAGGGCTGGTGCAGACCCCCTCGGCCAATTCCTAGCACTGACCCTCGGAGCGAGTCCCTTGCCCTCTCTGTGCTGCAGGTTCCTCCTCTGCGCAGTGAGGATGAAAACCACCCCCAGGGGTGCTTCCGAGAACCACATGGCATCATGCATTACGTTCCTGGTTCTTACTAGATAGCAAGTGCTTGACCTATGGTTGGGCTGCATGAAAAAGAAAAGAGAACTTCCAGGGATGGCGAGCAGACGGGGTTCAGTTTAGGGAACAGAGACCTTGGCGTCCCCCTGGCTGCCCACACTTTGTCCACCACAGTTCTGGCTCTGCCTCCTTTCCCTTGAGCCTCTTCCCTCTGGTTGACTCTCATCCTGTGACTGTGCCTCCGACTGTGGAAATGGCTGTACTTGGCCCAGACCACCTGCATCTAGACTGTAGGGTTGCAGCCCTTGTCAGGAAAGATGCATGGGCTGCTGGGGAAAGGCGGGGAGCTGGGCGGGGGCTGCTGCCCAAGCACCTTGACAGTCATTCTGGCTGCTCCTCCCAGTGCTCACCTGAGAGGCTTGTCCTCGTCCAGTGAAGTAGCTGCAGTTGCCTTTCAGGGCAAAGGCTGTGCCACCTGCCCATAGTGAGGGTCCACTAGGAAGGGCTCTGATCCAGTCTCAGGCTCCTCGTCTGTCAAGTGGGTCCTGGGCTGCGGCCTTCCCAGGAGCTCTGGGTGGTGGGTACTCCAGTCAAGGTGGCCTCTCCCCAGGAGGAGGAGGTGTGGGAGCAGTGCTGTGGGCCCGGCAGCCTGAGGCAGGTCACTCCAGGTGCCTTGCTGACCAGGCCACTCCCTGCTTCTTCTGCAGACAGCACTGCTTCCAGCCTGGTTATCACTCTGACCACTGGACCACTGCTACCAACGACATTACGGGAAACTAAGAGTGAAGTGAGTCCTGTCCATCATTACCAGCTTTGTGCTCCATGTATTGGGGTATTTTTACTCAAACCTTTTTTTTCCCTCTTAGGCTGACAAAGCTCGGGATATGGGGGCCAAAGTTTACTGCCTGGGTGTAAAAGATTATAAGAAAGACCAGGTAATTCAGAACAGCTAACCAGGTGTTCAGCTAACCAGGTGCCACTCTTGAGCCCAACTGGGGAAAGCTTTCAAAGGCAGCTGTCCCAGGGACCCCCAGAGGATGGCCCTCTACCCACCCCAACTGTTTGGAGAACAGATTGCCACGGCCAATGAATAGCAAGTGTTGTGTAAACCTACACACCAGAGGTGTGGAAGGCAGAGCTTTCCAGTCCCTAAGGGTGGGCTGCTGGCAGACACCAGGATGTGGCCCTTGGAGTCCAACACGGCAGAAGGCAAGAGCCTATCTCCTGGGACGGGATCTGCTGTGTCCTCAAGCCCTGGCTGGGTGCCTACCATCTCCTCTTCCCTTGTAGCTGCATGATATTGTAGAAAGAAAAGACCAAATGTATGGGATAGACGAATTCAAGTCCCTGGAAAAGCTTGTTACCTCGGTGAGTGTGGGCTAAGCATGAGACGGGAGATGGGGTGTCTTCTCCCTATGCCTCTGCCATCAGTCGCCCTGACCCTGCCACCCCACTGTCTGTTCCAGCTGGTGGAAAATTCCTGTATGGAAGTGATGGCTGGGGACACTTACTTTGTCTGTTTAGGAGGTAAGAGCCAGAGTCACATATCTATACAGAAGTGTATGTCTGTGTGTGTGCGGGGGGGGGGGTGACACATTTGGGTGGTGTGTGGGTGTTGTGACTGTGGGGTGTGTGAACATGGTGTGTTTCTGTATGTGGTGTGATAGTGTGTGTGGTGTATGCATGGTTTGAGTGCAGTGAGTGTGTATGGTATGTGTGTGTGGTGTCTATGAGTGTGATGTCTGTGTGTGATGTGTGTGTGTATGAGGTGATTGTATGGAAATCTGTCCAACGTATGAGTGTGCAGATATATAAGTCAGTGTGTGATTGTATGACGTGTGTATGTTGGGAGTTGTGTGTGGATATGCATGTGTAATTACTTTTATGATCCAGCTTTATTGACATGTAATTGAAATATAGCTCTGGATAAATTTAAGGTATACCACATAATGGTATAGACTTGAATACATATATTGCAAAAAGGTGACCAAAATGAATTTAGTTTATAAAACTAAAACCAAAAGTTCTTTTAAAAATTAAATATATACTTTAAAACCCTCAACAATACTTAGCAAATGAAATCCAACAACACATAAAAAATATAATACATCAAAACTAATTAGGAATCAGGCCAGAAATGCAAGTCTGATTCTGTATATGAAATATACATTTATGTATATATGTAATTTACCACATCAGGAAGATGGAGAAGGAAAACATGATTATCTCAATGGATGAAAAAAAAAGTTGGACACAGTTCAGGTCTGACAAACACATCCAACAAGTACTCACAACCAACACTACATCCACTGGTTCAACGGGATCGGCCTCTCCCTGATATCTGGAACCTGACAAGGATGCCCTCTCTCCCCCGGAAGGGTCCCTGCATCAGTGTGGGGAGGATCCTGTGCAGTTGCTTTTCTGGTAGAAGCCCTCTCTCTCAGTGAGCTCTGTGCGTACCGGCTCCTGAGTCCATATCACTGGGATTTGTGGAGCTGAGGTGGGTGGATAAGCACACGCTCCCACTGGTAACAGCACACAGCTGGATGCAGCTGGACGCAGACCCAGGAAGCTGGGCCTGGCCGTGGTGCTCTGAACTGCAAGGTTACAGTGCAGTAGGCCATGGGGTCACACAGAGCAGTGTTTATGTTCGAGCTCTGCTGCCCACGGGCACGAAACCAGCGCAAAATGCTGAGTATCTGCGAGCTCCACTTTTGTCGCCAAGAAGTAGAAACAGCAACACCCACTATCAGGTCTGCAGTGAGACGTAGATGCAGTGGAGCTCACAGTGACTGGCACAGGATCTAGGAGCCGGCGGCCCTCACCAACAGGAGCTGGCACTAACACTTCCATCACTGACCCCTGGTGCTGCCCCCACCCCCGGGCTGAGCCCAAGGTGGGGAGGGAAGTGGTTAAAGAACATCCAGGATGAAAGCATCTCCCGCTGAGCCCGCTGTGGGTGGCAGCTGTGTGACTCCTCCTGAATCCCACACTGTGACCTGCAGTGCGAGGTGTGGACATCAGCCACAGACCCCATACACGTGCAGGGTCCTTTCCTGCTTCTCTGGTATCATGTCTGAGCCGTGCAGCACCCTGACAGCTTCAATTCTCTGATTATGTCCCTGGGGCATACACAGGCCTGTCAAACCATAGAGGAAGATGCCCGTTATCATTCATGCCCTGTGGTGGCCCAGCTGAGGTGACAGGTGCCCACTGCACACCCTCTGCAAGCGTGGCCCAGCACTGCTGCTCTGACCTTTACAGCTGCTGTCATCTTGTCAAAAGCTGCCACACAGCATGACTGTCACTTGGAGCGAAAGCTCAAGGCAGGAACCTGGACCCCAAATAAAGTAGAAGAAGCTGTTCATCAGGCTGTCGTTCTGAATAAGTCAGTGGGCTGGGTGTGAGGAAGCCGGGAGTGGGGAGGCCCTCTTCAGTCTCTCGGCCTCCCTCCAGGACTAGGCAGAGGCCTCTGCTGGCCTCCCTGCCTCCAGGCCTGTGCTCCAGCCCATCCTCTTCACAGGGCCTGAGGGGCAGAGAAGGCCACTTCCCTACCCCAGCCTGACCATGGAGGCTGAGGCCCCCGAGCCAGACAACCAGACCCTCCAAGGTCCAGCCTCTGCTCTAAGCCCACCTGCTGCAGAGGCTGGGGGCTGGCGGGACTGGGCTCCCTGCAAAACCTTCCTCAGCTTCACAGGGTCCAGCCCACCCAGCCTTTGAGACTTCACTCTCAGAGCGCCTCAACCCCGAAGTCTTTCCTGGTCAGCTTGCCCCATGGCTTCCCACAGCCTTGGCTCTGTTCCTGTCATTAGTCACTTGTCACCCAGTAGGAACCATGACTTCTGCCTCACTGTGTCCATGGCTTTATTTTTTAATTTTTATCATTCACCTCATATTTTTCTTCCTACCTTTTATTATGGAAATTTTCAAAACTACAGCAAAGTGGAAACAATTGTACAATGGACACCCCTCTCTCCATTACCTGGATTTACAATTTATATCTGACAACATTTCTCTTATCATTTATTACAGGGCTACCTCACCTCCAAACCCTTCATTGTGCATATCTTTACCTGGTAACAATTTTTGTTGAGTTCTCTTTTTGAAATGCAGCAAACAAGTGTATCATTTGCCGAGTTCTGACAAATGCACACACCTGTGTAATCCCCAACCCTATGAAGACTCAGATACTACATCTGCCCCCAGAAAGTCCCCTCAGCTCCCAGGCAATCCCTGCCCCACCCCCTGGAGGCTTCTAGGGGGCCACCTGCTTCATGCTTTCACCTTCACAGGGAGGTGGCCTATGGGCTGTCCTGGCCCCTGGGGCAAAAGGACCCCAGACCTCCTGAGACCAGGGCTGCCCCACAGCAGTCAGGCTTCTGAAGGACTCAGGTAGACCAAGGCCCCAGGAATCTCCACTGTTGGGGGACAAAGAGGAGTCTGCAAGGGCACTGATGGCCCAAAGGGAGAAGGATGCTGACCGGGAGGATGCTAACCCCGGGGGCAGCTGTGCCTTTGAAAGCAGCATGGATCCCTGTCCATCTCTGGTGCCTTCCGTCATTCCGTCGTCAGTCACCACTAAGTCACCAGGATGTGCAGGGCCCCGTGCTGGGCACAGAGGGGCAGAAATGAAGCAGCCACTACCCTTGCCCACAGGAGCTCACCATCTGGTGTCTGGTCTGGTATTGGTTCCTGGGGAGCATTGAGGGTAAATGTCACCTTCAGAGGGTGTGGCAGGTGTCCTTATAACGAAAAGGACAGAGACTGGCCCTGGGTGGGAGGGAAGGGGAGGGGAGGAGGGGGGTGGGGAGTGTTCTCTTGTCTTCATATGATGTCAGGGCTGCTGCTGAAAACTCCCAGGTGGGACCTCTACCAGGGACCAGGGGCCTTAGTCTGCCTGTCTCCCTGTTGACCCTACATTGAGGTATCGATTACCCTTTGAAAACTGAGGAAACTGAGGCCCAGAGAGGTGGAACCTGTTGCCCACAGACCCCCAGGTTTCAGGGACCTGGTCCCCCTTCCCGGGCTCTGATGTATGTTGGGCTCCACTTCCTTGGTCTTCATCCCTGTGTCATGTCAAGGAGAGGGTCTTGGCAGGGTTGGCCTTTAGGGACTGGGGAGCTGAGGAGGGTGGAGGGACTCTTACCGGTCATTGAGCTTTGAGGGAGGCACAGCCCAGGTGAGCACAGGTACCAAGGGTCAGGTGAGGAGGCTGGGGCTGACCCGGGGTGGGGCCCAACTCAGGGCCCATAAGAAGTAGTTAGAGCAGGGGTGCCGTGTCCCGAGGCAGGGGGACCTGGGCCTGAGATCTGGTGGGAAACAGGGTCACTGCCCGGGCTGACGTCTACACTGGCTGCAGTGTGGCCTGGGGAAGCTGGATCTGCCAGAGTCGGGTGAATACAGCGCTGTCACCTGCTAATGCCCACACCCTTGCCAGCCTCCATCACATGGCACAGCCTCACGCCCAGCTTCTCCTACAAGGGTGGCTTCCAGGAACCAAGGGGACAGGATAGAGTCTGTTGATATTTGGAGAAGAGCCATCTTTGTAAACCAAAAGGAGTTGGTGTGTTTTTCACATGGAGGCCACTCTCTTACTGTGCCGGGTGCTGCTCATTTGTCCTTGATTCTCCAACAAACATTTGCTAAGTGGTCAGTACTTGACAGGTGCCGGGGCAACAGTTATCATATGTCTGCACCCAGGAGCTGCCAGACAAGGACTCAGACAATAATTTTCTCTCTAGCAGCCATGCCCCGTGCAGGGATATACCGCAGTGATTATCCCTTGCTGTGGGTGCCAAGAAGACAGGATAAGACTGCGGGAGGTGAGAAGTGCCCTTAGGAAGGGAGACAGAATGCCCTCCAAGCTGGGGGGTGGGAGGAAGCCTGCAGGCCTCCTGCAGCAGAGGCCCAGACTTCAAAGTCCTGGCTGGGTGGAGATGAGTTTATGGGTGCTAGACTTCGACCATGTGGGTCCCAGCACCAGGGTCTCCCCCTTGGAATGGGCCCAGGATTCTTGATGTTGGTGGCTGGCTCACAGCCGGCCAATCACTAGTTCTCACAGAGGCTGTCATCACCTTCAGCAGTGGCCTGGATTTCACTGGCCAGTGACTGGATGAGTGAAAACAAACCAAATTACAAACAACCTCATGCAGGTCAGTAACAAATATTTCTGAGCCAAGATCTTACCAGCATTAAACTGCCCGAAAGTGCCTATGGCTCCTGTGTGCTCAGTGAGGGACGGAGAGAGCTCACTGCATTGTCCTTGAGGTCCCTGAGATGGGGTGACAAGGGCCACATGAAGGAGGGGGCCTGAGGACACTTCCCTCCCCCAGGTGACTGAGACCACAGCTGGCAGGGGGCTGAGAGATGACAGGGACAAAGAGGGCCGCAGGTGGCAGGTGTGAGGAAGAAAGACCCCACCATCTCTGGGTTCAGCTTTGCCCTCCTCCCCTTAGTCCTGCCTCTGTCGCTGTGGGATCCATTAGTACTCCTGGGAGCTTCAAGTGGCAGTCGGAGGGCCGGCCCCGCATCTCCCCTGACAGTCAGTGTGAGGGCACGGAGAAGCCAGAGCTCACCTTCCAGAGAGGGAGGAAGCACCTGCCAGGGGCTCGTTCCTGCCGCAGGCCCGGCCCCACCTTCCGCCCACACCACGTCCACGTTTTCACCTGTTCTTTGGTTTCCTCATCTCTCTCTTTCCCCCCCCGTTTCAGGACCCTTCACCCTGAGCAAGGACTGGGTCTCTTCCCTGCCTTCTCCCTCTGAGCCCCGCAAAGTCAGGCCCTCTTCCCTCTTCTTCAAGCCCCTGCCCAGTCCCCGTGCCCCCCTCACCTTTATCCTTGAGGACCTCTCCTTGGCTACTGCATACCTCCTCCAAACTTTCACACTTCTTTCAAAAGTAGCCCCGACTTCTCCTCCTACACCAAAAGTACTGATTTGTTCCAGAATCCATAACAATCTGTGACCCACAGTGACGAACTCCCAACAAACACAGAAGGCTTTTAAGCCCCCTGCCCCAGGTGATGGCTGCAGTGCTGTCTCAGCCAGTGTGTGGGGACACAGCCCTGGGGAGCCATGGGAGACAGAGGGGACACCACCCATCTGGAGGCAGCGTCTGTGCCTGTAGCTTCCTCACAACCACATCTGCTTTTCAGGGAAAACTGGATACTTTTTATGACTTTGTCCAGCACTGCAGCCAGGTGCCATTGATGTGGTGTCCGCCCAGGGACATGGTAAGCAGGGCACAGGGATGCTCCCCGTGGGCTGGGGTCTTGCTTTTGCCCTTGACAGTTGCCCCCGGGACTGTGGGTCAGAGAGCCCTCTCCGGGCATCTGCCGAGAGGAACGCCCAAGGCATGGAGACCTGGAGCTCATGAGCCTCCAGACGATTCTCAACATGGCGCCCGTGCGTTTCCCCTGCGTCCTCGTCTCAAGGATGTCAGGACCTTTCTTCTCCAGAGCAATGCCCAGCAATTCCAATCTTAAGCGAAAAGGGCTGGAGAGGCCTATTGGATTCCCGTCCATCGTCCCTCCCCACTGCCCACCCGACCCTGTGTGACTGCTGGCTGCACCCCATCCATGAGATCCTCCCAGGCTGGTCACTCAGCTGCAGGAGTGGTGGAGGACATGGTGACACCCCCTCCCCAATGTTGTCTGGTCAACACTGACTGGTTTTACCAGGTAGTAAAGATGCCCTCCTTGTGTCAGTGCCTGTGACAATGTGGAGAAGCCCAATTTCTCCACTTGTCATCCTTGTTATTTAATAATAACAATGATAGATAATTTTACTGTGTCCTTTCTGTGGGTCAGTTGCTAGACTAAGAACTTTACATGTTTTCACTGTTTTAATCCTCCCAGTAACTGTATTTTTAGGTGCTCTTATTATCCCATCTTTACCAAGGGGCGTCTGACCCACAGAAATGCTGAGTGACTTGTCCCAGGTCACAAAGGCCAGGAGGGACAGAGGTGGACTTGAATTCTGAGCCTGGCTCCACCCTTCTCACTGCTCTGTCCCCCTTTCGGTTCAGCACTCATGGTCTCATGATGGTTACCCCGAAACCACCAGAGTTGGCCCTACTCAGGCCCCAAGCCCATAGAGAATGGTGCTCCTGATTTCCCTTATAATCATCTGCCTGGGCATCATATTCCTGGGTGTCCCCATGCTCAGACATTTTGTACAGACTGGGCCAGGGACCTAGAGGACGTTGTGGTCTCAGGGTCTGTACTGAGGGCTGCACTGACCACATTCACTGAATCAGGAAAACACTGGCTCTTGGTAGCTGGGCAGGTGGGCGTTTGGAAACTCTAGACAGGCCTGAAAGCCTCTGGACACTGCTGGTGACATACCTGAGGCATGCTCACACCCGGCAGAGACATTGTCTGGTGACAGTGGTGTCAGGGCTCCTTTGGCAGCTGGGCTCCAAGTTCTGGGTCTGAATCGAGCTCTGAGTCCCAGCCTTGATTGCACAGAAGCCCTATTTTCCACCTGATTCTCCTGGAGCCTCTCCCAGAACCAGCTCCTTTATAGTCATAAGAGCCCCACCCCAGCCTTATGCCCTGAACAGTGGACACACCCACCCAGAGATGCTCACTCAGGATCAGGAGGGACAGAGCAAGACAGAGGGCTGAAGCGGAGGGAGGCAAGAGACAAGAGGGTGGACAAAGGGAAGATGCCAGGTATGGCCTTCCTGCCCAGCGAGGTAAGGGCAGGGGCGCTGAGCACCTCTCTGAAATGGTCCCATTCCCAGGGCCACTCTTCAAAGCTCAGGTTGGGGAAGTGGCAGAGTGATGGATTAGGGGGCCTTATAGCTGCCCAGGGCTCTGCCAGGCCCCTGCAATGCCAGCTCTCGAGTCCGTCCAGCAGTCTGTGGCTCACAGTGACCTGTGTGCTCGCTGGAGGCAAAACTGAGGCCTGACACGTCAAGGGAGTTGACAGGACCACCCAGAGAGTAAGTGGCAGCAGCCAGAGCTGCCTGAAATCAACCCTGCTCATCCTGAGAGGGGCTGGGAGCCCGTAACTGTGCCTGGTGGATGTGACCCCCTCCCACTCCTCTGCCCCCATCCCATTTGACCTTGTCCCGCCCAACCTTAGTCCTGGAGACCCTAGTGTTGTAGGATTTCTGTGGATACCCCAGTATTCCAGTAGGTGCAGGAGTGAGTCCTGATTCCTTTCTTGAAGCCCTCAGTGCTCTGGTCCCAGGCTTAAAGTTAATCTTGGTCTAAGTGACGAGGTGTCAGCTGGGACCTACAGTCTCTGCAGAACAGAGTCGGCCCCCAACCCCAGCCCTGAATGTGCAGCAGGAGACACCCAGACAGGCTATGGGGACACAGCACCCAGGAGTGTCCTTATGACAGTCCACGCACTATGGCAGTCGGTCTTGTTTACTGTTACCTTCTGTGAAATGACAGTGTCTCTCTGCTCCACCACCTTCTAATCCCCAGAGGAATTTTTCTAATATTGGCCCTTCCAGAACACACTCCTTCCTGAGGTTCCAGGAGAGAACGCTTTTCCTGTCTTTTCAGCTTCTAGAGCTATATTCCCTGTGTTCCTTGGCTCCTGGCCCTTCTCCATCTACAAGGCAGCAGGGCAGCACCTAAATCTGCTCTGCTTGCACAGTCACATTGCCTTGTTTTTTGGGCAAATCTCCCTCTGCTTCCCTGTTACAGGACCCTTTGATCAAGTGTAGGAGCCCCCCCCCAGGTAACCTAGAATAGTCTCCCCATCTCAAGATCCTTAATCACACCTGCAAAGGCCCTTTTGCAATATGACCTACAACATCCACAGGTGCCAAGGATTAGGACTGGGATATATTCGGGGCCATTATTCAAGCGACCACAGCAAACCACTGAACTAGAAGCTTCCTTGAGAGCAGGGACTGTTCTATTGGGCACCTTGCATACTATGCTTCATGTAAAGAACAGAGGGACACAAAGGCACGAAGGTGTGAGTGTACATGGTGTGGGGATGCACAGATCAGGCTAAGAAGCGTCCACACTCAGGGGCCATGGCTCAAACTGTGCTCCTAAGTTCTGACTGCCTTGGTTGCCAATGAGATTTTGGGGGGTAAAGGTAGACCCTGTGGTCCTTGAGGACCTGCCCACTGGAAGTGAACTGGGAGTCTGGGAAAGACCAAGGTGTTCTCCCTCTTCTCCCTTATGCTGCCTCAGAGCATGGAGACCCTTTCTTATTCACTGTCTGCATCTCTTGGAGCTGAGTGCTCAGAGTTGTTGCCAGCTTCCCGAGTGCTTAGAGCACCCTGTCTGGCAATCTGGGCTCTTCAGCTGGGAGTCCTCAGCTGAGCAGGAGCTGGGGACAAGGAGGAAATGACAGAAAAGCCAGGGGCAGTTTTTGCTACAGATGGATTACACTGTCCCAAAGGATCTGCATCAATCTTTACTCAAACCTAGGGGCCCATGTGCCTCCATAGCCCATCACCCATCTGAGGGTGCCCCCACCTGCCCTTGCCCTGTGGGCCCAGAGCCCAGCCTGAGGGTTGTGGTGGGGACTCATCCCTTCGGCACACACTCAGCAAGAGAGCCTGGGCAATGCTGTGGCTACAGTGGCAATCAGCCCTTGTCCTTGCTCCACAGGCTCCCAGTCCAGAAGGAAGCAGACAAGTTCAACACCAGAGCAAAGGCAGGCCAGAGTCAGAACAACAGGGTTCCCTGGGGAAGGGAGGGCAGATGTCCAATGCCTGAACTGAGTCTAGAAATAGGAGCACAGGCTGGAGGCCAGCACCCAGGGAGAGGAAGGGCATCAACAAGGGCTCACCCTGGGGATCCTAACAGGTCCTGAGCCTGCTCCCCTTGAGCCAAGGAAACCACAGCCTTCTGCTCCCAATTCTGGTGGCTTCTCAGTGACCTCTCTCTTCTCTTCCTTACAGGGGAGGTGTGTCAACTTTGCCTTAATGTATCCCCACTATGCACAAATGCTCTGCAGACCAAAGATGTGCCTTTGACCCAGCCAGGAGTGCCTCCCCCTCGATAGCTGTTGCTCGCATTGTCAGCATCCCCCACCCATATGCTCTCAGCCACCCTCCAGGCTGCTGCCGCTGATCCTCCCCCTGCCTGGAGTGCTGCAGAAGTGCTTTGTCACTCCCACCCCCATAGCCCAACATCTAAAGCACCAAAAACCCAACATTGTTAAGAGTACTTTGTGTACTGAATTGGACATATATATTGTGTTTTGGTTTACAGTCAAAAGGAGTTAGAATTTATTGCTGATCAGCAAGATAGTTTACTTGGTGAGTACTGCTCCACTGTATGAGAAGTATCTATACTGGTCTTGCCAAGACAAAGCACCCTGGTGTCCTCTGGATATAGACATGATGAGTCCCATTCCCCATAGTTGGCTCTTCATCTGTTACCAAGGGCTGGGATGCATGCGGTTTTAGTCAAATTCTGCTCTTTGAAAATAGCCCAAAATATCTTTGAAATATGAATACAATCCTGCCTCCACCACTCACTGGCTGCAAATTAATCTCTTTGCCAAGTTACTTAATCTCCTTGCGCTTCAAATTCTTCATTGAAAAGGTGGGGATAATCATGTCTCCTCTACAGGGTGCCATGAGGGAGACAGTAACTGCTGCAATGTATTCAGCAAAGGGCCAGGTCCCTGGTAAAGACTCAGGTGCTCAACAGTTAATGTCTTCCCTTTGTGCCCTGAGAGAGGAGAGGATGATGACTCAGAGATATAAGAAGTGTCTTGTGAAGTCAGGGGAGTCAGAGAGGAGAAGATGATGACTCAGAGATATAAGAAGTGTCTTGTGAAGTCAGGGGAGTCAGAGAGGAGTACATGACTGGTTTTTTCAGCTCCAGACACCAAGATGTGGGGTTGACACACATAATCATTCTCTGAGGAGGCTGCTGACCACACATGGGTTCACATTCCAGGCCCATCACCCATACAGCCTCCCAGATATGCCATTGGAAAAGGTCTTGGCACCTACTAACTCCTGCAGAAATGTCAGTTCCCTTCCCATACCCTTAATATTTCTCATAATATAAAGGAAACCCATGGTTCCCACATTCCCAATTGTTCAAATCTACTCCTCTGCTGATAGAGCCAGACCTCACAATCTTTCAGGTCCGTTTCCCTCTAGACTTTGAATACCCAATCAAGTTTTCCTTTGACACTAATGTGCTTGAGGACTATCCATAGGCAAGACTCCATTGTGAAAATCCCAGAACATAAGGTGAGGCTGAAGCATCAATCTGAATCACAGAGTTTGAGCAGGTAAGAGGAGATTGTTAACTCAAATATGCACATACCAACAGAACAAATCAGGGATCATGGAGATCAGGTAAACATGACATGACACAAGGAAATGAATAACGCTCTCATAACTGACCCTAAAGAAATAGGGATCTATGAACTGTCTGATAATCCCACAGCTACCATCATACTCAATAGTGAAAAGCTGAAAGAATTTCCTCTAAGATCAGGAACAAGACAAGAATGTCCACTCTAACCACTTTTATTCAACATATTATTGGAAATCCTAGCCACAGCAATCAGACAAGAAAAAGAAATAAAAGGAATCCAAATTGGAAAGGAAGAAGTAAAACTGTCACTGTTTGCAGATGACATGATGCTATATATAGAAATCCTAAAGGTGCCACCAAACACTACTAGAGTGCATCACTAATGAATTCAGTAAAATTTGTACACAAAATTAATATACAGTAATCTGTTGCATTTCTACACACTAACAACAGGCTACAAGAGAAATTAAGGAAATAATCCCATTTACAATTGCATCAAAAAGAAAAAAATACCTAGAAATAAACCTGCCTAAGGAGGTAAAAGACCTGTACTCAGAAAACTGTAAGACACTGATGAAAGAAACTGAAGACAACACAAATAGATGGAAAGATACACCATGTTCATGGATTAGAAAAATTAATACTGTGAAAATTACCATATTGCCCAAAGAAATCTACAGATTCAGTGCAATCCTTACCAAATACCAATGGCTTTTTTCAAAGAACTAAAACAAGTAATTTTAAAAATTTATATGGAAACATAAAAGACCCCAACTAGCCAAAACAACCTTGAGAAAGAAGAATAGAGCTGAAGCAATCATGTTCTCTGACTTCAGACTATACTACAAAGCTATAATAATCAAAACAGTATGGTATTTGCACAAAAACAGACAAATAGCTCAATGGAACAGAATAAAGACTTCAGAAATAAACCCATCCACTTACAGTCAATAAATCTACAACAAAGGATGCAAGGATATACAATGGAGAAAAGACAGTCTATTCAATAAGTGGTGCTGGGAAAACTGGACAGCTACATGTAAAAGAATGAAATGAGAACATTTTCTCACACCAAGTACAAACATAAACTCAAAATGGATTAAAGACCTAAGTGTAAGACCAGAAACCATAAAACTCATAGAAGAGAGCATAGGCAGAACACTCTTTGACGTAAATCACAGCAATTTTGGGTGGTCTGTCTACTGAGGCAAAGGAAACAAAAGCAAAAATAAATAAATGAGACCTCGTTAAACGTCAAAGCTTTTCCACAGCAAAGGAAACCATCGACAAAATGAAAACACAACTTATTGAATGGGAGAAGATATTTGTGAATGATATGACTGTTAAACGGTTAATATTCAACATACATAAACAGCTCAAACAGCTCAACAATAAAAAAAGAACCCAATTAAAAACTGGGCAGAAGACCTGAACAGACATTTCTCCACAGAAAATATACAGACACGTGTAAAGATGCTCAACATTGCTAATCATCAGAGAAGTGCAAATCAAACCACAGTGAGATATCATCTCACACTATCAGAATGGTTATCATCAAAAAGACCACAAATAACAAATGTTGACCAGGATGTGGAGAAAAGGGAACCTTTGTACACTGTTAGTGGGAATGTAAATTGGTGCAGCCACTGTGGAAAACAGTGTGGAGGCTCCTCCAAAACTAAAAATAGAACTACCATATGATCCAGCAATTCCACTCCTGGGTATGTATCTGAAGAAGATGAAAACACTAACTAGAAAAGACACATGCACCCCAATATTCATAGCAGCATTATTTACAATAGCCAAGATATGGAAGCAACCTAAGTGTCCATCAACAGACGAAATGATGAAGAAGATGTGAGACACACACACACACACACACACACACACACACACACACAATGGAATACTATTCAGCCCTAAAAAAGAATGAAATTTTGCAATTTGCCACAACATGGATCGACCTGGAGAGTACCACGCTCAGTAAAATAAGTCAGAGAAAAACAAATACTGTATGTTATCACTTATATGTGGAATCTAGAAAATGAAACAAACTAGTGAATATAACAAAAAAGAAACAGATTCACAGATATAGAGAACAAACTAGTGGTTACCAGCAAGGAGGTGGAAGTGGGGAGGGGCAAGATGAGGGTAGGGAATTAAGAGGTACAAACTACTATGTATGAAATAAATAAGCTACAAGGAAATATTCTGCAGCACAGGCAATATAACAAATATTTTATAATAATATAAATGGAGTATAATCTCTAAAAATTTTGTACACCTAAAACTAATATAATATTGTAAATAAAGTATATCTCACTAAAATTTTTTTGAATAAAAAAGTTGTGGTATATATATACATATATATATATGTATATATATACACAATGGAATTTTATTTGGCCATAAAAAGGAAGGAAATCCTGCCATTGTGACAACATGGATAGAACTTGATAGCATTTTACTAAGTGAAATAAGTCAGAGAAAGATAAATACCGTGTGATCTCACTTATATGTGGAAACTTAAAAAAAAATAAAACCTCATAGAAAAAGAGATCATATTTGTGGTTACCAGAGGTTGGGAGTTGGGGGAGGAGGAATTGAATGAAGCTGTTCAAAAGGTGCAAACTTTCAGTTATAAGATAAAATAGTACTTGGGATGTAATTTATAACATGATAACTACAGTTAACACTGCTATATGGTATATTTGAAATTTGTTAAGACAATAGATCTTAAGAATTCTCTTCATAGGAAAAAACATTTTTTCTTTTTCTTTTCCTTTTTTTGTATCTAGATGAGATGATATAAGTTAACTAACCTTACTGTGGTAACCATTTCACAGTATATGTAAGTCAAATTATTATGCTGCATACATTAAACTTACACAATGTTATGTTAATTATATCTCAATCAAATGGGGAAAAAAAGAACCTCAGCTAATAAATACAGAAGAAATAATAGAATTAGAAGTCACCATTTTACCTGCTGTATAGCACAGGGAACTCTACTCAATACTCTGTAATGGCCTATATGGGAAAAGAATCCAAAAAAAAAAAGAGTGGATATATGTATATGTATAGCTCATTCACTTTGCTGTACACCTGAAACTAACACAACATTGTGAATCAACTACACTCCAATAAAAAAATTTTTTTAAAAGTCACCATTTTGCAACACTTAATGAAATAATATAGACATTTATCATTAATAGATGCTTAAGCCATTAGTTGGAATGTTGCTGGGGGATTTAACCATGAGTCAAAACATTGCTGGAGAAATTTAATGGTGAGAACAGACTGACAAACTTGATCCCATTTACCAATCTTATCATCAGTAAAAATACAACTATCAAGTATCATGTGTCTCCTGATGTAATACAAGAAGAATAAAATCAACAACAACAACAAAACAATTAACCTTGAATCTCACCAAGTTTCTAGCTCTAACCAGCTTATAGGAAATTTATGATACAATAAAAAGTTATATGAGACTATAAGGAAACAACCAAATTTAAAATATGGGAAATTATACAAAAATGACTCTGTTTTTTAACATAAATGGGATGAAATAAAAGGTCAAACTAAAAAAAAATTGTTTAATGTAATATCACAGAGAAACTATATATCTCTTTATGACTGTGCTTCCTACTTAAAAAGATTCTTAACTAATTTTCAACCTCTTGGAGGCAATATCCTCCTTGTTGTGAATCCATAAAATAAGAAAAGACACAAGTAGGGCTTCCCTGGTGGCACAGTGGTTGGGAATCTGCCTGCTAATGCAGGGGACATGGGTTCGAGCCCTGGTCTGGGAAAATCCCACATGCTTCGGAGCAACTAGGCCCGTGAGCCACAACTACTGAGCCTGTGCGTCTGGAGCCTGTGCTCCGCAACAAGAGAGCCTGCGATAGTGAGAGGCCTGCGCACCGCAATGAAGAGTGGCCCCCGCTTGCCACAACTAGGGAGAGCCCTCGCACATAAACGAAGACCCAACACAGCCAAAAATAAATAATTAAAAAAAAAAAAAAAGAAAGAAAAGACACAAGTAATAATAGGAATTAAAAAGAAGATAGAGCAGAAATATAAAAATCAAACATATTCTGAACAACTTTATACCAATATAGGGGAAAAGTTCAAATTCCTAGAAAAATATATCTGAAATGACTGATAAAAGAAATGGAAGCACTAAACAGTCCAATGTGGTAGCCTGCTCAGGCTGCCTTAATAAAGTACCACAGGCTGGGTGGCTTAAAAACAGAAATTTATTTTCTCACCGTCTGGAGGCAGGAAGTCCAAGACCAAAGTGCCAACAGGGTTGGTTTCTGATGTGGTTTCTCTTCCTGGATTTCAAATGACCACCTTCTCGCTGTGTCCTCACATGGCCTTTCCTCTGTGCCTGTGTAGGAAGAGAGTTCTGGTGTCTCTTTCTCTTCTTATGAGGATATCTGTCTTCTGGGATTAGGACTCCACTTTATAACCTCATTTAACCTCAGTCACCTCCCTAAAGGCCCTAATCTCCAAATACAGTCACATTAGAGGTTAGGGTTCAAAATCTAAATTGGTGGGTAAACAATTCAGTCCATAACATTCAGTAAATATTGAGTAAATTTTATCAGTAGTTTAAAAAGTTCCCACAAGGAAAACACCAGGCATAGATTATATCATATCAAATATTCAAGGAGGAGATTATTGTGATCATGTTCAAAGTCTCTCCAAAAGAAGGTGAAAACATTCCCAAGCACATTTTATGAGGCTAGTATACCTAATATCAAAACCAGATAAGAATAGCACAAAAACAGGAATTAAAGGGCAGCCTCTCTCATGATCATAGGTTAAAAAATTCTAAACTAATGGTAAACGCAATCCAGCAGTGTTTTAAAAAATTATCATGATCAATTTGGGTTTAGTTATAAAATATTAAAATTAGTTTTACATGCACCAATGTAATTAGTCACACTAACAGATTATTGGTGAAATGCACATATTCATCAAAAGAATATACAGAAAGAGAATTTAGATAAAATTCAACACTCCTTCACGATTTGTATCAAACCTAGAATAACAAGGAAACTCCCTAATGTGATAAAAGATATCCAACAGAAGCCTTCAATAAATACCATTCTTAAACGTGATGTGTTAGAATTATTCTCTTTAAAATCAAGAATGCCTCCATCACAACTTCGAGTCAACATTTCATTGGAGAACTAGTCAGCGTAATGTTTTGGGGTTTTGTTCATTTTTTATAGAAATGCAAACAATTCTACAGATAAATTTTTATAATAACAGAGTTTAGCAAGTTGGGTGAGTATATCAATAAATACGTAAATTTCTTCAGGATAGCAATCGTTTAAAAACTCTGTATTAAAAATGCCATTCCAATAGCATCAAAAATACAGAGTATATAGGGAAGGCACTTGACAAAAGAAGTCAAGATATTCATAGGGAAATTTATAGGAAAGGCATTGAAAACAACTCAGATAAATAAAGACATTGCCGTGTTCACTGATAGGAGGAGTCCAGATCACAGATTCAAATCCCTCCAAATATTTACAGTTATTGTAGTCGAATATTAGAAGGTTTGGCGGGGGGTAGGAGTGAAAACAGTGTGCTACTTCTAAAATTTACATGAAAGAGCGAATGGATTTGTTACCCAAACGCAAGTCCGTGTGCCCCACGCACTGTGAGGCCAAATACCGGAACGTCAGAGTTTGGAGTAGAGAAAGGTTTATTTCAGGGCCACGCAAGAAGACAATGGCTCATGCCTTAAAAACACCAAACTCCCCGAAAGCTTTCAGCAAAACCCTTTTATAGAAAAGGTGAGGGAGGGGCGTGGTTAGTTGTTGCAGACATCTTGGTGTCAGATCCTTCGTTCTTGAGGTCAGGTCACAGTCAGGTCAAGATATTATTAACATTCGTTAATAACAAATGTTATTCTCTGTTCTGACAAGAAAGGGAAGGGGAGGCATTTAATTGTCTCCACGCCTCCTTCCGACTTTCAACGCTTAACCAATCCCATAAGCAAAGCGGCATCATTACCCCTCACTTTACTTGTTCAAGGTCCCAAGGCTGGACTTTTCGTCCTCCGAGGTCCAGGCGCCGAGCTAAGCGACGGGGTCCCTGAGCAGGCCGGTCACCCTGCCCGGGAGCGTTCGTCCCGCACCCAGTCTGGGTCCTCCCTCCAGTGCCCAGGTCCAGCTGAAGAGGCAGAGCTCAGCTGGCGGCGCCCTCAGGGCCAGGTCTCCACACCCTGGAGCCAGGCGCCCAGGACCAGCCCTCAGGCTCCTCAAGCCGCCTAAATGGGGGCCGGGTCCCACGGACTGTGACCCATGGAGACCGCCGCCGCCATTAGGTCCCGGAGGTGGGTTTTGGGGAGAGGTTCGGCTACTGCTTCAAGGCCTGGGCCCGGTCCGTGGACGGCCATGGCCAGGGCTCCACAGCCCTCAGCCTGTCCCCGGACCCCCAGCTCACCTGGCAGCCTGAGGCCGGACAGCCTGGAGGACCCCGGAGAGAACGCCGCAATCCACCCCTCACCGCACTCTCTGCCGCGGGGGCCGCTGGGAGGATGACTAAGGGTCACGCCCTAACGGTCTCGAGCTAATGGTCGCAAGTTAACAGCTGTGAGCCCACCACGCCCCCTCCCCCCACACCCATTAAGTTTTTGCATATTTTTCCATGGAGCAGAGACAAGCCATCATCACTCAGCCCTGAATTTCTGGTCCACAGACCCTGTGAGCATAACAAAATAGTTTTTGTTTTGTCACTCAGCTTGTGATGGCTTTTACAAAAAGTAGATAACTGGCATGCCCTTCATTCACAAGGGACTTTGACATCCTTGCAGGACCTTCTTCCCCTTCTAGATCCTTCCATCCACTGGGTCACACGATGACCACTACAACACTCTACACTTCCAGTTCCTGGACCTCCTCCCCCACAGCGATGTCCTCGTCTAAGCCACCTCAGCTGCCCTCTTTCAGCTGACAAAAAGGCAGGATTTCTCCAGGATTTTAATGGCCACCTGAGAGGGTTTGGGATGAGGAACAAACGGAGGCCTCATCTTACTGCCCCTCCAAAGAGCCCCTGACTCCCCCCTGGGATTGTCAACAGGCAGGACACTGAGCAGAGCTGCAGGTCACAAAGTCACCATGCCAACCTTCCTGTCCATCATAAGGGACATCACAGGGGATTCTGCCCCTTGGGGCGGGGGGAGGGCCATCCCCCAAGGCCAGCCATATTTGCGTCTTCCGCCCTCAGGGCAGGTACCGGGGGAGGCTCACAGCTTTGGGGAAAGGGCTAGAGGGGCCGAGGACCCTGGAACGCGCAGACACGGCGGAGGCCGGCGCCTGAGGTGGCCTGAGTGGCCGGCGTCCAGTGGCGCCGCAGGGGCAGCCAAAAAAAAATGGGAAGCCGCGGGTCTGGCGTGCCGGGGCCCACGCTCTTCCTGCTGCTGGTGCTGCCGCCGCCGCTGCTGAGCGCGGGGAGCTTCCAGCACGACGGTCCAGGCTGGAAGGACCTCCACCACCTCAGTCTGGACTGGGGGAACCTCTACCGCCACCTCAGCCAGGACGCGGGAAACTTCCACCACCTCCGCGGCCCCAGCACCTGGACCCGGAAGAGCCGGGCAGAAGACAAGAATTCCTGCCAGAGCTCTTTTGACCTCTACTTCATCTTGGATATGTGAGTGGCCCTCCTGCCCTTGATGGCGCCATTGGTAGTAGTAGTGCTGTCTCTGATGTCAGTGTGGGCAAGACTTGGCTTAAACAGATGCCAGCTTCTGTGAGGGGAGAGGGTGGAGTAGTCTTGGTCAGACCTCTGTGGCCTCCCTCCTTGTCCTGAGGCAGAGGGAGTGACCCGGGCATTTGTTTCCTGGGACTTTTTCTTTTGGAAAGGAAAAAAGGCCACCATAGGTTTCTGGATGGCTCTCAGCTTGACTAGGACCTGTGGCCTGCATGCCCCTTAAACAGCTGGAGGGGCAGGTGATTGCTAGGAGCTATCTTCTCAGTACTTGGGAGAAGCTCACTTTGGGTTTGGGGTTGTGTTTTTCGTTTTGTTTTTAACCAAATGACCTCTATTTTTACTGGGCCCCAGAGAGATTGCCGTGTCATCTGTTAGGCATTCTCCTAGTGTCACTGCTTAGAAAGTCCTTTGTGTTGCTGGTTCTAAATGTTTCGCTTCTTTCTTTGACAATTTAGAGATCCACATTACAGTTTGTGTGCACTTTCTGAACACTTTGGTCTTTCTGCATGTGGCCTTGGGAAGCCTGGGCTGTGCATTAGGTACCTTCTGGCCCTCAAGGAAGGAAAGGGATGGACAGGTCTTCAGACTGGAGAGATTGCCTTGGTTCCATTTTCAACTCCTCTGTGGGACTGAGGATAAATTTTACTTATTCAGTAATAACAGTGATATGACTCCCAATATCACTGAAGCACTTTATGGTCCCCAAAGCCCTTTACTGCACATCTGCCATCCTCAAAACAATACTGGGATATAAAGCAGGGAAAGTATTTGCATATGCAATCTCCTGGAAAGGGGAGCAGGCTCCCAGAGTTTGGGTGAAGTAGCCCAGAGGCTGGTGGGGGTGACAGAACCCAGGCTTCCTGTGTTTCCCTAATTCCCGCATCCCAGGTTGTACTTCCTCTGATTCCTCTTATTCTCCGTGGAGACTGATGATTGGGGGGGATGTGTGCCCCAGCCCACTAGCTTCTAAGCAGAGGCAGTAGAGGTGGGAGCACCGTGCTTGCTAGAAGAGAAATTCCCTCCTAACGGTCCAGTGGCAGGAATTCTGAGATGCCCTGGGCACATCTTGTCTGGTTGCCCAGGGTGGTAGTGATTCCCCTCTTGGGCATTGGGGTTGGGGATGGATGGACATTGTAGGGGGTTGACAGCCTCTTTGGATCAGTCTTTCCAGAGAGTGGCAGTGAGTCCAAAGGGTCCTCTCAGCTGCCATCCTGTTACAGTGCCACTGCCCACACCCCTGCTGTCTGTAGTCAAGCCCAGTATGGGCACAGCACAGCCCCAGGATGGATGGGGAAGGGCTCTGGGCACAGGTGGGCCACTTATTATGTTCCAGGGATGTGCTGAACACTAAGAACAACCAAGAGCTTGAGGAAGTACGTTCTATATCCCTACTTTAAGGTGATGAAACTGAGGCTGGGAGTACTGAATGATTTGCTCAATGTCAGTCAAAGTTAGTTTGCTGCAAAACATTAAATAGTGGAAGGATGCTCCCCTTTCCTCTCCTCCAAGAAGGGTGTGAGGTAGGGGGACTAGAAAGGCACCAGAGAAATGGCTTCCTGAGCCAGGTCGTCCCCACTTCCCACCCCTCTCACCCACCCCTCTCCCCCACCTCTTGCCTCCTTTGGCTTCTTAAGTGCTGGGAGGCAGCACTGATCCCTCTGACCATAGCTGGTGTAGCTGTAGTTCAACGTGAAGGGTGTGGGTCTTCCCATGAAGGCTGGGAGGGCAGGAGAGAAAGGGGAGCAACTCAAGCTCAGTCCTAGTCAGGCTCCAGGACTGAAGCTGCTCCACAGACCCCGCCCCTTACTGTCAGTAACGACACTTGCCTTTCAGGCTGGCCAGGTCTGAATCCTGCTGGATTCTGCAAATGAGAAGGGGAGCTGGGGATGTCCAAAAGAAGGCCCTGCACACCCATTTCTCAGCACCAGGCCATCAGGGAGGAGCAGGCCTACAGCCCGGCCACAGTGGGCCAGGCCAGGCTTGTCTGAAAGCACAGCTCGCTCCTCAGCCCCAGGGAAGGAACACCACTCCCTGGGAACTATGCTCTTTGAGTCTAGTTGAAGAAAACCAGCTTGACAAGATTTTCCCAGAATGTGAGGACAGCCTTCCTCCTGATGTCCCCTGCTACTCTTGCAGAGAGGGGACTAATGACCACTGAGGAGGCAGCCCCAGCTTTGCAGTCAGGCAGACTCCACTCATCAGTCATGCGGCCTAGGGCAAGTCGCCTCACCTCTCTCTGCCTCAGTGTCCCCATCTGTACAATGGGGCCTTCATACCCACCTCACCAGGTTGTGACGGGGATGAAGGGGAGTTTATATGGTTTGCCCAGCATGTGTCAGATGCAGTCGTGGAGGATGAGCATAAAATAAAATGCCAGGGAAGGCAGAGTCACACACCCTGGGAACTCCCCGGCACTGCAGGGGCCCCTGATCCAGCCCTGACTCCGTGGCTCACTCTCTCCACATGTGCCCTTTGTGGGGAGGTGGGGTGTGGGTCAGACACCTCTGCTGGTGGCACTCCCAAGGTTCTCTGGATCTTTCATCCATTAATGAACAGTCTTATTCATTCTCTCATTCCCTTGTTCATCCACTCACTGAAATAATTACTGGAAAACTGCTATACTCCAGTCACTGTTTTGGGCAGTGGGGATAAGGCAGCAAACAAAACTTGAAAAAGTCCTCATCCTCTTAGAGCTTTCATATTAGGATACAAGAAATAAATAAATCAAAGAGGAAATATTGTGTTAGATGGGGATAAACACCAGGGGGAAAATCAGGACAGGAGGATGGGAAGTGCTGAGGGAGGGGCTGTCCTAGAGATGTGCTCAGGAAAGGCTATGCTGACAGACTGGAAGGTGAGGAGGTGGGAGAGGGTAGGTGTCCTTTGAGCAGAGGAGGTGTGTGATTGCACTGTTTCTAAAAGGGTCACAGTTAAAGGGCACAAGGGCAGAGCCTGGCAGGAGACCACTGAGGGGCCTCATGCAGGGATCCAGGGAGGAGATGATGGTGGTGTGGACCAGTAGGTCCAGGTGGTGATGATGGAGCTCTTTTGAAGGTAGAGGCCACAGGATTCCAGACAGAATGGATGGAGGGAGACCAGGTGTGTCCCTAGACTCAGGGTAAGGGTAGAGTAGGAAATCAGCCTCATCACTGCGTCTTCTTAACAACTATGTGTAAATGCTATTACCACTATTTTACAGATGAGGAAAGGAAGCTGCTCAGGGCCTGGGAATAACCACCAAAATCCTCAGATAGGAAAACATGGAGCTGGAATTAAAACTCTAAAGTATCTGATTCCAAAGCCATTCCAAAGACTCCAAGACTGGATGGGTCCCTGAGAATCCCTCCGGTGGTTAGAAGCAAAACCAATGTCTCACCTGCAGGAAGGTCTTGAGTGGTTCACTCCCAGCTCCTTCATTAGATTCCTTATTCATTGTTTCCTTCGTTAGGCTGAACTGGATGAAAATGACAGACCGTCCCATGTGCCCACAGTACTGGCCAGTGGCCTATGAAGGCCAGGGAGCTGCAGGCTAAGGGAGTGGCCTGTGCAAAGGCCTGAGGAATGAGGCCCTCAGGTGATCCCAGAGGATCCAGGTGTGTAGAAGTTGGGCGTGGGGGAGAAGGAGAAAGGAGGGGCACAGGCCAATGATGTGGCCCTGGGCCCATGTAGGAGGTGTGTTCTTCACATTTTATCAGAGGAGAAATGGATCAGATCTGCATTTTCAGAAGAACCCTTTGGCTGCCTTGGGGAGGATGGGTAGGAAAAGGAAAGACTGGAGGCAGCAGCTGGAGTAAAAAGGAGAAGGGTCCAAGGAGGTCCCAGGCAGCTGGAGAAAGGCAGGTAGGAGCCCAGGGTGGGTGTGCCCAATGAGAGGAGAATGAGGAGACAGAACCCAGAGGAGCACCCACATGTGGGGCAGAGTGGAAGAAGAGGGGCTGGCCAAAGAGGAGAGAAGCAGAGCGCCAGGGACAGAACGATGCAGGATGTTCATTAGGAAGTGCCTTGGCATCAACACCTGTGCAAGGGGACTGACAGAAGGAGGATTAAGTGGAGCTTCAGTGCAGGCCTGACAGGCTCGGCTGACCTGCGAGGAGCTTTGGAGCTGAAAGGCACCCTCAAGGTTGTCCCAAGTTGGGCCAAATGATTAGTCCGTCAGTCACTGCAGGTGGCTACCTGAGGAAGGGAGTGACCTTGGGCAAGGAAACTCTGCACATGAGGGGTTCCTAGAGCTGATGATATCTGATGATATTGCTCAGAGCAATATCCAGACTCAGCATATCTGTGTCCTTCACAGCTCCTCCCACAGCTTGGATGAATGGAAGAATAGGGCTATGCAGGCCAGACCATTGACCTGTGTTCTCCTGTTTGTGGGTCATCTCATGTCGTGTTTTCTCCTTCTTAGGACCCCTCACAGTCCCTCGTGGAGCTAGACATGGCTTATGTGCTTTGGTCAGCAGAGGACATTGAAACCTGTACCTATTAAACAATAACTCCCATTTATCTCTCCCCAACCTGTGGTAACCTCTATCCTATTTTCTGTATCTGTGAATTTGCCTATTCTAGGTACCTCATACAAGTAGAATCATACACTAGTTGGCCTTTTGTGTCTGACTTATTTCACTTAACAAAATGTTTTCAAGGTCCATCCATGTTGTAGCATGTATCAAATTTTCATTCTTTTTATGGCTGAATAATATTCCATTTAATGTATATACCATTTCCTTTATCCTTTTATCTGTTGATAAGCACTTGGATTGTTTCCTCATTGGAGCTATTGTGAATAGTGCTGCTGCAAACACTGGTGTACATGTAACTATTCGAGTCCCTGCTTTCACTCCTTTTGGGCATATGCCTAGGAGTGGAACTGCTGGATCATTCTGTGCTTTTAATTCTGTGTTTAACTATGTTAACTATGCCATACTATTTTCCACAGTGGCTGCACTATTTTACAGTCACACAAGCAGTGTACAAGAGTTTCAGTTTCTCCACATTCTGACACTTATTATTTTCCAAGTTTTGTTTTGTTTTATTTTATTTTGTTTTGTTTTTGATAATAACCATCATGAAGTGGTATCTCATTGTGGTTTTGGTTTACATTTCCCTAATGACTAGTGATGTTGAGCATCTTTTTATGTGCTTAATGGCCATTTGTATATCTTCTTTGTAGAAATGTCTATTTAAGTCCTTTGCCCATTTTTGAATTGGGTTGTTTGGTTTTGGTTGTTCAGTTGTAGGAGTTCTTATGTATTCTGGATATCAATTTCTTATCAGATATATGATTTGCAATTGTTCTTTCATTCTGTAGGTTATCTTTTCATTTTTTTAAATATTTATTTATTTATTTATCTGCATCGGGTCTTAGTTGCAGCACGCGGGCTCTTCGTTGCGGTGCACAGGCTTCTCTAGTTGTGGCACACAGGCTTCTCTCTAGTTGTGGCTCGTGGGCTCCAGAGTGCACAGGCTCAGTAGTTGCGGCATTTGGGCTCTCTAGTTGTGGCACGCGGACTCTAGAGTGCACGGGCTCAGTAGTTGCGGCTCACGGTCTTTGTTGCCCCATGGCATGTGGGATCTTAGTTCCCCAACCAGGGATCAAACCTGTGTCCCCTGCTTTGGAAGGCGGATTCTTAACCATTGGACCACCAGGGAAGTCTCTATCTTTTCATTTTTTTTCATGGTATCCTTTGTACAAAAGTTTTTACTTTTGATGAAGTTTGGTTTATCTCTTTTTTCTTTATTGTCTGTGCTTTTGGTGTCATATCTGAAAACCATTACAAAATCCAATGTCATAAAGCTTTTCCCCTATGTTTTCTTATAAGTTTATTAGTTTTAGCTTTTACATTTAGGTCTTTGATCCATTTTGAGTTAATTTTTCTATATACTATGTAGGTGTAAGATAAGAATCTAACTGCATTCTTTTGCATGTAGACATCCAATTTTCCTAGAATCATTTGTTGAAAATACTGTCATGTCCCACATTGGATAGTCTTGGTGGTACCCTTGTCAAAAACCAATTGAATACATATATGAGGGTTTATTTCTGGGCTCTCTATTTTATTCCATTGTTCTATATGGCTGTCCTTATGCCAGTACCACACTGTTTTGGTCATTGTAGCTTTGTATTAAATTTTGAAACCAGAAAATATGAATCTGCCAACTTTGTTCTTATTCAAGATTTGCTTATAGCTATTTGAATCCCCTGAGATTCCATATGAATTTTAGGGTGGATCGTTCAATTTCTACAAAAAAAATTGCTGTTGAGATTTTGATAGAGATTGCATTGAATCTGTAGATAGCCTTAGCTAGTATTGCCAATTTAACAATATTAAGTCTGCTAATCCATAAATATGTAATGTTTGCTGATGAAAATTCAATTAACAATCAGGCAAAGAAGAAAAATTAGAGAATTTTATTTGAGCCAAACTGAGGATTATAACCTTGGAGACAGATTCTCAGAAGCTCTGAGAACTGTTCCACTTGCCAGGAGCTAGAGATGCAGTTTTATATATTTTTGAGACAAAGAATTATGTGTCACACTGACAGGTTAACATGATACATAAAGTTCATCAGAGATGTTTTGGCCAGATATGCATATACAGAGTGAGCCTTTAGGTCAATTTGATCCAATGTCAAGATGACAAAAAATATTGATCTTAAAAATTACAGTGCTGGCATCAGAAGAAAGGGACCATTATCCTCAAAGGTTGATTATATCCTCCTGCCTTGAGGAGGTCTGGTTAATGCATAATGCAGAAGCACAATGAATATTTGGGAGAGGTCCATCACAAATGGGGGCATGTCATGCATGTTTCAATTCTGACTTAGTCTGATTGTCTTGCCATAGAAAACTTTATGATCTTCCTTATCATGTTTTTCCAATGATTTACATATTTTAAAATTTCTTACAGCAATGTATTCTAGTTTTCAATGTACTGGTCTTTTGCCTCATTGGTTAAATTAATTCTTAAGTATTTTATTCTGTTTGATGATATTGTAAATGGAATTGTTTTCTTAATTTCCTTCTTGGAATGTTCATTATTAGTATATAGAAATATAACTGATTTTTATACATTGATTTTGTATCCTATAACTTTGCTGAATTTCCTTATTAACTCAAACATTTTTTGTGAAATCTTTGGAGTTTTTTACATGTAAGATTATATTATCCAAGAACAGAGATGTTACATCTTTTTTTCTTTTTTTTCAATTTGGATGCCTTTCTTTCTCTTTCTTGACTAGTTGCTCTGGCTATAACTTCCAGTGCTATGTTGAACAGAAGTGATGAAAGCCGGCATCCTTGTACTACTCTTGATCTTTGGGGAAAAGCTTTTAGTCTTTCACCATTGATATGTTAGCTGTAGATTTTTCATATATTAGCCTTTATCATGTTTTTCATAGAATTTTTCTCTATTCCCAATTTGAGTGTTTTTATGAAGAAGGGATTTTAGATTTTATCAAGTGATTCTACATCAGTTGAAATGATCACATAGTTTGGTTTCTCTGATATATTAATTTTATTAATTACATTGTTTGATTTTTATATGTTGAACCATCTTTGTATTGTGGAAATAAATCCTACCTTTTCAGATGCTGCTAGATTTTTTTGTTGAGGATTTTTGAATTTATATCCATATGAAATATTAGTCTGTACTCTTCTTGAAGTGTTTGTCTGGCTTTGGTATCAGGGTAATGCAGGCCTCATAAAATAAGTTTGACAGTGTTCCCTCCACTTCAATGTTTTGGAAGATTTGGAGAAGGATTAGTGTTAATTCCTCTTTAAATGATTAGTAGAATTAATCTGTGAAACCATCTGGTCCTGGACTTTTCTCTGTTGGGAGATTATTGATTACTGATTCAATCTCTTTACTAGTTATAGGTCTATTCAGCTTTTGTTTCTTCATGATTCAGTTTGGGCAGGTAAGTGTATTTCTTGGAATTTGCTAATTTCATCTAGGTTATCTATTTTGCTGGCTTACAAATTCCAGTGTTCTCTTATAATCCTTTTTATTTGTATAAAATCAGTAGTAGTGTCCCACTTCATTTTCTGATTTCATTAATTTGAGTCATCCCTCTTTTATTTAAATCAATGGATATAAAGATTTGTCAATTTTGTTTATCTTTTCAACATACCAATTTTTTATTTCACTGGTATTTCTCTATTTTTCTATTCTATACTTTATTTATCTCTGTTATAATCTTTATTATTTCTTCCCTTCTGCTAGTTTGGGTTAGTTTTCATTTCTTTTTCCAGTTCCATAAGCTGTAAAGTTAGTGTACAGATTTGAGATTTTTCTTCCTTTTTAATGTATTTGTTTACAGCTACAAATTTCCCTCTCAATTCTACTTTCACTGTATGTTTTGGTATGTTGTGTTTTCATTTTCATTTGTCTCCTGGTATTTTCTAATTTCTTTTGTGATTTCCTCTTTGACCAATTTGCTGATTAAAAGGGTATTGTTTAATTTCCACATATTTGTGAATTTCCAGATTATTTTCTGCTATTGACTTATAGCTTTATTTCATTGGGGTTGGAAATGATTTTAAGCTTTGGGGTGATTTCCATCATTTAAAAATTTTAAAGAAATGCTTTGTGGTCTAACATGTACTCTATCCTGGAGAACATTTCACATGCACTTGAGAAAAATGTGTATTCTACTGTTTGGGAGAAGAGTGTTCTGTACATATCTGTTAGGTACAGTTGGCTTATAATGATGTTCACATCCTCTATTCCCTTATTTCTCTATTTTCTTATATTCTGTCTGATTGTTCTATTACTGAAAGTGGGATTTTGAAGTTTCTAACTATTATTGTAGAACTGTCTATTTCTCCCTTAAGTCTGTCAATGTTTGCTTCCTAAATTTTGCTTCTCTGATATTTGGTTCTTATCTGTTTATAATTGTTTTGTCTTCTCAGTGAAATGACCCTCCTGTAATTATATAATGTCTTTCTTTGTCTTTTGTAACAGTTTTATATGTAAAGTCTAGTTTGTTAATTATAGTCATCCCAGCTCTCTTTAGGTTTCTCTTTACTTGGAATATCTCTTTTCATCCTTTCATTTTCAACCTCCTGGTGTCTTAACATTGAAAGTGAGTCTCTTGTAGACATCATGTGGTTGCATCTTTTTTGATCCATTCTATCAATCTGTACCTTTTGATTGGAGAGTTTAATCCATGTACATTTAAAGTAATTACTGATAGGGAAGGACTTACATCGGACACTTTGCTATTTGTTTTCTGCTTCTAGCTTTTTTCTCCCTAATTTTCTCCACTTCTACCTTCCTTTGTGTTTAGTTGATTTTTTTTTTTTTTTGTAGTGACAGGTTTTGGTTCCCTTTTCACTTCCTTTGTGTGAAGATATTTTCAATATCTATTATAGATATTTTCTTTACAGTTACCTGGGCATTAATGGTTACAAGTTAATATTCTCATATATAATATATATATTATATATATATGTAATTTTCCTGATTTTCTTTTTCTTTCTTTTTAAAAATCATTATTTGTATTCAAATATATTTGACATTTATCAAATAAATTTAGATAGCACCTCTATCACATCACATAATTATTATTTCTTTTTTTGTGGTTGGAATAATTAAGATCTAGTCTCTTAGAAAATTTGATGATTAAAATAAAATATTGCTGTCTATGTTCACTAAACTGTGCATTAGATATCCAAGATTTATTTGTCAACTAGTTGCAAGTTTGTACCCTTAAACAACACCTCTTATTCCCCCAAGCCCCTGGTAACCACTGTTTTACTCTGTTTTGACGAGTTGGGTTTTTTAGATTCACGTATAAGTGATATCATAGAGTATTTGTCTTTCTCTGTCTGACTTATCTTACTTAGTGAAAGGTCCATCAGTGTTGCCACAAATGGCAGGATGGCCTTCTTTCTTATGGCTGAATTATATTCCATTGTATATACATACAACATCTTCTTTATCTACTCATCTGTTGATGAGCGCTTAGGTTGTGTCTATATCTTGGCTATTGTGAATAATGCTGCAATAAACATGGAAGTGCATATATCTCTTCAATATCCTGTTTTCATTCCCTTTAGATATATACCCAGAAGTGGGATTGCTGGGTCATGTGGAAGTTCTATATTTAATTTTCTCAGGAACCTCCATACTGTTTTCCATAGTGGCTAAAGCAATTTACATTCCCATCAACAGTGTAAAAGTTTCCTTTTTCTGTATGTCCTCACCAGTGCTTGTTATCTCTTGTCTTCTTAATTATAGCCATTCTAACAGGTGTGAGATGTATCTCATTGTGTTTTTTTTTTCACATCTTTATTGGAGTGCAAATGCTTTACAATGTTGTGTTAGTTTCTACTGTACAACAAAGTGAATCAGCTATATGTATACATATATCCCCATATCCCCTCCCTCTTGAGCTTCCCTCCCACCCTCCCTACCCCATCCCTCTAGGTCATCACAAAGCACCAAGCTGATCTCCCTGTGCTATGCAGAAGCTTCCCATTAGCCATCCATTTTACATTTAGTAGTGTATATACGTCAGTGCTACTCTCACACTTCATCCCCGGTTCCCCTTCCCACCCCCATGCCCTCAAGTCCGTTCTCTACGTCTGCGTCTTTATTCCTGTCCTGCCACTAGGTTCATCAGTACCACTTTTTTAAATCTCGTATATATGCGTTAGCATACAGTATTTGTTTTTCTCTTTCTCACTTACTTCACTCTGTATGACAGATTCTAGGTCCATCTGCCTCACTACAAATAACTCAATTTCGTTCCTTTTTATGGCTGAGTAATATTCCATTGTATATATGTGCCATATCTTTTTATCCATTCATCTGTTGATGGACATTTAGGGTGCTTCTGTGTCCTGGCTATTGTAAATAGTGCTGCAATGAACATTGTGGTACATGTATCTTTTTGAATTATGGTTTTCTCAGGGTATGTGCCCAGTAGTGGGATTGCTGGGTCATATGGTAGTTCTATTTTTAGTTTTTTAAGGAACCTCCATACTGTATCAATTTACATTCCCACCAACAGTGCAGGAGGGTTCCCTTTTCTCCATACCTTCTCCAGCACTTATTGTAGATTTTTTGATGATGGCCATTCTGAGCAGTGTGAGGTGATACTTCATTGTGGTTTTGATTTGCATTTCCCTATTGATTAGTGATGTTGAGCATCTTTTCATATATCTGTTGGCCATCTGTATGTCTTCTTTGGAGAAATGTTTATTTAGGTCTTCCGCCCATTTTTGGATTGGGTTGTTTGTTTTTGTGATATTGAGCTGCAATGGCAAATGAGATTGTTTCCTTAATTTCTCTTTCTGATCTTTTGTTGTTAGTGTACAGGAATGCAAGAGATTTCTGTGCATTAATTTTGTATCCTGCAACCTTACCAAATTCATTGATTAGTTCTAGTAGTTTTGTGGTGGCATCTTTAGGATTTTCTATGTATAGTATCATGTCGTCTGCAGTGACAGTTTTACTTCTTCTTTTCCAGTTTGTATTCCTTTTATTTCTTTTTCTTCTCTGATTGCCGTGGCTAGGACTTCCAGTACTATGTTGAATAATAGTGGCGAGAGTGGACATCCTTGTCTTGTTCCTGATCTTAGAGGAAATGGTTTCAGTTTTTTACCATTGAGAGTGATGTTTGCTGTGGGTTTGTTGTATACAGCTTTTATTATGTTGAAGTAGGCTCCCTCTATGCCCACTTTTTGGAGAGTTTTTATCATAAATGGGTGTTGAATTTTGTCAGATGCTTTTTCTGCATCTATTGAGAAGATCATATGGTTTTTATTCCTTAATTTGTTAATATGGTGTATCACATTGATTGTTTTGCGTATATTGAAGAATCCTTGCATCCCAGGGATAATCTTGATCATGGTTTATGATCCTTTAAGTGTGTTGCTGGATTCTGTTTGCTAGTATTTTGTTGAGGATTTTTGCATCTATGTTCATCAGTGATATTGGTCTATAATTTTCTTTTTTTGTGATATCTTTGTCTGGTTTTGGTATCAGGGTGATGGTGGCCTCGTAGAATGAGTTTGGGAGTGTTCCTCCCTCTGAATTTTTTGGAAGAGTTTGAGGATAGGTGTTAACTCTTCTCTAAATCTTTGATAGAATTTGCCTGTGAAGCCATCTGGTCCTGGACTTTTGTTTGTTGGAAGATTTTTAATTACAGTTTCAACTTCATTACTTGTGATTGGTCTGTATTTTCTAATTCTTCCTGGTTCAGTCTTGGAAGGTTGTACTTTTCCAAGAATTTGTCCATTTCTTAGGTTGTCCATTTTATTGGCATATATTTATTTATAGTAGTCTCTTATGACCTTTTGTATTTCTGCGGTGTCAGTTGTAATCTCTCCTTTTTCATTTCTAATTTTGATTTGAGTCCTCTCCCTTTTTTTCTTGATGAGTCTGGCTACTGGTTTATCAATTTTGTTTATCTTCTCAGAGAACCAGCCTTTAGTTTTATTGATCTTTGCTATTGTTTTCTTTGTTTCTATTTCATTTATTTCTGCCCTGATCTTTATGATTTCTTTCCTTCTGCTAACTTTGGGTTTTCTTTGTTCTTCTTTTTCTAGTTGCTTTAGATGTAAGGTTAGATTGTTTATTTGAGATTTTTCTTGTTTCTTGAGGTGAGCTTGAATTGCTGTGAACTTCCCTCCTAGAACTGCTTTTACTTCGTCCCATAGGTTTGGATTGTCGTGTTTTCATTGTCATTTGTTTCTAGGTATTTTTTTGATTTTCTCTTTGATTTCTTCAGTGATCTCTTGATTATTTAGCAGTGCACTGTTTAGTCTCCAAGTATTTGTGTTTTTTACTGTTTTTTTTTCCTGTAATTGATTTCTAATCTCATAGTGTTGTGGTCAGAAAAGATGCTTGATACAATTTCAATTTTCTTAAATTTTCCAAGGCTTGATTTGTTACCCAGGATGTGATCTATTCTGGAGAACGTTCTGTGTCCACTTGAGAAGAAAGTGTATTCTTCTGCTTTCAGGTGGAATGTCCTAAAAATATCAATTAAGTCTATCTGGTCTATTGTGTCATTTAAAGCTTGTGTTTCCTTATTTACTTTCTGTCTGGATAATCTGTCTATTAGTGTAAGTGGGGAGTTAAAGTCCCCCACTATTAATGTGTTACTGTCGATTTCTCCTTTTATGGCTGTTAGCATTTGCCTTATGTATTGAGGTGCTCCTATGTTGGGTGCATAAATACTTATAATTGTTATGTTTTCTTCTTGGATTGATCCCTTGATCATTATGTAGTGTCCTTCCTTATCTCTTGTAACTGTCTTTATTTTCAAGTCTATTTTATCTGATATGAGGATTGCTACTCCAGCTTTCTTTTGATTTCCATTTGCATGGAATATCTTTTTCCATCCCCTCACTTTCAGTCTGAATGTGTCCCTAGGTCTGAAGTGGGTCTCTTGTAGACAGCATATAGATGGGTCTTGTTATTGTATCCATTCAGCGAGCCTGTGTCTTTTGGTTGGAGCATTTAATCCATTTACATTCAAGGTGATTATTGATATGTATGTTCCTATTACCATTTTCTTAATTGATTTGGGTTTGTTTTTGTGTGTCTTTTTCTTCTCTTGTGTTTCCCACTTAGAGAACTTCCCTTAGCATTTGTTGTAAAGCTGGTTTGGTGGTGCTGAATTCTTGTAGCTTTTGCTTGTCTGTAAAGCTTTTGATTTCTCCATCTAATCTGAATGAGATCCTTGCCGGGTAGAGTAATCTTGGTTGTAGGTTTTTCCCTTTCATCATTTTAAATATGTCCTGCCACTCCCTTCTGGCTTGCAGAGTTTCTGCTGAAAGATCAGCTGTTAACCTTATGGGGATTCCCTTGTATGTTATTTTTTGCTTTTCCCTTGCTGCTTTTAACATTTTTTCTTTGCATTTAATTTTTGATAGCTTGATTATATGTGTCTTGGCATGTTTCCCCTTGGATTTATCCTGTCTGGGACTCTCTGCACTTCCTGGACTTGATTGACTATTTCCTTTCCCATGTTAGGCAAATTTTTGACTATAATCTCTTCAAATATTTTCTCAGACCCTTTCTATTTCTCTTCTTTTTCTGGGACCCCCATAATTCGAATGCTGGTACAGTTAATGTTGTCCCAGAGGTCTCTGAGACTGTCCTCAATTCTTTTCATTCTTTTTTCTTTATTCTGCTCCCTGGCAGTTTTTTCCACCATTTTATCTTCCAGCTCTCTTATCCGTTCTTCTGCCTCAGTTATTGTGCTATTGATTCCTTCTAGAGTATTTTTAATTTCAGTTATTGTGTTGTTCATCACTGTTTGTTTGCTCTTTAGTTCTTCTAGATCCTTGTTAAATGTTTCTTGTATTTTCTCCACTCTGTTTCTGAGATTTGAGATCATATTTCTATCATTACTTTGAATTCTTTTTCAGGTAGGTTGCCTATTTCATCTTCATTTATTTGGTCTTACAGGTTTTTACCTTGCTCCTTCATCTGTAACATATTTTTTTTATCATTTCATTTTTTTTTGATGGGTGGGGCTGTGGACAGGAGTCTTACTGGTTGTTTGGCTTGAGGCGTCCAGCACTGGAGTTTGCAGACAGCTGGATAGAGCCTGGTCTTGATGTGGAGATGAGGACCTCCAGAAGGCCTCACTCTGTTCAATATTCCCTGGGGTCTAGGTTCTCTGCTAGTCCAGTGGTTTGAACTCAGAGCTCTCACCACAGGAGCTTGGGCCCTACCTCTGGCCTGGGAACGAAGATCCCACAAGCTGCGTGGTGAGGGAAAAAAGAAAAGAAAAGAAAAGAAAAATAGGAGCAGTACAATAACAAAGAAGAAAAAACAAAAGAAAATTAGAAAGATAAAAGTATGTTAGGAAAAATAAAAATATAATTGAAACAACTGCAACAAGGTAAAACAAAACCACAACAGAAAAAAGAAAAAAAAAGGGGGGAGGGGGGGAACAACAAGCCAAAAGGAGCAAAACAATAATGAAGTATAAAGAATAAAATAAAATTAGAAAAATAAAAGATTTATTAGGAAAAATAAAAATATAAATGCATCAACAACAATGAATCAACAACAAGGTAGAACAGAACCCCAATCTAAAAACGGAAAAAAGGGATTGAGATTGACATATATACACTAATATGTATAAAATGGATAACTAATAAGAACCTGCTGTATAAATAAATAAATAAAATTCTAAAAATTCAAAAAAATAAATAAATAAAAGCCGTAAAAAGGAAAAACAAAAAAAAAAGCCTTGGCTATGGCGGGGGAGGAGTTTGGGTGGAGTTTAGGCAGAGGTGGAACTTAGGCAGGGGCAGGGTTTAGGGTGGGACGGGACGTAGGCGGGAGGGGGTGGGTGATGTTTGAGTGTGGGGTGGGTCCTAGGCTCAGGACCCACACAGCCGCAGCCGGAAGAGGCCTTGGGGGCGGGCCCTAGGTGGGGCGACGTTCAAGTGTGGGGCGGGGCCTCTGCTTAGGACCTGCCCGGTAGCAGAGAGACAGTTCGTCCAAAGGGGGGTCTCTGGAGTGTGAAGTTCTGGGGTTTGGAGGTAAGGCCCTGGGTGAGGGTGTGTGGGTGGGGTTTAGGCCCAGCGGGGTTGGAGGCGGTCTCAGAGGGGGTCTCCAAATACAGATGTAGGACCCTGGGTGTGGGTGTAGGGGCGGAGCTTGGGCTCTGCGCGGTAGGAGGGAGGCTCCGAGGGCAGAGGATTAGGCCCTGGAGCCCAACAGGTTCCCTGGTGCCTAAGTGGACAGGGAAAGCGCTGGCCCCGTTCCCTTCCGTTCCTCCGTGCCCCACACCCCCGATTTCTGTATGTTGATTTTATATCCTGCAGCTTTACAGAATTCATTGTTTAGTTCCAACAGGTCTTTGGTTGAGTCTTTGGGATTCTCTATATACAAAATCAAATCATCTGCAAATAATGACAAGCTTACTTCTTCATTTCCAGTTTGAATGCCTTTTGTTTCTTTGTTACGCCAATTAGCTCTAGCTAGGACTTCCAGTACTATGTTGAATAAGAGTGGTAAGAATGGGAATCCTTGTCTTGTACCTGATCTTAGAAGCAGAGCTTTCAACTTTCCACGATTGAGTGTAATGTTAACTGTGGGTTTGTTGTATATGGCCTTAATTATGTTGCGGTATGTTCCTTCTATACCCAGTCTGTTTGAAGTTTTTAGCATGAAGTGTTGTTGTAATTTGTCAGATGCTTTTTATGCATCTATTGAGATGATCATCTGATTGTTATCTTTCATTCTATTAATGTAGTGTATCCCACTTTTTAATTTGCATGTGTTGAACCATGCTCGCATTCCAAGGATAAATCTCATTAGGACATGGTGTATAATTATTTGGATGTGTTCTCTTTTTTTGAGTTGAGTACATAGTTCTATTTTTTAATTGAAGTATAGTTGACTTACAATATTATATTAGTTTCAGGTGTTACCATTAGTTTAAAAAGTTGTCTTGCACTTTAGCATGGAAGCTTCTGATAGAAAGTTTATATTGTGGGAGTTGTCAGAGTCTAGTGTTTGCTACCCAGCAATTGTTGGACATAGCCGTGTCACACACATCTGCCCAGTGCAATGGGTAGAGCATGGGTTTTGAGGCGAGATCTGGATTCAGATCCATGTTAGCTATGGAAATTGTGGAAAATTCCATGACTTGTGAGAGCCTCAACTTTCGTATGAAAATGAAAATAATGAAAATGAAAATAATGCTGATATCATGGGGTTGTTCTGGAATTGGAAATCATGTATGTAAAGTGCCTGGTACATACATCTCAATGAATGATAATCCTGATAATGTTAAAAGAATCTATTCTTAGTTTCATCACTATTTCTTGAGAGATTTAGATGCAGCCTAGAGGACGCAGAATGAATGATAGGACCAACTAAGAGACTTTTGTGGGAATGGTGTGCCAAAGAGCCCTGACCCCTACCCACCCCCACACCTTTTCAAGGGGCAGGAGAGGAGCAGACAGCTAGGAATGGTTTATTCCCAAGGGGAATTGAGGGACCAAAAGAGTCATATCAGAATCACTGGAGGCTTTTCCAACCAATGCATCCTACATCATTTCCTGTGGAACAGCTCCACCAAGCCTGCCCAACCATCCTAGTTTGCCACCAGAAGTCCCTCACCCCTAAAAGTTCTTGAGTCCCAAGCACACAGGTCTGGTTGGTCACCCTTCCCACATTCACACGGATGAAGTCATCACCACGGTGACCCACTGAGGTCTCTGAGGGAGTGTGGCAGCCTTCAGCTACATTGGTGGGGGGTGGGGGGAGTTGCTAAAGGGTCTGCTGGAAGCTGGGGAGACAGAAATTCTGCCCACACAATGGATGCACCTCATCTGTCTGACTCAGGTCTTCTGCATTTTCAGGTCAGGCAGTGTGAACAACAACTGGATGGACATTTACACCTTTGTGGAGGATTTGGTCAAGAAGTTTGACAAGTACGGCTTCTCCAAGTTGCAGGGTGTTTACCCCTGCCAGGCAGAGTACACAGCTGTTTAGACTCAGTGGCCATGGGAGCCCCTCAGGTCAGGAGCACAGAGCCCAGGGGGGTGTTCTGAAGCATAAGAGATCACGCTGGTTCCATCAGGTCTCAGCAGCTTTCTTAGCTCCTACCTGGAAGTCAGGCCATATTGTAGGGGACACAGTCTGCCCTTGAGGACCTCATAGATGAGGAAACAGGCAAACCAGTAACACAATAACTAAACACCAGGTTAAATGGTGCCAAGGGCCAAAAGAAAAGGGAGAAGGACTTATAAGGCAAATTAAAAGGAAAAAGCAAGAACTCTTAGGAAAAAAGTCAAGGATGGTTTCTCAGAGGATGTGGAATTTTGAACTAGGTCTTGAAGAATGGGGAAAGACAGGGTAACAGGAACCATCAAGGAGACTTCTTGTGCAGTGAGTGGTCTGTTCAGCTGGAGAGTAGGGTTAACTCAGGAGAAGGCTAGGAGATGAGGCTGGACAGGACAGATTTGGACCAAGGTCATCAGGGCTTATAATGCCAGGCCAAGGGACTTGTATTTCCTGCTGTGAACAATAGGGAGCTATAGATGATTCTTGGTCAGGGGTCTGACATGATCAAGGTTGTGTCCCAGGAAGGAAAGTCTGATATTGTGGGTAAAATGTTTTGTAACAAGAACGAGGAGCAGTACGGAGCTTATCCATGAACCTATTGTAGCAATTTACCTAAAAGATAATGAGGGTCAATGGACCAAAAGGCAGTGGCCAGGGAGAGGAAAGGGAGGGATGTATATGAATAGCTGCCAAGAAAGAGAATGATTTTTCTAGATGAGAGGAGATAAGACAGGGAGGGCTATAAAGGAGGGAAGAGGAATGAAGGTACAAAGAATTTTATAGAAGAGGAGAAGCCAGTTGGGAGGCCCTCATGCCAGAGGCATAGGTGTCTGTCTCCTGGTGTGTGCGTGTGCACCTGTGTGCGTGTGTGCATGTGTGTGTGTGTGTGTTTGAGAGAAAGACACTTTGGGTGGGGGGGTGTTGGGAGCATAGGGTTGGAGCAGGATGCCATCCTGGCACTTTCTTCCAAGAAGGCACCACATCTCCACAGGCCTCCTTCACCAAGATTCCTAAAATCCTTCACTAAAGATATAGGAGCTTCCAGGGTTTGGGAAATGGACCCCAAAGCAGAAGAGTTGGGGTGAGGAACAGAGAAATTGAGATGCACCTTCTTTCTGGCTGCTCATTGGTTTCATTTTGAGCCTGTGTCATGTATACCTTCTCATGAGCACGTGCTTCCTCCCCAGCCCTAACCTGCGGATGTCCTTCATCACTTACTCCACACTGGGTCACACCCTCATGAAGCTCACCTCAGACAGGTAAGTGCTGCTTTAATCCCCCAAGGCAGGCCTGGTGGATGGGGTCCATTGAGAGCCCAGGGAGCTGACAGTTCCCACTGAGAGCAGGCTGGGCCGTCCCGGGCTCCCCTCATTGTCCACTCTGACCCCCAACCCCGGCTCCGTGGCTCCCACTGACCCCTGACTGCGCTGGCCCTGGCAGACCCCGTGCTGCTAGACCATCTCCGCCCCCTCTAAGCCCTGCCCTCCGCCTGTCCTGTGTCCTCTCAGCACTCTTCCCTTTTCTGAGAACTGGCTCACTGCAAGGACTCCTGGGATCTGGTGGAGCAGATGTGTGGGCCCTTTGTGAACACTGGCGTGTGTTGGGCACCTGCTCTGTGTGTCACTCTCTGCTCTGGGCCAGTGGGGGAAGAGGGGAGGCACAGTCAGAACCAGGAGGCAGGGACGAGCAGTGCTGAAGTGCTGGAGCTTCAGTGGAGGGGAGCTTGGTCCCTTGGTGGGTCTGAGACAAGGGAGCCCATGAGTGTGGGCTGGGGTGCAGGAGGGAAGCATGACACGCCAGCATCCTAGGTGGGCCATTAGGAGGGCCCAGCGATGTGCCCAAAGCCCTGGAGGTGGGAAGATATGGAGCTCCTGAGTAGCCGAGAGGTTAAGATGCCCATGACGCAAATGATTGGAACCCAGGGAGTGTGTTGGTGCCAGTGCGTGGACACAGCAGTCCCCATGCCTGGCTTCCAGGAGAAGCATAGGCTGTGCTTCTTGTTAGGTGAGCTAGGGGAAGGCATGGTTCTGGGTGTCCCTGTCTTCTGCATTTCAGAGAGAGAGACCTGAGTGAGGTTGAGGTGGAAGACAGCAAGTCAGTGGGGGGCTCTCAGGCAGGTGGTAGAAAGAGAGGCGGGGGCTGGGTGGGGGCCTCGGGGGGAGGAGCTGCCCGTGGGGGAGAGGAGGACCACTGCCTCCTCCAAGGCAGGGGTTCAGAGCCTGAACCAAGGGAGCTGTGGGGAGGTTCTTGAGGGTCTCTGGGGCCCTCTCTGGAAATTGGAGGTGACGATGTCTTCCTCAAGAGAAGGTGTCAGAAGTGGGAGTGGGCTCAGGGGAGTGAAAAATGGGGTGGAATCTTAAGAAGTGAAGGTCCTGATGAGGGCATAAGCAGCCTAGTGCACAGAGCTGGGAGTAGGGATGGGGGAGGCAGCCCAAGAAAAAGGCCCACTCAGGCAGGAGTGAAGCCTGACCAAGCTCAGTCCCGGGCCGAAGGCTGGGGAGAGATGAGAGCTCCAGCATATTGAGGGTGCTGTCAACAAAACAGAAATCTTCCCAAAAGTGTCAGGAAGAGGGGAGGGTGTTTGTGCTGGGGTGGGCAGGGCCTGGTTTGGCCTCCACTGGCCCGGGGTCACAGCCTCCTCAGCTCCTGGGCTGGGTCAGGCAGGGCAGGACCTGGGGCTCTCAGATCGCACCTCAGGGCAGAATCCCTCCTGCGCAAAGCGAGAGCCAGCCTTCAGGGACCACGTTCTCCTTAGACTTGCTGTGACTGCTCAGCCCATCACACTGGATTAGCCTGAACCTAAGCCCCAGCCCTGGTGTGTCCCAGTCCCATCCCCTGCTATCTGCTTTAACAGAGGCCGACTGCCCATCCCCATGGCAGCCTAGGGTCACTGCTCTTCCTCCCACATGGACAGGCCTCAGGCCTCTTTTCCAGCTTATGGTCTATTTTGTCAGGAGCACATGAAGCCCAGGAGCCCTAGACTCTAACAGAGCAGCTTGACGGCTTCCTTTAGTACCGATCCAGAAGGGGAAGTGGCTTGGAGGGACCAAGTCCATCTCAGGAGTCTGTGGCAGGGGAGGAGGGGACAGGGCAGGGGTATCAACAGAGTGACTTTTCCAAACTCAGCCTTGCCTCTTGGAAGGTGATGTGGCCTCACCAGGGACACCGTAGGTGCCAGCAGTACCACCAGTCACATTGGGGGTGCTGGATTCACAGGTGCACATCCATGGGTGCTCCCCCCTCACCACAGACGGTCAAGGCAGGGCCCTTGCTGAGTCCCCTGAGGTCTGCCTGCCTGAGACAGGGATGAGCACATTGAAAGCCAGGCCCCACCCATGGGACCAGCAAAGCAGCATCCTCCACACCCACTGAATGGGAGACAGAGAAGCGTTGACCAAGGCCTGTCAGTGTCAAAGACACAGGCAGAGAGGTCACCACAGGGCCACTTGTGTCCTCTCTGGTCCAGGCAGGTCTCCACAGGGCAGAATGGCACCAGGACAAGTGGTCTGTTTTGTAACAGTCAACCCTCATTCCTCCTCAACCCCCTTTACTGATTTTTTTTCAGGAATGAAATTCGTGATGGTCTTAGCAGACTTCAGAATATAGTACCTAGTGGAGCCACACACATGCAGGAAGGATTTAAAAAGGTACAGATCCTAGAGCTCTGAGACTTTATTCTGCTTTATCAAGTTCTTAGAGTATTATTGGGTCATCTCACTGCCCTCCCCCAACTTTCCTTCATTTTTTTGCAGGCAAATGAACAGATTCAACAAGCTAACTCAGGAGGTAAGCTGCCTGCTGACGTCACTGTGCTCAGGTGGGACAGAGCCAGGCGCGGGACTCAGCGAGGGCTGGTGCAGACCCCCTCGGCCAATTCCTAGCACTGACCCTCGGAGCGAGTCCCTTGCCCTCTCTGTGCTGCAGGTTCCTCCTCTGCGCAGTGAGGATGAAAACCACCCCCAGGGGTGCTTCCGAGAACCACATGGCATCATGCATTACGTTCCTGGTTCTTACTAGATAGCAAGTGCTTGACCTATGGTTGGGCTGCATGAAAAAGAAAAGAGAACTTCCAGGGATGGCGAGCAGACGGGGTTCAGTTTAGGGAACAGAGACCTTGGTGTCCCCCTGGCTGCCCACACTTTGTCCACCACAGTTCTGGCTCTGCCTCCTTTCCCTTGAGCCTCTTCCCTCTGGTTGACTCTCATCCTGTGACTGTGCCTCCGACTGTGGAAATGGCTGTACTTGGCCCAGACCACCTGCATCTAGACTGTAGGGTTGCAGCCCTTGTCAGGAAAGATGCATGGGCTGCTGGGGAAAGGCGGGGAGCTGGGCGGGGGCTGCTGCCCAAGCACCTTGACAGTCATTCTGGCTGCTCCTCCCAGTGCTCACCTGAGAGGCTTGTCCTCGTCCAGTGAAGTAGCTGCAGTTGCCTTTCAGGGCAAAGGCTGTGCCACCTGCCCATAGTGAGGGTCCACTAGGAAGGGCTCTGATCCGGTCTCAGGCTCCTCGTCTGTCAAGTGGGTCCTGGGCTGAGGCCCCTTCTCCCTCCAGGAGCTCTGGGTGGTGGGTGCTCTGGTCAAGGTGGCCTCTCCCCAGGAGGAGGAGGTGTGGGAGCAGTGCTGTGGGCCCGGCAGCCTGAGGCAGGTCACTCCAGGTGCCTTGCTGACCAGGCCACTCCCTGCTTCTGCAGAAAACAAGGTTCCCTCTGTGATTATCTCCTTGACCGATGGAACCCTGGAGGAAGCACCGTTTGAAATGACTAAGGAAGAAGTGAGTCCAGACCATCGTTACCAGCTTTGTGCTCCACCTGTTTTGTGAATTGTACTCAACGCTTTTTTCCTCTTAGGCTGACAAGGCTCGGAAAATGGGAGCAACAGTATACTGTGTGGGTGTAAAAGACTTTGAGGAAGACCAGGTAATTCAGAACAGGTAACCAGGTGCCACTTTTGAGCCCAGGTGGGGAAATTTTTCAAAGGCACCTGTCCCAGGGTCTCCGAGAGGATGGCCCTCTACCCACCCCAAGTGTCTGGACAACAGGTAGCCACTGCAGATGAATAGCAAGTGTTGTGTAAACCTGCACAGCAGAGGTACGGGTGGAGGAGCTTTCCACTCCCTAAGGGTGGGCTGCTAGCAGATGCCAGCACGTGACCTTGGAATCCAGCATGGCAGGAGGCAAGAGCCTGTCTTCTGGGATGGGACCTGCTGCATCCTCAACCCCTGACTGTGTGCCAACCATCTCCTCTCTGCTGTAGTTATTGGAAATTGCAGACAGCCCCCGTCACGTCTTTGGAGTGGACCAAGGATTCAAGGCTCTTAAATACATCGTTGAGCCAGTGAGTGAGGGCTGGACGTGAGAAGTGGGAAGGGGAAGCTTCTCGCCAAGCCCCCGCATTCAAGCCCCTGCCCCTCATCTCCCTATTCTAGCTCGGAACTAAGTCCTGTATTGAAATTACAGCTGTGGAGCCTTCCAGTGTCTGTACAGGAGGTAAGAGCTGGAGTGCTGTTTTAAACACAGGGGTGTGTGTTTGTGTGAGTGGTGAATGTGCCCAGTGTGCGTTGCAGGTGTGCTGTGAGCACATGGTTTCACTATGTGTGGTTGTGCGTGTAGTGTGTATGGTGTGTGTGAGTGTGGTGTCTGAGTGTGTGGGGTGATTGTATAGAAATTGTGGGCATATGACTACATTGGGCATATAAGGGAATGTTTATGTGAGGTGTGCATGCCGAGTGTTGGTTGTGTGTGTGTGTGTATTTGTATAATTACTTCTTTCTTCCAGTTTTACTGAGATGTAATTGACATACAGCTCTGTATACGTTTGATGTATGCCACAAAATGACTTGACACAAAAATATTGCAAAATGATAAGTTTAGTGTACATATTTTTTAAACTCAAAGCCAAAAGTTTAATTAAGAAATAAGAAAAACTTTATTTTAAAAACCCTCAACAAAACACTAGCGAATAGAATCCAACAACATAAAAAAAGGACAATACATCAAGAATAATTAGGGCTCACCTCTGAAATGCAAGCCTGGTTCAGTATATGAAATATCAATGTGATTTTCCTCATCAGCAAAATGGAGAAGAAAAATATGATTATTTCAGTGGATGAAGAAAAGAATTGGACATAGTTCACGGTCAGCGTCATACTAGCAACACAGACTGACAAAGGCATCCAACAAATACTCACAGCTATCACTACACCCAGTGGTTCAACGGGGTCGACCTCTCCCTGAGATCTGGAACTTGACAAGGATGCCCTCTCTCCCCTGGGAGGGTCCCTGCATCAGTGTGGGGAGGATCCTGTGCAGTTGCTTGTCTGATAGAAGCCCTCTCTCTCAGTGAGCTCTGTGTGTGCCGGCTCGTACGTCCACATCACTGGGATTTGTGGAGTTGAGGTGGGTGGATAAGCACACGCTCCCACTGGTAACAGCACACAGCTGGATGCAGCTGGACGCAGACCCAGGAAGCTGGTCCTGGCCGCGGTGCTCTGAACTGCAAGGCTACAGCACAGTAGGCCATGGGGTCAGACACAACAGTATTCATATCTGAGCTCTGCTGCCCCCAGACATGAAACCAGGGCTTCTCTGGTGTCACGTACCAGCCGTGCAGTAGCCTGACAGCTTCAATTCTCTGATTATGTCCCTGGGACATACACAGGCCTGTCAAACCATAGAGGTAGATGCCCGTTGTCATTCATGCCCTGTGGTGGCCCAGCTGAGGTGACAGGTGCCCACTGCACACCCTCTGCAAGCGTGGCCCAGCAGTGCTGCTCTGACCTTTACAGCTGCTGTCATCTTGTCAAAAGCTGCCACACAGCATGACTGTCACTTGGAGCGAAAGCTCAAGGCAGGAACCTGGACCCCAAATAAAGCAGAAGCTGTTCATCAGGCTGTTGTTCTGAATAAGTCAGTGGGCCGGGTGTGAGGAAGCCGGGAGTGGGGAGGCCCTCTTCAGTCTCTCGGCCTCCCTCCAGGACTAGGCAGAGGCCTCTGCTGGCCTCCCTGCCTCCAGGCCTGTGCTCCAGGCCATTCTCTGCACAGGACCCAAGGGGCAGAGAAGGCCACTTCCCTACCCCAGCCTGACCATGGAGGCTGAGGCCCCTGAGCCAGACAACCAGACCCTCCAAGGTCCAGCCTCTGCTCTAAGCCCACCTGCTGCAGAGGCTGGGGGCTGGCGGGACTGGGCTCCCTGCAAAACCTTCCTCAGCTTTACAGGGTCCAGCCCACCATCCTTTTAGGCCTTATTCTCAGGGCACCTCAATCCCAAAGCCTTTCCTAGTCAACTGGTCCCTCTGGCTTCTCACAGCCCTTGCTCTGTTCCTGTCATTAGTCACTTGTCACCCAGTATGAACCATGACTTCTGCTTGGCTGTGTCCACAGCTTTGTTTTTTTATTTTTATCATTCAATTCATTGTTTTTATTCCAGCTTTTTATTACGGAAGATTTCAAACCTAGCAAAGTGGAAATGATTGTACAATGGATACCCCTCTCTCCACTACCTGGATCTGCAATTAATACCTGACCGTATTTCCTTTATCATTTATTTATCTAACTCCTCTCTCTTTCTTGACTCTCTGTTTTCATCAATTCATCTTATTTCTTTTTTTGGCTGCATTGGTTCTCCATTGCTGCGGGCTTTCTCTAGTTGTGGCGAGCAGGGGCCACTCCTTGTTGCGGTGCGCGGGCTTCTCATTGCCATGGCTTCTCTCGTTGCGGAGCATGGGCTTTAGGCTCACAAGCTCAGTAGTTGTGGCATGCGGGCTCAGTAGTTGTGGCTTGCGGGCTCTAGAGCTCAGGCTCCGTAGTTGTGGTGCACGGGCTTAGTTGCTCCACAGCATGTGGGATCTTCCCGGACTAGGACTCGAACCCTTGTCTCCTGCATTGGCAGGCGGATTCCTAACCACTGCACCACCAGGGAAGTCCCCATCTTATATCTTGATGCATTTCAAAATAACTTACAGTCATCAGGTTACCGCACCACATTTCTTTACCTGGGAAACAATTTTTGTTAAGATTTCTCTTTTTGAAATGCAGCAAACAAATGTATCATTTGATGGCTTCTGACAAATGCACACACCTGTGTAACCCCCAACCCTATGAAGACTCAGACACTACATTTGCCCCCAGAAAGTCCCCTCAGCTCCCTTCCCAGGCAATCCCTGCCCCACCCCCTGGAGGCAGCTACTCCCTGATTTCTTCCTCCCCAGGCTAGTTTGCTGCTTTAGAACCTCTCCTCAGGGACTCACAGGGGGTGAGCGCGGGGCCTGGCCTGGGGCACTCGGCACCGTGGTTTGGGGATTCATCCCTCCTGTGTGTTGCTGGCTTGGCCCGGGGCTTGGACCCCAGAGGCAGGCTGGAGGCGGCACCTGGTCACTCCTTTTCCTGTATGTGACTGGGCCAGAGTGAGTGTGTGCAAGAAGCCCAGCAGGTGGGTCCCAGCAGTGGTGGCCATAGGAGGACACAGTGCAGAGCAGGGCTTCCCTCTGAGGCCCTGCATCCAGCTCTGCGTCTCGGCCAGAGACCCTCTGGGGGGGTGGGGGGGGCAGGTTGTGCGGGGCAGGAGGACCTGCGGGATGAAGGCAGGACACACTGCGCAGACGGGGACACTCCTGCAACCAGCCTGGGTCCAGGCTGTCCCCCCACCGTGATAAGGTCCCCCTTGTCCCATCCTACTCTCTCCAGAGATAACAACCACAAAGAGTTCAGCTTTTATATGTAAAGACCTACCTAAGTGTACTTTACAAGGATATTTTTACATTAATGGGATCGTACAGTACATAGTACTTTCCAGCCATCTACACAGTATTCCATTGCATGGATAGAACAATTTATTTCATGGGTCTCCCTTGATCAATATTCAAATTGTTTCTAATAAGTCGATACTAGAAGTCATACTGTAGGACCATCCTGATGCTTACCACTGCGAGCTTGGGAAAGGAATTCCCTGGGGTCAAGACCAGACGTAGACCTGCTGCCTTAAGGGAACACCCAGGTCACAGTTGGTCAGTGTCCAGTTTCTCTCAAAGTGACTGTCCCAAGCAGCATGTGGTGCTCCCAGACACGCCCGCCCCAGGGCAGGTCATGTCCACCTGTGCGCCCGTGTCAGTCTCAGGCAGGCTAGATGCCCTTTTCATGCTCAGCTCCACCAGCCTGCTCAGGGAGACGCCTGCCTTCCCAGCTCCACTCTCTGGAGCCCCCGGCTGGCCTGGTGTACAACTTTTCTTCCAGAGAGAAAGCTCTCTGTTCCAGAAAGGATCCATCTCCCTTCCCGGGACTGTTCATCCTGCTGCCTCAGAGCTGGTGGGCAGTGGACTGTACGTGGGACATGCAGCCCTGCAAGGCGATTTTAGACCTTCCTGTGACTTCATTTTCTTCCTGTGGTTGATACTGTTGGAGGAATTGGGGTGCAGGGGGAGGGGTTTGGGAAGCAAAAGGAGCAGCTTTCTGGACAAAGCAAAAGTCCTTTACCTGGAAGTCTCTTTTGCTGAAATATTGAAACCATCACCCTGCCTTCAACTTTGGAGACTTGCCGGAGTTCAGAAGCCCCCCTTTGGGAGTGGCAGTGCCTGGGGCACAGGGGGCTCTGCTGCAAAGGTGAAGCAGCATGCAAGCGGGGCTGAGGGCAGCAGGAGACACAAGGAGGAAGGAGGGTGTCCGGGCGGAGGGCAGCGTGCGCTACTCCTGAGGATGTGGCACGGGCTGTGCGCTGGGCTATCAGACGGCCCTGCCCTCAGCTGCCGCCCTCCCTCCTGTCAGCCATGTGGAAGAGGAGGCTGCGTCCAATCTTCACCATGAGGCCAGGACCGCCAGGTCCTCTATGGGGGCTTTCTGCTTCCAAAAGCCTATCAAAACATGTTAGCAGGCCAGCTTCAGCCTACAGCCCAAGAATCTAATTGCCTCAGAACAGAGAATTTGCAAACTTAGCCTTGATCTGATGGGAACTGCATGAAGAATTGCAGGAGGAATCAGGACTGCCAGGTCTAAGGTTGTGCTGGCATTCTGAGGCATGTCCCTCAGAGTTAACTGACCTCAAGTAATTAATTGACCTTAACCAGGAGACAGAGTTGGAGGCTAATGACCTCGGGCTAGCAGCAGGAAGACTTGCATTTATCCTAGCCAGTTCCTCAGAAGTCAGGCCCACTAGCTGCCTTTTCTGGATCCCCTAGTATTTGTTTCAGTTGCCAGGAAGCAGCAGTGGGGACCCAGCAGCCTGCAGAGGGGCTATGGCCCAGAACTGCATCTTAGCAAATCAGTGTCTCCCACCCTGACAGAAGGAGGTGCTTGGTGAATCCCTGTGGGGTTGTGTGAGGCACATGAAGGGGCAGGAAGAGGGAGGGGGAGAGCACTCATTGCAGACTTCAGAACCACAGCTGAGACAGGATTTCACCTTCCATGGGGGATTCTCCGGGGCAGGGTCCTCGCTTCCTCCTTGCCTCACCCGGGTCCTGGCCTTGCGCCTGGGGTCTCCAGCCTGCCATAGGCAGAGAGAAACACAGGGAGGAGGAGCAGACCCCCTAGTGTCACAAAGCCCTACAGGCACCCAGGCTTGTGTGCTCACCTCAGAGAAGAGTCAGGACTGTCTTCAGCCTGCGTTATCTGGGTTCCTGTCATTTGTGTAAGGGAGGGCCTGGTGGAGAGCACTGCCTGTGCCTTTTAGGGAAGACCTTGGCTTCAGAGTCAGAAACCTATGGCTGGGTTTGCCCCCGTGGAGGGTATGAGACTGGGTGCCTTTAATGAGTTGGATGGGTCAGGGGCAGTAGTGAGAAGCCCCCGGGTGCTCAAGGCCCAGCCATCTCAGTTGTACCCTTTGTGATACCAGGTGAGGCCCAGTGTGCACACAGATATTGGTTCAGACACATATGCTTCCTCATCAGAGTCCCTGGTAATTCAGTTATGGAGTGGCCTGTCATAACTGCAAGATCAGAGGGAAGACAGCACTCAGCCCCTCCTAACACAGACCTTTGGGTGTTGCCCTTGCAGATGAAAATGAATTGATGATTTCTGGAAAAGGATTTAATAATGCAAAGAAGAAGGATGAAGTTATTTGTAGATTTAAGTTCAGCGACAAGCAGTTCTTTGGTAAGTAACCCCCTTGATGCCGCGAAGTGACACACTTCCCACACCGCACTGCGTTCCCTGAGCCAGCTAGGCCGTCGAAGCCCTTGCTCACCACTCACTGTGGACACTGTAGGATAGAGGCAGCATGGACAATGGAAGGAGGGACCTGGCTGGGAAGCCTGGCCACCGCTCCCTTCATCTCAGGCCAGGAAGTGATCAATCCCTAGCACATCAAGAGCATCTTGGGTCAGGGCGTACACCTTTCAAGGCTGGGTTGGGTATGCTGGGTCTGTCCTCACTGCTACACTCCCCCCACACTTTCCTCGGCCCTCACTTCCCTTGAGAGACAAGGACTTGAATCTCACGAGTCTGCTGGTGGGAAGTGGAGGCGGCCCCAGGGCCCTGAGTCTGGGCCAGGTGCACTGAGCTCTCCCAGGACCGTGTGGTCACCTGGGATTGAGAGAGGATGCCAACTGCCAGGCCTGGGCCCCGGAATCCTGGCTCTGGCCCACATTACATGTGTGATCTTGACCTAATGAGTGTTCTGTTCTCAGCCTCTATTATCTGTACTGTGAAATGGGGCCAGTATGGTAGGTGCACTAACTAAGCCCTATCACATATGTAAAGCTACTGTTTGGAAATACTCAGGCACCAGGTGTCCCTCCAGGAAGGGTGAGAGGCCTGAGGAAGCACACAGTTGGGGAAGCAGATGTGTCCTCAGTGCTGAGGTGGGCCTGATCTCCCCCACAGAGTGCCTGGGGACAGTTGAACTTCCTCTTCCTCCTCAACCCTCCCCTGATGCATTGATTTAATATGATTATATTATGTTCAATGACACTCCTCATTCCAGGGCCATCTGGTAAACCCAGAGCGAGTCCTCTGCCCCATCACACTTCTGGGCCATCTCTCCTTCTTCCACGGGTGCATAGAATGCGCAGAGCTCTGCCATTGCCACACTCTCACACCACATAGTGTGCAGATGGCCTCAGGGAGCTAGATTTCCCTTGGTCTGTAATTTCTCAGGAGTGATTAGGACTCAGTAACATATTTATGTGGAGAGCTAATGTTTATTGAGCACCTACTACATCTGCTAATGTGCTAAGTGTCTTACATGCACTATCCCAGTTAATTCTCAAAAGAAACCAATTGTTATTCCTTTGTGTAGACCTGAAACCAGAGTCAGGGTCAATTCAAGAGCTTGCCCAAGGTCACAAGCTGGTTCAGGAAGAACTGGAAAGTAGACATAGGTGATGTGATTGCCCAGTCTGGGCCTTTGACCTCACTGAGATGAGTTCTTGAGGAAGGTGGGACTCAACCTATCCTCCAGGAAATGTGTTCAGATGTTCCCCTGTGGTCCATGGCTATATTGCTTTCCCACTCTAGATGTCACCAGTGTTTCTCTCTGAGGTGGACCAGCACCAGGATCTCACACGGGAGAGCCCATCCCACAGTCCTGGGCTCCTCTGCTGACCGCCTCACTGCACGTAGTCAAGGCTGACCAGAAGTGACCGTACAGGGCTGTTTATCGCCAGGGGCCCTGATGCACTGATTGGGATTGATTTGGTTCTTTTTAATTACATTTTCCTCTGATTAAAACATATGGCAAAACAGTTTAGAAAATATAGAGAAGCATAAAGAAGAAATATTTTAATCAAGGTTTCTATACGTTTTGTCTGTCGCTAGTATGTAAAGTTTTTATATTTTAAGACAAAGTTTTTTAAATGTGGCAAGTGAAGTATTTAGTTAATCCGTTAATATTGGAAACTGCTTTCCAGTCAACCATGCTTTTCTGGGCCCTTAGTATGTGGGGTGCCTGCCGTCACCTCCCTCTCCCTGTTCTGGATTGTGAACAGCCTATGGAAAGTAAGTTGCTCCCCTCTGGAATTTTTTTCACACTAATCTCAACCATCCTATCCTTCAGATGCAGATCCTTTCCCCTAACTATACTCGGCGATTAGTTTTCATTTTCAGTCCCAACAAAGGACTAACACCGTCCAAAGTTCACAGCTAATCTGACAGTTGAGTTAGGTCCAAAAACCTTTCCACATGGAAATGAACCATTCTGTAGCGAATAGCCCTGACCTGCGGCAAAAAACAATAAAAATTATTAGAGATTGTTGATTATAACAATGCTACACAGTAGAAAGCAGGAAGTACAAAAAAGTAAAGAATAAAACATTACCCCTGATTCCAAAGCCACAGATAAGTGCCTGTAACACCTCAAATACAGCTGGTAAACCCCAGTTTTCCTGAATGATAGAAGAAAAACTGAAGTGGAATTGAGGAAAGTATTGAGCGTCACGCAGAGCCTTCTTCATGAGACGTATTAGTTCCCCAAAAAATGCCCCTAAGTTAAAAGGAGACTATAAAAACACTAACAGATTAGGAATGTAAGAGGAAAATCTTTAGTTTGATTATGATCTGTGTGCTTTTGAAGTTTAAGTGTCCAGGTAGTGACACCTAGACTCCAGTCTTGTAAAAATTAGAGAATATTTCTAAACAGACGACAAGCCTATTTTTGAATAAATTTCAAAGAAGAACATTTAAAACTATCTCCACTTTTAGGGAGATGCTCCAGAACATGTCCCTAGAGGCGTGGCCCTGAGCATGGCCCCTCCTGTAGAACTTCATCCCTAACCTTGGATCACAACCCTGTGGGTGCAAGTCTAGGAGAGAACCTGCTTTCATCCTACACAGCAAAAATGTGCAGGCCAGCATCTGTCCACACAGGGCAGCAGGTGCAGAGCTGTGGTTCCAGACCCCGGGAAGTGGTGACCTAGCTCCTAGGGCCTTGGGAAGCCTGTGTCATGAAAAAGGCCAGTGAAAGGACTCTCCTCCCAAATCACCGATGTCAGAACCGCTGCAGCCCTCTGGGACCATTGATTCTAACTTTCAGAGGGGTAGTCTGGGACCTGGGGAAGTTTGAGCAGGGTGGGGAGAAAGCTGGTAGGAAAGCCAGCAGTCAAAGCAGCTGGGCCTTCCCATCTTTTTTTACAAGAATGTAAAGAGTTAGGGCTCAGGAGAGGAGAAGGTTCCACAGCTACTAGTTACAGACTGTCTGAGCCTCCGGCGTGCCACCTCCCAGCTCCCACAAAGTTACAGAACAAGCACGAACACAGAAGCCCTGTTCCCCTCAGGCTTCCCTGTGTCCATAAATGGCACCACCACCCACCCAGGCGCTCTGCTCACTCACCTGCACGTCGTCCTTGACTCCTCTTTGCTCTCATCCCACATCCAGTCCACCTGCAGGCCCTGCTACCTCTGTGTCCAAACTTACCCGAACCTGGCCAGCCACGCCACAGGCTCACTGAACTTAGAATAAAGCCCAAACCCCTTCCCAGGGCCCACGAGGCCCCGCCCCCTCTCTTCATTCACCTCTTTCCCACAACAAGCTCAGCTAGTTATGCCTCAGGCCTCGGAACAGGTGCCCACAGCCCGGACCCTCTTCCGTAGACCTTTCCCTGCCTTTCCCCTCATCTGGTTTCAGCTCCAGGAACACTGCCTCAGAGAGACCTTATCTTTAATGGGAATTTTCAATAACATACAAAAGTAGCAAAAATCGTATAATGCCCTTGAAGCAGCCTTCCCCTACTTTCAGTAATTACCAATCCTGGCCAACCTGGTTTTGCTGATACTCTCACCATTGATTATTGTGAATCAAATCCCAGACATCCCATCATGTCCTGTATAAATATTTCACTTTCTCTTAAAGAGAAATTGAGTCTCTAAAAGGACAGGTCACCTGCTCCTAAGAAGCTGTCCCTTCCCCTCCCTTCTCTATACTGTCCCTTGCTTATTGATGTCACTGCACTTTTCACTCCGACGCTTATTTTGTTCATTGTTTGTTACTTTATTGTCTGTCTCCCTCTCCAGTCCTGCAAATGTCAGGTCCTTGAGAGCAGGGCCTCTGCCTGCCTTGTTCCCACTAAACACCAGAGCCCTGACAGTGCCTGGTGCACAGTAGGTGTCAGAAGAAGGCAGAGAAGAGAAGCTGCTTCTGCCAAAGTGGTAGCTCTGCTTCCAAGCGCAGGCAGAAGGGGAGGGGCGGATGGGTGGACAAGTCCACTGACATTCTTCTCATGTGATTGTCTTTCAGATATAAAAGCCAAGTCTGTGAAAGATACCAGTATAACATGCCCAGGAGTAAAGATAGAGAAGCCAGATCAGTAAGTGCCCAGCCCAGGGACCAAGTGGGCAGTTTTTGCTACCATGAGGTGTAAAAAATTTAGGAAGCCACCTCTACTGGGGCAGCACATGTCTGTCTCCAGGAGGACTGAGGGCATCCTTCACACCTGCCCTGGTTGGTGGTCCCCAGAGGTGCTCAGCGATCTGTGGCCCAGGCTCTGCTGAGGAGCATAGGATGCAGGAGATGATGTGCCCCAGGGATGGTACCTTTGCTCCAGGCAGCCTTTTGGAGCTAAATTCACATACTCTGTACATACAGAGGAGTCGGGATGGTGACATCATACCGCCATCCCTGGTCACTTCACTCATAGCCACGAGGACATCTGACCCCATGCAGGGATCCTCACTGCTTGGTCAGCCTTCACTGCAGAAGCTGACCTCGTAGTACTTTGGGATGAGCTCCCCTTACCCCTGCCGTCTGCTCTCTGGTAGCCCTGAATGCCTGATGTTCAAAGTCATTACAGTGAGGAGATATTATAAGCTACAATTTGAGCCAAGTGTTAGAACTATGTCTGTCTGGCCTGGTAGTCACTGTCTGCCCCTTCTATGCTTTAGGGAGGTCTTTGTTGAAGTTAGCCTGAACAATGGTGTCAGCGTCATCAACAACAATGTTAGCATCACCAGCAAGAACTGTGCAAGTACCAGGGTAAGGCTCTAGCATCTAAGGCTGTCCTGACACCCTGCACCCTGGGGAGGCAAGCGAAGGGAACAACGCCCCAGGCAGGCCCAGCAGGTAGCCTGTGCAGACAGGCCCCTGAGCAGCATCTCACAGGTAGCTCGGAGCCCTTAGCCCTACCTCCAGGATCTGAACCCCCATGAGGCTTGGGTAGTGCCTTGAGAGTGCTACTAAAAAGAGCACCTGGGGGACACCTTACTGTCCTGGCCTTGCAAACCTTTGCTCTCTCTGTGAACCAAGTGTCACTGAAGGCACATGGAAGAGACCAATTAGAGCCCTAAGCAGAGTCCAGAAACAGTGCTGAGGCTCTGCCCACCCTGGATCCACCTTGCCAGCTCCCCTGGCCCCAGTCTTGTGGTGGGGAGCTCAAGGCTCCATCCTGGATTCTAGCCGGGGTGAGCGGGAGAGGCTGGGGCACTGTGTACTAGGGGACAGGGTCCAGGGCCTCTGGGACACCTGGGCCCTCCAAGTCGGGGTCCCCGGCACAGGGGTCAGGAGGGTGGGAGCAGCTGTGACCGTGCTTAGTCAGCTTGGCCCGAGGTTGCAGAGTGGGGAAGTAGCGGGGAGAGGCTATGGGGAGGTGAGCAGGGTGTCCTGCCTCTGCTCTTGCACCCACACCTCTCTGGGGCCCCAGAGCCCCTCCCTCACCCGTCTGTGTGTCGTAGCATTTTGTGATCCTCACAAAACCCCTGTACTCTCAGCCAAGGCAGGCAGTGAGGGCTGGGTTGTCACTGCACGGAGGACTGGGCTTCCTTGACAGGGCTCTAGGGAGAGTCTCGGAACAGGGCCAGCGGTGGGGTCTGTGGCCCAGGGCTCCACAGTGGCTCTCTGGGTACCAGCCCCGACCTCCTAGAATCTGTCTCCTCAGGTGGGGCAACCAAGTAGAAGGGGGCCTGGGAGGACAGGGTGGGCTGGTATGGGATCCATGTAGCAGGCGCCTGGTCCATGCCGGGACTCTGCTGTGTGTTTTTTCTGTAGGAAGGGGGACCAGATGACAAGAGTGCCCCACCAGCTGCCCCACCAGCTGCCCCACCAACTGCCCAGCAGCCTCCCGAGGAGCCTCCCTCATCACCACCCCCACAGTTCATCCCCTATGTCAACCCTCTCTACTTCTCTGCCCTCATCCCAGCCCTGCTCCTGTTCCTCCTGGTGCTCTGGTGCATCTGGTGGCTGTGCCGCAGGAAGGTGAGTGACCCCTGCCCGCACAGCCTGCGTCCAGCCCTCGCCAACCCCCAAGGGACCACGCCCATGCCTGCCCCATGATCCTGCCTGTGGGTGGGTTCCCATCAGCTCCAGGGCCAACACACAAGCAAACAAGGCACAGACTCTGTCCTCCCATCCCGGGCATAGACACAGCCTGGGCTTCTAGGGGGCCACCTGCTTCGTGCTTTCACCTTCACAGGGAGGCGGCCTATGGGCTGTCCTGGCCCCTGGGGCAAAAAGACCCCAGACCTCCTGAGACCAGGGCCGCCCCACAGCAGTCAGGCTTCTGAAGGACTCAGGTAGACCAAGGCCCCAGGAATCTCCACTGTTGGGGGACAAAGAGGGGTCTGCAAGGGCACTGATGGCCCAAAGGGAGAAGGATGCTGGCCGGGAGGATGCTAACCCCGGGGGCAGCTGCGCCTTTGAAAGCAGCATGGATCCCTGTCCATCTCCGGTGCCTTCCGTCATTCCGTCGTCAGTCACCACTAAGTCACCAGGATGTGCAGGGCCCCGTGCTGGGCACAGAGGGGCAGAAATGAAGCAGCCACCACCCTTGCCCACAGGAGCTCACCATCTGGTGTGTGGTCTGGTATTGGTAGCTGGGGAGCATTGAGGGTAAATGTCACCTTCAGAGGGTGTGGCAGGTGTCCTTATAATGAAAAGGACAGAGACTGGCCCCGCGTGGGTGGGAAGGCAGAGGCGCTGGCTGGCTGGGTTTGCAAGGACACAGGCCAGAGGTAGGTGAAGAAGAGGAAGAAGCAGAGCTGAGAAAGGACAAGCAAAGCAGCATAGAAGCCAGCAGGTCAGATTTCTGCAAAGGGCGAGAAGTGAGGAGAGAAAGCAGGGTGGGGGAGAGGGAGGTGGCCTGTCATCCCTGAGGGCTGGGAGGCAGGGAGGGCTGCAGGGGGAGGGAGGGAAGGGGAGAGGAGGAGGGGTGTGGGGAGTGTTCTCTTGTCTTCATATGATGTCAGGGCTGCTGCTGAAAACTCTACCAGGGACCAGGGGCCTTAGTCTGCCTGTCTCCCCCTTGACCCTCCACGGAGGTACCGATTCCCCTTTGATGACCGAGGAGCCTGAGGCTCAGGGAGGTGGAGCCTGTTGGTTGCAGACCCACAGACAGTGGGCACCTAGGTTGACACCCCAAAAGGCCATGTTCTGTCCCCCTACTGCTGCTGAGCATGGTCCCCTCCTGTCTGCATGGCTGAGCCGGAGCCCTCCCCATGCCTTCTAACCTGTGATTATCACCATGCCCCACAGTGATCGTCCCTTGCTGTGGGTACCAAGTAAGAAGGAAAAGACGGATGGAGGTGAAAAAAGCCGTTAGGGAGGAGCTGTGATCCCCAGGCTAGGGTGTGAGATTTGAGGGAAGCCAATTCATGCTGCAAAGACCTGGTCCCAGAAGGCATCGCTTCAGTAGAGATGAGTTTTATGGGCACTAAACTTTGACCACTTCAGTTTTGACCATTTCCTTTCTAGACTACAAAGGAGCCGCCACCAGTGCAGAAACCAGAAAGGGTAAGTGGTATGTTTGGTCCTGATGTTGTCAGCATGCCTGATGTACACACTCACCTGCACAGAGAGGCCCCCTGCTGTGTATGGGGATATGACTTCCCCCACCCCTCCAGCTCCCACCTATCTGGGCAGAGAGAGCTGGCAGAAAGAAGAGAGTGACAGAGGGCAGGAAGGGATGCAGATGAAGAAGTGGGCTCAGAAAATGTCACCCAGACAATATCATTCCTGAACTCCTAGCACGGCCTGATCCAGGACCTTTATCACAGCTATGATCCCTCCTGGTATAAATGGGCTTTTTGTCAATTCCCAAAGGACTGTTTGTAGGATGGTCCTTCCCAGGACTCAGGTGAGTTTTTGAGAAAGGATCCTCAGGTTTTAGGGACCTGGTCTCCCTCCCCAGCCTCTGATGTATGTTGGGCTCCATTTCCTTGGTCTTTATCCTTGTCTCAGGTCAGGGTGAGGGTCTTGGCAGGGTTGGCCTTTAGGGACTGGGGAGCTGAGGAGGGTGGAGGAACTCTTACCGGGCATTGAGCTTTGAGGGAGGCACAGCCCGGGTGAGCACAGGGACCAAGGGTCAGGTGAGGAGGCTGGGGCTGACCCAGGGTGGGGCCCAAACCAGGGCCCATAAGAAGTAGTTAGAGCAGGGGTGCCGTGTCCCGAGGCAGGGGGACCTGGGCCTGAGATCTGGTGGGAAACAGGGTCACTGCCTGGGCTGACGTCTACACTGGCTGCAGTGTGGCCCGGGAAGGCTGGATCTGCCAGAGTCGGGTGAATACAGCCCTGTCATCTACTAATGCCCGCACCCCTGCCAGCCTCCATCACATGGCACAGCCTCACGCCCAGCTTCTCCTGCAAGGGTGGCCGCCAGGAACCAAGGGGACAGGATAGAGTTTGTTGATATTTGGAGAAGAGCCATCTTTATAAACCAAAAGGAGTTGGTGTGTTTTTCGCAGGGAGGCCACTCTCTTACTGTGCTGGGTGCTGCTCATTTGTCCTTGATTCTCCGACAAACATTTGCTGAGTGGCCAGTACTTGACAGGTGCCCAGGCAACAGATGTCATTTGTCTGCACCGAGGAGCTGCCAGACAAGGACGCAAACGGTGTTTTCTCTTCCTAGGAGCCAGAGGAGACATGTCAAATGTCATGCCCCACAGTGATTGTCCCTTGTGGGTGCCAAGGAGGCAGGATGAAACGAATGGAGGTGAGAAAGGCCCTTGGGAAGGAGTGATGACGCCAAGGCTGGGGAGCAGGAGGTGAGGGTAGCTGGTTCATGCACAGGTCTGGACCCATAAGGCATGGAAATGAGCTATGGGTACTGGACTACGGTCACTTGGTGCCAGAGAAAAGCCAAAGCCCTCCCGACCCAGTGGCCCAGGGGAGGCCAAAAAGTATGAGGGCTCATGTTCCCATCACCACCAGGGTTTCCCCCTTGGCATGGGCCCAAGTTTCTGGATGTTGGTGGGTGGCCCCAAAGGGTGGCTGCAGTGCTGTCTCATGGAATTTGTGGGGACAGAGCCCTGACAGGCCATCTCAAGTCAGAGGGGACACTACCCCTCTAGAGGCAGCATCTATGCCTGTAGCTTCCTCACAACCACATCTGCTTTTCAGGGAAAACTGGATACCTTGTGTGACTTTGTCCAGCGCTGCAACCAGATGTCATTGATGTGGTGTCCGCCCAGGGACATGGTAAGCAGGGCACAGGGATGCTCCGCATGGCTGGGGTCTTGCTTTTGCCCTTGACAGTTGCCCCCGGGACTGTGGGTCAGAGAGCCCTGTCCCGGCATCTGCTGAGAAGAACGCCCAAGACGTGGAGACCTAGAACTCATGAGCCTCCAGACGATTCTCAACATGGCGCCCGTGCATTTCCCCTGCATCCTTGTCTCAAGGGTGTCAAGACGTTTCTTCTCCAGAGCAATGCCCAGCAATTCCAATCTTAAATGAAAAGGGCTGGAGAGGCCTATTGGCCTCCCGTCCATCATCCCTCCCCACTGTCCACCCAACCCTGTGGGACTGCTGGCTGCACCCCATCCATGAGACCCTCCTGGGCTGGTCACTCAGGTGCAGGAGTGGTGGAGGACATGGTGACACCCCCTCCCCAATGTTGTCTGGCCAGCAATGACTGGTTTTACCAGGCAGTAAAGATGCCCTCCTTGTGTCAGTGCCTGTGACAGTGGGGAGAAGCTAAATTGTTCTAGTTGTCATCCTTGTTGTTTAACAATAATGACCAATGTTATTGAGTCCTTTCTGTGGGCCAGTTGCTAACCTAAGAACTTTACATGTTTTCAGTGCTTTAATCCTCCCAGTAACTGTACAGGTAGATACAACTATTATCCCAGCTTTACCAAGGGGGTACTGACCCGCAGAGAGGCTAAGTGACTTGTCCCAGGTCACAACGGCTGGGAGGGGCAGAGCTGGACTTGAATTCTGAGTCTGGGCCCACCTTTCTTAACTGCTCTGCCCTGCTTTTGGGTCAGCACTCATGGTCTCATGATGGTTACCCCCAAACTACCAGACGCTGCCCTACTCAGGCCCCTGCGGCCCAAGGAGAGCAGTGGTTTGCCTGAAAATCATCTGCCTGGCCATTCCAAACTCAGACCCGTTGCATAGACCGGGCCAGCGGCCTAGAGGATGCTGTGGTCCCAGGGTCTATAGTGAGGGCTGCGCTCACCACCTTCACTGAATCAGGAAAACACTGGCTCTTGGTGGCTGGGCAGGTGGGCGTTTGGAAACTCTAGACAGGCCTGAAAGCCTCTGGACACTGCTGGTTACATACCTGAGGCATGCTCACACCCGGCAGAGACACTGTCTGGTGACAGTGGTGTCAGAGCTCCTTTGGCAGCTGGGCTCCCAGTTCTGGGTCTGAATCGAGCTCTGAGTCCCAGCCTTGATTGCACAGAAGCTCCATTTTCCACCTGATTCTCCTGGAGCCTCTCCCAGAACCAGCTCCTTTATAGTCATAAGAGCCCCACCCCAGCCTTATGCCCTGAACAGTGGAGACACCCACCCAGAGATGCTCACTCAGGATCAGGAGGGACAGAGCAAGACAGAGGGCCGAAGCGGAGGGAGGCAAGAGACAAGAGGGTGGACAAAGGGAAGATGCCAGGTATGGCCTTCCTGCCCAGCGAGGTAAGGGCAGGGGCGCTGAGCACCTCTCTGAAATGGTCCCATTCCCAGGGCCACTCTTCGAAGCTCAGGTTGGGGAAGTGGCAGAGTGATGGATTAGGGGGCCTTATAGCTGCCCAGGGCTCTGCCAGGCCCCTGCAATGCCAGCTCTTGAGTCCGCCCAGCAGTCTGTGGCTCACAGTGACCTGTGTGCTCGCTGGAGGCAAAACTGAGGCCTGACACGTCAAGGGAGTTGCCAGGACCACCCAGAGAGTAAGTGGCAGCAGCCAGAGCTACCTGAAATCAACCCTGCTTATCCTGAGAGGGGCTGGGAGCCTGTAACTGTGCCTGGTAGATGTGACCCCTCCCACTCCTCTGCCCCCATCCCATTTGACCTTGTCCCTCCCAACCTTAGTCCTGGAGACCCTAGTGTTGTAGGATTTCTGTGGATACCCCAGTATTCCAGTAGGTGCAGGAGTGAGTCCTGATTCCTTTCTTGAAGCCCTCAGTGCTCTGGTCCCAGGCTTAAAGTTAATCATGAACCAAGACATGGTGTCAGCTGAGACCTGCAGTCTCTGCAGACCAGAGTCGGCCCCCAACCCCAGCCCTGAATGTGCAGACATAAGCCTTTCGTCTGCTCACTGCAGACCACCCCGTGTTCTGCTCAGACAGAACCTTGCCCAGACCCTCTTCACCAGGCTGTGCTGGAAAACAGAAGCCGCAGGAGAGGGGGTTCCCAGCAGCACAGGCGCACAACCTCTCCTCCTTCCAGTTCCCGATCCACAGGGAGGTTGTTTCCAAACTCCTCAGCCTGGACTGGAATTGCAGTCAGGCTTGCGGATGTGAACGTGTTCAGAATGTGAACAGCGGAGTCTGGGGGTGAACTTGTAGGAGCTACTGCCTTCTAAAACCTCAGTCAGCTGCTCGTTTCAATGAATCCAGATGTTTCTGCACTTCAGCACAATACAATGCAGAAAACTCTCAAAGACTCAGTTTACCAAAAATCTCAGTGTTTTTGTAGCAGAAGCAGTCATTCTTGTTTACTGTAACCTTCTGTGAAACAACTGTGTCTCTCTGCCCCATCGCCTTCTCATCCCCAGAGGAAGTTTTCTAATAATGGTCCCTTCCAGACCATCTCTCCCTACACACATATACAAAATGACACAGCAAGCCTCAGTTTAGTTTCTTAGTCTTGAGCCAAACCCTGCCCCCCATCCAAGGTCCTGATTCTCTTCCTTCCCTGCCTTTTCCAGGGCAGCCCCTTCAGTTCATGGAAATCAGTTCTCCTAGATCCTTCAGGAAAATCCGGTAAAAATGGGAAACCTTCCACTTCTCACTGAATGTGATGCTGACAGTGATACAACTGTCTCCAAGAGAGTGTGACCTGGGTGCCACCACCATGCAAGGCCCTTTACACAAGGATCTCATTCATTCTCCCAACAGCGGCCGTTTATACAGAGTAGGGATCGCCAGACACTGAGTACTTTACACAGGCTCACTCTTTTCATCCTCCCAACACTCTGCGGGGGAGGAAGCTGACCCCTGCGCAGTTAAGTCACCTGCCCAGCCACACAGCCATGAAGCAGTAAGGCCAGTACCAACAGCCCAGGGCCCAGACCTCACCCCGTGCTTGGCTGCCTCTCTGTCCTGCCAGGTGATCACTGCTCTGCATTTTGAAGCTGAAGAAACCGAGGTTCTGATGTTTCACGATGGGCTCAATGTGACAGGGTTCTGGAGGGGTACAGCAGGGCTGTGAACAGAGCCCAGGGAGGCTCACTTCCAAGTCCAGCCTGCGGCTCCTGTAACCTGCTATCACGGTGACAGGGAAACAACTGGAAAGTAATTCCTTCCTCTGTGCAGTGTGTTAGATGTACAAACAATTATGAATGATAATTTCTTATTTTCACACTGTGTTGCTTGCAGACCTCCTCTAAATATGAACACATAAATATTTACTGGAAACAATTGTCCTGGGTAACGATCAGAGCTGCAGAGAGGCCATATGATGCATTCATGGCCAAGGAGCTCCTGAGTTCCTATCTTTTGACCCCACCCACAGAGGGAGCACCAAGGTGTGTGTGATAAAGCTGGGGCAGGACTTCAGCCCTCCAGGAAGTCCCAAGTTGACAGATGTCCTTCAAAACAGTGACCTTTGTGAAAGTCCCAGATCATAACTTTGGGACAGTGATGGCAGGCTGCTCCTCCATCCTCGACAACCCTCACCCCCTACTCTTCACACACACACAGACTCTCTCACACACATTCACACATACAAACACGCTCACACGTACACGTGCACACACACTTCCCTCTGTAATAAGCAGGAAATCCAGAAATGGAACCAAAGCTCCAAAGCACTGGAGATTAAGGTTCAATCAACCATTTGCCAATCTCTTAAACATCCCTTCACTGTGGAGTCGCTGAGTTGATGTAAGAAGTAATTGGTCACTGGCTTAGATCTCTTCATTAATAGAAAACCAGAGGGGAGGGAGACCCCCCTCAGCCCCTAGTCACCTCCCTCACCCCCTTATGATCACACAACAGACTCAGGGGCTCTGCCACTACCCAGGGTCCACCACCACCTGGAGCCACTCACTCCTCTCCCTCAGCCCATGTACACGTCCCCCCTGCAGCTCCCAGTGACGGGCTGCGGCTGAGGGAGAGGAGCCAGGCCTCAGCACAGGTGCCCTGCAGTCGTGCTTTGAGGAAATCAAAGGGATCCCACAGCAGATGGTAGACACTAGGTCTAGAACGGTCTGTTCACATTCTGGAGTAAATAAGCAGAAATAAAGGAGCTTAGAAATAAAAATAGAAGATCCCAGTCTATTCACAGTAGCAATAAAAGAACTTACCCATGCGCAGGTGTGACAATGTGTGCTGACCTGTAATAAAAAGAAACCACAAAACTTCACTCTTTGCTATAAAGGAAGACTTGAAAATACAAAAACCTAGACCACAATGTCAGCTTTTCCCAAAAGAATTCATGGGCTTAATGCTGCTTTAGTGAAAATTGTAATGAATATTTTTAGGGAATTTGATCAAAATGATTCTAAAATTCACCTGAGTAAATGAACTGTTAAGAGTAGTTAAGGAATTTGGGGTGCAGTCCTAGGGCAGGAAGGGTGAAGGTCCTGCCAGTGAGGGAAACCCTGCTGGTGGGCTTGAGAGAAGAGGGAACCAGCTCCAGTGCCCTGGGGGCTGTGTGGCCCAGGCGCTCCCAGACTGGCTTGCGGGAGGGCAGAGGCGGCCTCAGAGGATGGGTAGTCTGGATATGGGAAACGGAGAGGCGGGGAGGACAACCCTGGAGCAGAGGAGCACGGAGGGTGCAGCTGAGAAGCACGGAGGGTGCAGCTGAGACACAGGGACACTTTGGGTGCATGCGGGCAATGTTGGCAGTGGGCCAGGAGCCGGCGGTTGGGTGGCCTGGTGGGCCAGGCTGGGCACTGGGGCTGGATTCCCAGACAGTGAGGAAGCATAGCTGAAGGTGTGAGTTGAGGAAGAGGAAGCCAGAGGAAGTTGATTCCGTGAGGCCTGGATTGGGGGTGGGGAGGGGAGGAGGGGAAGGGCCAGGTGACCAGGGGAGAGGAGACACTTGAGTTGGCCTAGGAAGGGAGCTGAGGGCCTGGACAGGCAGTGGGTATAGAGCACGGATGGGCAGCCGGAGACACTCGTGGCTCAGGACAGGGTTCGGGCAGAGTGGGCCCCGAGGCTGGGCCTGGGGACCTAGAGGCTGAAGAGGCCTGCAGAGTAGGAGGCAGGGGAGGTGAGCTTGGACGACACAGGACCCGCAGGAAGGTGGCAGGAGAGGGCAAGCCTGGGCTGTGCATCTGGAAGGGAGAATGGCCAGCTGGGGGTGGAGATCAGAAAAGGGGAATTGCTGATAAATGATCAAAGAAGTTGCTGTCTGCAGAGAGTTCAGGACCCTCTTCATAGTGGTTATCGTGGGTGGTTGGAAAAGAAGAATGTATTTCCTCGTGAATATTTTCCTGTGTTGCTTAGGTTCTCTATAATGGGCAGGTACTACTTTTATAATCAGGAAAAGTAAAAATGTTTATCTGTAAAAGAGAAAATATTAACTTATTGAAGCCTAAGGTGATTTTACATAGAAAGTTGCTAGAAAGTGACATTTACCAAACTATCTCAGGCTTGTCATGCCGGGGAAAGTCAGAGTGAGAAATCCCTTCCCATCTCTGGGTCTGGTTCTGCTCTGCGCCAAGGGGTGCAGGTCCCAAAGCAGGGTGTATTTCCTGAAAGTTTCATCGGATCAGACATCCCTGTGGGTATGGAAGAGGACAAGGTCAGGCTCAAGGTGTCGAAGATTTGTTAAGAACATTCTTTCAAATTCAAGGGGGGTTAGGCGTTCTCTTTTCCTAATGTGGCTACATTACCAGGGAAAATCACAATCATTCTAAAGGGTTACTAAGGATTTTAAAACCTAGGGTGATGAAAATGACAGCCTCAGGAGGAGCAGGCAGCATTCAGTGGCCTTTGTCACTCACAGGCACTCAAGGTAATACTTCATGCGTGAATGGCAGGCTCACGGAAGCCTGAAGTCTGCACACCACATGGAGCACCTATAGGGACCAACAGGCCCAGACAGACCCAGCAGGGGGATCAGGGAACTCTGGGCAGCAGGAGAAGGTGGGCTTGAGACAGAGAAGGAGCTCGGCAGGCCCCAGAGGCCAGGGAAACCGCAACCTTCTGCTCCCAATTCCAGTGGCTTCTAGTGACCTTCTCTCTCTTCTGTCCCCTGCAGGGGAAGTGCCTCAACTTTGCCCTAATGAAGCCCCACTGTGGGCAATTGCACTGCAGCCCTAAGGTCTGCCTTCAACCCAGCCGGGAGTGCTTCTCCATCAACAGCTGCTGCTCACGGTGCCAATGCCCCCCCGCCCGTGTGCTCCAGGCTTCCCTCCAGGATGCAGCCGCTCGTCTCTCCCCCTGCCCGGCCACGCTGCGGAGCCACTTTGTCACTCCAGCCCCCGTAGCCCAACCTCTAAAGCACCAAGAACCCAAGATTGTTAAGAGCCCTTTGTTTGCTGAATTAGACATATATACTGAGACTTGGTTTACAGTCAAAAGGCGTTGGAATTTGTTGCTGATCAGAGTTTGTTACCTGGTGAGATGTATCTATACTGCTCCTGCCAGGACAAAGCACCCCGGCATCCTGTGGATGTAGACATGATGAGCCCCACTCCCCAAAGCCTGGTCTTCATCTGTCACCAAGGGCTGGGACGCATGGGGTTTTAGTCAAATTCTGTTCTTTGAACAAAGCCCAAAACGTCTTTGAAACATGAATACTATCCTGTGTCTCCTTCCCTAATCTGACGCAGAGAGAAGTACTTGAATTTCTCACCTCCTTCACTCCGTGCTCCTGGTTTCCATTTTTTGGCTACCTCCATTGCGAACGTGTCTCAGAAAGAGACGAGGCCCTCTACAGTTCACCAGCTGGAAGTGCATCTTCCAGAAATGCATCTTCTCTTTCCAGGTAAACCAACCGGTGCCTAGGCCCAGGGGAGTTTCAGAGGAGTCTCTCCATTTCCATAAAGTTCCACTTCCCCTATTTGCCATCTGCCACCATAGAAGAAACCGTGCTCCCGACAGAGATGTTTTAGCATGCCGTGTCCTCCCCACCACCCAGGGGGTCTGTATGATACTCCAGTGCCGGGCATACGGCCCACAGGAGCACTCAAGGTGGGGTCCCCCGGGGTTGGGGGCCTGGGGCAATAACCAGTTGTCCCTAATCCGTATTGATAGTAAGTTGAACTACTCTCCCCCCCTCACTCCCATCTCCTTGAATGTTATATTTATGCCTTTCAGTTGCATTTCTGTAAGACAACTAGAGGTAAAAATATGTCAGGTTTGGGTTTTTCATCTGTACTGATTGAAGTGGATGGATAGTGATGACCATAACTTTCCCTATGTTCAAAAAAGGAAAATGTACTCACGATACCAAGGAAAATGTGTGAAACTTTTGTTTTTTTAGGCAGAAAGGGGGTTTAAATAATGTGAAATCCTATAGAGAGATTTTATCTCTTCCTTAGAAGTGGAATATTTTAGATTGTTTGTAACTGGTGAAAGCATTGTCCAGGCCTGAGAGGGTCAGGGACACTTTTCTGAAACTGGTTCTGTGCTCCTACATTATATCTATGTGTCTGTGGATACCTGTAAAATAGTACATGCCCATCTCTGAGACTCTGTGACCCTAAATGGAGAAGTGTATCTGTGATTTCATAACGAGCCTAAGGTGACCCTGGCTGAAATCCGCATGTCTGTTTATTAATGGATGTTGAGAGCCTTCTCATTTTTAGCCCATCACTCCTTCCTGACCCCTGAACTGAGGAGGGAGGCAGTCATCACTTTCATCAGGTCAGGGGAGATCTGGGAGGGACACAAACCCGCAGCTCGGCACCCACACCCACCGACCCCGGCCTCCCTTTCTGCGGTGGACCGTAACAGGAGACAGCAGGAAAAGGGAGTTTCCTCGGCAGTCTCCCCCTGGGCCCCTCTGTCCCCCTGCCTTCCTTCGTTCTAGCTCATCCAATCCCTCTGGTTTGGCATTAACCAGGGGCTCCTCACCCTAGTAAAGAGGAAAGGGGGCACAGCCCTCAGCTGATACCTGACTTGTAGGGCGGCCTTTTGTCCCAGATCTCCCTTCTGTCTGAGTCCTGGCATGGAGCAGGATAGCTTTACGTAACAGGTCTCACATCTGAGCTGCCCCAAGCTGAGACCTGTACACAGAGGAATATACTGGGCAGTGCTTCTTCCTTATTTTAGACTACGGCAACAAAAACGCACATTTTCTGAGTGCCTCTTGGTGTTATGTAAAGCAGCCCCTGTAGACTTAGATGGACCTCCAAGCCTGGGCCAAAGGCTTAAGCCTCTGGAAGCCGGGAACCTCCCCGAGACCCCCGCAGGGTCAGCCACAGGCCTCCTCCACAAGCACACAAGTAGAAGCCATGCACACGTGCCCCCGCGAGGGAACTTGGGTACCTGGCAAAGCTGTGGCCTTAACAGCAGTCCTCCCACCCTCTTGTCTGTGCGTCAGGACCCCGAGTGTGCCCAGGATGCAGAGGAGGTCGGGGTGGCAGAAGGGAACTCCGTTTCTCAAGCACTGCCCGGGGCTCCCAGTGGCGCTGTGCTGGGCAGTCTGCACACATGTCCGCTCTGTGTCATGCTCTCATTCTGCTTTCCTTTCCACGTTCCGAGCAGGGAGCCGGGCCCTTGGTGTTGCCTGGCTGCTCGCAGTGGGAAACGAGTGCCCGAAGTCAGCCTCTTTTCCATCTTGTGTCAAGACTGAAGCTCCTGAGGGGCAATGCTTTGTGCCTCTGAGTGAGGGAGTAGAGTGGAGAGGGCAGGAGGCAGAGGTCTGGGGTCAGACGGGGGCTGCCCGTCACCAGACTCCGGAGAGGTGGCTGGGTGGTGAGCAGGACTGGGGACCCAGCCTCGCCAGAGCCACCAGGACTGCAGGGCCCCTGCAGGCCGGGCCCTGGGTGACTCAGGGGCAGCCACGGCCCTGGAGAAGGAGGAGCTCTCGGAGCATACAGAAACTATGCTCGTAAATATGAACGAGCCCATTTTTAAACCACGAATCTTTCAGGTGAACCACACGATTTGCACACATTTCCTAGACCATGTCAAAATGTGGCCCAGTTGACTCATGTTCTCCATCTACCGGGGATTTTCATGGAAAAGTTTAAGAAATCCTGCCCTTTGAAGTCTCCACACAGGAGAGCCCAGCCTGACCTGCTTCCAAGCTGTGCAGAGGCAGGGTCCACAGCCGATGCCAGAAGGACAGGGCTGGAGTGGCTGTGGGTCCCGACCCACGCGTGAGTGGACAGGCAGCCAGGCCCCGGTGGGACCAGATGTTGCCAACTCCATGGGGTCCATGCTTGGCCTTCTCCTGCAGGACCTCCTGCGCTCTGGACCATGTCGTCACTGGCCTCTGTCCCTCCCCCTCTCTGTGCGTCTGCCCCTTCTCGCCCATCTCTGCCGTCCTGTGCACAGTTCCTGGTTGCTGGTCCTCCGCTCAGGTTGCCTGGCTGCTCCCCAGCGCCCCATCACTGGGGGAAAGATGTCCATGCCTGGTCCAGCCACCAGGGTCATGTACAAACACGGCTGCTGTCAGGCCCAGCACGGGGCCCGGGGGCAGTTTTGAGAGCCTGACAGTAGGCTGAGCAGGCACCTCCAATGTATTTTCAGCATATTAAGGAGCCTGACCCATCTGTCTCTCCATGAGTTGCCCTTGTCACCCTACATCCTTCATTCCTACTCATTTCTCCCACCTACTTTGTCCTCCTGACGCCCTAGGTAGCTGGGCCATGTAGGCAAGCAAGAACCCCTCGTGTCTGCTCTTCCCTGCCCCCAACCCCTGCCCCTTCTATGAAGGTCCCACACCTGCCTGCTGCCTCCAGTCTACAGACTGGGCTTGTGATGGCTGGGAGAACAGGGCTTGACTTGGCAGTGGAGGTGGAGAGGGGAGACCCTTAGGTACAGGAAACAGGGAGTGGTGCAGTGTGGGTTCAGTTAACAGCAAAGCCACTGTATTCATTTGCTTGGGCTGTACCCAAGCTAAGTACCACAGACTGAGTGGCTTAAACAACAGAAATCTATTACAATTCTAGAGGCTAGAAGTCTGAGATCAAGGAGTCTGCAGGGTTGATTTCTTCTGAGTCTTCTCTCCTTGGCCTGTAGACGGTTGTCTTCTCCCTGTCTTCACATGGTCTTTCCTCTGCCTGTGTCTTAATCTCCTCTTCTTATAAGGACACTAGTCATGTTGGATTAGGCCCACCCATATGACCTCACTTAATTACCTCTGTAAAGACCATATCTCCAGTCACATTCTGAGGTCCTGGGGGTTAGGGCTTCAACAGGTGAATTTGGGGAGGACACAACTCGGCCCATAATAGCCATTTATCAGGAGCACCTCTTTTCAAGTAGTGGGTTCTGGGGAAGAGGGGGGTCCTGGGAAAAGACTCCTACAAGCTTTGGAGACAAAAAGGCCACAGGTCCTGCTCAACTCCATTGTGATGGACAAGTTGGATGACCCCAGGCAGGTCACCCGCACCTCCGTAGTGCCCCTAGCTGTGTGAAGACAGAACATGACTGTGTACATAGGTCCCTGCACTCACATACACAGTGGTGGCCCCTCAGAGACAGCTCCTGCACCATGAGTTCCTGGCAGTTTGAGGCAATGCTGGGTCAGGACCCACTTGCTGCAAGATCGGGAAGGGCCTTGGCCGCTCATCCTCACCTTTGACATGTGAAGAGCTGAGGAAGCATGTGTTGCAGCCCCACGCTCATGATCCTTGTGGAGATTCTGGGGCTGCAGGGGACCTCAGGATGCCCAGCACTGCAGCTCATGAGCTCAAAGATGACAAGGGGTTTTCAACCCAAAGATACGATTCCTTGTAACTGGAAATCCAGAATTTTCATTCCTTATTTCTCTGCTACCCATGGGTGGTAGGCATCCCAAGGAAGCAAACTCTGGCTCAGAGAGCAGATGGCCAGCCACAGGAGGTGCTCATCATGCAGGCAGAAGGACATAAAGGGGAAGGAGGCCAGGGGCGGGGGCCCTGCCCTGGGTGGGGCAGGGCTGGGGACTGTCTCAGAGATGGGCTGGGCCTAAATCAGCAGCAGTCTAACCCTGGGGGCCCAGGGGGCAGAAGGCACAGGGGGCTAATGGGCATTGCCTACAGTCCCACCCTCACCCCCCAGGGGCCTTCCTGTCCTGTAGCTTCAGGCATTGGGTGCCCAGGTGGCTTGTTGAGGACAGGATGGCAGGAAGCTGGTATGATGTGGTAAACTGTTCCACTGTTCAGAGCTTACCTTCGTCTACTAGCCCAGTTTAAAAATCAGTTTTAAAACGTCAGTGTTAGCAGAGTCATGGAACAAGCATGATGGATACTTTTGTTTCACTTCTTAGTTGATTTCATGCCCATTATGTGGCCCCTTCTATCACATTGTCAATGGTGAGAGCTATTTTTCCCCTTTCTGGAGACTGGAGATATTGCTTGAAAACCTAGAGAGATGGCAGAGTACTAGGGGGGGTTGGGGGGACCCTGCCCTAAGCCCTCAGCATGGCCTTGTCCCAGTCACAGGCTTCCCACCAAATGTGCAGCTTCCTGTGATGAACAGTAGACTCACGGCTGGGGCAGCCGGGTCTGTGCCAGCGGGCCAGCCCCAGCCCCTCTGCCAGAGCCCAGCGTGCCCAAGTGTAAGGACCCCGCATGCTGTCAGGGACCCGGCGCTCTGCTCTGCCATCCTCCACCCTTCTCCCCATGGACATCCTCTACTCCTCATTCACTGCAGACTCGGGCACCTGGCTGACACTGCCCCACAGCCCAAAGCCCACTGTTATCCCCGGGAACTTCAACACCCACAGGATGACGCAGGACCTCTTGATCCTTGACCTCTTGGCCTCCAACTCCCTGCACTGCGAGACATCTCTGTCCCTCACACCCGCATCCTGCCGCCATTTCCATCTCTCCCCTGTCTGTCTGCAACCCCATGTCCCCTCCTCCTCACTTGCCTGGTCTCCCGCTCCCCAGCTGGTTCCACACAGCTGCAGGCTTCCAGAATCTGGGCCAGATCATGCCATTCTCCTTTGTGCGCCGTCCATACTGCCTCAGTGTGCTCAGGCGAAGCAGAAACCCTGTCCATGGCCTGCAAGGCTCCTGTGTAGTCCCCGTTACTTTCCCTGGTGACTCTGCAGCCGTTCTCATCCTGAACAGGCCACACCCTCCCACGTGTCCCTCCCTCGTTCTAATGGGTAGTTAGCCCCGGGCACACACACCCGACCTGGACATGAGCACCGCACCATGGGCATCCCTTACCTCCATTTTGCCTGTCTGCTACCCCACCTGCAGCCCTGCTCCTGGGCTAACTGCAACCATTCATCAGGGCACAGAGAAACATAGCTTCCTCAGAGCAGCCTCCCGACACGGGGATCCAGATGAGACCCAATCCCCTGCCCTGCTGTCTGTTCCGACAGCATCCTCTGCCTTCCTCTCTGCCACTCACCTGCAGCTTACAGGGCTTTGTGGACAGTCTTTGCTCCCCCGGGCCAGGGTTGCAGGCTCAGCACGGCTCGCTCTCAGCTGAGCGCTGGGAACACAGCAGCGCCCATTGCTCTTTGTGCCATGAGTGAAATGTGAGGCTGGAGATCCTGAGACCCCCTCCCCAGTCAGAAGAGCCTAACGTTCCTCACGAGAACTCTATCTTGGCCTGGCTAGGTACTGAGCACCTCCCAGGCCAGCTTCTGCCAGCCTCGTCGTTGTGTGTGGTCCTTACAGTCCCCGTCTGAGCGGTGGGAAGGGCAGACCACAAAGATTTCACCCATGAGGACCCACACAGAGTGCTCAGACAGTCACCCCAGGGTGCAGCTAGCCAGACCCAGCCCTGCCTGACGCCAGGCCAGGGCTCACTCAGCAGGGCTGAGCAAGCCCCATGGTTTCGGGCACCTTCTTCCTGCCTGACTCTGTGACATCACATGGCCATCCCAGCCAGGTAAGGTGGGGGAAGAGGATCACTCTGCTGGGCAGAGGCTCACGGCCGGGGCCGGCGGGCTGCCCACGCCCAGCCAGGAGTGAGGAAAGGCCATTCAGGAGGAGGAAGTAGGCACAAGGGCAGGCTATGGGCACAAGTGGGTGGGTAAGAGGTTCCAGAATGGACGTGGGGATGACGCAGGACGTCAGAGACCCATAGTGACATGGTGTCAGTGGGTGATTCTGGGATGGGGATGTTGAGCCAAGGGCACCCCAAAAGAGCAGGTGCAGACCTTGCAGCTCTCGTCTCTGGGGTAGGAGGTACCCAGGTGAGCCCAAAGGGCAGCCTAGCCTCAGAACCACCAACAAAAAGGGGGAAGAACGGAAGCCCAGGGAGGAGTCCTAGAGGACAGTTTGGTTGCAGAAAAGAGATGAAAAAGAATGGCCAGGAGTGCTGGGCATCCTGGAAGCTAAGCCCAGAGTTTCAAAAAGAAGGTGAGGTCCTGCCTGCAGGAGCTGGTCAGGGTGGGGCCTGAGAAGAGGGCACAATTGCTGGAGGGAGCAGGTCACAGAAGGCAGGTCTTCTCCTGCGACCTCACTGGGTCGCTGTGCACTGTGGACCCTCAGAGGGCAGGACCCTGTCTGACATTCTCTCTGCACCGAGCTCTGTGGCCTGTCTTGGTCTCAGAGTCCAGAGTTTCTCTCTGGGCTTGGCCCAGGGCCACCACACTGCGGTGACCTAGCTAGGGTCATCTTCATAACTGACTTTGGACAGACCCCCTGGAGGATACCCACTCCCCAGACCCTGATCCTCATGGCATGACGTAGGCATGGCCCCCGTGAGCAGCTGAGGTCCTGAGAAAGACTCACCAGTGAGGACGCCTTGGTTCTGGCCCCAAGGGCTCCCAAGGAGGGTGGGGAGTTTGGGGCCCCAAGCAGGCCCTTTCTCAGTCCGTGTGACCTGAAGCAAGCTGCAGTCTTCCTCTTATGGTGGCATCCCACAGCTCTGCGTGATGACCCGTCCCCATTCCCACGGCAGCCCTGGGCAGCGGCTGCTCGCCCCGCCTCGGCTGCCTCCCCTCCCTTCTGCACGCTGGCCCCGCTCCCTCCCCACCCGCCCAGCCCTCACTTCCAGAAGGAACAGCCTGAGGACTGTGTAGAGAAAGAAGCACTGGAACCAGGGTCAGGTATCAGGAGGGGACAGTTCTTACCTGCTACCCTTATGAAATAAAATTCATATTTTATGACAAGACAAGAAAAATTTAAACAAACAATTTTCTCTGCCCTTTGGCCTCCGCTCTCCTGCACTGTGCATTGTGTGTCTGCGTTAGGCATCAACCAGACCTCCCGTGGGCAGAAACACTTGCTCGATCATAAAGAGCAACATTCTCCTAGCACCAGCCGGACAGTCCCTTAAAAGATAACATTCCTTCTTGATCTTGTAAGGGGCCACATGGCGCTTAGATCTGGATTGTGTAAACTATTAATGACACGTCATTTAATGTACAGCCCTCTGTCTCAAAAAACTTATATAGCCTTGACTTCTAACAGGCGGAACAGTTCTCAGAGCCTTCTGAGATGCTCTTCCCTGGTTATAATCCTCAAATTTGGCTCGAATAAAATTTTCCATTTCTTTCTTAGATCAACCGATTAATTTTTCATCAACACCCTGAGAGGTTTCACTGAATGCAAGTCACACCAGGGTGGGGCTGTTTTTCTCTGGGGCTCTAGGAGCAATGGGGGTTCTGGAAGCCCTGAGGAAGTAACCCCAGGATGGAGGGGTTACCGGGTAGTCGCTGAGACAAGGTCTTTACCCTGAAGGGCGGGTTAAGGGGTGGCATGGGGAGAGTGGGGCTAAGGAATGTTCTAGGCAGGGGCCCCAAGGAGGGCAAACTCCAGAAAGGAAAAAATTAACCTCTTTCCAAGAGGTTCCTCTCTCCCTTGGCAGCCAACTTGTCCTGCAGGGCCCACGGCAGAGCAGGCAGGGCCAAGAGGCCTGCTGGATCGTGTGTCTTCTTCCCACAAGAAGTGTGATTTATGCAAATTATCTAAACTTTAGAGTTTCCATTTAATCTTTGTGGCAAAGATTAAATAGGATAGAGTGCACAGAGTGATTAAAGAGGGATCTAGGCATAGAGATGCCCCAACAAGCGGAGGCTGCTATTATTTTATGTCCTTTGCAGAGCTCCCCATTGCATTGTTCACTGGGGAGAAGCCGTGCAATAAATAGACTCCTTTTTTTTTTTTTTTAAAGAACACTTTTTTTTTTTTTTTTTTTTAATTTATTTATTTATTTATGGCTGTGTTGGGTCTTCGTTTCTGTGCGAGGGCTTTCTCCAGTTGCAGCAAGCGGGGGCCACTCTTCATCGCGGTGCGCGGGCCTCTCACTGTCGCGGCCTCTCTTGTTGCGGAGCACAGGCTCCAGACACGCAGGCTCAGTAATTGTGGCTCACGGGCTTAGTTGCTCCGCGGCATGTGGGATCTTCCCAGACCAGGGCTCGAACCCGTGTCCCCTGCATTGGCAGGCAGATTCTCAACCACTGCGCCACCAGGGAAGCCCTAGACTCCTTTTTATAGATCAGGTCTAGCAAAGACCGAATGAAGGCCCGTGTTTGCTAAGTGGGGCTTTCACAGGTTGGAGCTCAGCATTCCCAGTCTGTGTAACAGCACAGCTCAAACATTTGGCAGCGAGTGGTGTGTTTCCACAGGGCACTTGGGCTGGTGCCAGGGTGGGGCCTGAGAGCCACAGGAGGGACCCAGAGCCCGGGGGCAGGGCGGGGGGTGTGCAGGCGTGGTACTGGGTGGGGCCTGGGGCCTGCATGCTGGTGCCACCACACCCAACCCCAAGCCGCCTGCTCTTCTGAGTGCAGCAGGGCCGAGTGTGCAGAGTCTCGGAGCGGAGGGAGGGCTGACCGGTGCATCTTCATCTCCCTGACGAAAGGCAAAGGCGCGGCGAGGTAAACGAGATGGCCTGGTGGAAAGCCTGGGTAAGTGCAGAGCAAGCAGAGGTGGAGGGTTCCCTCATGGTGTTGGTCTAGAGAGAGGTCAGCTCCGGCAACACTCTGTTTCCTGCCGGGCCAGGCACTGGACTGGGCTGCCCCCTGGGGAGGAAGACAAGGAGATACTGCCCCAGTCCCAGAGGCATTCATGGTGGCCAGGATGGGAACAGGGGAGATGGGCAGATAAAGAAACCTTGAAATGCACCTGGGGAAGCTGAGGAGCTGTGGGAGCCCAAAGGGAGGGGTCAGGCTGCTGGAAACAAGGGGGAGTCATGGTTGAGTCATATGTCCGTGTGTGTGTGTGTGTGTGTGTGTGTGTGTGGTGTATGCACATGCGTGTGTTTAGGGAGAATCAGGCAGATGTGTCCTTAAAGAGGGAGCAGTATGTGCAAAGGTTCAGAAGACTGGGAAGCTTGGCTTTAAAGAGAAGTAAGCTCGGGGGTCCTGGATGGGAGGGTAGAGGGTCGGGGGAAATGTACCTAAAGAAGCAGGCAGGGCCGGGTCCTACAGAGCTGTGCATGGCAGGCTAAGGAGCTTGGGCTCCACCTTGAGAGCAATGCGGAGCCATTGAAGGACCCTGAGCTAGAGAATAACCTGATTGAATAGGCTGATGTTAGAGGACTCATCAATGTCTTCTCCTCAGGGGATGGGAGGGCGACCTGGGCCACAGGGCCCTTCCACATTTGAAATCCATGAGTGAAATTTACAGAGTGACAGAGGGCTGAGTTAGGGGGGACAGCACATCCTGCCCCCAAGTCTCCCATGTCCAAGTGAATGAACAGATTCTCAGGAGTGTTTCATCTGGGTTTGAGTCCGATGCTGTCTCATGCTAAGGAGTTGAAAACACAAAAGGGGGACAAAGATGAGGAGCAGGTGGTGTCCCCTGGGCAGGCACGATGTTGTGTGCTCTGCACACCTTCCTTCATTTCATCCCCAGGCAGCCCTGGGATATCAGGGCTGCTATTTCCACTTCACAGATGAGGTAACCAAGGCTCAGCCATATCTAGTAACTTGCACAGTCCCACAGCTAGCAGGTGGGGGTCTAGTGTGAACTGCGGTCTCTCTCTGTCCCTGCCCCCAGGCTCTCTGTGAGTCTTAGTGGGTGACCCGGGCTTATCCTAATTCAGGAAATCTCTTTGTCACAAACGTCACAACCCAGGGGCCCTCAGATTCAGACATGCTGGGCCTGGACAGGTGGGACAGCGAGGAGACCAGGGGCAAGGTGTGGCAGCCATCTGGCCCCAGCGAAACAGCCAGGACAGGGCACGGGCCAGGGCGGCCTCCAGCTTCGTCCTGGCTGGTGGGGAGCAAGGCTTTGAGGAGGCAGACGTGGCAGGGAGAGTCCAGTGCTGGGCACTTTCCAAGGTCAGCTGCTGCCCAGGGTGGCCTGACTTTGGGCCTTGCTCCCAGTGGGGCGGAGCAAAGGCCCATCCTTGGGGCCCACCCAGCCAGGCAGGCAGAAGCCTCCTTGCAGGGAGGCTGGATGACAACCTGGAAGGATAACAATGACATTCCTAGAGCACCAACTGTGCTCTGGACCTTCCTCTGTCAATATCTCACTTGAGCCTCTGTACACCTCTGCAGTACAATATAGATGCCAATATCCTTATCCACAGATGAAGAAACAGAGCCACAAGGAGACTAAGACGGTGCCCAAGGTTGCCACACTACAAAGTGTTGGAGTCTGGATTAGACTCTGAGCAACCTGACGCCAGAGCTCAAACTCTATGGGGTTCGGCCACCCACAAGCCAAGGGCAGCCAAGGGGCGTGAAAGATCAGCTTGAGGGGGGCTCGTCTGTGCCTCTCTTGTGGAGATGAAGTTCTGCCTCCCAAGTTCTCCGGGGCAGCCCTGTGATGGGGAAAGGCAAAGGCGTGGCAGCTCCCTGAGACCTTCACAGACACATAACAGTCACAAGCCAGGCTGAGTCACCTTTTCAGTGAAAATGTTCCTGTCTGGACTAGCCTGCTCTGTGCAAGACCCAGCAAGGGCCTAGGCAGACCCCTCCTCCAACATGGGGTGGGGAGTGGGTAGATAGAAAATCTGGAGTTCCACCACCCTATGCTGACATCCAGGGGTCTGATTCCCAGAAATTTGTCTTTTTTCCCCCTAACACCTTAGCGTGGGAGGTAAGGCTGGGGCTCCTCAATGCAATGAAATCACAACCCCCAGGGAGTTAGTTACAAACATTGCCACCAGAGCCCAACCTCAGACCCGCTGAATAGGCCACTCCGTGGTGACTGGCACACACGGCCTGGTCAGTCACTGCTGCACAGCCCCCTGAGTGCCAGCCTGGGGCAAGGGATGGGGGAGAGCCCCTCCTGGGTGACCTCCAGAGCTTAGCACTGAGATCTGAGATGACCCCACGCTCACAAATGACCTGCATTCCTGTGGGCAAGCTTTCCTTCAGTGAAGGGTACCGGGAAAACTCAATGTCTGGGAAAGGTTGAGTCATTGAGAGCAGGGGGGTGGCAGACAGAGCTTAGCTTCTGAGTCAGGCTGTGGGTTAAATCCAGCACCACCATTTACTAGGTGCATAACCTTGCCAGGCACTCCAAGCCCAGCCTGTAAAATGGGGCATTCATAGCTACCTAGTATGACTGGCAGAGACAGCAAGGAGAAGAGCATTGCATCTAAAGCACCTAAAGCCTCTAACACACAAGGCCTGGCACATAGGAGGTGCTCAAATCACTAACAGTAGTGACAGCTGCTCATGACTCCACAAAAAAGGGATGCAATAGATGCACGCATGCAGCTGGGCAACATCTGGGACCACACAGGCTCTCTGGATGAAATTTGCACAGGGAATTACTTCTCGTAATTTCTTCTGTGAAACATGGTGCTAAGAAATAAAGTAGGAAAATCTGTCACCAGATATTTGAAATTCAAGCAAAGGATATGGAAAGACTTTTTACTTTTTACTCAGAAGAAATATCCTTACAGATATACCATGGATGGGAAGCTGCTCTGTATTTTCAGGATCTGACCAGGGCCAGGAAGGAAGGAAGAAAGGGAGGAAAAAAGGATGGATGTGGTGATTGGATGGATGGATGGATGGATGGATGGATGGATGGATGGATGGATGGATGAGTGGATGGATGGATGGATGGATGGATGGATGGATGAGTGGATTGGTAGGTGGGTAGGTGGAAGAGTAGATGAGTGGACGAGGGGTGGATAGAAGGAGTAGGGAGGCAGCATGTTCAGCTCCACTGAGCCTTTCCTTACTTGATCGTTGTCCTTGTAGCTTTGAGCAGGGTTGTCCCTTCCTGCTGCCTGCCCTCAGATGGCACTGCCTGGGAGAGATGCAGCCTGATTCAGAGCCCACGCCCCAGGACGGGGCAGGGATGGGAGAGGTTTTGTGGCTCTGGCTGGCGCCAGCCTGTTAAAACAAGGGGCCATTCTGCACAGGAGACAAGGCAGTCCCACGGAGCCCCAAGGGGAACCAGCAATCCCTCACGGTCAGGCCACTGTCTCTGGGGGTACCCTTCCCTACACAGCTAACGCCTCTGAGTGAACAGCCCCTGGGTCATCTGGCCTCACAGATCTCCTAGGAGATTCCATTGTTGTGCCCTGTCACCGCAGTAAAACCATCACTGGACTCTGAAGGATTCTCCCTCTTTAGCGACCCCCCAAACCCCTGCTGATCTTTTTTCAGGCCAGGCCTCCTACCCCAACTCTATCTCTCCAAATTTTTTGGTTGTTTTTATTTTCTTCCTTAAAGTCCATTGATCGTCACAAAAACCCAGGAAGTGCAAGTAAGGAGAAAAATGGCCAACTGAGGATCTAAGGACCCAGAGCTACAGAGGAGACATGGCACGGGGCTGGCTGCTGGGTGTGTAGGAGGGGTGGAGGTGTGGTCCCCACAGGGCAGCTGGCCGTGGGAGACTCAGGAGACAGATGAGGCTCCCAGCACCGAAGGCTGGAGTCCAGTCTCTAGAGCCCTTCTTGCTGCCCCACAGTCAGCACGGAGGCTCTGGCAGTGGCCACAGTGCCAGCCACCTTTGAGGTCTTTCCCTACACCGTCTGAGCCTGCAAGTCCCAACTCCCCAGGGCTGGCACCGGGGCTGAGAGCTGGGATTCCATCTCTTAGGGTGGCCGGGTGGTGCCGACCCACTCCTCCTCAGGAGGCCCCTCCTTCCAGCCTGAGGGCCGAGCTGGCAGGCCAGGCCTCCCCTTGGCCAAGGGGCTAATAGGCACGTGGGTCTTCTGCAGCCCTGACCTGAGAGGACCATATGGCAACCTAGTGCAAAGTGGACAAGGGTGCCCCTTCCTCAGCACGACCTGCTGGAAACTAGCATGTCCAGAAGCTGCGGCCTCCCCTGGGCCTCCCCTCACCCTGGATGGATGGGCAGGGCCAGGACGGATGGAGGCTCAGCCGCTGGTCTGCAGGGGTCAAGCTGGTGCTCACCCTGCTGGGCTGGCTGCAAGGGGCGCTGCCTTCCCCACATTCCCGCTTTGAGCAGGCGTGGCTTCTCTTGCAGATTGAACAGAAGGGTGTCTCGGTGAAAAGCAGTCCCCACTTCAACCCAGACCCCGACGCAGAGACCCTCTACAAAGCTATGAAGGGGATCGGTGAGTGGCCTTGACCCGGGAACCCCGTGACTCTCTGGGGCTCTGCCCACGCTGCTCAAGACCCCTCAGCTCACAACCCTGGGAGTGAGCATCTCCCCATAATCCTCTGGCACCCAGAGAATCACACAGGGCCTACCTTCCCCAGCACAGGTCTACACAGACTCCCAAGACTGGAGTGGGGGAGGGCAGATGGGAGTAATGGGGATGGGGAGGGGGAGGCCATCTGCTGTGTGTTCCTGGGAGTCCTTGTGCAAGAGACCTCCCCCCATTCAGTCTGCGCTTTCTCCCTCATAAAATGGCCCCAAGAACTCTGGACCCTGCGTGTCACTGTGAATTTCGGATGGGACTATGTTGGGAGCTGTGCAGGGCTGACCTGCAGCTTTTCCCCCACCCCACTTAGGCTGGCCACAGGGCCGGCTCTGTCCTGTCTCCAGCGCCTCCTTTCCTGTGAGCAGGAAAGGGCTGGCTGGAGGCCCGCTGGGATTTGGATAACCCGGCCCAGACAGCCCTCATGCTGTCACCCAGGCAGGATTTACCCTCTAACTGGCTCTGACTGGTGAATTGGGGCATTAACAAAAACTGCCATTCCCAGACAAGCTGAGAAATCATGCTCTGTCTTCTGCTTCCTGTGAAATCTTTATTATTATCTCCACTTCCCAAAGAAAAATGTGGAGGCTTGGGGAGGTGAGGCTTCTACTCACCCAGCTGCTGGGCCAGGACTCAGATCCAGTTTTCTGGACCCTCTGTCCCCATCCTCCCCCATGGCCACCAGCACAAGGGAGGTCAGGGCAGGAGGTCTCACTGCCTGAGCTCCAGAGTTTCCAGCTGATGTCCAGAGCAGATCAGATAACCAGAGGGGCCTCAGATTCTTTCTCTGTGAGGCTGGGCCTGGCTGCACCGCAACATTGTGTGGATGGGGGGGTGGACAGATGGATTTTCTGTCTTGTCTACACCATGAAAATCATCAGGTTTGGGAGTTTCCAGGTGGTGCATCCCCACTGCTTGGCCACCAAGCAGCTGCCTTCCCTCCTCCCCAGCCCTCATCAGTCCCCCAGGGGCAATGAGGGTGCTCATACTGTGCCCCCTGCAGGGACCAACGAGCAGGCCATCATCGATGTGCTCACGCAGAGAAGCAACGCACAGAGGCAGCAGATCGCCAAGTCCTTCAAGGCTCAGTTTGGCAAGGTAAAGGGGGGCACTTGTGCTCTGGGGGCTGTAGGGACCACTGCTGCCAGAGACAGCCTTGCAGGCAGGGCCTTGCTGGATGAGGTCCAGCTGGTCTAGAGCCCAGCCCACTGGCAATATGGGGCATTTGGGACATACACTAAAAACATGATGCATTGTTTCTCTGAAAATCAGATTTAACTCTGAAAACTTACTGATGGCTCCCCACAGCCCTGGCTTGGTCCAGCCTTCTGATGTCTGGCCCCAACCTCCTTTCCCACCTTCTCTCTCACTTGCTCCTTTACAATTGCTCCACGGCCCCATCCCTGAGCTGTTTCCCTGCCTCTATGCTTTGCTTGTCCTATTCCCCAAGCCTGGAAGGCCCTTCTCTTTCCCACATGCCAGAGATGCAGGCCGGGCTCTGCTCTGTGCTGTGCCGCAGGGCTGTCTCCTCGTGTTGGAGCTGCTGTTCCCCTGCCCCTTCCCTCCTGCCACAGGCGAAATCCAAGGGCAGGGAGCACGCCGCCTGGACCTTTTGTCCCTCCTCCCGCCGCCCCCAGGACAGAGCCAGGTATCGGCATCCTAACTAAACAGGAATAAATGCACACAGAGCTGTGGTGGCCGGAAGCCTCCATTAGCACACATTGGTAATGTGGACACTTAACCCAGGAAGATGAATGATGAAGCCCAAACACTCCATGGGAGAAACCAATGTGCTCTCCTAAAAAATAATTTCCCTCTCTTAACCTTCACAACTATGCATTATTCTCTGCATTCGACTTCAGAGGAAATTGATGTTCTGAGAGGTGGAGGATCCAGGATCCCAGAGCCTGTAAGCAACAAGGCTGGGATTTAAATCCAGGTCTGACAAGGCCCTTGGTCCTTCGCTGTGCTGTGAGGGGAGATCAGCTGGGTGTGGCCTTGTGGTTTCTTGCAAATACAAGTGCCCTTAGAAGGAGACACACGTGAGATAGATTCCTTAATTCATTTCACTCATTCATTGAGTGTCTATGGGCTAAGCGACAGGGACTTGATGAGCTTAATGACAGACTTGTATTTCGGGCTCATGGTGTGCCCGGCACTGCGCTGAGAGCGATTTCGACATCTCTCCGCCAATCCCCTAAGCAACGGTATGAAGCAGGAATACCAAGGTCTCTATTTCACAGAAGAGGGTAATGATGCTTAGAGAGGTTGAGTTGCTGGCCCAAGAAGCCCCAGCCAGCACCAGCACGTGGCAGAGCCCACGTGAGAATCCAGCCAGAGCCCCTGGGCCCAGCCAGCACCCGCTGCCTGCCCTCCAGTGGACACAGCACACAGAGCACCACCCTTCCCTGCTCCTGCCGTAGGATCTCACTGAGACGCTGAAGTCGGAGCTGAGCAGCAATTTCGAGAGGCTCATCATAGCCCTCATGTACCCTCCATACGGATACGAAGCCAAGGAGCTGTACGACGCCATGAAGGTAACCAAGCAAGTGGGGTGAGGGAGGTGCAGAAATACTTACAAGGACTGGGTGGGGGAACGATGCCCGGGACTGCTTTCCCCAGAGAGCCTGGCACAGGGAACTCTGAGCTCCCCTTGAGCCACTGTTTGGAACGAGCCCAGCGAGCTTGCAGCCTGCTGCTCGTGAAATCATACAACATGTTTTGGGACTTGGCAGAGCGTAGGTTCTTCTATCTCAGCATGGAAAGAATTCAGTGAGAGGCAAAGTGATAGATAAGAAGTGATTTATTAGAGTAGGACGCTTGTGGGGCTTACAAGTAGGAGGGCAAGAGGGTGCCACCCCAAGAACTTAGTGGGCTACAGTTTTTTTTGTTTGTTTTTTGTTTTTTTGTTTTTATTTATTTTTGGCTGAGTTGGGTCTTCGTTGCTGCACATGGGCTTTCTCTAGTTGAGGCGAGCGGGGACTACTCTTCCTTGCGGTGCGCGGGCTTCTCATTACGGTGGCTTCTCTTGCTGCAGAGCACAGGCTCCAGGCACGTGGGCTTCATTAGTTGTGGCACGCAGGCTCAGTAGTTGTGGCTCACGGGCTTAGTTGCTCCGCGGCATGTGGGATCTTCCCAGACCAGGGCTCGAACCCACGTCCCCTGCACTGGCAGGCAGACTCTTAACCACTGTGCCACCATGGAAGCCCTACTGTTTTATAATCAAAGGAAAAGTGGGGAGGGGGAGAAGACCACCTTCTTCCTCGTTCTTGAGTAGACTTCACGCTTCTATCATCAGTTTCCTCTTCCATGTCAGGCAGGGGAGTTTTCTTGTCCCTTGTTTCTTGTTTCATGGTCAAACCAGGAATGTCGTGGCGCAATGGAAATGAGCAAAAAGGCTGTGACATATACTAAAATATGGTCAATCATCTCAGGTTTCAGTATAATATCACCTTTCCCTTATATTTTTGTTTTTAGTGTGCCCAGAGGAGCATGTCCTAGGAATCATTAACTTACCGAGCTCACTGGGCAGGATGTGGGTCTCATTCCACCATTGTTTTACTGTTTGGGGGCCATGCTTCTGTTGCACGGTTTTGTTGCTAAGCAAGCCTGCTTGGTTTTGTGGTTAAGCAAACCTGGTTTCTTGAGTGATCATTAACTTACAGGGGTCTCCCATACTTTTTTTCTCTACTGACAATGCCCTAGTGGGATTAACTATTTACTCACCTTCTTTGTCCCTTTACTCTGTCCCTATCACTCAGACTGCCACCAAACACAGACTGGCCTCCGCCATCACCTGGCCTTGATGGAGCCAAAATTCGTCCTTCTCAGGACATTGCTAGACCAGGTGTGCAGAAATTAGGAACCAGCCTCTGCTGTCTCGTGCCTGGTCCCCCAATTTCCCGTTACTTCCCACTGCTCCTTTTGCATTCGAAGATGATTAAGAAGGAGTCAGGACCAAGTAATAATAATCATCTCCATTGAAAGGGCACTTATAACTAATAAGAACCTGCTGTATAAAAATTTTTAATTTAATTTAATTTAATTTTAAAAAAAAAGAAAGGGCACTTACTCCAAAAAAGAAAAAAATTGAAAAGGGACTTCCTTGGTGGTCCAGTGGTTAAGACTCCATGCTCCCAATTCAAGGGGCACGGGTTCGATCCCTGGTTGGGGAACTAAGATCCCGCATGCTGCACGGTGCAGCCAGAAAAAAAAAAAATTGAAAGGGCATTACTGTGTGGACATGCCAGGCATTTTACATCTATTATCTCCACTCCACCTTCGGGGTGGGGGTGGCTTATTATCCCTGTGTCCTGATGAGGACCCTTAGGCTCAGGGAGGTGGAGTGACCTGTTTGGGACCACCCAGCTATAGAGGGCTGAGCTGAGACACAGCTTTCCCATCACATCACTTGCCCACAAGTATCCACCACTGGAGACAAATGCACATGATCTCCCCCAGTAACATCCTCCAGCGGAGGCCCCCCAGCAGAGCAGTGACTGGTTCTTCCTAGGACTCTTCCTTTTGCCTCTTGACAAAAGAGGGTGCGGACAGAGCTCTCCAGCAGGCAGAGGTTTTTATCCACAGGGCTTAGGAACCAGAGAGGGCGTCATCATCGAAATCCTGGCTTCTCGGACCAAGAACCAGCTGCAGGAGATAATGAAGGCGTATGAGGAGGGTAAGGGGCCTGCTAAGAGGGAGGATGCGGGCCCTGAGTTAAAGGCTAGCTTGGGAATGACCATGAGCTTTGGCAGCCTAGCAGCAAATAAGAGACAAGCCGTGTACTGGGCCACATTGGAAAGGATTCTTTCTGGGCTTTTCCACACACAGATGCTGAGCACCTTCTGTGTGCCAAATCCCGTGCCTGACAGTGAGATTGGATGTGAGTCGGGATCCATCTCTGAGCTCCCTAAGCACATGGGCTGCTGCGGGGGAGGGCACGCACCCATTAAGTTCTCTGCCCCTTGACAGTGTGGCAGCACTGCAGCCCGCCGGCTGTCAGCAGTGGGCGGGGCTGACACCTTCCTGGCCAGGCACAGGCTGACCCTGGGGACCATGCAGGGCCCTGTTGCAGTGGCGGGTGTGGAGCCCTAGCCAGCTCTCATGGGCTGCAAGGCAAAGCCCATCCTCCACAATGTCTGCCTGATGGGGAGTCCGCCAGAAGTTCCAGGCTTTGCCGAACCACGTGATGAAGTAAGGCTCAATCAGCAGCCCCTGGCTCTCTGGCCTGGCCCATCTTTGTGCTTTGAGCTTGGCTGGCAACCCATGTTGCTTCCTAGTTCTGAACAACCACCAGCGGGGAGCCTCTGCCACTCAGACACCTGGACAGAGCAAACTCTCCCTGTGCCAAGGACTCATGTCTCCTGGAAGGCTTTAGTCAGGAAAAGGGTGAGAAACGGGGCGAGGAGGAGGAAAGCAGGTCTGAGCCTCATGGTCCTGATCCCCTGCAGACTATGGGTCCAGCCTGGAGGAAGACATCCAAGCAGACACCAGCGGCTACCTGGAGAGGATCCTGGTGTGCCTCCTGCAGGTATCACAGCGCAGGCTCCTGGGAGCCCTTTGTCTGGGGGATCCCCACAGATCCCCCCTCAGAGAGTGGCTCTTGGGCAAAGCTACTGGGGTGGGATGGGGGGCAAGGGTGTGGTACAGCCACTGGGGCCTGGGCTCACTGGGTACATCCCAGTGGGCTCGGAGCGTCCTCACGGCAGAGCCCCTGCACCTCTCCAGAAAGTAGGAGGAGAGGGCCCGTCACTGAGCAGGTCCCTCCCACCAGGCCCCATGCCAGGCACGTTGCTTACTTTTGCTCACTGAGTCCCGCAGCTCCTTACGGGGCATTCCTTATGACTCTCCCTTTACGGGTGAGAGGCCAAGGCCTGGAGAGGATAACTGCCTGCCTTCCTACCTGGCTGTCCCCTCTGTCCCGGCTGCTCTGCTCAGCCAGCCTGCCTTACAGAGCCACCTCTTCTGTTCCTAGGGCAGCAGAGATGACTTGTGTGGCTTCGTGGACCCAGGACTGGCCCTGCAAGATGCACAGGTAAGGCTACCCCTCAGCAGCCTCTGCCCTGCAGGCCACCCGGTCCCACCCTCTGCCATCTAGACTCTGGGGTGCTGAAGCCTAAAAGCCTCACCCAGCCCCTCTGCCCGCGGGGGTTTTCTCTGATGCTAGGCTGGGACCGGGCTCAGCTCTCTGCAGGCCTTTACCCTCTGGTGTCTGCAGAGAGAAGTGAGGGTGGAGGGGAGGAAGGAGACTGATTTGGGTGGGGTTCACTGAAGCTCTGCCCGGGCAGGAGCAGCCTACAAACCCGGGGCCTCTGGGCCTCCGAGGCCCAGATGTGTGCATTCAGCTCGCTATAGATCTGCCTGCTGGCAGAGCGCTTGAAGGTGCCCAGAGGCAGAGCAAAGCCCCAGAGGGGAGGCGGGACAGTTCCTAGAGCAGCCCGGTATTGAGAAGAGAATTTAACCACAGGGATAGCAGGCTCCCAGTCAAAAAGATGATCAAGCAGAGGAGAATGCCGACCTGGCAGGGTGGATGGGGGGCTGTTCTTCACCCCCCTTGCTCGCCTTCACTGGTTGTCGTGGGTGTCCCAATGCCAGGATCTATACACAGCAGGTGAGAAGATTTGTGGGACTGATGAGATGAAATTCATCACCATCCTGTGCACGCGCAGTGCCACACACCTGATGAGAGGTACCGGGGAGGTAGGGAGGGCCTGGGGGACAGGGAGGCACCCTGGCTCTAGGTCCTCTCCCTTTACGCTGAATACCCAGTGTGTGGCCTTGTCAAATCATGGACTTGGGGAAAGAGCCAGGGAGCCCTGGACCCTTTCCCCAGCAACCAAGTGGAGGTCAGGGATGGTGCACTGATGTGCAGTCTCCTATCTGAGATGCTGGGGGGCATCACGCTGAGATGCGCGTGTCCCCTAAGAGAAGGCCTCTCTCCACAGTGTTTGAGGAATATGAGAAAATCGCCAGCAAGAGCATTGAGGACAGCATCAAGAGTGAGACCCACGGCTCACTGGAGGAGGCCATGCTCACAGTGGGTAAGAGACGGAGCTCCTTGCTCGGGCTCACGTGTGTCCGCTGGCCCTGGGGCTCGGAAGTGGGGCAGCACCAAAGGGCGAAGGGCCCAGGGTGCAATAGCAAGTGCTGGGTCCCTGTGTTCACCTTCAAAGCCAACCTCCACACCAGTCCCCACTCTCAGCATGTACCCTTCACCCAGGACACTGGAGCTACTAGGGGAGACCCTCGTGTCCTCAATGTGCTGTGTCCTGCCAGAGATTGTTCTCTGTGCTGCCACAGAGTGCCCAGCACCGTGTAAGTGTGTCATGATGTATGTGTGTGTGCATGAGTGTGTGCGCGTGAGTGTGTGTGTGTGTGTGCTTGCGTGTGTGTGCCTGCGCGTGAGTGTGTGTGCATGCGTGCAAGTGCGTGTGCACGCGCGAGTGTGTGCGCGTGTGAGTGTGTGCGTGTGAGAGTGTGTGTGCGCGTGAGTGTGTGCGTGTGCGCACGTGTAAGTGTGAGTGTGTGCGTGTGCGCACGCGAGAGTGTGTGCGGGTGAGTGTGTGTGTGAGAGTTGTGCATGTGAGTGTGTGCGTGTGTGTGTATGCACACATTTGCAGGATTGTGCTGGACCCAGGGCCTGTGCTCACCCACAGCAGCCACACAAGGAACATTCTGGTTCTGACTGTGAAGCCCTGAAGAAATCACCTAGCTGGGCTTTAGCCAGGGGTTTGGTCCCTACCTCAGTTGCTGATTGAAGAAATGATGATGTGTAGTTGGAATCCAAACTGAGTGATCAGTGGTCTGACACTAGGGGAACACTGAGAACCTTCCACCAAGCATGAGGTCAGATTCATGTAGGAGGACAGGTTCCAGAGCACATCCTGGGGTCCAGAGTCAAAGTGACAGGGAGAGGAGTCATTGCAGAGTGAAGAACTGAGGCCCAGGGCAGAGGGACTTCCCTCCTCCCTCCCATGAGGGAAGGAGGTCACCTCCACACCAGGCTGTGCCCATTGGGTGCCGAGCAGCCAGGGGAGCTGCACAGTGTGTCCTGGTCCCCAGGGGTAAACTGGGGCATCTGACACTCCCAGCTGCCTTTGACTGCTGTGATAAATCCAATCTATGTTGGAGCATCTAAGCATGCCTCCTGCTCCAGTCTCAGCTTCCAAAGGCAGCCCCTGGATCCAATTTAAACAACTCCTGAATAAAATCTACAGGCAGGGAAAAGCAAGGCTATGCCGGGCCCTGGTGTGCTGGGCACTTCCCGTTTGTTTATCCTTGAAGACTCACATCACTCACTTCACACGTGAGGATGGTGCAAGGCAGGGAGATCAAGTCACTAGGCACCTGGTGCCATCAAGCAGGGTTCAAACTCATGCCTACCTCCCTCAAAGCCCTCGCTCTTTCTGCCACCTTGGATTAAAACACCAACCTCCCCACCCAGACACCAAGTCTCTGAAACAGCATCCATGAAAGTGAGGATAGGGCCAGATGCCCTGGGTGCCTTCTTGCTCTGGGTCCAAAACCCATCTGTCACAGGGGAATTCAATCTGCAGGGGCCCTCTGAGAAGTGACATGTAAAGCAGGCACTCAGAGGCCAGTGGTCACCACAACGGTGGCTCCTCCATGGAACTGTGTGGCTGGATTCTTGGTGAAGCTGTGTCTGGAATGTAAGAGCCCAGGGACTCCCTTGGTGGAGCTGTGCTCTGATGTGCCAGACCAGCCCTGTGGGTCCCAGTGCATTTCACACCTCGCCCTTTTGTCTGCCTACTCTCGGCCTTTGCACCTGTGCCCAGTGCCCTGGGCTTCCTTCCCTGCCCCACCCCTCCTGACACAAAGCCTCTCATTTTAGGACTAGGCAGAGCACAGATAAATAGGCCAAGACTTGCACAACGCTAACCCTTAAGACCCAAAGCAAGACATAAATAAATAAACATGTATACAATGTCGCCTACAACCTCTGGTTGCTAACAGAACTTTCCTGTTTGCCAGTGAAATGCACCCGGAACCTCCACAGCTACTTTGCAGAGCGCCTTTACTATGCTATGAAGGTAACTGTTCTGTCTTCTGTGCGCCTGACCCTCAGTCCTGCACGGCACAACTGCAAAGCCAAGGAGCTCAGAGCCACCACCCAAGTCTTCGACACTTGGGTCTCCTCTTATCCCAGCCTCTTGTGGACCAGAATGGCTTTAGTTCTCAGAGCGCAAACCAAGCTAGGGAAGGGAAGCCACAGCTCCTGAAGGCTGAATTTGAGTAGATGCATTCAACAGGTGTTCATGGTACTGAACTTTCACCACAATCCTGTGAAACTTATGTAGTAATCTGCCCTCCCAGAGGGGGTGAAACCAAGGCTTGTGGTCAAGGTCACACAGCTAGTAGGTGGCAAAGTGTTGATCTGAGTCCAAGCCAGTGCAATTGTCTTTTTTATTCATGATTTTATTTATGCATCATTGGCCACGTGGCCTCCTTGACAAAGCACAGGTCAGGATTGCCAGGAGGTCAAGGCATCCTTTGAACGGGCATGTTTAAGAGGGAGGTTGCCACACACAGCAGTTCAACAACCCTGCATGTGCCAGGGTGCCCGTCTGGGTTTGCCTGTTGTCTAAAAGGCGGCACCGGCCACTCAGATGTTCAAGACACTCATATCAGGGGAGGCTCTGGTATCTGGAACCACACTGGAAGATAGATAGTGAAAATAATTCCTGGAGATTAAAGTCAGCCCACCTTCTCTGATTGATGGTTGCTAACATCACCTGAAGCAAGAACCCCAAGCTCTCTGGCTACATCTGGCCAGGAAATGAGAGAGGACATGGGATTCCCTTGGTCATGTGGCTCCCTCTGACATGAGAGTGATCAAGGATGAAAGCGAGCAGGAGGGTCCTGCATGTGAATTGGCCAGTTAAGCTGATTTCATGATGTTGCTGCTCTAGGAAGAGGCCTTATTCCTGGAGCAGTGAACATTTTGTTTCTAGAATCTGATGTAGCAAACACACACTGCAATCTGGGGCATTTGGCGTCTAATAAGAGACAAACATGAGCAGTGAGTGAGAAGAGATCAAGGGATCCCTTAGCGCATCCCTCTCAGTGCTTCACTGCTAAAGCGGAGGCTCATTCCTGTACCTCCATCCCGTACGAAAGCCCCCTGAACCCAACATAGATTTGTCCATTATCACAGAGATGGACCAGGAAGGCAAGAAGTGATGGTTGACTGCTGTGTCTTATCCAGGGAGCAGGAACTCACGATGGGACCCTGATAAGAAACATCGTTTCGAGGAGTGAGATTGACTTAAATTTCATCAAGTGTCAGTTCAAGGAGATGTACGGCAAGACCCTCAGCAGCATGATCATGGTGAGCCTTGAGTTCCCATTTCTAACACCAGTTTTAAACAGAGACCTTACTGGGAAACCTGAATGCTGTGACCAATGTCATAAGTCACACGTGTCCGTCCCTCCTCAGTGGGTATCACACTCTTGCATTCATTGCTGTGTGCTATGTACAGGGATCAGCAAGGAGGTCGGTGTAGCTAGTGGAGGCCCCTGTATGTTTCACCGAGAAAGTTAGCTTTGCATTTGAGTTATGGTTGCCCCTTTTTAAATGACACACCGAATTCTTGCAGAAGGAACCATGTCTGAAGAGTCAGTGAGAGTAAATAGTTTAGTAGGAGTCGAGGCGTAGCATTCAAATACAGATATAGGTAGTCCTGACAGCAAAAATTTAAGGACGTAAATCATATGAGCTCCAGTGGGCTGCCTAACCTGATTCCAATTAGTGAACGTTCTAGAGCTGAGAAAACACAGTGATTATCACACTGCTATAACTTCAAGAGAAATAGCTCTTCTAGCCATTAATACCAAATGAGGCCTTGACAGCTTCATTAACAGAAGTCAAGTCATGAGAAATATATCCCTAAGTTTTCACTGGCTATTAAGTCAAGCCTCTAGTTATTCTACAAGCGCCTGTTGTTCACTACACTTTCCAAGACACACATAGCTTACAATATGTTAAAAAGACATTTCTGCTTTAAGATGTTTCAGAATGGGGCAGTAGGTGGTGGGGGATTGGGGGTGGCAATAGAAACAGCCTGAAATGGAAAACAAAGAAAGACAGGTGACAGTGAGGGGCCTGTGGCATAGGAACCTGTAGAGGAATGTGCCAGGTCTCCCCCAGAGAAGCACAACTCCTAGTAATAAAAGCAGCTGCTCCTGATGGAGGTGACTCCAAGTCAAGCCCATGTCACAAACCACCCCCCTTCTAATTCTCATGTCCCTCCTGTCCTCAGGAAGACACAAGCAGTGACTACAAGAATGCCCTGCTGAACCTGGTGGGCAGTGACCCCTGAAGGCTCAGAAGGACAAGAGCAAAGGCCAAGAAGGTGGAGCCACTGGGTCCTGCTTGCTCAACCTTGGCCATGGATGGGCATGGGGGTGGGGGGAGCCACAGCACAGCTTTCAGTCCTCTATCTCCCAGCTTCCAGTGCTTTCCAGCCACTTTCTCTGACCCAGAAGTAAGGATCAGCCTGGGGCTCCTACTTCCACTGTCTTCCCAAGTCATTTTCAGGTGTGAGCACATTGCCAACCTTAGCATATATCTGATCTGACAAATACCTCAGCATGAAGGGGTCTACAGGGGCTCATGATGATTTCTTTCTCCCTACACAGGAGCTTCCCAAGCCTGACTGGTCACAGAGTCCCCTAGGCTCTCGGCCCACTCCCATCTACTAATCTGAGATCTGCAGAGAATAGACCAGACAATATGGAATTTTAATAAGTGTCTCAGCTGATATGCTTCTCTTTCAGGCAACCAGAGAAGGCCATGAGAGCCTGTTTGTTTCTGATCACATGCTTGTGGGCAGCTGAGAAAGGAACACATATATCCAGGCCAAGTGGGCTATCACCAACATTCATTCACCAGCTTCATTTTAAAATACTAGGCTGTAAGTAGAAGAAAAATTCTCTCATCATCCTACCAACAGAGAAAGCTGAAAATTAATGGCCTGACACAAGGACACTGTGTTCTAAGAGGCTTGGGCTTCTCTAGTCCTTGATCAAATTAGCTGCTCCTTCCCCCCATGACGCAAGCCTGGAGAATCTCTAATCCTGGCTAAATGGCAATGGGAACTGGTTACAGGAGAAGCTGAGATACCTGTGTTGTGCTTTTCAGAACAATAAAGATTTGTACGCTGGAACGTAAGTGTCTTTGGATTTTTAGAGGTGACCACAGTAGGACCACTTTGATTAGCCAAATTCTACCCCATAGAGCCTACTCTCCAGACTATGCCATCTAGGGCCACAAAGCTTATCCTTTCCCATTAACAACATTTCTGATCTCTGAAGACAGCCCACATATTCTGCCAAGACTTCTTCTGTCAAAGCTAAGTGTCCCCAGTCCCTTCAACTGTCCCTCTTAAAGCCCGGTTTGGGGTCAACTCCTCCAAACATTTTCTAGTTTGCAAACTAGAAACTTTTATAGAGTGCAGCCCTGAGAATCATTTGTTTGTTTTCAGGGCTAGACGATATGTTTATACATGTCCATGTCAGGTCCAGGTGTCACGCCACATTGGTGGGACTTCAATTCATTTACAAGCATCTCATCACAGCGCCTGCCAGGGGTCTGTAGGGCAGGACCAGGCTTTCCCCATGCAGGTCATCACATAACAATGATGCTTTATTAAAGGGCAGATTAATATGCAGCTTTGGGGAGGAAATACCGGGGAGCAAAGAGTGAGGCAGATCAGTGGGGCTTTGAGCTCACACAGAGGAGAGGTAGATTCTGGCTCTGCGCTGCACTGGCTCTTGTGACTCTGACCTAATCACTTCATATGTGTGTGTGTGTGTGTGTGTGTGTGTGTGTGTGTGTGTGTCTGAGCCTCAGATTCCTTACCTTTAACTGCAGGGGTGGAAACCCTGCTGCAGTTGCTGTTTTCAAACCACCTCAAAGGTAGTGGTAGAAAACCATCATTTTATGATGCTCCTGGGTTCTGTAGGTCAGGAATTCAGACCTGTTGCCCAGTGCGGATAACTTGTCTCTGCTCCAGCAAGTCTGGAGACTCTGTCGGGAAGACCCAAATGTCAAGAGAACTCTAGGGCAGATGCTGGAATCATCTGGAGGCTTCTTTACTCACATGCTGGGTGCTGGTGAGATGGCTGGAAGGCTGGGCTCAGCTGGGACTGTTCCCTAGCACTCCTACATGTGACCTCACCAGGATTGGGCCCCAGGGTAGTGGAAGCCCTTATGTGGCGGCTCAGGGCTGCATTTCCTTCTGTGACAAAACCTCACGCAGATCACTTCCGTCATGCCCTATTGGTCAAAGTCATCACAATCCAGCCCAGCTTCAAGGGAAGGAAACACAGTCCCCATCTGTCAATGGGACAAATGTCAAAGAATTTGGTGGCCATTCTCTTCAACTCTGAACAAGTAATTTAAAATATTGAACAACTCATGCAGCACAACTGCCCCATGTGCTTGGCTGCTGTCTGTAGGGCCGGAGCAGGGTCTAAGGGACCCCTGCAGGGCCAGGCCTCAATCCTTACTGCTGGGTTTCGGGGCGTTCTGTCAGGCCTCGGGCGAGGCTCTCGGGTGGTAATGATTCTTTTTTCTTTTTTTGTTCAAGTCCCCCCCTGGACTTTCTTCCAGTGTTGAGTCACTGAGTCAATTTCAGCCAAAGCCCTTTAGAAAGGACTTAGAGGATCCCTCCACCCTGCAATCCTTTAGAATGCTGGTTCTCGGGGCAAAGGATTCCCTTGCGGCCCACCCCAAAACTGGCTTGACATGTCCAAGCAGGAACCTCAAGAAAGCTACAGCCAAGGAGACGACCTAGGAGACGTAGTTGTGTCCAACTCTGTGCCCAGCAAGGAAATCTGTTTAGCAGAACCGTGCAGTTCATTGTCACTCCCGATGGAGCTCCCCCCATGCCCACAGGGTGGAAGCAGCAGGTCTCCTCAGATTGGAGAGATGCTCTCTCCTCCCGGGGTCACAGCTAGAGCAGCTTGGGGGGTCATGTGGCCTCCCTGTGAGATGGCTCCTGTCTAGCTGAGGGCATTCTCCAGAGAAGGGGCCAGCTAGGTGTTACTAGCTGACTCTTGTGGCCACTGGGGAAAGGGGCACCGACTGGCAAAGGAACCTGGCCAGGACACTGATAGTGTCCTCTACCTCCAAATCATTTTTGCTGGAATAAGCTTTGGGGTACTTCTGATGAAACAGACCCTTTCCTAAGGTACAATACTTTTGCAGTTGGAGGTCTGGTCAGTTTGATTTCAGCAAAGAAGGAAAATGAGAGGATATGTGTGCCCTGCTCGTGGTTCTATAACGAAAAATGTTGTTTTGTTTTCTAACTCTCTGTGATACATTATATATTCATGGACTTCCTCGATATCCTCAGATCCAAGGTTTCTCACTCTCTGAAACTGGATTCATTTTCTTCCATTGCAATGCCTGATGGGGAAGGGCAGAAGCTGCTCTAGTCAACTGAGTTCAGAGTTTGTCCTACCACGTGATTGAGACATCGTTTTCATTGGGTACTGGATTCTGTGAGCTATCAAATGACCTTTCATAAATTCATTTTCTGCTTATACTATCCAGAGAGAATGTTCTTGTTAACAACCAAGAAGTCTCTCTATTGCATAGAATCACTGCCTTTATGACATCCGAGGATAATTATCTGTTTATGTGTCTCCTTCCAAAAAGCTGTGAGCGAGCCCCTTGAGGGCAGTAACTTGGTTTTGTTCATTTGCGAACATGCAGTGGCTGGTACATAGACGGCATTCTGTGAATATTTTTGAACAAACAACAACAAACAAGAGCATGGACTTTGGGAGGACAGAAGACCCAATAGCCATCGAGCCTGAGCCAGTCCTTCATCGTCTCTGATTCTGAGAAGACACTCTGGGCCTTTTGAACTCCCCCGGGGAGGGATGCCTGCTCAGCCAACCCAATGAAAACAGTCCTGAAAAGGATCTAACGGGGAAGGCAGCTTCTTGCAACTCTTTTGGCAGCTACTTGGCACCAGGCCCTGTTTCAGATTCTGACACTGCAGTGACAAACAAGCCCAGCAGAATCAATCCCTGATTGAGCCCCTTTGACCACCATCCCATGGGGCACTCGGGCAGTAGCGAGAACCGAGCACACGCCCACCAGTGTTGGCTTCTTGCCACCAGGGGGCAGGGCCAGCATGCTGGGCCCGGACTCTTTCTACTTTCTCCTTGAGCAGGGGGTCATTTTGCTGAGGGTTGACTACTTGGACAAAATCAGGATACTTTGGTAAGAAACAAAAGGAGGAATAGATCTGTGGTCAACACCTTACGTTGTCTGTTACTACGGCCAAGCATTCTAACTGCAACCAGGTTGGAGCTGGCCAGGTACGTCTTCGTAAAGAAGGCGATGCTTGAGCAGGGTCTCAAAGGATGACTCAGTGCTTATCAGTTAGACAGGACAGGGAAGAACATTCCAGGCAGAGGGAGGAATGCAAACATCCAAGAAGTCTGGTCTCTATCAGACTACAGGAATGGTGGGAAAGTCAAAAGATAAAAATGTCAGCGGCCAAGTCAGGGAGGTATCAGGCTGAGAAGCTCAAACTATTTCCTGGGCAACCGGAGCCTTTCAGGGCTCAGGCAAGGGGCATCTGGGATGGATCTTAGTAAGATTTCCAGCAACGCTACAAAGGTGAGCGTGCCTGCGTGAGTCTGGAGGAGGGGAGCCCAGAGCTGAAGCTATTGCAGCTACCGACAGCAACTCCCACCACCCTTCCTGCCTAGTGCTTTGTGGTCCTGGAGGTAATTCCCAAGGAGGAAGCTGAGCTTGGACACTCTCTGTCCTGATCCTGGGAAGTGAAATCTTTCTATGTAGTTGTGATGTAGCCCCAGGCCACTGCGTCTCTGCCCCCCGTAGTGAGGAGCGGATGCTGATTTCCATAGCTCTCACCATCAGCCCATAAATTCTGAAATAGCTCTGTGAGCCCTGAGCCTGAGTGTGAGGTTCTGGGGACTTCCATGGCCCCGAGTAGGTGTCCAGGTTCCCTCATGGGATTGGGCTGAAGTGGACCTGTCTGATACCCCGGTGGCCTGGGATACCTTTGTTCCCCTGCCAGCCTGCTCCTGGCTCTGGGCCTGGCCCTGGGGCTGTGCTGTGATGGAATTCTGGGGCTACCAGCTTGGAGATTAGGGCTTACACCACCTCTGTGATGTGCTCTGGAGCTAGACTCCCATCAGCGTCTCCGAGACCCAAAACCTGGGGGTGCCTGACACTCAGATTTGACTGGACACGCTCGCCTCACTCTGTCTGGGCCAGTCAGCTCCGACCCAGGACCACAGCTTTACAGCCAAGCCTTCCTCTCCAGAATTCAGTATTTCTCTTACTCCCAGAATGCCTTGCTGCCAGAGTGACCAGATTAGCCATGGGTGAGCCATGACTGCCCTATCCCACTGCCCCTGTGTCTGCTGTTTGCAGCTCCTCACAGATAAGTTTCCCCTCCCTCACCTCCATCCCACCCTGTCATAAATTGATCCTAATTGAAACAGAAGTCAGTCATCTAAGCTCTGCCCCTGGCCTGGTGGGACATAGGCCATCACTGCCTAACCTAGGGTGAACTGACTCACCAGAAACGCCAGACTCTGCCGTGTCCCTGGGTCTCCCTGTGCCAGTCTGACTGGGGCCCATTGCCCCATGTTGCCCTTCGTTTCAGCCCCTCCTCCCCTTCCTAGGCTGCCTTTATTCCTCTGTTCCCATTCCTAGATCTGTGTTCTGAAGGAACACACCAGCGGGGGCAGACATTTCCACACCTTAGGTGAAGTCACTGCTCTGCCCTCCTCCCCAGCTCCCTGTGTGACCGTATGTGAATTGTAAAGCCTCCTCTGCCCCCCAGAGAGCAAATACCACCCTTGCACAAGCAGGCAGAGCCCAGCCTTGCATGGATGCAGCAGGGAGCCCCAAGCTGGCCTAGACTCCAATTAGCAGAAAGGGGTGGACACCCACTGCCCAGGCAGAGAGAGCTGAGGCGCCGTGGAGGGGGATCCCTGGCCCTCGTCAGCACTGGGTACAGGGAGTTCCACGTTTTCTTATATATCAGCTTTCTGGAGTGTCCTCACTGTGGAGCAGTAAGCTTCTCCAATTAGATTTCAAAAACACTTGGTTATGAAGATCCTAGGAGCAGGACAGGAATAAAGATGCAGACGTAGAGAATGGACTTGAGGACACAGGGAGGGCGAAGGGTAAGCTGGGACGAAGTGAGAGAGTGGCATGGACATATATACACTACCAAATGTAAAATAGATAGCTAGTGGGAAGCAGCCGAATAGCACAAGATCAGCTCAGTGCTTTGTGACCACCTAGAGGGGAGGGATAGGGAGGGTGGGAGGGAGATGCAAGAGGGAGGGGATATGGGGATATATGTATACGTATAGCTGATTCACTTTGTATATGTATAGCTGATTCACAGCAGAAACTAACACACCATTGTAAAGCAATTATAGTCCAATAAAGATGTTAAAAAAAAAAAACACTTACCTGTACTGACCTTCAGTGGGTCACTGTTGCACTCACCTCCTTAGCCCACTTTGTTCCCTGGGGAGGGAAATGCCCAAGGCCACCTGGCTGGACACAATAAAGATAAACCTTGGACTTCAAAGCCACTGATGTTCCTACTGACTCCTACATGTTTTTCTTTAATTAGTTATTTTTTAAATATTTAATGTAGTGTGCATCTGGTAAAAAAAAATTAGAGATAAATCATAGAAATAAACTTAAAAGCTTCTCGAATAGACAGAATATCTTCACCACCTTAGGATAAGAAAATATTTCTTAGACAAGACAGAGAAAGCAGTAACTACAATAGAAAAACATTGATAAATTGAATCTCACCAAAATTTTAAACTTTGCCAGTAAAAAAATGAATAAAGGACTTCCCTGGTGGCGCAGTGGTTAAGAATCCACCTGTCAATGCAGGAGACACGGGTTTGATCCCTAGTCCAGGAAGATCCCACATGCTGCGGAGCAACTAAGCTCGTGCGCCACAACTACTGAGCCTGTGCTCTAGGGCCCACAAGCCACAACTACTGAAGCCCGCGCACCTAGAGCCTGTGCTCCGCAACAAGAGAAGCCACAACTAGAGAAAGCCCGCGCGCAGCAATGAAGACCCAACACAGCCAAAAATAAATAAATAAAATAAATAATTTTTTTAAAAAAATGATCCATCTCCCAGTTAGACTGGGAGAAAGTATTCACAAAGCATACCAAACAAGGTACTTGATGCCAGAATATTTAAGAATTCGTACAACTCTTAGTCAAAGAGTACAAACTTCCAGTTATAAGATGAATAAGCTCTGGAGATCTAATGTACGGCAGAGTGATTGTGGTTTTATTGCTGTATTATATACTTGAAAGCCGATAAGAGAGTAGATCTTAAATGTTCTCAAAACAAAACAAACGGTAATTATGTGACGTGATACAGGTGTTAACTAATGCTATGGTGATAAGCATTTTACAATACGTAATTGTATACTTCCAACTTACACAATGTTATACGTCAATTATATCTTGATAAAGCTGGAGAAAAAGAAAGAATTTCTACAACTCAATAATAAAAAGCCCAATTTAAAAATGGGCAAAAGTCTTGAGAAAACACTTCACAAAGGAATATAGCCAATACGCACATAAAAACTGCATAATCATCAAAAATTTCAAATAGGCTCATCTATTTTGCTAGTGAAAAAGTAAACGATGCAAAGACTTTTGAAAATAGTTGGTTGTTTCTTATAAATTTAAATATATTCCCTATTGTATGATCCAGCAATTCCATTTTTAGGTTTTTATCCAAAAGGAGTGAAAACTCATCTCTAACAAAAAGACTTAGAGACAATGTTCACAGAAGCCTTATTCATAAAAGAAGAAAATGAGAAACAATCCAAACATCTATCCACAGAGGAATAAATAAACAAATTGTGGTGTATCCATACAATGGAACACTAACAGGCAATAAAAAGGAAATGAACTACTGATGCACGTTACAACACAGAAGAATCTCAGAAACATGTTCCTGACTAAAAGAAGCCAGACATAAAGGAATATACGGTGTGTGATTCCATGTATATGAAAACTAATATACTTTTTTTTTAACATCTTTGTTGAAGTATAATTGCTTTACAATGGTGTGTTAGTTTCTGCTGTACAACAAAGTGAATCAGCCATATGCATACATATATCCCCATATCTCCTCCCTCTTGCATCTCCCTCCCTCCCTCCCTATCCCACCCCTCTAGGCGGTCACAAAGCACTGAGCTGATCTCCCTGTGCTATGCGGCTGCTTCCCACTAGCTATCTGTTTTACATTTGGTAGTGTATATATGTCCATGCCACTCTCTCACTTCGTCCCAGCTTACCCTTCCCCCTCCCCGTGTCCTCAAGTTCATTCTCTACAACTGCATCTTTATTCCTGCCCTGCTCCTAGGTTCTTCAGAACCTTTTTTTTTTTTTAGATTCCATATATATGTGTTAGCATAAGGTATTTGTTTTTCTTTTTCTGACTTACTTCCCTCTGTATGACAGACTCTAGGTCCATCCACCTCACTACAAATAACTCAATTTCGTTTCTTTTTATGGCTGAGTAATATTCCATTGTATATATGTGCCACATCTTCTTTATCCATTCATCTGTCGATGGACACTTAGGTTGCTTCCATGTCCTGGCTATTGTAAATAGAGCTGCAATGAACATTGTGGCACATGACTCTTTTTGAATTATGGTTGAAAACTAATATACGATGAAAGAAATCAGACTACTAATTGCCCTGGGATTTGGGGATGCTGTGATGTAGCAGAGATTAACTGGAAGGGGAACAAAGGAACTTTCTGGGATGTTAGCAATGTTCTAAATCTTATAAAGAGTGGATTACAGGAGTGCATGCATTTGCCAAACATAATGAATTGTAAAACTTATGATTTGTGCATTTAATTGTATGTGAATTAGTCATCAATAGAAATATTATAAATAAAGCTGCTGTGAACATTTGAATGCAGTTTGTGTGTGGACTTAAATTTTAATTTCCCTAATAAATTTCCAGGAATGCAGTGGTTGGGTAATATGATAAATGCAAGTCACTGCTCAATGGACATTTAGGATGTTTGGGGTTGTTTGTTATTGAAAATATGCTGCAATAAACATCCTCGTATGACTTCATACAGTACAGTCATAGGATAGACTCCTAAAATATAGTGCATGGATCAAAGGGCATGTGGAACGGTACCTGGGATAAATTTTGCCAAATTGCCCCCAAACTGACATTCTCATCAATAAAGAAGCAAAGTACCAGTTTCCTAACCCTCTCACTAACACAGTAAATTTTCAAAATTTGATCATTGCTAATCTGGTGAGTAAAGTAATAAATTGACATTTCAATTTGTCTTCCTACTACGAGTGGTTTTGAACACATGATGCTTTTTGCATATAAAAAGCCTTTTGTACTTGTTTTCTTATGAATTGTCAGCCCATGTCCTTTCTTCCTTTTAGTGAGCTTAGTGAATTAGCCATGTTTCCCTGGTTAATTCTCTCTCCCACTACCAGAATGGAATACCACAGTTGTTTATCCATTCATCAGTTGATGGACATTTGGATTGTTTCTACTTTCTGGCTATCATGAGTAATACTGTTATGGATATACCGATAAGAGATTTTGTGAGGGCATATATTTTCAAATTCTTGGATATATACCTAGGAGTGGAATTACTTGGTCATATGGTAATTCTTCATTTCACTTTTTTAGGAACTGCCAAACTGTTTTCCAAAATGACTGAACCATTTTATATTCCCACCAGCAATGTATAAGGTTTCCAGTTTCTCCACATCATCATAAACACTTATTATTATCTGTCTCTTTTATTAAAGCCATCCTAGCCAGTGTATAGTGGTATCTTATTGTGGTTTTGATTTGCATTTACCTACTGATTAATGATGTTGAACATTTTTCCATGCGCTTTTTGGCCATGTGTATATCTTCTTTAGATAAATGTTTATTCAAATCCTCTGCCTATGTTTTCATTAGGTTATTTGTCATTTCCTGTTGAGTTGTAAAATTGTTTATATATTCTATATGCAAGTCCCTTATCATATTTATGATTTGCAAATATTGTCTCCTATTCTGTGGATTACCTTTTGACTTTCTTGACAAGGTCCTTTGAAAAGCAAAAGTTTTTAATTTTGATGATATCCAGTCTACTTAGCTTTTGTTTTCTTGCTCTTGCATTAGGTGTCATATGTAAGAATCCTTTGCCAAGTTCAAGGCCATGAAAATTTACTCCTATAATTTCTTCTAATAGCTCTTACATTTAGAATTTTGATCCATTTTGAGTTAATTTTTGTATATAGTGTGAGGTAATGGTCCAACTTCATTCTTTTGCATGTGGATATCCAGTTGTCCCAGCATTATTTATTGAAGACATTTTTTCCCCATTGAATTGTCTTGGCAAAAATCAATTAACCATACATGTGAGGGTTTTGTTTCTGGATCCTCATTCTATTCCATTTCCAGTACCACACTGTCTTGATTATTATAGCTTTGTAGTAAGTTTTGAAATTAGCAAAAGCAAGTGTGCAACCTTGTTTTTCTGTTTCAAGATTATATTGGCTATTCTGGGTCCCTTGCATTCCCATATGAATTTTAGCATTAGCTTGCAAATTTCTAAGAAAAAGGCAGGTGAGATTTTTATTGGGATTGCACTGAATCTGTAGACCAGCTGGGAAGTATTGCCGTCTTAACAATATTAACCCATCCAAATCCATGAACATAGGCAGTCTTTCTATTTATTTATGTCTTCTTTAATTTCTTTTAATGGTGTTTTACGGTTTTCAGTATACTAGTCTTGCACTTACAACTCTGCCTCCGTCTTTACTTCCTGCTTTCTCTGTGCCTCAAGGTCAGTTGGAGGTTAAGCCCTATGCAGGTCTTGGGCATGCGTACAACACAGCACATTCATGCGGCCTTCTAGAATTCCGGGAATATGCCACAGCTTTTCCAAGCCCCTATGAATGCCTCATTCCCCAGTTTTTCCTTTTAAGCCTTTTGATCAGTTTCTTGTTATCCCCAGCTGGTATTGCCACCCCAGGCCGCTGATTGTTTTTGACAAATGTCCTCAGATTAAGGCTGTTTGCACAGAGTAAGCTCTGAGCCATGTCAAATAAAAGTAATCGCTAAGAAGGGAGCTTTTCCAGGGAGCTGTCAGATCAAATAGTGACAATTCTTTAGGGATGGGGTTTTTTGGAAAGTTCCAAACCATTCTGTCCTCTTCAGGGGCTGCCAGGCTGCTGGTTTCCACGGCTACCAGGGTTGTGAGGCCTTTGGTTTTCAAGTCTACAATGGAGCTTGAGAGGCGGATGGGAATAAGGCAAGTTAAAACACCATAAAATTTGCTATTCTTATTATGATTCAGCCATTTCACTTCAATAAATGACACTCAGATTGTTGAAAACCTTTGGTTTTTTCCAAGAGCTCTGAAGAAGTTGATTTCAACAATTTTTGCCAGCATCTTCATTGCTTTAATGGAGGAGCATATTTTCAGAGGTCTTATTTTGCCATTCTGGAAGTCCTCTTGGTTTGAATTTTTATGTGATTTTTCATTTGTTTGTTTTGGGGATTTTTTTAACTTGGCTTTTAAAGGGATGGTTTTTCACTGGATACCCTTAGAATTTTTTTTCTTTAAAGTCAAACATTCATTTATTAGGATCTGTCTCAGTGTTGACCACTCTGTATCAACTCTCCTTTCAGTCAGTACATTCAAGTCTTCCTTTATTTCAGGAAAGTTGTTTTGAATGTTGACCCTAATTTTTTTTCTAACCCCTAGTTCAGATTTCCCTAACCAAAGGGGCAGAATGTCCTCCTCTGTGCTGAATGGCCTCTGTCTTCTTCTACTGAAGGCTGCCGTGCACCACTTGCAATTCAGAACAGGGCCTCTCTGTGGAATCTTCTCTGTACCCAAGGCAAAGTTTAGAGACCTGCCTGTGTTTCTACACCAATGATAATTATAAGGTAAGCATCTAATGCTTCAAAATCTGATGTCATTTAGTGACCACAGCTACCCTGTGAGATAGGTATTATCTTCTTTTTACAGATACTGTGGCTCAGAGCATTGAGATGACTAGCCCACTGCCACCCAGCAGTTAAGTGTCAGAAGCAGGCTTTGTCCAAGCCCATGTGCTTGGCTAGTATGGCACGCTGATGCTTACATCTGCCTCAACAAAGGCATCGTCTGTTGACTGGGAGTACTTGCCGCTCTTCAGCCCTGTTATCCTGAGAAGAACTTGAGGGCTGGATCTATTTATCTTATTTAAAAACCCCTTTCAGAATTTAGAGTGGTTCAGTGGGAAGATAGCAAATCATGTGACGCATGTGCCACCTCTCACCCTCCAGCAGGCAGAAAGGGCTTTGCTAATTGAACGTGGCATTCTTCCCCTCTGTGCCCAATTAGGACTCAGAATCCTTCTAGACCCAACTTTTAGAGCAGCCACCACCAATCTATTGGAGCGGACAGGCAAGTTGGAAGATATTTGCTGTTCCTTATCTAAATAGTTCATAAAATGAGGAGGCTGAGCCCTTGGGACAAATGTAGTCCTTCAGACATTTCTGGGGGGGTGGAGGTGGGGGGTGGGCAGGACCTTAATAGTCCTAGAATTGAGAAGTGAGTATGAATCTCAGAAAAATTCATGAACTTTTGATCTTATGGCCTGATGCAAAGCCATGTAGCCCTTATCTAATGGCACATTTGCATTATCTAATGGCACATTTGCATTATCTAATGGCACATTGCACATTTTTGTATAAATGAAGCTGATTAAAACTCTTTGGGGTCTGCTTTCTGTATTGCTAAAATCCTAACATCTGATTTTCTAGCAGTCTCTGCTTCAACATTTGTTGCCAAGAAGCAATCCACGCAGCTTCACGCAAACGGCTCTCAGGCTGGGTGAGCTTTTGAAAATACCCAGGACCTCCAAGACTAGAACGGATAGAGGTAATGAAATGCCTCCACTCACTGAAAGCCCGGAATTGTCCTGTGTGCCCCAGTCCCAGAGACCAAAAAAAGCCTGTCCCCTCAAGATTTGACTCCAATACCTGTGGCTGCTGTGAGCGTCAGGAGAGCAGCCTGATGAGCAGCCAGTGGGAGGTTCAGAAGTTTGCCCTGCAGACCACAGGGAGCCTTCAGCCAAGGAAGATGGATGGTCAGGGGCTATGGAAGGCAGAGTGAGGGATGAGAAATGACGCAGCCCTTAGCCCTAATTGGATTCTGGGTTTCCGTGGGGTGCACTATCACTGTTTATAAATGTGGCCCAGTGGCAGAATTGAGTTATCAACCAAGCAGATTCCTGAGTCACAGATCATCCTGTCCTCCAGAACGTGATTAAAGACTGAGCACTGCCCAGGAAGATCTCCACAGCTGTGGGCCTGGAGGATAGTTTTTTTCTGTTAAAGCACAAGAAAACAGAGGCCAGCAAATATTATCTTAGGCCTGGCTATGTTCCTTGCTGGCTTCAAAAGCTTGAGAAGTCCAGGGGGTGTGTGTGTGTGTGTGTGTGTGTGTGTGTGTGTGTGCACGTGTGCATGCAGGAGCATATAATCAGCATGAATAGGTGAAAGTTGACTCCCCGTACACCTCCCCCACCCTGAGTATATAAAGAGTGTCCTCTGAGGATGAGAAAGTAGGAAGACATCCCCACACCTCAGCATTCATGCAGTCAATTAGCAAACTTTGGTAGAGTGCCAACAATGTGCAAGGCCCAGAACTCAGACATCATAATGGCTAATTTCATATTATGGCTAATTTCATATTATGCCATTAGTAGGCTGTGTCCATGCCTCCTATAGCTCACTCCCACCTTCCACAAAATCACACCATTAGTGATGCATTCCTTTGGGTCCTTGTAAGTTTCCTAGAAGGGAATATAACCACACAAGGGGAAAGAGCACAGAGGGACCTCTTGGGAGACTACTCCAGGTCAGCTGTGTGACCTTAGGCAAATCACCCACCCTCTCTGGACCTGTTTCTCCTTCATAAAATAAGGGTGGTGTTCTCCAAGTTCTCCTTTAAAATCTGACTTCTCAGTCATTATTTTGTGAAGCGCAGGTCTTAACTCCTGAGCCCACCAGAGGAGAGCCAGGAAAAGCCTGGAGACTTGGGAGTGGGACAGGATGCAGGACTGAGTTATTCCTCTGAAGGCTGAGCACAGAAGGCTCAGGCTTCGGCCTGCATGGGGCCCCTTAACCTTCTCCACTAGGGCCACACACCCGCAGTGCCATAGTTTCTGCCCCAGCTCAGACCCTGGTCCCAACAGGTCGACATGATGAGCAAGACAAAGTGGAGAGGGACAGCCCGCTAGCCCTGCCATTACCAGGAAGTGACCTTGGGGTAAGTAACTTTACTTCTCTGAGCCTCAGCTTCCTCCCCCTCACTCCTGTGCAGGGACCACTCCTCATTTCCCTTCCTAAAGTCTAACCCACCCCATCACCATTATTTTCTCTCTGTCCCTTGGTTTTTCTCTTCAGGGAAATTACTACATTTTGTAGCCATTGTCTGTTTATTAGGGGGAAGGGTGTCTGTCTCCCCGTCTGGAATGTGAGCCTCATAAGAGAGGAATTTGCCTCATTCATGTTTAATCTCCGATGCCCACAACATTGTTCAATGTGTATTTCCAACACTAGCAATAATAAAACGGCAATAACAATAGTAACCCCATATTTGGACCTCACTTTCAGGAGAGAAATAACCCCTGGCTTGGACTCACCTGCTAGGAAGGGCCCCCAGGCCATGACCGCCCCATAACCTTGCCCTCCTGTGCCAGCCTGGCCTCTCCCCTGGGCCGAGTGCTGGCAGGCTGGGCGTGTTCCCGGCCAGGGTGCAGCTCTCTTGGGCACGGCCCTCCCAAACCCCGACTGGGTCAGCCCAGTACCAAGCAGGCAGGAGCTCCCATGCCTCCCCTGCTGCCCTGCTGGGTCTCAGGAAGTGCTCACTGATGATGCCCACGCTTGTCAGTCCCCACAGTGAGATGCTGGGCAGGTCCCAGATGGCCTCGCTTTTCCATTCAGCCGAGGAACATTTCAGGCTCATTCACCCCCACCAGCATGGAGACCACACGTCAGGCCAACCTGGAGGCATAAGGCTTTAGCAATTTAGGAGTTGCAACAGGGCAGATAAAGAGCTCAGGAATGTCTTCAATCTATGAAAAGGTGTGTGATCCTCATTCTTTATAACTCAAGCACATGATCTCCCCTTCCCTTTGCCAATAAAACACAGTTCCAGCCGCAAGTTTCCCCCATTCCTTCCGCACAGTGGGTTTCCTCACAGCCTCCAAGTCAGGGTGAGGAGAGTGCCCAGAAATGTCCCATTTTAAGCCAACCCAATCGCCTATATTTGAGAAAAGGAGTTAAATAAGGGGCAGCAACCAACAAACCAGAGCCTCGTGGCTGTTCTGGTTCTAAAGGTTCTAAAGGTAAAAAGACCTTAGGGCATTTGAGGATCAGGATGGGCAAGTAACGCGACCAAAGTCACACAGCCAGAAGGCAACAAAGCCAGGATTTCACCCCGCTGATACCCCAGATGCTGTAGCCTGCTGTGCCCTGCTCACTGGCCACTCACTGTGGGTTTGTGGCTCAGTCCTGCTGTTGGTGTGCTCAGCAAACCGATCCTTGTGGCATGATGCCCTGCCTCCTGCGTGGTGGGCAACTGGCTGACCCTCTCCCAGCGAGCCCGGTCCCCACCATCCTCCCGAGAACACTGGCAGGGCTGTTTCATCTGTTGCAAGCCCAGAATGCAGGTCCTCTGAGTTTTTCCAGGGCCTGTAAAAATGTTTGCGACATGAGAAACCATTAGGAGCTCCAAACTTCTCAAATGCTACGAAAAACATCTTTTGACAAAATATGTAGGTATTTTAATCCCAGGCCTACAATATGTAACATTATGTCAACTAGGGAACTTGTTGTTTTATAGTAGTTATATATAACTTATGTCGTTATATATAAACTGCATGTAATGAGGGTGGATGTGGTGGTTTTACTGTTTGAAATGGGGAGGGTGAGTCCCCAAGGGATAGAGTGTAGTGGGCAGTGACTTTCTTTTTTTTTTTTTAATTAATTAATTTATTTATTTATTTTTGGCTGTGTTGGGTCTTCGTTGCTGCGCGCGGGCTTTCTCTAGTTGTGTGGAGCGGGGGCTACTCTTCGTTGCGGTGCGTGGGCTTCTCATTTCAGTGGCTTCTCTTGTTGCAGAGCACGGGCTCTAGGCGCACAGGCTTCAGTAGTTGTGGCTCATGGGCTCTAGAGTGCAGGCTCAGTAGTTGTGGCGCACGGGCTTGGTTGCTCCGCAGCATGTGGGATCTCTCTGAACCAGGGATCAAACCCATGTCCCCTGCACTGGCAGGCAGATTCTTAACCACTGCGCCACCAGGGAAGTCCGGCAGTGACTTTCTTAAAATGGCCCCAACCCCCTCCCTTACTCGGCTCAGCCATCAGGAAGCAGTCCCCTCCAAGGGCCACACACCTCCTTTCCTGGGACATTCCCTGGCACCAAAGGCGGTTTAGTCACACTGTTTCAGGAACCACCAGTAAAAGAGGCCTGTGGTCACCCCACAGGGATGTGCTGCATCTTCCCAGCACTCAGCTTTTGACCATGGTGCAGGTGTAAAGATAGTGAGCCATGAATAGGGCATCTCTCTGTGCCAGGCACAGAACCAGACTCCTCACACACTCCCTCTCACTCATCTTCCCAGCAACAATGTGAGCTGCCAAGACAACACTGGAGCTTGGTGTGATCACGCACTTACCCAGGCCACGCGATGGGTGACTGAGCAATGCCAATTCATGGGGCATCGGATCTGCCCAGAACCAAAGTCCAGGATCCTCCCACTGCATGCCTCTTAAAGGGCCCTTCGAGCTTTCCATTCTTTTATTCCTTCACCTCCTATTCTTCTGAAGATAGCCTGAAATTTAATCTTGTAAATTTAAAATGAATAAAGCCCATAGAGCAGAAGCAAAGAGAAGGGAGGGCCATTAAAGAATGAAGGAGTCCAACACATTTCTGCAGTGCCAAATGTATATGAGGATTCCAGAGGAGGTGGGAGAGGTTCTCTTCACACACTTAGCAGGCATGAGGCTTAGAGGCTGCAAACAGGTAACGTTTCAACACTTCATTCAGAATGGTAAAATATTGATACTAGTAGACTTTGATAAGACATATATGTATTGTAATGTCCAGAGAAACCACTATACAAAGAGATACACTCTTAAACCTAATAAACAAATCAATATAGAATCCTAAAAAGTGTTCAAGTAACCCATAAGAAGGCAAGAAAAGAGAAACATAAGAACCACAGAAAATAAACATAAAACAAATAATAAAATGGCAGATTTAATCCCTAACATCTCAATAATTGCTTTAAATTAAATGGTCTAAATGCACCAAGCATGACAGAAATTAGCAAAATGGATGTTGAATGAAAAAAATAAAAGACCCAACTATATGCTATTTACAAAAATCTCACTTCAAATTCAATGACAAAGGTAGATTGAACATAAAATGATGGGAAAAAACAATACAAACATGAATTTTAAAATTAGGGGGTACTTCCTTGGTGGTCTAGTGATTAAGAATCCATCTTGCATTGCAGGGGACACTGGTTCGATCCCTGGTCAGGGAACTAAGATCCCACATTCCACAGGGCAACTAAGCCCATGCACTGCAACTGCTGAGCACACTCACCACAACTAGAGAGAAGCCCCTACAACACAACTAAGACCCAATGCAGCCAATAAGTAAATAAATAAATAAATTTTTTTTTAAAAAAAAAGAAGGAAAAAAATAAAAATTAGGTGTGTATATATATCAATATCTGATAAAGGGAACTTCAGAACAAGGAAAATTACTAGAAACAAAGAGGGACGTTATAAAATGATAAAAGGATCAATTCAGGAGGAAGACATAACAATACTATATGTGTACACACCGAACAACAGAGCCTCAAAATAGGTGAAGAAAAAACTGATGGGGCTGAAAGGAGAAGCATGGAAATCCAAAATTATAGTTGGTAACTTCAAACATCTTCAAATTTGTAGCATCTGGACAGAAGTGTGGGTAACCTGGAGATGCAGTACTTGTGACTGGCAACTGAACTGAGGTCAGCCTGAGGGACGGAACCCTTAAAACTGTGGGGTCTGTGCTTACTTTGGGTAGTTAGTGTCAGAATTGAATTGAAACGTAGGGCACCGAGTTGTGTCACAGAATCAGAGATTTGATGTTGATCTTGGAGAACTGGAGAATTGATTGGTGTTGGAAAAGATACCACATATTGGGTGTCGGAAGCAGTGTCAGAAAGAACATCACAGTGGCAAAGGGAAATTCAGGTAGAAAAAGAGCATCCTGGATTATCCAGTGGAATCCCAGCAATCTTTAAACGGGGAAGATGGAGGCAGCAGAGGAGGTCAGAGTGACGTCATGTGAGAAGGACTAGACCCACCATTGCTAGTGATGGAGACGGATGGAGAGGTACCAAGCCAAGGAAGGCAGGCAGTCATAAGAAGCTGGAAAGGGCAAGAAAACAGATTCTCCACTAGAGCCTCCAGAAGGAGGAACACAGCCCTGTGAACACTTTAGCCCAGTGAGACCCGTTTCAGACTTCTGACCTCCAGAACTGTAGAATTTGTGAAATTTTAAGCCACAAAATTTGTGGTAATTTGTTACAGCAGTGGTAGGCAAATAATACAGGAAATATAGTTGCTAATACTCATCTTATATGCGATGGGGTGTTCAGTATGCGTGATTAGCCCTGTTTTAGTCAGAAAGCTAATACACTGGGTTAGAGCTAATGATGAAATGTTTAGGCTCATGTAGCCGTGAAGGTCAAGAGGCAAACTAGGCTTCAGGTGAGATGGATCCAGCAGTCTTTCCCATCATCAGAACTCAGTCTCTCTCTCTCTCTTGTTAGCTCCCCCTCTCACAACTGTTGGCCTCTGGGTTGTGTTTCTCAGTCAGGATCTCTCCACATCGTGGCCCAGAAGGACCCTACAAGAGTAAATGTTCCATTTACCTGCTAGAGGTAGTCCCAGAGAAAAAGAAAGAAGTCTTAGTAGTGAAAGGCCTGGGGAAGATGCTTAATGGCCTGGGTTAGGGAACATGCCCAGTAGTGAGGCAGTTGCCATGGCTAAAGAGATGGAGTGCACTGACTGGCCGGCCAGAAGCACGCTCCAGCCTAGCCCCAGGAGAGAAAGGAAGATACCCTCCCAAAAGAAAGAGGGGTGGGGAGTATGGGAACAGACCAAAACTGGCTGCCATGGCCCATTACCCTGACTGAGGTTGATGAAATGCGGGATCAAGGTATAATTACACAGTGTAGTTATAAAAGTAAATAACAGTGGAACTAAAAGAAATTATGGGAAACCATTAAACTTGGGAAAATGAAGGGAGGAAGGAGAGGCATATCTATGAAGCAATTTCTTTTTTCCACTGTAGGGGTCAATAAATTTTCTACAGATAATGGATCAAGAAATAAGACTACACATGCATGCTATTTAGAGTTATGGAGGTATCCACCAGAAGGACTAAAAATGGAAATGTTTAAAAGAAGTCTGCTTCTGGAGAGTGAGACCAGGACTGGGGAGAAGTGAGGTTGGCAACTGTTTTCTTTCATCATAAACTCTTCTCTCCTACTTGATTTGTTCCTATTTGTACGCATTACGTCGATGACAAGATATACTGTGGTAGTGAAAGATCATTAAATATTGATATTTGGATGAACGGCCTAAGCTAGTATTGTGACTCCATTTGGGATGAAATTTTAGGGTCAAATACAATGAAGATGATTTGAAATCATCTTTATTAGCATTTAAGTTACGCTTTTTGAGAAGCAAACTACCTTGTTTCTTATCTGCTAGGCTGAACCTCTAGGAGTTTGACCTGCTATGTCACAAGTTTCAATAAAAGATAGATGTCCCAAGGCTTTAAAGACAAACCGGGCTTCCCTGGTGGCACAGTGGTTAAGAATCCGCCTGCTAATGCAGGGGACACAGGTTCGAGCCCTGGTCCGGGAAGATCCCACATGCCACGGAGCAACTAAGCCCGCGAGCCACAACTACTGAAGCCCGCACACCTAGAGCCCATGCTCCGCAACAAGAGAAGCCACCGCAATGAGAAGCCTGCGCACCGCAACGAAGAGTAGCCCCCGCTCACGGCAACTAGAGAAAGCCCGTATACAGCAACGAAGATCTGATGCAGCCAAAAAAAGAAAGCAATTACAAATAGATGAAGGAATGAATGGATGGACCTCTTGTCAACCCCCTTTCTACAGGAGACAGCAAGGTACCTTAGTTCTCACAAGAAGACCTGCCCCTCCCCCATTTATCTGTTTTGCAGACATAGGGCTCATCTGTCTCTGGCGTCTGTCCGGAACACTGGCCACACCACGCTCATCTCTCTGCTCCGGCCAGCTCTGGCCCTGGGAGATGAATGGAAGCCACCTGAGAGCAGCTGGCCAGGATCCCATTCACCTTTGCTTTCCTGGGGCCTGACTTGGTCCTCTGACTCTTGGCCTAGATCCCCATCTCCAGTTGCCCAGAATCCAGGCCTGGCTTCTTCATACCCGAATTTTCTATTGACTTAGACGTCACAGCCCCTAGGTGTCCAAGTTTGGGAAGGTCCCTGAGGTCATCGGCATCCCTTTTTTATCAGTCCCGGGCTTTCCAGACCGTCTTAACCACCTGAAGTGACAGGGACCCCATCCCTCCCTAGTGGCTGCTCCTTCTCCAGGAAAGTAAATAATCATTGCCCAGCTTCCCTATGAGCCAAGGGGCAGCACTAGGACCAAGATGTGGGAGCCACTGAGGCAGACTGAAGAGGTCAGGTTCCCAGGGCAAATGGGCCAGAGAATGACAGTGGGAGGGGGACAGGGTGCGTGGGTGTGCAGCACAGAATCTAAGGCTATCGAAATCGTTCTTGGAGTCCAACTCCCTCAATTGGCAAATGGGGAAATCAAGGCTGGGAGAGGTTGGAGATTTACCCTGGTCACATAGAGAGTTTGTGGCCAGGCTGAGCCCAGACCTCGGGTCACCATGTCCCTTGCTGCCTGTCACATGACAAAGTCCATGACTCCAACACTCCCTTCTATGTAGCCTTTTGAAGTGTTTGTGCACTAAAAATAATTGAAAACCATTTTAATCGGGTATGTTGCTTTAAATCCCTTCCCCAACAGGAAATATGCAGACTCGCTGGCTGGCGGGAGGCTTGGCAGATGGCCTTGAACTTCCTTGACCTTCCCACGCCCAGGCTGAGGTGTTCCGTCCAGCGCTATGGCCCGAGCCCAAGCTGAATGGCTGAGGCTGGAATTCAATGATAACAGCCCCTTCCAGGTATCACTCTCTAGCCAGCAGCTGGATTAATATTCAGAGCAGATTGGAGGAGAAATCTAATTGAATTCAAAACATAATAAATTGAAGCCAACTCATTCGATTTATGGCAGTGTCTTCTGGCATCTTGTAATTTTGCGTCACATTCATTTGGAGCCAATCAAATTAGGGTGCTCATTAGCCGCCGAGGTGTGCATTGAGGCTGGAGCCATGCTCCCTGCTCTGGTGGTAATGAGGTCTGTGCAGCAGCATAATTCAGGAGGCAGCTAGCTGGGTGGAGGAGGCTGTGAGGGCACAGAGATCACTGCCTCCTTAACAGGAAAATTGACATGGGGAGGAGTGAGCCTGGACTCCAGTCCTGCTGCTTGCTTACAGGGTGGCCTCGGCCTTCACCTTCTGCAGCCTTGGTCTTCTCATTGGGATAGGAGCAGTGCCCACCTCTAAGGCTGAGTGAGTATGAAATGAGATCATGCGGTAATAAGCATCTCCTCCTCCAGTTCCTCAGGGTCCATTTCTGCTCTCTGCTCCACCACACCCCACAGCCCCATTGATGGTGCTCCTCGGTACCCAGTTCTTGCCCACAGGCCTCTGGCTTAGCCAACCACCTGGGGGCCACCCTACCTCTCCAGGGGAGCCCTGTCAAAGATTCTGTGGCCATCAAAAGACACACTACTCAAAGCAAACTTATGGGCTTGCCGCCCTCAAAGCCCACAACCAGGACTTTGAGGTGTGGCTGGGTCCAGGAGTTCAAATAAGGTCCTCGACACTCCCTAGTCACCTCTAGACTCTGCAGGCCTCCACTTGGCTTCGGCTTCAGACACATTCTCTCCGTGAGACAGCAGGAGGTTGTACAGAAGCCCCTGCTCACACAGCCCACACAGTACACATAGACAGACAGAGTACTCCTTCCCCAACATCCATCCTCAGTTCCTGAAAAGTGGGCTCTGGTTGGCCCTGCTGTGTCACATGCCGACCCTGAGCTAATAAGCACGTCTAATGTTATGAGACGCTCTAATTGTCCAGCATGTGTCATCTGACCACCTGTGGTTGAGAAGGGGCGTTCCTCTATTATTACCCCCACAGAATCACAGAATGTTGGTTTCTTAAAGCAGGACATCATAGAGGTAAAACTGTACCAGAAGTCCCTGCAATGCCATGTAAGGGACCACAAAACCAGCATCTAGGTGACAAAGAGAAATGTGCCTCTGGAATTTCCTAGGTCCCCTTTTTCAGCCCCTACCCCCAGGTGCCCAGATTTCACTCCACTCCTCTCGTTTCTCCCCATCCTCCCAGACCTCCCAGGCCATCTACCCTCTCGGCCTCCCTTGTCTCCTTCTGCAGAAGACCAAACCTAGAACCTCTCTCTGCTTTCCCTCTGAAACCTGTATCCCCTGCTCTGCCTCCAGATGGACTTATCTCCCAGCCCTCCCCCACTCTCACCCCTCCCTTGAGTTCTGAGAGGAGAAGCAAACATCAGGAGGGCTGGATCCATCCCCGACTTCTAGGGAAAGACAAGGGAACACATCTGGCACAGGTCAGGAACCACATGGATTCTCTGACACCTGGTGTGCCTATTATAGGAGCACGGGAAGCTTTAGATGGGTGGCACACAAGGGATCAGAGTTCTTTTCCCCCCTGCCTCTCAGTGATATGGAGAGACAGTGATTGAGACGCCACCTCTGTAAGAGGAATCCTCAGGTTTGGAAGGCCACATGGGCCAGACTCTGGCCTAGCACAAGGAAGCATGGTAGGGTGGAGTGAGAGGGAGGGTGCTTCTGCCCTATGCTATGGAAGAAAAGAGCAGTCCTTTCATGTAAGGTAAACTCCAGGGTCTTCAGTCTAGGTGACCATATGCCCTACTTTGCTGGGGAGAGTCCTGGTATTATATCTTTTGTCCTGGTATAATTATTAGTAAAATCCTAGAGTGGGTTGAATTATGCAACCCCCCTCCAAAAAAAAAAGTGCTCACATCCTAACCCCTGTAGCCTGCAAATGTGAACTTATTTGGAAAAAGAGTTTTTGTTTTGTCTTTTATTGAAGTATAGTTGATTTACAATGTTTCAGGTATAGAGCAAAGTGATTCAGTTTTACATATATATATATTCTTTTTCAGATTCTTTTCCATTATATGTTATTACAAGATACTGAATATAGTTCCCTGTGCTATACAGTAGGTCCTTGTTGTTTATTTTATATATAGTAGTGTGTATCTGTTAATCCCAAATTCCCAATTTATTACCCACCCCCTTCGGCTTTCTCCTTTGGTAATCATAAGTTTGTTTGGAAAAAAGTGTCTTTGGAGATGTAATTAAGGATCTCAAGATGAGATCATCCTGGATTATCCACTGGGCCCTAAATCCAATGATAAGTGCCCTTATAAGAGACAGAAGAGAAGACACACAGATGAGAAGACCATGGGAAGACAGCAGCAGAGATTGGAGTCATGCGGCCACAAGCCAAGAATGCCTGCAGCCACCAGAAGCTAGAGAAGTAAAGGAAGGAGCCTCCCCAAGAGCCTTCTGAGAAAACACAGTTCTGCCAATACTTTGTTTCCAGACGTCTGGTCTCCAGAACTATGAGAGAATAAATATCTATTGTTTCAAGCCACCAAGTTTGTGGTAATTTGTTATATAAGCCCTGTAAAATGGATACAAATCCCCTTTCACTTTCAAAAGTATCCAAGTTTCATAATATATTCTCCCCCCTCCCCCCCCCCAACCCACACACACACCCCAGAGAGGAGTCTGAGGGAAGAAAGAAAAAGCAGGCCTCCTAGGCTTGTGCCTATCTTAGGCTCAGGACCAGAAGTTCAAGGGGGGCCCTGGAGGCTAGCAGGTCACCAGCACATGATATGGGCAGGAATAATAGAATATGTGTCTGAGTCACACTTCCTGATTTCAAAACTCACTACAAAGCTACAGTAACCCAAACAGTGTGGTACTAGCATAAAGAAAGACAATAGAATTGAGAATCCACAAATACGCTTATATATCTATGATGAACTAATTTTTGATAAGGCTGCCAAGTCCATTCAAAAGGGAAAGAACAATCTCTTCAACAAATGGTGCTGGGAAACTGGATAGTCACATGCAAAAAGACTAAAGTTGGAATCTACCTCATACCATATACAAAAATCAACTGTAAGATTGATGTTATTACTTCCTTAAATATTTGATTGAATTCACCAGTGAAGTCATTCAGACCTGGGAGCTTCTTTGTGAGAAGTTTTTAATTTTAATGTCATTAACAGTAATAGAGCTATTCAGTTGTCTATTTTTTCTTGAATGGGCTTCGGTAATTTTTTTGAGAAATTTGTGTAATACACCAGGCTGCATCCCACGGCCCATTGTGTGATTCAAGGTGGAATTCACATTCTCAAGAACAGACAGCAAGGCTGGGGGATCTGCCTTCTAACTCAGGCAGCTCGACTTGCTAGAAAATGATGGAGAGAAATCCACTGCCAAAACCCCACTCTTAGCCCCACGCCCCTCTACCATGACATCCTGGGAGCTTCGTGGTGGCAGGGCCAAAGGCCTCAGTGCCCAGGCTCACAACCGACACGGGAGGGCTGGGGCAGACCATCCCTGCCCCTCCCTCTCTTCCCACTCTCCACCTTCTGCTAAGAGTCTGGCAGGGCCTGGGAGAGGAGAGTCCCCTTCTCTCCTTTCTGACAAAGTCCTGGGGTTTCTCCTCTGTGGCTTTTGATTGCGCAACCTCCGCACAGGTGCTCGGTATTAGGAAGCACTTTGCCCCACTGTGCATGCCTTGGCCTCATAGGACAGCATCCTGGTGGTCATCACGTGTGTAAGGAAATCACACTTGGAACCCAGGGCTCGAGTCCCAGCTGGCTCTGCTCCTCCCGAGGAGGAGTGCTCAGATACAACGTTGAGAGGAAGCAGGGTGATGTGAGGGGCTCCACACACAGATGAGAGGGCTTCAGGCGTCCTCTCAGCTGGCCTGCAAATGCCCTGGGACTTCAGGCAAGTCTCTCCATCCTTCTGGGTCTCAGTTTCCTCATCCGTAATTTGAGAGCCTTGACGTAGTCAGATCCCAACCCTAACACTGTGAGCTCAAACAATCTATGATCTGAAGTCCAAAGCCAATGAAAACTTGGAACACTTGAATGACACCAAGCAAACCCACAGAGGAGTTTATCTGGGCACTGGGGGCGCCCTGAGAATTCACACAACATCTCTTTGTACCAGAGCATGCAAAATGGCTGGATGTTCAGGCAGGAAGGACCTCAGAATACATGTCATAGGTGAGGAACCTGCGGCCCAGGAAGGGGCAGTCACCTGCCCAGGGTCTCCAGGCCACTCAGCTTCCCACTCTGGGCTCTCTTTGCTGCACCCCTTTGCTTCCTGCATCCTCAGTTCTTAGCACTGTCCTAGTGACAGACAGCCAACAGAGCCAGCCTCCTACAAACGTCACATCATCACTCTGGAGATAACAAGCTGTTCAGACAGACTCCAACATTCCCAGCCGAGACACAGGAAAGCCCATAGCAATGGTAGGACTTATTTGCTCTGGAAGACAGTACTTGGAGGTCTTCTGTCAAAATGCATGGATTTCTGATCTCTGAACCAAGCCTGGGTGTTTGGAGATAAGATGGGATTTGAGCGGGAGCCCTGGTGACTAGATCAGCAAGTGTCCTGTGGGAGGGAAGTAGCCTTGCCACTAAATGTCACCAGTCAGAACGTCCATCCCCTCAGGACCCAGGTGTCTGCTCCAACCCTTTGCACCTCTCACGCGATGTTGGAGGAGAAGGTCAGTCAGCACAGCCTTGCTGGAAAGTGGTTTTGCAAGATGTATCAGAAGCTTAGGAATGTGCACATTCTGTTTCCCCTTCATTTTGCTTTTAGGTAGCTCTTCTACAGGAATTCTTAGAACCAGGTTTCCTTGACAGGAGAGCAGAACCCAGGGGACCCCTAAGGACCTCCGTGGACAGTCTTTTCCACCTAGGCATGAAGAGATTTTTAAAATAGCTTTTTCTGATTATAAATGCAATGTCTGCTTATTACAGAAAACTTGGGAAATGTGAAAAATATAAAAAGAACAAGAAAAATCACTATAATCCCATAATCAGTGGTGTATTTCCTTCCAGGGATATTGGTTTATTGTTTTTCCACGACTGGGTAAGTGCACTTACAAATAGTGGAGCATATACTCTATGGTTCAACATCCTGATTTCACAGTATTTAGCAGATCATGGGCAATCCCAATACTATTAAAATAGCAGCCCAGGAGCCTGTCATAGCATGTTATTTAGCTTTCTCTGATTGTAGGACATTTGCTTGTTCCCTATATTTCACTACATGATACAGCACAGAGAAAGGCCTTTTTGTACATAATCTTACCATCAAATACAGGTCTCCCTTATAAGCACTGAGCTCCTCCAGGCTGCCTCATGCACATTTGTAGCCCCGCCTTCCATGGCTCCAGAGCCTGGCATGTGCCTAGGTGGCTGATGATGTTGACTGAATGACCCTCATTCATTGACAACACATGCATAACCCATCCCCTCTCACTGTTAAGTGAGAGTGCACAGATCTGACACACACTCACTAAAGAACATGTTAGCTTCCAGGAAGCTAAGGACAGTGACCACAGAAATGCTCAGAGCACAGCAGGGAGACTGAGGAAAGCAGGGGTGTCCAGGCACGGGGCTGTCGTCAGAGGAGGGTGCAGCAGCCGGCACGTCATCTGGACCTGTGTCTGTTAAATATTTCTAAAAACCAAATGTTTCTGAGCCAAATGTCGCTGATCCCTGTCTGCATAAGGCAGTTTGCCTATTTGCACAGGAACACAGCATTTGTTCATTGGTTTCTGTGTTAATATATACAAACGTAGTTTCCTGTGTCAATAGTTCTGCCTGGGGAAGAGAGGAGGAAGTATGACTAGGTGATAAAGTACTGAGCCCAAGATAGAAAGCTTGCCTCCATCAGGCCCAGGGAATTTACAGAGGACAGTACTCTGCCTTGGTCTCTCTCTTAATTTATATTATACTGCCCTGCTTTCTCAAATGCAAAAAATAGACAGGCTACATTCCCTTAGACCCCAGAGTTTAAATGTTCCATGTGGAGAGTCACTCTGCACGCACTGTTGCTAGAGATGCTGTAGCCTCTATTGGCTGCACTGCAGAGAGAAGAGGTTGCCGACCCAGCTCTTCCTGGTCTCCTCCCTGAAGCCCAGCTCCCCTCTAAGCTTTCAAGTTGATTTGTCTTTTCTTCTCGGTGGACACCAGCATACTGTCCTTTCATGGGGCACTTACTCAAGGCCAGGTGCTGTGCTGGCGGCTCAGAAGATGAAGGCCCAATTCATTTGCTTGAGGGGCTACAGACGTGAGGAAAGAGAGAGACACCCTTTCTTTTTTCCAGTTCTAACACTCCCTAAGTGCCCAAGAGAGACATTACAAAGTGCTCTGGGCATGCAGACAATGAGACAAGGGAGCCAGGGAAAGTTTTCAAAGAAGGTAAACTTGGAAAGTGCACAGGAATTCAATAGGCATCAATCTGGGCAAAGTATGGCATGTTTGAGGAACAGAAAATAAGGAGTCTGGTGACTGCAACAGGATGGGGGAGGCAGATGGGGTTAGAACAGAGGATGGGAGGGCCAGCTAGTGGTGGACCATGAATGGCCCAAGGGCCATGTAAAAGCACTGGGACTGTATCTTGTAGATGGTAGGAACTGCCAAATAGGAGGGTCAAGGTCAAATCTATGACTGGAGTAGAGAAGGGACCACAAGACAGAAAGACTGGAAGCAGAGATACGAATGAGGAAATTCTTGCAACAGTCCAAAGGCACAGGGATGAATCAGATGCTGTGAATTAGGCAAACAAGTGGTTGCTGATAGGAGTAACTGTGATGGAAAATCCAGTGGGAATCCAAGAGAAGGGTTCCCATTTTGCTTTGGACTTGCACTTCAGGTGTGTGTGGAACACTCAGGAGACAATGTCCAGTGGCAAGTAGATAAAGTCTAGAGGAGATGTCCATTTGGGAACTGTCAACTTGCAAGTGGCAGCTGAAGCCACAGGAACAGAATGCAATTGCTCATGGGAAGTGTGTTGGGTGGGACACAAGCACCAAAGCGGAACCAGGAAAAGCCTGGCATGTGAGGGAGAGAGGAGCTGAGAAGGAGGAGCCAGTGTTAAGAGAACGAGGCTGGAGTTCATGTCACGGAAGCCAACAGAAGAGGGGAATTCAGGGACACAATGTCAAAACGAAATGCTACAAAGTTCAGGTGGGGTGTGGACCCAAGCCATATGGTGATGAGTGCGCCACCCCATTGCTGTGACTTTATGGACAGCAATTTCAGCAGCAGTGGGTATCAAAACACCCACAACTGAGAAGCAAAGAGAAGGTGAGAAAGTGGTGGCCATGAGTGTAGAATATTCTCAGAAGAGCTTGGCTTTGAAAGGGAAAAAGATCCAAAAAGGGGGTTGGCAAAGTCACGGGAAGGGTTTTTCCTACGTGGGGCTTCACCAAGTTTGTAGGTTGTGATGCCACAGCCTGTAGAGGTAGAGACTACGAGGATGACTTTGACAATGCCAAGCTGGGAGACTAGAGAATTGTGATGTCATTAATTGCGGGATAAACTTTCCCAAAAGGAGTCACCCTCACAGGCTTTGGATTTGTCACCCTCCACAGGCTCAGATATTTTGACACTCCCTAGTGCTGAGCTGCAGGCCAGTTCAGGCGAGGCGGGAGGGAGGAGAAGGCTCAGGGCCCTGTGGAGAAGCTACCTGGCAAGGCTCAAACGTTGACATCCTGAGTCAGCGGAGTGTCGGGAACTCAGCGCTGGACACAGGCCCGAGTTCTGGAGCCACATGGCAAGCTGGCAACACTGTGACGTGGGCCTCTGACCCCGATCGTCCCACATTTTTTCTCAGCATTTTGGACATTTATGGCGCGTTATCTAGCACCACGTGCCTTGTCGGTGCACAGTTATAATTCAGATGGATGAGGCTATTGTCTGCCTTTTAATAGCCAATTGCACAGCTCTGACACAGCTAAGGCTTACAAAATGACTAAATTAACCAGCCCAGCCATAGAATCAAGCTCTGACCTGAGTAGGCCAGGCCAGAAAAATCAGCACAGCCCTCATGAAAATGAGGGTATGAATTTCACAAGTCAGGCAACTCCCGCCATGTAGTGGGAATTCTACTCACCCGTCCTGATACTGGCTCTGCCAGTGAGGGCCTCTGCTTCATACTCTTTTTTTTTAAATTGAAGTATAGTTGATGTACAATGTTGTGTTAGTCTCAGGTATATAGCAAAGTAAGATTTTCTCTCTCTATATATAAAATATTTATATATTTTATATGTATATTTATATATATATTCTTTTTCAGATTCTTTTCCATTATAGGTTATTACAAGATACTGAATATAGTTCCCTGTGCTATACAGTAGGTCTTTGTCATTTATCTATTTTATATATATTAGTGTGTATCTGTTAATCCAAAACTCCTAATTTATCTCTCCCCCACTTCCCCTTTGGTAAACGTAAGTTTGTTTTCTATGCCTGTGAGTCTATTTCTGTTTTGTAAATAAGTTCATTTGTACTATTTTTTGGATTACACATAGAAGCGATGTCATATGATATTTGTCTGGCTTACTTCACTTAGTATGATAGGTCCATCCATGTTGCTGCAAATGGCATTATTTCATTCTTTTTATGGCTGAGTAGTATTCCATTGTATATATATATATACCACATCTTCTTTACCCGTTCATCTGTCAACGGACACTTCAGTTGTTTCCATGTCTTGGCTATTGTAAACAGTGCTGCTGTGAACATTAAGGTGCATGTATCTTTTTGAATGAGAGTTTTCATCTTTTCCAGATATATGCCCAGGAGTGGGATTGCTGGATCATATGGTAACTCTATTTTTAGTTTTTTAAGGAGCCTCCATACTCTTCTCCCCAGTGGCTGCGCCTCTGCTTCCTTCTGTGGAAAGGTGGGAGGGCTACAGAATTACTCTATTTCCTACAAAGATAAAGAAATCACGGACTCTCCTAAAAGAGCACAGAATCCTGAATATATTCTAGTCCAACCTCCACCCCCCATTTGACTAATACGGAAATGAGACTCAGAGTTAACAACTTTCCAGACCTTTCTCAGTGAGCGGGTGACACGGAATCCACTGAACAGTGAGAAGACGGCTACCATGAGATGACAAGGTTTCTATGAGGTCCAGTCACCCCTTCTGGACAACAAACCATACCCTGTGGGGCTCGGAACTAGACACACAGCCCTCATAATTTCTAGGCTGGGGGGCAAACCTGGGTAACGCGCTGTGGGAAAGAGACTTGGACAGCGGAGGGGGGCTAAGGAGGAGGTGGGTGGGCACAGCAGTACATGCCCCGTCATCAAGGTGCCCTGCACACCCCCCTCATCCTCCAAGTCCCCGCATTCGTCAGGACTCTGTGCTTGTAAATGAGAGCAGCCTCCCTCTGGCAAGCTGAACCAAAAGGCTGTGGAAATGGCCTTAGGGCCGCAAACTCCTTGAGCAAACAAGGGAAAAGTACCTGGAGGCCCACACGCTGCCTGCTGGAGCAGGGTTCAGTGGGGGAAACCCTCAGAGGTAAGCTCCGGAACAGCGCATGGACCCGTTCCCGGGCCGTGCATGGGATCTAGCTGGGCTAGTGTCAGACTCCAGCAGAGGGACCCCAGGCCTTGGGCTTTTATGATTAGAGAAGCAGCAGCCCCTCTCCTGATTGGAGCAGGACTCGGGGTTTGATCACAGTGTGGTTTGGCAGAACTCTGGTCATCTGCCCGGCTCTTCCAGCTCAGCATTCAGAGTTGGGGAGCCGCAGCCCCACTCTGGCATGGCCAGGGTTTGGGGTTCCAGCCTATGACATGGCAGTGATCTACCAAGATTGGTCATCTTCAGGATTCAGCTGGAGCCAGCTTCCTTGGAGCTCTGCAGGAGACCAGCCTCTCTGTGAGGCCAGCCTGCAGAGAAGAGCTAAACCAGGAATCAGCTGAATGCATTAGTTCTCACTACCCTAACCCCTTCTTCTCACTGCAGTCAAAGGCAGCTTTCTTAACCTCAAACTTAACCGTGGAACCCTCTGCTAAGACCTGTTAGTGTCTTCCCTCACCGGCATGATATAGTCAAACTGCTTAGCCTGGGAGGCGAGGTCTCCTCCACTGGATCTCACCTCTCCATCCAGGCTTACCCTCAGCAGCCCCATCCCCAAATACACTGGATCTGCTACCTCCCACCATTGCTCACAGCAAAGTGAGCCTTTTCCCATCCTGCCAGCCCCGTGAACTTGCAGACACGTTACCCCAAATGCCCTCACGGAGAATGTCTGGCTCCTTCTCCACACCCTGACTCTACAATTACCCTTGTCATTGCACTGCATAGTTGTTTTCATACCTGCCTGTCTGGAGGTGGCTCAGGCATGCCATCTGCAGAGAAGGTGCCAATGAATAAGGATGAAGGGCATCAGCTGCATATACCCTTCCCCAGAGCTCAGGCTCCAAGCCCTTCTGCCCTACCCATAGCCGTAGATCTCAGATCTCACAGATACTGAAACACCCACTCTCTTATATAAATCATGTTATCTTTAACTGTTTTAAAGCTACACACTGGACAAAATGTGGTGCTGGCCATTTCCTCTGAATAGTTGAATATACCAATGAGAACCTCAGTATTCCCTCTGCCAGGATGTGACTGAGGCCCCACTGTCAACTGACAGCACACCCTGACAGTGCCCAGGGGTCTGGGGAAAAGGCTGGTGCTCACACCTGCCCAGGTACGGCACAGGTCTCCCATGAGCTCCAGGTACGTGGGTCTGTAAAAGTAAAGGTAGGAAAAGGAGGTCTCTCTCTTTAAGAAATCCTTTGTAGATCCACCCCCACACCTTAAAGTTACTAAACCCAGAAGGGGCTGCAAATGACATTTACAAGGTGGCAACAGGCTGCTGGCCATCACAAAGCGCACTATCTTTAAGGGAGATATGGCTATCTCAGTGAGTGGAAGTTCTTTGTTCTGAATGCATGACCCATTTTCAGTATGGTTTCCTTGGCAGTCGACTGAATGACTAATCGAATGCCCATTAACAGCTTTATGAATGAAAGGAAACGTATTTTAAGAGAGCTTTGTGCTGGTACCCAATTGCACCGACAAACTCTTTCCAAAGTCTGACAAGAGTCAGTTTCAAATAAAGGGTGACATTTAAACAACTAGAAACCTCAAGGGCCATGATTACACAGCCCCCTTCACAAGCACCCTCCTGCTCTATGGTTCACTGGCAAGTTCACCCTGCAGATGCCTTCCCAGCTGCCCGAGGTAGGAAGGGCCTGGCTGCTGTCGGTTAAGAAGGCACCTGAATACGCTCTGCAAATCCTTTCCCAGGGTCTTCTCAGGACCCAGAAGCCCCAATCTTATCTGTCTGTATATCTGCAGCCGTTGTGAGATGTATCAGAGCCTTGAAGAGGTACTCTGGGGAGAAGCCCCACCACCAGACCAGGCCAGGCCAAGGGCCTTGTCACTAAAGATGCCGGTCCAAGTGAGCATGACCCGCTTTAAGACAGAGATGACAGCTGTGCTCCCTCCTCCACCACCAGACCATCTCTCAACAGGGTGTAAGAATCACAGATTTCTTCTCTGAAGAACTTCCAGGTCTTTTCAGGATTTTCTCAGGCATCATTGTATCCCTACAAAGCAGTAAGTCACAGCAACAACTCCCAACTTCTAGCCAAGAAGCTTGACCTTGAAACAGTCCTTGATTCTCAAAAGAACTGAGGCCACAGATCACAGATGAAGGGCAACTTACCTGGTGTCACCTCTGGGAAAATAGCTCCTGTGCCTGGCTTACTCTACCCTGTCCACCAGGGCATCCTGCTGAGCACTACCCCACCCCGTATCCCAGGACCCCACCTTGTTTGCTGACCTCAGTGTCCTATCAGCAGATTCAGCTCTGGGAAACTGGAATTCCTTTGGCCCACATCCAGCTCCAGATCAGCTCACACCCCAGTCTAGCCACAACGCAGCCCCACCCCTCAGCATGACTTGGTCAGGCCTTGGCCAAAGCTCTCTAGAGCTCCAAACTCAAGCATCTGGCCGTCCATCTGCACACCCAAGAGGGCCCCAAACACAGCATGTCCAAAGATAAACCAAAAAAATAAAAACCCTCTCCATCTCACTAAATGGACCAGATATATACCTACTTTTCCAAGTCTGGAACCTGGGAATCTTCTTTCTCTCTCCCACACCCAAGTCATCCTGTCCATTTGACACCCAAGTATCTTTCTAATCCATTTATCCTCTCCAAGTCCACTTCTGGTTTGGTTGCTTGCCTGGCATTACTTTCTTTGGGGACTACCTCTATGCCCTGGTATGATAACCTTGCATATCCATGTGATTCAAGTGGGGCTGACCCCACCATCTTGATCTAGGAGTGGTCAAGGGATCCAGGCCTGGATACAGAAAGTGTTCCAGCCACTTGGCTACAGTCATCAGTTAAGGGCTGAACTATCAGAATCCTCCCCGGAGTTCTTACTGGGCATGGCGAGAAAGCTATGCTCTTTCTCCTTGGGCTCACAAGGACCAAGGTAAGACAGGAGCTGTGGGGCCTCTTACTATCACATGTAGAGTGTAAAGCCATGAAGAGACGAGCAGGATCAAGGGATTAGAGAGAGTGGTAGAGACCAAAGGGCTAGGAAAGGAGAGCTCTGATGTCACTGTTTTAACCCCTGAATCCAGCCTACAGTCAAAGAACTTCCTTTGGACAGCCCCATGACATGAGTCTATAAATTCCCTATTTCATCATAACAAGTTTGAATTGTGGTCTATCTCCAACTACTGAACACCTGCTGACCCAATAGCTCACATGGACGGGTCTCCCTCCCTTCAATCTCACCTCCTGTATTAGTCGGCTAGGGCTCCCATAACAAAGTATTACAAACTGGATGGCTTAAGCAACGGAGATGTATTGTCTCACAGTTCTGGAGGCTGGAAGTCCAAAATCAAAGGGCCAGCAGGGTTGGCTCCTTTTGAGGGTTGTGAGGGAGAATCTGTCCATGCCTTTCTAGTAACTTCTGGTGGTTTGCCAGCAATCTTTGGCCTTCCTTGGCTTGTAGAAGCATCACCCAGATCTCTGCCTTCATCCTCACATGGCATTCTTCCTGTGTGTGAGTGTCTCTGTGTCCAAATTTCCTCTTTTTGTAAAGACACAGTCATATTGGATTAGGGACCCTCCGTACTCCACTATGAGCTCATCTTAACTAAGAACATCTTCAATGCCCCTACTTCCAAATAAAGTCACATTCTGAGGTACAGGGGTTAGGACTTCTACTTATGAATGGGGGGGGACACAATTCAATCCATAACACCTCCCATCCCAACTTAGCTCTGCCTGCATCAGAGGCCTCTTTTGCCCTACTTGAGATCCTCTGGTTTTCACCTGCTTCTTGGTCCAGTGGCCGCTGCATCATCCAGCCCTGCAAGGCTCCAACCAACTTCCCACAGGTGTGACCTGATGCCGCCCCACCTCGTACCCTCACAACACTTCTCTTCACCTCTTCCTGGAGCTGTTCTGTTCATGAGAAGGTGTGTTCAGTGTCTATGAGTGCACAACTCCATGGGGGGAACCTTTGACAAAAGGAAAAAAGGAGCCAATGAATAAATTCTTACTTCTTTCTCCTTCCAGACAGACTGTCCTGAGATAGTTATACCAAAAATCAAGTGATCATCTGCCTCTTAGAAACAATCAGCTCATAAAATACCTTGGAATTGGCTCTCTCTTTTTCCCTGTTTCATTCCCCAGGTCCCTCAATCTGTTTCCTGGGATTGGATTCTCTAATAAAGAAAAAGCCCTTAAGCCTCTGCCTCAGCTTCTGCTTTTAGGGGAACCCAGGCCAATTCAGCCACAGTGCTCTCTCTCAATATAACCTGACCACGCCATTCCCCTGCTGAAAGCCCTGCAATACTTCTCCATTGTTCTAAAGTTCAAACTCTCTAGCTAAAAGCTGGAAGGCAGCTTAGAGGCCATCTGGTCAGCCTTCTTTCATGCTGCAACAGTCCAAGTCATGGGCTTTGGGATCCATCAGATTGGGTTTTAAACCTGGCTCTTTCTGAAAATTTGGATAAAGTTTTCCACCTCTCTAAGCTTCAGCTTCTTCATCTACCCAATCCCAGGGTTGAGGAGAGGCAATGTATATAGTGTCTAGCAGAGTGTTTGGGACACTAAATACATAGCAGTCAGCATTATTACAGGTGAGGAATCGGAAAGCAATATGCAAAGGGAGCCGCTCAAGGTCACACAGTTGGCTCACAATAGCTATCAAATCTGGGACCAAAATCCTACAAAGCCAGACTGGACTCCACAAACAAGAGGCTGAAGTTATCAATGCTCACTGATCAAATATAAAAGTGTTTAAAGGTATTACTCTACAGATATTTCTTCTGCACCTCCCATATGCCGACACTCTTTTGAGAGCTAGATAGTGAACGAAACATACAAGGTCCCTGCCTTCATGGGGTTTATATTCTAATGAGGAAATGAGACACTCCACAGTGAAGCAGTGAATGTGTGTAAGCATGTCATAGGGTGCTAGGTCCTATGGCATAAAGTAGGAATGCAGAGTGAGGGGGCTTATATTTTTATAACATGGTTGAGGAAGCAATCTTCTGATAAAAGCTCACTTAAGGTAAAGGGAGCAAAGGAGTGAAACCATTGATATCAGGGGTAGCATTCCAAGCAGCCCGAGTGGGAGCACAGAGGGCTGAGGTAGGAGCAATCTTAGAGTGTTCAAGAGACAGCAGAGAGGCCAGCACTGGTGCAGGGGGTGGGCGAGGGTAAGGTGGTAAGAAGTGACATCGGAGACAGGCAGATGTCTTGGGCAGGCCACGGACTGTGAATTCTACTCTGAGTGGCAGAAAGCTAATGAAGGGTTTTAAACAGAGGTGTGGAGGGACCTGACTTAGGCTTCAAAGGATCGCTCTGACTGAGTGAGACCAGAGAGAAGGCCAGTGCAATAACGTTGGTGGATGTGATGTTGGCTTAGACCACGTGGCAGAGACGGGGGAGGTGAGAAATGGTCATTCTCAATACATTTTGAAGGCAGAACTTTCAGAACTTATTGATGGATTGGATGTGGGGTGTAAACAGAAGGTTGGTCCCAAGACTGGGATGCAACGAAATGAAATGAGGAAGTTGCCATTTACTGAAAGGGGGAGATTAAGGAAGAGGTGAGGAAGCAAATCAGGAGCCTGCTTTGAACACGCTGATTGGATGTCCAGTAAACACAAAGTAATGGCTGGATAAACAAATCTGGAGAGCAGGGGGAAGTCCAGACTAGAGATCTCCATTTGGGAGCATTGGACATTGAAACATTTGGTGGTATTGAAAGCCAGGAGCCTGGATGAGCCCACCTAGGGAATGAGAGCAGATGGGCTCCATGGCTTCCTGGGGACAGGCCAATGTTCCAAGGTCAGGGAGATGAGAGCCCAGGAAAGGAGCCTGAGAAGGAGTGCCCGGTGAGTCAGGAGAGAACGACAAGTATGGCATCCTGAAGTAGTCACATGCAGAAGGAGTTTCAAAGAGAAAAAACTGACCAACTGCCGCATGATGCTCATTGCCACATAAGACAAGACTGAGAATTGGCCATGGGATTTGGCAACACGGAGGTCACCAGTGATCTTGGCAAGAGCTACTTGGATGGACAAAAGAGCATGGGAGGAGGAGAAGCAGGGACTTCGAGATTCCACAAGCCTCTGGAGGAGTTTCGTGTGAAGGGGAGCCCAGAAAACTGGTGATGTTGGAGTGATGCTCGTGAGTGAATGAGAGGAAAACAAGATCGAGTGAACATGGGGGTCTTTTCATTAATGGTAATTTTTCAACAGTGTCCAGGGTACAGGGAAGCAGGCACTATTCAGGGAGTGGAAATCATTCCAGCCTCTTGGGAAATCAGTTTAGCAATACACATCAAGAGCCTTGAAAGATGTCCATGCCCTTTGACCCACTAATTCCACTTCTGGAAATCTCTCCTCAAGAAATAATTCCAAATACAGAAGAAAGTTCTCTGCATAGACATTTGTCACAGAATTATTTATAATAGGTCTAGGAACATCTAAATATGCCACAATAGATAATGATTAAGGATGCAGGATGGACCCACTGACTGGATTATAAACTCCCTGAGAACAGGGATGGTGTCTATTTTATTTATCACTTACCCCCAGCACCTACCATGTAACTGATATTTGTTGAGTGAATGAATAAAAATTCTTATAAAGTTAAGCAAAAAAAGATAAAATAATCCTTAAATTTACATGTAAATCTGCATACGCTCACAGTATGATCTCAACCATGTTTTAAACAAACAAACAAACAAAACAACACCCTAACACTGTATATATAAAAACTAAAGAAATAACTCCCTAAAATGTAAACAGTAATCATCTTTGGGTGGTGAAATATGATTTCCTTTTTCATTTTATTTTTATTTTGCATATTTTTTAAAATGAATATGATTACTTTTATGATGGAAAAAATAAGTCAAGGTCATTTCTTTAAAAAGGGAGGGCTTGGGAGTTCTTTGGCGGTCCAGTGGTTAGGACTCAGGGCTTTCACTACCATGGGCCGGGTTCAACCCCTGGTCAGGGAACTAAGATCCCACAAGCCACGTGGCGCAGCCAAAAAATAAGAAATAAAAATAATAAGGAAGGGCTAAAGTTAGGCAGGATTTACATTCTCATCGACAGGACTCAATAAGGTTTTGCACCCTCTGAGTGTCCCCAGGCAGTCTTTGTCGGCGTGAGTCTCCAATTCCAGCCATGGTGCTCCTATGAAGATGGGTTCCTCCCACTACTATCAGGGGCAGGTCTATTTTCTGGGTGAGAGAAGGCCCCTCCAAGAGCTAAAGAGAGATGCTGTTCAGAGGTACCAGCTTTCACTGGAGCATTTTCTAGATTCTTAACCAGCTGGCAAAAATAATATCCAGCGAGATGGAAAACTGTTGATGATACAGTTTTAAGTGAAACAGAGCAGAATACAGAGGAGCATGTCTGCCAAGAATATTACCATGCAAACTGTTCATTTCACAAATATTTATTGAAGGAAGGAAAAGGCCACAAGAAATATGTCCACATGCAGCCAGATATGCAATCAAAACTGAATCTACCTTTTCAGCAATACCATTTTACAGCCATATCTCTAGAACTAGGATTCCTATGGCTCTACTGTAGATCCCACGGTGGGTGTCTAAAGGTGCTCACCGACTGGCTCCAGGCTCCAGAGCAATCTGTTTCCTAGAGGAGAGCTTCTCGAATATTTGCACCATTTACTCGGAGATCTTGATAAAATGCAGATTCTGATTCAATAGGTCTGGGGTGGGAAGAGAGATTCTACATGCCAAACAAGCTCCAAGTGATGCTAAGGCTGCTGGTCTTCTGAGTACACTTTGAGATTCAAGTGCCAAAGGTGCTGGATAAATGGGAAACCCCAAGGGTCATTAGGAACCAGGAGCAGGAGACAGCCATCCAGGCAAGTTGTGCCAACCCAGCAAGGTGAGGGGAGCACAGAAGATACTCAGCGAGGCTTCCATCCGCTACCCGAGTTCCCAATGCCAAGCACCTTCACCAGATGCTCAGCCTGGTCCCCCAGTCCTCAAGCATGCTAGCACCCTAAAGCATCCTTGTCCCCAAGCACCTTGGCACCACTGAGATGAGTGATGACACACAAACTCAAGGCAATCGTATGGGATCTGGAGGGGCCTGAGGCCCCCAGTTCCTTGCGGAGCTTGAGCAATGACTTTTCTGGAATGGGTCCCAGGGTCTGGGCTTTGCTGGCAGGTGGTTACCTGGAGCAGCCAGCAGCAGGTGGCACCAGAGGACAAGCACAGGCTGCAACCAAGAGAATGGCTCAACAATCTGTCCAAAAAACCAGGATAAAGGTGAGCAAAGGAACGGAATGAGAGATGTGACCAAAAGTTGGGGCAAAACAAACAGTTCCAGGAAGGGAGCTGGTGACTCAAAGAGCCGTTGTCTTTGGTGTCAGCTGTACGGGTTCCTGGTCAGAGGCCAGGCCAGAGAGATGATCAAATGTGGCTGTTCAAGCTCCTGCTACCTGGCCCTTTGCCAGATGCCCTGTGTGGAGCCAACCCTAGGAGCCTCACAGTGAGGCCCCTCGAAGGGTCTGGGGACTTGAATACCCTGCCCCGGGAGGCCACGGTGGGTCCAGCCACTAGCCACTCTGCAGGTCTGAGCAGGTACAACCAGGCCTGGACATCCCATCCAAGGTGGCCCACAAGCAATCTTGACATTTCCCTTTCTGCAAGGACAAGCTGTCTGGTCCACACACAGATGAAGCCTTGGATCCAGAAGCCTGAACCTTGACCTCCATGGGTGAGATATTCACACTCATCGTAGCCCTTTCTCCATTTCCCAGGCTGGCTGGAGGAAGGGGGACACTCTGCTCCTTCCAGCCCGTGCCCCAGACTTTAAGAACTCCCTCCCTGGCCCAGCCATTACTGAAAGCCGCTGGGAGGCCCAAAGTCCTGGGGAGGCTTCGGAAGAATGGTGACACATCACCTGGGGCAAGTCAGCTCAGGGGCAGCGTGGAACGAAGGAGGCTGGACTCATGGCCTTAAGTACTGAAAGTCTCTGCAGTGGGTGGACTGGGGAGGGTCGCAGAGTCCTTGGCCAGCTGCCTTGTCAAGAGAGGTCCTGGGAGGCAAGGAAGGGCAGGCGAGAGAGTGTGGCTGCAGCAGCCTGAGCCCTTCCTACACTGGACTGTGGCGCAGGGTGCTGCCCTCAGCTGAGCACTCAGCAGGGGCACCTGCTACCTTTCTTGTCACCATGGTAAATCTTTCTGGAGCTCTCTCCCTGTGCCAGGGACTGTCCCAGGCATAGGGGACCCAAGCTCTTTGACAATACAGATGTCACCCTCAAGGGGCCCACAGTCTTATCAAGGAGAGATACTTGCAGTCTTATTTCCATTCAAGGTGGCAGATGCAAAGAAAGAGAAAAAGGGTGGAGTAGGATGTGAACCCTGGAATTCCTGCTGCTCGGGGCTGATTTTCCTACTGCAGAGGAGTGCGAGCAGGCTGCCAGGGTCCCTTCTCTGCAGCTGGATGTGCTAACGATATACAGTAATCCCACTGTCTTGCCTCCATAGAACTCTTTACCACTTACAAAGCCCATCCACAAACATCGTCTCCCACAGAGGTTAGGGGTTTACCAAGGTCCAGAACTCTGACTCCACGTGTTCTTCCCCTCACCCCACCATGGCCTTGCAGCCTCACCGGTGGAAGTGAAATCCCTGGGCTCCCGTGCTGGGTATCTGTTGCTGAGCTACCAGAATGAACTACAGACCATCAATCAGACCATCTCCGGCTCTGGCATCTGCTCAGGATACACGACATACTGTGTGTGACCTGCAGAATCCAGACTCAGAATTCTCCCAGGAACAATAGCTGAACCATCAGAATGCTCGGCTTCACAAGGCAAATGGATGCAAAAACAGGCTCTTGCTACCCTATCTGGGCCCCACAAAGCCAGTGCCACCCCCAGCTTGCAACGTGCCCACTTAGCTAAGTGAGGGAGGCTGGTAATGAACATGGCAGAGAGAAGCCCTAAACCTGGCTAGATGGGGTTGGACCTGCCACTGAGCCTCAGAGACCCTTTGGAGACTTCCGTGTGCACTGTGGACAGAGGCAGATGCTCGGACTCCTCCACAGGGACGCTCTGCTGGCAAGTCAGCACCAAGGCCTTGACCTCCTTCTTGAAGTTGGTGTTGAGAAAGCCATAGATGAAAGGGTTGACACAGGTAGAGGCCATGGCAAGCAGGTGGCACACCAAGAAGATGAGGTTGCCATGACAGATGGGGATGGCCTCATGGTACCAGTCCTCCAGGCTGTTGAACACATGCAGGGGCAGCCAAAGCACAGCAAAGGCAGCCACCATTACCACAAGGATCACATTGATCCGCTTCATCTGCCAAGCCCGAAAGCTGCAGGTGCCCTTGCGGAATACCCGTCCCCGCTTCCGCAGACGCTGGTAGATGCGAACGTAGCAGACCAAGATGAAGGCCAGTGGGATGCAGTACTGGAAGAGCAGCAGAAAGGTGGTGTAGATGATGCGGTGATGGTCCAGTGGCCAGGACTCAGTACAGACCACCTTATCCACCAGAAACTCCAGAGCCTTGGAGTGGTTCTTATGAAAGACATTCTCTAGGATGCTGTTAGCCAGGAAGGGCAGGGAAAGGAAGCCCGCAATGAGCCAGATGACCACAATCCCCAGGTAGGCCTGGGAGACACTGGGTTTCCAGCCTGTTGGATTGATGATGAGCTGATGCCTCTCCAGAGCAACAAGTACAAGCGAGAGGATGGAGACTGTCACCGACATACACTGGATAAAGGCCGATATCTTGCAAAGGACCTCGCCAAAGATCCAGTAGTCCATGATGGTGTAGATAGCCGTGAGTGGCTGGCAGATGAGGCACATGAGGAAGTCAGAGAAGGCCAGGTTGGCAATAAGCAGGTTGGTCACATTGGCCTTCTCCTTCTGCCTAATGGTCACACATATCAGGCAGAGGTTGCCCAGGACTCCCACAATGGTCTCAATGCTGTAGGAGGTGACAATGAAGACCATTGGGTCTATGGAATCCTGGCAGTAGTCAGAGAAGTTGTATGAAGTGTACAGAGAACTTGACTTGCTCCTGTTTTGACCCTGTGGGGATTCTGGGAACAGCAAGGCCAGGAAGTGAGAGATGTTCATGGTGGATGTGAAAAGATTCCAGGAGATTCAATGATGACATCTGCAAAGCAAAGACAAACGGCACTGAAGGATAGTGCCTCCTGTGTGGAATCCAGGGAAGAGTGGGGACCAGGTAGAGAGGTTCATGGCTGCTTCCTTCCCAAGGCTGAGACCTAGAGGACCTGAAACTCAGAGATGTAAAGCAACTTGCGCATAGTCACACAGCTAATAAGTAATGGGGCCCAGATACAAACCCAGGTCTGTCTGACTTCAGAACCTGTTCCACAAATTCCCTCTGACCTCAGAGTTTGAGGCTATTTTGATGATAAAGAAGTTGGACTGTTGTATGCAGAGTTCAGGGACAGAATTATTTAGGGAACACGGGTAGAAATCCCCTTATCACATTTTATGCAAATAGAGACAGCAACACATTCTGCCATGTGCTCAGGTCCTTCCATGGCACCCCCTTTAGGACAGAACAAAAACCTCGGGGCTTGACACACAGTGTGCCCTCCTGGTCTCAGCCCCTACTTGCCCTGCCAGCCTTGTTTCTCAGGTGACACGTGGGAGAGTTGAAGACAGCCAGGTATGCAAAGACTGGGTCAACAGCACACCAGCTCTCTCCTCCTGACCCCTATGTGTACACACACACCAGGCCAAGGTCAAGGGATGCCCACTGCCTTCCCTATGGGTCCCCTCCATGCTTATGCTCAAGTCACAGCTTGCAGCTCCCAGACACCAGCCTGGGCCATACCTCCATGTCCTGGCCCAGCCTGGCCGTTTTCCTCTGGTGCCTCAACACAAGGGACCCTCTGCCAAGACTTAATCGGAATTTGGACTCCAGAGCCTCCAGGTGGTAATGCCAATGACAGATATTTTGACGTGGAACGCCACCGTATCATCACACACCATTGGGGCTCACCTTCCTCATGACTTCTCTAGTCATCACTAATCCCACAAGCAGTTCTCAACCTTCAGGAGACATCAGAATCATTCTAGGAGCAGACTGAAAGCGCAGATTCCGGAATCCCTCACCAGGAGATGCAGTTAAGTGAGTCCAGGATGGGGCCCAGGAATCTGTATTTTAACAACTGACCCATATGTCTCTGATGCACATGGTCCTTGGACCCCATTTTGATAAGTACTGTTCATAGAGGAATACCCTATTTCAGATATTCTTTAAGGCCTTATAATGGTCGTGTCTATTTGTGAACTGTGAACATTATATATGTTCTTTATGTTCAAGTGCTAAGTTAGAGACAGTTTTTACAGGGTATAGCCAAAATTAACCAGAGGTCAATAAAACCTATTTGTCAGCCGTCAAAAATGTCACTCACTGTACATTTAATTTGGCTTATAAAGATGAGTCACATTTTGCCATGTACAAGATCGTCGTGAATTCGAATGACAGTTTATAATCTGGTTATTTCAGCTACCCAATCCCAGAGGCAAGAGGATTTTTCTGGTACCACAGTCTTCGGGCAAAAAGAGTCATTTGGGGCTTCCCTGGTGGCGCAGTGGTTGAGAGTCTGCCTACCAATGCAGGGGACACGGGTTCGAGCCCTGGTCTGGGAAGATCCCACATGCTGTGGAGCAACTGGGCCCGTGAGCCACAATTACTGAGCCTGCGCGTGTGGAGCCTGTGCTCCGCAACAAGAGAGGCCGCGATAGTGAGAGGCTCGCACACTGCGATGAAGAGTGGCCCCCACTTGCCGCAACTAGAGAAAGCCCTCGCACAGAAACGAAGACCCAACACAACCATAAATAAATAAATAAAATTAAAAAAAAAAAAAAAGAGTCATTTGGAATTGAATGTGACAAAATGAAATATACCAGGGCGAAATATAAGGTCCAGTATTTGAGTGAAAAAACAGCCATAGCTGCATGAAACTGTGGCAGATACACTGTGCTCAGAAGCAGCAAATAAGATGGAAACCCAAGACTCTGGTTGACCAACAGCCAGGGCTGGGTCAACAATGGGAAACAACACCATTGGTTCCAAACTGGCCAAGCTCAGCATGATCAGAGTGCCATTACTAGATGGGGAGGGCTCCAGAAAATCCTCCCTGCTTCGTTCATTCATTCACTCAATAAGCATGTAGCAAGTCCCACGCTAGAAACAAGGTCTGCAAAGATGACTTATACAGCCATGTCCCTCCCAGACCAGAGGAACTAGCCACCAAGAACACAGATGAACCTCAATGCCACACTGCCATCGCCAAAACCAGTATGAATGGAATGCCTGTGAGCTGGGAGATCAAGGAAGGAAGCAGGGAGATGAGAGAAGAGGGGACATGGATCCAGGGCTCAAAGGATGAAGAGGAGTTAACTATCCAAATAGACAAGGTGGAGGAAGGAATTCAAGGTACAGGGAACAGGGTACAAAGGCAAGGAGGCAGGAAAGAAGAAAGCCTCCTCAGAGAACAGTAAGCAGTTCAGAATAACTAGAGCCTAGAGTAGGTGGAAGGGAGTGGCAAAAGATGGGCTGGAGAGGTGGGCCAGACCAGGAATGCTGGGTGAGCTGCTGAAAGGCTGCCAGCAAGCCCAAGTTCATTCCAGAAAGGTCACTTGGATGTAGAGAACAGATTGAGGGAAAGGGCCAAGACAGGAGGAGGGGGAGGGCTGAAGGCAGCACTGGGGATCTGCCTGGCTTGCAGCCGTCTTCTCAGAGAATCCATAAAGAGCTAACACAAGGGATGGTCACCAGTGAGCCAGGAAACCCCACACCAGTCCCTGCTGATTAGACCACACAGATGCCTGAACCCAAATCAGCCCTTCCCAGCAGCTTCTGGGACTGGGGCAGAGGAGGGAAGTGCTGGGGCTGGGAGAGCATCAACATGGGAAGGAGATCTTTGGGGGACCAAGAAAGGAGCAGAACTGCCAGCTGGCCCTTGCATCTTTCTCCAGAGCTGCAGATGCTGGAAGGGAACACCAGGGAGGGGACCACTCCATAAGCCCCTACCCCAGAAAGGCCCTCTGTACACGGGAACTGAGGATTTCCAGAAGCATTCTCCAGGGGCAAGGCAGTAATAATTCAAACCCCTGAGCCCCAGGTCAGCACGAAAGCTGGATTCCTTCTGCAGAAAGTGCACAGGGGCAGTAGGGAGAAGGCAGTGGCAGCACGTATGCAGAGGTGACTCTGGTCTGAGTTTGGTCCCGCAGACACATGGGAGGCCCAAGCAGCCTCAGGGGCTGTACCTGGGCAGGGGTTGGGGAGGGAATGGAAGCAACTGAGCCTGCCATACCCAGAGGAGCAGGAAGGGGAATTTGGAAAGACAGGCAGGGGAGGGAAGGCGGGAGCCCAGTCTTGCAGAGAGCCCAAGGAGTGGGGGTGTCTTGCCTTACCCTGGAGAGCGCACACTTTGCTGGGAGACAGAGGGCAGAAGGGACTTTAGCCTTCACTGAGCTTTGGGCACAAGACATCTCCCTGAGCATTAATGCACACCACAGCCCTGGGAGGAAGGCATTACTAGGCTGAACCATATGAAATTGCCAGTATCCAACCACTTTCAACCTGCAAAGACAGCAAATTCATATGGTTGGATCTAATATCAGCCCCATTTCAAAGAGGAGAACACTGAGGCCCAGTTAGATGAAGGGACCTAGCAAACGTCCCCACAGTCAGTAAGTGACAAAGCTGAACTGGAACCCTGGTCAGTCTGATTCTGAAGCCCCCTGCACCAGGCCCTGCCAGACAGAGAGATTTTGAAAAGGAGGAAAGAGGAGCGGGGCCTGTCTTGAAGCAGGAGGTGAACTAACGTGGGGTAGGCGGAGCAGTAGAGGCAGGGTTGGAGATGGACATCCAAGGTCCCCAACAAAGCGTGACTGGGTGAGCACCTGGGGGTGCCGAGATGTGGCTTGGCCAAGTGAGAAGATGCCCCAGGTGGGGTGGCAGCTGCCCAGTGTCCCCTGGCCTCGGGCCCCAGCATGCTGGCTCAGACCACCCCCTCCTCCCGGGGCAGCTCTGCGGACAGCCCAGCCTCTCCAGCCCCTCATCCTTCCCAAGCAGATGTGGGTTTGGAGTCCCTAATGGAATGACACTCCTAGATAGAGCTGCCTCCTTCCCGACACAGTTCGGAACCCCAGAGGCCCCTCGCCGGGGCAGACACAAGAGCACAGCTCCCAGGGGAGAGAGGTGGGCTTGAAGGGCTATCACAAGCGAGTGTCTGTCCCTTGCAGCCTCCAGCAATGCAACTCTTCACCTGGATCACCTCAAGGTGATCGCATCCACTCCCCAGGGCTGCTGAGCTGGGGCCACTCCGACCACTTCAGACCCTTCTGGGTGATTTGGAGTTCCCCCGAGGGCCCTCACACCAAGACTGTCCCTCACTTCCCACTGCATTCCTCAGAGATGCCCAGTGAGGACCAGGAGACCTCAGGTCCTCCAGGCACACCCCAGGGGGTGGCGACTCTGGGAGCGGGAAGGCAGACTATTGTGCAAAGTCAGTGAAATAGTGTCTCCGGGTTTAGTTCCCAAGCAGCTCTCGTGACAAGGTGGGAACACCTGCAACCCGGGGGTGGGGGTGGGGGGAGGGGGGAGGCCTCCACTGCAGCCTGCCTTCCCAGCACTCAGAGGAAAACTAATGGATAATACAAATAATATCAATTCTCCCATGAGGTAAGAATGGAGAGAAGGATGTCTGCTTTGTTTCCTGAAATTTCAGCAAACAGCTTCTGTCTCCTAAAGCCCGCAGCGCCCACATTTTCCACGCACCCCTTACCTCCTCTCCCGGCAGCACACAGGTGAGGACAGGTGAGACTGAAGGAGCCCAAGTCCGCTCGAGGAGCAGGGTTCCCCGCACCGCCCCGGTTGCGCGGCTCTGAGCCCCTGCGAAGCCCACCCGGTGACCCCTCCCCAGGCCCCGGCAGAGGCAGCGCGCGGCTTCCCGGGGACGCCTCGGGCCCGCGTCCCTTCTGCCCCTGGGATCCACGGGGCAAATCGCAGGGCCCGCGCCGGTTTCACCTGCTCCGGCGGCCCGGCGCTCTCTGCGTGCGGAGCGGAGCCGCCCTGCCCGTCTCCCCGCCCGCTCGGCTCCCTCCCGCGCCGCCGCTGCCAGTGCCCGCCCAGTCTGCCGCCTGCGCCGCCCATGAGGACGCTCCCGTCGGCCGCCGGCGACCCAGGCGCCTGCTCCGGAGCTGCGGCCGCGAGCCCTCCCGTCCGCCGTGCGCCAGGAGCTGCAGCCCCGCACGCCGGCCTCTCCCACGCCCACCTCGACCCTACACACCAGCGGGCTGGAACTGCCCTGTTGGTGTTCTCTCTGAGCCCCAGTGTCCTCATCCATGAAATGCGCATAAGAAGACCTGCCTTTCATAAACTCGTTCACAAATATTAATTACAGGCCTCCTATGAACCTGGCTCTCCTGCTAGACACAGACCTGAGCAAAACAGAGTTCCCGTCCTTGTGTTATCCTGGAGTTCCCAGCCCTGGGGGGAGAAGGCCCATCAGGGACAAGAAAAAAGTAAATAAGTTAATAAGTTATTGCAGGGAGTGAGATGCTGTGGGGAAATGGGTCAGCTTTAGATATGTGGGCCAGGCAGAGGGCACAGTAAGGGCAAAGGCCCTGAGACTGGAGGCATTTGCTCACTGGAGATCACGGAAGGGCGGTGTGGCTGGAGAATGTCAGGGCTTTCAGAGGTGCATGTGGGAACAGTCAGGGAGGCCCTGGTAGATCCTGGAAAGGCCTCCAAGATTGTTGCAACAAGAATCAAGTGAGAAAGCACTTCTCCATTGGAGTCCATGTGAAACAGGACTTGCCTGAAACGGGACAGTGTTTATTACAAAGGCTGCTCCAATTTTGAATACACTAACTTATAATTTCCTCCAGAAGGCCACACGGAAAAATCACGTGTGTACTTGGAGGGCCTCCTGAGAGTAGGCTTTGCTTCTGGGGCACTTCCTAAGTATCCGACATGCACAACTCTTGTCTAAAACCTTCCATGGCTCCAAGTTACAGAAGCGGAGTAAAGCAGCGGTTACCAGGGGCCAGGGGGTTGAGGAAATGGGGAGATAATTGGTCAAAGGGTCCAAACTTCCTGTTATAAGATTAACAAGTTCTGGGGATCTAATGTACAGCTTGGTGATTATAGCTAATGATACTGTATTATATACTTGAAAGTTGCTAAGACAGTAGATCTTAAATGTCCTCACCACGAAAAAAAGAAAGGGTAATTATGTGACAGGATGGAGGTATTAGCTAATGCTATGGCGGTAATCCTTTTGCCATATATAAATGTATCAAATCAACTCATTGTACACCTTAAGTGTACATAATGTTATATGTCAACTATATCTCAATAAAGCTGGGGGGGAAAAAAACCTTCCATGGCTCCCCATGACCCACAGGACACGGCCCAGACCTCCCAGCCGCTCCTCCCCACACACCAAGTAACCCCAGAGGCACCATCCATGGTGCCGACTATGGAAATGTTTCCAGAGTTGTGGGCAGTGGCCCTTTCTAGAATGACAGCTGTCATATATGGCCCATGTGGGCTCTGCAGACATTACCCTATTGGAACATCACAATAGCCCTGAGAGGTGGGCATTTTTATTTCTGTTTTACTGATGAAGCCAAGTGAGACTCAAGCATTGAGCAACTTACCCAAAGTCACTCAGCTAAGAAACACTCAGATCCAGTCTGCCAAACACCCACGCCTCTGCTCACTGGCCCCTCCAGGTTTGCAGCTGCCATGTCTTCTTTCAGGACCACTCTCGTCCCTGCCTTGATTGCCTGGGAAAATGCTGCTCTTCCTTCGCAGCCCAGCTCCGAGGTCCCCTGTGCCATGACGCATTCCCGCAGCCTTCTGTGCTCTGCTGCAGAGTCAGGTGGCAAAGCCTGCTTGTATGTCTACACAACATACTCCCCATGTCTAGGGCACTATTCCTTGTCTCTGCCCTCAGAGCCCAGCATGGGTCCATATACAGTGACAGCATCCGAGGAAGGAAGGAAGGAATGCATTTGACGGAACTTAATCATAATGATGGCTTCCAGGAGTCTAAAGTGAAGAGTATTTGGGACTTCCCTGGTGGTCCAGTGGTTAGGACTCCACGCTTTCACTGCAGGGGGCAGGGGTTCGATCCCTGGTCAGGGAACTAGGATCCCACAAGCCACGCAACGCGGCCAAAAAAGTAAAAAATAAAAAAATAATAAAGTGAAGAGTCTTTCCTGTCCAGAAACCATTCACCTATAGACACCTGTTCTCTGTGTGGGCAAGAACTCAGACAGTGACACCTCCTCCTCGTGGGGAAGCTGTTTGGGGCCGAGGGCTGAGGTCTTACAGGTGAGCCCTTTGAGCAACTGCCCAGGGCTCCCAGGCCTGAGCCCGAGCCCCCATGGATCAGAGAGCAGCTGAGGGAGCAGTGAAAATAGTGACCAGCTTCCACGCCAGGCAGCAGCACTTTCTCTTATTCCATCCTCACTCCCACCTTGTGAAGTATGATCATCCCATTTCACAGGTGAGAAAACTGAGGCTCGAAGAAGTGGAATGACTTGTCTCAGTCATCCAAATTGTAGATGGTTGGGTTGGGGTTTGAACCCAAAGTCCGAACTCCTTCTTCAGCACCAGAGAGCCCCCGAGAAGGGGAAGGAGTGCCTGATAGCAGACATTCCTAGTTAAACCAACACAGCAGGAGCTAACTATCAGACCCTTTGCTCAGCTGGGGAAGGAAACAGCAACCTCTGGTGGCAGCTGAGCCCTGAACAGAGCAGAGCAAGAATATCTGGAGCTCCCCAAGAAAGCAAAGCCCATGAGCAAGAAACCAGGAGCTGTACTTCCCCACTCACTGGCATGTGGGGCCAGGACCCCAGTCTGGGAGGTCCTGCCAGTGGCCAGGCTGCATTCTGCAGTCTCTGGGGAAGGGGCTCAATAGGGTTTTCCCTGCACCATAAAAGTGTCTGGCTTTGTCCAACCTCCTAGACATTGTCCTTCCTTAATAGCTTAGTGACAGACCTCACTTCTTGCCCCCTTAGGAATGTTCCACGTGAATCACCTTGGAGTCAAACAGGTGTGTTTGGCCCTCGACAGCTCAAAGTTTGAACTCTTAGTCCACTGCAAGGTCAATCAATGCTGTCCTTGGTCTGATGGAGAAAGCTGAGGGTCAGGAAGCGAAGATGGACCCAATCCACTTCCTTGCTGGCAATTTGCTGTTACTTTGAGCATCCTGAGAACCAGTGTGGTGAGTGGTCAGGAGCCGGGCGTGGGAGCCAACTCGCCAAGCCTCAGATTCTCTTTTGTAAAATGGAGCCAGTAATAAAATCTTGCTTGAGAAAAAATGAGATGAGATGCAAACAGCTCCTAGTACAGTCCCTGGCAGGAAACACATCCTGGAGATCTGTGGCTGCTGTTATCATTCCTGTGTCCTATGTGCCTGTCCACCTCCCTGAGCTCCCTACCCACAGCTAATGAGCAGTCCCTACCAATTCTAGTTGAAAACCTCTCCAGCCACACAGCACGATCCACACCTCTCTCCTGAATTAGTCCAACAGGGTCCTAACAGGCTCTACGTGCTCAGCCATGGGAGCGTATAAAGTCAGCCTGACACTCTTTCTGGGGTGATGGAAATGTTTTATATCGCCATCTGGGTGGTTCTCACTTGAGTGTATAAATACACATAACTTCATCAATTAAGATATCTGCACTGGGCTATATATAAATTATACCCTAGTAAAAATTTAAAAACAAATTCTAAATGATTAAATAAATAAATAAATAAATAAAATCAGTCTGACACTATTTCTCCTTAAGGTTTCCTAAGGCACCTCCCCCAGACTCCTTCTCCACATAAACTCTTCATTTTTAGGGAATATCATTGTGTTTTACACATCCAGGCTTATGTAGATGTTGCTTCCACAACCTGGACTCATTGAGCTCATTTTGCACTTGGAAAACTCCTACTCATTCTTGGAGACCCAGCCCTCTGTGAAATATCCCTGACCTTCCACCTGCTCATTCTAAAGGGAAGCTGACAAGTATGTCGCCCATACAGAGAGCTCCCGAGTAGCTGTCTTGGTTTTTCCCTGGAAAACCCCTAGCAAAGGAAAGCCTCATCAGCGATCCAGGAAAATCCATTTATTTTCCCATTTTTATGAACAGAGAACCAAAGAGTCCCAAACATTCAGAAAATCAACAGCACAAAAGAAAAAAACGCCAAGATAAATAAACAAAATAATTGGCCTCAAAAGAAGCTGAAATACCTCAGGAAACAGAAAAGAACGTTAAGAGACCAGAAACTTCCATTATTCCTTAGGGAGATTAACAAAGTTGCTGAATCCAGCAAATAAGAGCAGATTGCTATGAAAACATGAGACCAAGAAAGCAAGAAAGAACCCTTGAAAATTAAACGTATGATTGCTGAAACTGAAAAATATTTTATTGGGAGGGATGGGAATATTGGGAAGGTAAAGAAATGTCTCATAATGTAGAGCAAAAACACAAAAAGATGGAAACCCTATGCAAAAATAAGAGGCATAGATGATTAATGCAAATGATCCATTATCCAATTAATAAAATTTCCAGGAAGGGAGAACCAAGAAAATGAAAGGTAGCATATCAGTCATACTCTAAGCAGGAGAGTTCACCCCCAGATAGTCACATGAAGAGATCTTAATGGGAAGGTAACAGAGAGGTGTGGGCAGAGTTAAGGGAAAATACAGGATATGGTGAGGCAGTCAAAGACTAGCAAAAGAAGTTACCACCCTACAGCTCATGGAATCAGGGGAGACAATCGAGTCACAGAACCAGGGGACTGTGGAGGAAGGGCTACCTGATTAGCTGCTATAGTCTAGAGGCATGGCACCATCACCAGAGACTCAGCATTCATGAGGATGGGCCAGGGTTAGGGAGTCTCAGAGGCTAAGAGCAGGGAGTTGGAGCCCAAGTGGAATGAGAGGATGTCCCCATAAGGGGCAGACCAGGTGGGTGTTGGAGCTGAGTAGGGAGGAGTACATCTGCACAGGGTAGGGCAGCTACTGGAGCAGCCCAGCACTGTGAGAGCAGAGCACCCCATGGTGGGGAGGGTCTGGCATGGGATGTCAGAGCCAGAACAGAACAAAGAGAGTATCCATACAGGGGAGCAGGGATTTAGTAGCCCAACGCACAGTGTCAGAGCCCAAATACAATGAAGAGGGTGTCCACACAAGAAAAGGGAACCGCCAAGGTGGAATGCCAAAGCCCAAGCAGAATGAGGTGCTGGTGGGAGGGTGTCCTACTATGGGAAGTTGGCTCCATGCAGGGGGATCAACCAAGCAAAGCAAATATATTAAGAATGATGGGAGCCAGTTTTCTCACTGATTAAGAAGGCAGTTACAAATACAGAAGGGGAGAAAACCAGAATGAGCCCTGTGGCTTTGAATTAGAGTTAGAGGTATTATGTAAATTAATGGTTTTCAATATATAGAGATAAATATTAATGTAATTGTGAGACACACACACATACACACACAGACTTTTTGTTCTGTCCACTGAGACAGCCTAGGAGCAATGAGCACCCCAATAGCAATGAGCACACCTAGCACCCATATGTGACTTCTCAAAGCCATTCTCCATTAAAAGAATCCAAGGGGCAGGGAAAATACAAGATGAGCCTGTAAGATCTTTGGGGCCTACAAAGTAACAAAGTGCTCTAAGAATGATGGAGCATGTTAAAAAGACCCAGAATCCAGTTTGAAGAGGTCCTCACTGGTCAAATCTGGGACAATGTGAGCATTAAAATAAACAATGAGAGTAATGGATAATAACCCACTGAATCAAACAGAAAGCTATGAGTCCTTTCCAATATAAATAAATGAATAAGTGAAGTGAAAGTTCAACGGGGAATACACAGTATGTCACGCATTCTGATGGTTGATGCCTCTTCTGGTCATTGGTGCTTGTTCTGATGGCTGATGCCTTGTTCTGACAGTTGGCACCTATTCTGATGGTTGGTGCCTATTGTGATATTGGGTGCCTATTCTGATGACTTGTGCCCCTTTTAATGGGTTTTTTTTAATAACCTGTTCACCAGACCAAAACTATGGAAAACATGGTCCTTTAAAATTTAATTCTGAATATAAAATATTTGGGGAATATAATATCCTTGCACCTGTGTAGATGCATATGCTATTGAGGGAATACAACAATCAGAAATGATTTTTTTGTAGATAACCATTACATGTTTTAACTGTTTTCAACACCAGTATATATCTGACCAAAGAGAACGGTTTCATAAATAATGGATTTTTTAAAATAAAATTTAAAAAAATAAAACAAAATGTAAATAAATAAAGTAAACCTTATGCTGGAAGCAGACACTCTCAAAAACGCCAACAGGCCTCCTTTGGCTTGTGTGTTCCTCCACCTGACAGCTGGCTCCGTTTCTGGATGTGGAATAATCCTCTTTGATTACTGTAGCTGTCTAGTTTATCTGTTGTTTCAGAAAGAATCAGACGTAAGGCACAGTATACACCTCCAGCGCTCATTTGTCTGAATTCAACTTTTAATAAGTTTGGAACAGGAAAGCCACATTTCCTTTCTAAAGTGCTTCAGAACATGTGGCAGTGGTTACCCCTTACATAAGACAGCCTGTTTATATTTATTTTTAAACATTGGTGCTCCCCAAGCATTTCTTTATCTTCTACTTATTTGTGAAGTGGATGTATTCCAGAAGACATTATGGGATGAAAAAGAGCCTCATGGTCCATTCATTTATTCATGCACTTATTTACTAAAAAATAATTACCAGGCTCCTACCATAGGCCAGGCGCTCTTGTAGACCTTGAGGATGCAGAGGTGAGCGATATCCTCACCGTTTTTTGTGGCAGTTGAACATCCATCCAAGAAGTTTCCTGGAATGCGTGCGAAAAGAAGCATCACTCCTACCCGCTTCCAGATATCCCCGCTTTACCCCGATGTGGAGAGGAGACGTGTCCCCAGGAGCTGGAGGTGAGCGATGGGGCCTAGCCAGGAGCCAGGGCTGCTGCCAAGGCGGGCCTTCCCCAGTCCGGACAACCCGCTTCGGGACACCCGGCGGGGCGGGGCACGGAGGGGCCGGGCGGTGCACTCCGCTCCCGGCCCGCCCTCCTCCCGGCCCCCAGGGGGCGCTCGCGCCAAGGCATAGGAGCAGGCAGCGCGTGGGCGACGCGTGGGCTGCGTGGCCAGCGGATCTTCAGAAGGTGGAAAGTCTTTGCGGAGGCTTGGTGCCTCGTCGCCCGCTCGGGCCCCGCTTCCTCCCTCCAGCTCCCCATACTCTCCGCCGCCCCCGCCCCCCTCCCCTAGAGACTTAGGGCCGAGCGGACCCACCCCCGACGCCTGGAGTGGAGCCCGGGTCCCCGCGGAGCCCGAACTCCCGGCTTGGCGTCTCTTCTCTCTGCCGCCGCTGCGCTGCCCCGGAGCCCGAGGGGAGGGCGGCGCGACCCTCGACCTCGCCCACGGCCGCACCGCCGCCGCACTCGGGCTGGACCCCGCCAGCTGAAGCCCAGTCCGCCCTCGGGGCCCCGCGCCTGGTAAGTAGGGGCGGACCCAGTACCGCGTCCCCGGGCTGCTGCGGGAGACCAACTTTTGAGTCCCACGTGTTCGCGTTCGCTCGGAGCCGCCCCTGCTGTTTAGGAAGAGCTAGCTGGGGGCAGCGTCTTGGTCCAGGGGAACTTTGGTGCGCCGTCTAGCTCCTGCCTTCCACCCGGTTCACCGGGGCCGGCGGGAGCGGGGAGAGGTCCAAGCTGCGCCTCCTGAGGGGAATGGGGAGGGGGAGGCGCAGAGTCTCAGCGTCCCAGCTGCAGTCTCAGCGCCCCACCTCCTGAGCGAGGGGATGTGCGGTGTCCCAGGGCTGGAGCCGCTGCAGTGGGACTCAGCCTCCTAACCATCCCCCCCACTCTTACAGTAGGTTCCAGTATTTAATTGAGTCTTGGGCTCTCGGGTTTACAACTCATCCACGGGCTCGAAACTCATCCATTGGCTCGTAGGTCCCTTGAAGAGCTCAAAGATCTTGGTTTGTATTTTCCTTGAGGAGGAACCTGGACCCTGCCCCAAGGCTGCACATTGTTTCTGGATTGCCTCTCCCTTGTTTGCGCATCCCCCGCCTCCCTTCCCTGATTTGCAAAGGTTTGAACCTGCTGTTTGGAACTCAGGGACGGTCTTGGAGGCTGAATGACGCCTATTTCCTACAAACCAGAACCGGGGGACACAGAAAGGCTTTTGTGTCCAGGAGGGCCCCACAGGGTCCTTGCTTTCAGGCTGATCCCTGACAGAAGTACTGTTAGGAAGATGTGTTCCTCCCTCCCCTTGAAGGACGCAGGTGGGCTTTAAGGCCCACCCACCCCTTGCTCCCGCCTTCCAGGTCCTTGGGGGGGCATGGAGGAGGGGGTGCAGGAGGGGCAAGGGCTGCAGGGGGGTTGGTGGTTGGCAGTGAGGGAGGCATTGCATGCGCGCCAGTGCGTGTCCCGCCCCGACCCCTTGGAGCCCAGGATCCCTGATTCCCTAATGGGCTGCCCAGGAAGCCAGTGGGCTGCGTCATGTGCTGCCTTGTCACAAGTTAAGAGGTGATGGCCTCCCGCTGCACCAGGAGTGCCCAGGCTTTTGCCCAGACGTCCCCCAGAGTTCCAAGCCCTGGGTCATGAGGCGTAGCTTTGTGGGAGCCGGCGTCCCTGGACCAGGGGCACTCGAAGGAGATGGTGGGTGCTGACCAGTGAAGCAAACTGGTCTTGGAGGTGGTTCACGCACATCTTTATGCAGGTGAATCAGGCAGCCTGGAACTAGGTGCTGGGTGCCGTGTAAGTGAAGCTGAATCCGGCCTCTGTACCCCGACACCGAATTAAATCTTGGAGACAAAGTTTTGGGTGAAGTACAAAAGAATAGCTTTATTGCTTTGCCAGGCAAAGGGGGCCAGAGCCGCCTAATGCCCTCAAAAACTGTGCGTCCCAACAGGGAGGGGGTAGTGAAGAGTTTTATAGTAATGGTTCGAAGAGGACGTGATCAGCTTGTGGACATTTTTCTGATTGGGTTGGTGGTGAGGTAAGTGGGAGTCAGCATCATCAACCTTCTGGTTCCACCTGGTGGCCTGAGGTCTACGTGCTTGTGGGCAGCATACAGTTAACTTCTCCCACCTGGTTGGGGTTTCAGTATCTGCAAAACAGCTCTGTGGTATTGTTTTGCGTGTCCCTTGAGGGGGAACCAGGACCCTCCCCCAAGGCTGCACTATTGTTTCTTTTGGCAGTTCCTCCCTAGTCTCCGCATTCCCCTCCCTTCCCTAATTGGCAACTGTTTGAACCTGCTGGTTGGAACTCAGGGAAAGTAATGGAGGCTGAATGAAGCCTATTATCTGTAATCAAGAAATGGCGGTGTTGACTTAAAAAAAAACAACAACAAAGCACAACATAAGAGTTGCGAGTTAAGTTTTATTTGGGGCAAAATGAGGACTGCAGCCCAGTAGACAGCGTTTCAGTGAACTCTGAGAAACTGCTCTGAGGAGGCGAGGAGCGGAGCCAGGTTATGTAGAAGTTTTATAACAAAGGGCAGGTAGTCAGAACGTCAAAAGATTATTGTTTTGTTTTAAGAATTTTGGTAGAAACTTTATAAATTTATTTATTTTTGCTGTGTTGGGTCTTCGTTTCTGTGTGAGGGCTTTCTCTAGTTGCGGCGAGCGGGGGCCACTCTTCATCGCGGTGCGCGGGCCTCTCACCATCGCGGCCTCTGTTGTTGCGGAGAATAGGCTCCAGACGCGCAGGCTCAGTAGTTGTGGCTCACGGGCCCGGTTGCTCCGCGGCATGTGGGATCTTCCCAGACCAGGGCTCGAACCCGTGTCCCCTGCATTGGCAGGCAGATTCTCAACCACTGCGCCACCAGGGAAGCCCCAAAAGATTATTGTTAATTAAAGAAAACCAGGTATCACAAGTTAAGGAATTTAGTGCTTTTCTATGTATGGGAAGATGCAAGAGTCTGGGCTCACAGAAATCATTCCTTTGATATGCACCTCAGCCATCTGGCGCTAGTATCCTGTGTTTTCAGATCCTGAGTTTCCTCAGGGTTCAACGTAGGGAGTGGCTGCAGTCTGTTGGCTGCTAGATGGCAGGTATTTTTTTCAGCCCTGAGTTCCCTCAGGGCTCACTGGCTCACGTTGGAGGGCTGCAATCGTTGATGACTATGACAGCCTTTGTTTACTGATATGGCAGGAAATATTCCATTTATAAATATTCCATTACATTTATAAATATTCCATTTATCAGTCCCTCCTCTTGGTCGGAAATTAGACCAATGTTTGGGAGACATTTCATGACCAAATTTTGTCCCACAGCGCTGGGAGGTTCATCCCAGATCAGGTGAAAATTCTTGTTGATATGCCACTCCAGGTGTTAATTTTCAGATTAGGCCCTGTTTAATCATCAGATTAAAGATTTCCTGGATCCTTTGTCTTACTAATCTATTATGATCCAGGAAATGTTTTCCCTTGTTGAATCTTCCCATATCTAGAGTTGCACTATTACAGTCACTGATCGCATACAGAAGTATATATTTGATCAACTCTTTCAAGCCACCTAGTCATCATTATTTTTGTTGGAGGCTCAGTCACACATTTGGTAATATAGAAAACAATAATCTTGTAAAACAGGCAAAATACAAATAATATAGCTAATAATATTAATAGAGTTATGAGTAAATATTTAAGCCAAGAGCGTCCCACGCCAAACCAGTTTTCTAAGAGGTCGTCAGGGTTTGGGAATGGGTCACTTAAGGCAGAAATCTGATTTTTCATATGGTTCATTAAACATGTTGTAATCGAGGATTCATCAGGCATGAAAACACAGCATTCAGTTTGAATGATGGCACAGGTGCCTCCCTGAGACGCTGTAAGGATGTCAAGAGCCGTGCAGTTTTGTAACACTGCTTTTCTCATCATAGAGACCTCAGAATTCAGTAGGCTAATAGCCTGGTTACTATCATTGAGTACCGTAAGAGACAACGATCTTATAAAATAGGATATAAGTAATGCAGCTAGTAATATTGACAAAGTCATAGTGCAGCAGGGAGACACAATTATAAACAATTTGGAAACAAAGAACAAATTAAAACAATGCTTAGTATAACTAGTTGTAATCCAGTTGCAATAAACCATCAAGTCCATAGGAGAGCCAGCTGGAAAAGCCAAATTCTGGCAGGATCAGGTAGAGCGAAAAAGATAAATGTTTTATCTTTGTTTACAAAGGTATACTTTATCAACTCTTACGTAGGTCATAGCATAAGAGAAAAGGTTTTTCTGAAACACCAAGATTAAAGCTCGTATATTTCCCAATGTCATAAAGTTATAAATCATATTCATCAGTCCCATGTAATTGATTCCTGTTGATCTGGATGAAGTAATCAGGTTTTCCATCATTTGTTACATAGTTCAGTGGTATTATCTAAAGGCCATCAGAAACTTATGTTTGTTAAAAAAAAAAAAAAGTTCTTTTTATGAGTCTTCTTGAAAATCTTCATTCTGTAAAAGCATCAGGACAAAACTTAAAATGACATGGTTAAAGATTTGAGTACAATGCAATTAGTAGGAAACTTGGATATTTCCGTGACATATAACATTTTAGAATAATTAGAATTATGACTGATAACATTGTATCAGGGCATATCAGATGTTAGGAATTCCATATAAATTTTGGAGTATCTATATTAATGACATTTATCCATACACTGTAACCTAAGGTTCATCTCCAATCACTTGACAATGTTTCTGAAGTAATTAAACATACCAAATAAACTTAGTTTAACATTCCTCTCTAAAGGTTCTGAAGAACCTTAGGGGCAGGACGGGAATAAAGATGAAGACGTAGAGAATGGACTTGAGGACACGTGGAGGGGGAAGGGTAAGCGGGGACGAAGTGAGAGACTGGCATGGACTTATGTATACTACCAAATGTAAAATAGATAGCTAATGGGAAGCAGCCACATAACACAGGGAGATCAGCTCGGTGCTTTGTGACCACCTGGAGGGGTGGGATAGGGAGGGTGGGAGGGAGACGCAAGAGGGAGGGGATATGGGGATATATGTATATATATAGCTGATTCACTTTGTTATAAAGCAGAAACTAACACACCATTGTAAAGCAATTATACTCCAATAAAGATTAAAAAAAAAAAAAATGCCTCTCTAAGATGTCTCAGAGATGTTCCTTCAAAGCATCCTAGAGTCAGCTGGAGGCTAAAAAAGAGCTTCAGTTGGATTTTAATATTTGGGAAGTTTGTTAAAAATATGAAAAAGGTTTTAAAACACAATGGGTCATTGTGAAACAATACTTATTCATTTAACCAAAGTCACAAAAAGATTAGTTAAGGGCACAGAAACTCACACAATCTGTTAACAAAAAGGGGCACTCTAAGAAACTGTTCAAATTCCAGTCTTGTACCAGTTTACTTAACAAAATCTATTTACTTAGTTAACTTCAATCTAAATTTAGTTAATCCTGACCATGCATAAAACTTTTTTTCCTCAGGGTTTCTTTTCCACAGCCTTTCATTATCTGTATTCATATCAGCCTGTCCCTTATTTTTTCTGTCCAAATAAACCAACCAGCCCTAAGATATACTTTCTTCATTTTCCCTCAATAAAATTTAATTCTATTCCTCATATCTTCTTTACTGGAAACACACATTCTGCTTTCCTACTGTACACTGAAATATTTCTGTATTCTTCCTATCAGTTTTTTTTAAATTTTATTTATTTAATTATTTTATTTTATTTTTGGCTGCATTGGATCTTTGTTGCTGCACGCGAGCTTTCTCTAATGGCGAGCAGGGGCTACTCTTGTTGCAGTGCGCAGGCTTCTCATTGCGGTGGCTTCTCTTGTTGTGGAGCACGGGCTCTAGGCACGCGGGCTCAGTAGTTGTGGCACGTGGGCTCAGTAGTTGTGGCTTGCGGGCTCTAGAGCGCAGGCTCAGTAGTTGTGGCGCACGGGCTTAGCTGCTCCTCGGCATGTGGGATCTTCCTGGACCAGGGCTCGAACCCGTGTCCCCTGCATTGGCAGGCGGATTCTTAACCACTGTGCCACCAGGGAAGCCCTCCTATCAGTTTTAATTACATGTTTAAATTAGAATCCTCAACTCTTAAAAACCTTAATTTCTAGTGAAAGTTAAGAAGTAAGCAGTTATGAACTGTCTTTTACATTAGCATTCTGTAGATTGGTGAGCATAAATACCAGTGATAATTTCTAAAAACATTTGTTTTCTTATAGAGGACATCTCAGGGTGACAGCAAACATTTTCATTAATAGTCCTAAATACCTTTAGTTTCTCTGCTTAGTAATTGATGTCTCAGTATCTTTTTTTTTTTTTTTTTTGGAAATTAGCTATTCAGTAAACTTCCATAACTTAAATTAGCACAACTCTATAACTTTAAGTTATCAAATATCTGAAGGGATAATTTTAAGTAGACATTTCTAAAATATATTTTTAAAGAGTTTACCCCAAAGCTTTTATTTACATTTAAAGTGTTATCAAACTATTTTTCTTGCAACAGATATGATAAGGTCTTATTTGACTTCTATTAAACCTAGGTACAATAAAGTATTACGCTTAATGTTGATAACTCTAATGGCATGTCTATATTAATTAATCCACAAACAAACTTTAATACCAGATATCAACTTAATATTGAATATTTCCCGGTTCACGTGAACCTGAAAGTCATTTTGGCCGGTTTCTTTATTTGTAAGCGCTTTTTAAAAAATTAAATAGAGCTCTTTATTTATAAGTTCAATTTTGATAATACTTTCCAGAGGCAGAGATAATCTCATATGTATAATGTGTATACAGACATAAACAGGCAAAACTAGAGGTCTCATGGCTTCATTTAAAAGAAAAAAAACTTAGTTATGAATTAGGTATTACAATATAAACTTACTAGTTTACAAAGGACAGTTGGAATACATTAAAGTTGCTTGCTTATATGACTAAGGCTTTATTATTTGTAAAGTTTGGCTGAGGGAGCATTCCCAGCGGTTTGAGTTTTATAACTGCCACTGTGTCATTTTTTTTTTTTTTCCTTTATTTCAGGTCTTGTCTGATTGAGCTAATTAGGCTCAGTCTCAGGTCCTTGTGGCCTGTATTTACATTTCTGGTTTGTAGAGATTTGCAAGAGAAAGACAGTTGCTTTTAGTTTCCCAAAGAACAGGTCTGTCACCTACATGATACTAAAAGATTTTATCAGTGACAAGATTTCTAATTAAACTGAAAATTATTTTACGAGTTTTATGTTCTAGAACTTTAATTTATCATGCCTTCAAAGGTTTGTATAAGGCATTCAGCAAAGACCTTCTTTCTGAGTTTACAGGTTAAACCCAGAGCAAAATCACTATTTTTATTTTTCTTAGCCCTTGAATGTTAGTTCCCAGTTTTACCTACTTGCATGGTTCAGGTAACCCTGTTGGTGTCTTTTAGTATGTTCAATTAATATTTCCTGAGGGGCAGATTTATATGCGTTGTCTTATAATGCCATGTAGGGGAAGTATTTCCCAGTGAAACATGACTATTCCACAATATAATTAAACAAAAGAGATGTAGCCATCTTATATAAAGCCCATTTAAATATACCAATTTTATATACTTTCATCTCAATTCCATCAACTTTATACCTTTAACTTTACTTTTCATTAAGAGCCAATCAACAAGCTTACAGGAGGAGTTCTAGAAGTTTTTATTTTTGTTCCCTGTCCATTTTATCTTTTTTTATGTAAAAGGCTTCTGGGATCCCCAGCGTGAGGTTGAGGCAAGGAACTTAGACCCTTTGGCCTAACTGTTGTCCCAAGTAATTGCTGGTCAGGTATCTCAGTGTAAAAAAAATTATTTTTAGCCCGTTAAATATATTTTAAAGCTGGGGTAAAGAGAACAGACATGTTTGGCTTTTAATGTTGAGGACCAGTAGGGGGTTCCTTTTGGCCCATTTAACCTTAGGTAGTGTAATATCAAAACCTTGTGTTTAAATCACATCAGTGTCCATTTTATTTATCCCATTTTAAATAACCATCTAAAGATTTCTTTATTCATTTGAGGTAATTCCTTTAAAATTTCTACCTTGTTGGAAATAGTATCTAGACTTTCCTTATAGGATTTTTACTGTTAACATTAATTATTCTGATGATTCTATTAGCATCTGTGAGACCCATTGAGGGAAGGCAAAGACCACAAATGAAGCTCCCCACACCAGTTTTTCTTACTTGTTTTAAACTAAAGAAGTTCTTAGGTAATCATTAGATATATTTCTTTTTTCCACCTTTAATGTGATGTTTGTTTTTATAGGTACCAATAAAACAGCTGTTTATAATGAGAGCACTCTAGATTGACCAATTTGTTAGTTTCTCCAATTTTAAAAGGATCCATCATTTGGCCATTAATAAAGTATATGTATTTATAGTGATTCAAACCATTAAGACGCAAGAGGCTTCCCATAAGAGAGTAGGGGAGGATGTAACCTAAGTAAAATCCAGAAAGTTTACTCTCAAAAACAGTATTATGGCAGAGGTCAAGTTTTCAAAACACAGACATACAGGGAAAGTCCTAGGAAGATCAGGTAGAACATTTACATCTCAAAGACACAGGAAGAGAAATGCTGGTTTCCCCCTAGAAGGCCTTTGTTTAAAGTCAGAATTCTGAAAAGATATTTTTAACCAGCCAGTTTTTTAACCTTAATTTAACTTAACTGCGTATGCAATAAAAGAGCCTCCTCATTTTTAGGGTGTGATTTCCTTTAACTTCCAATTAAGTGAATATTGATTGATATAGAGGCTCATAGGTCTGGATGGTTAACTCAAATTTCTTAGCAAATCCCAATGGATCTCGACTCAGATTGGAAAATTCCTTAGCCAAGGCTCTAAGTTCTGCCAAGGTCCAGGGTGTATACGTAAGCACCCAGGATGGTTCACCCCTCCCTGTAATAGGTTTCTCCTATGGGACCACTGCATGGTACCAGGACTCTGCATCCACCACTCCCATAAGTTTCTCAGTCGACTGAGAAAGCCGTAACCAGCCGGGAGGAGTCTTGTCCCTTTTTTTCAGAGCAGCGCTCTCATGTAATATCTTTACTTTTACCCTGACAAATTCTATTAAGGCAGCCATTGAGGAAAAGCATCAGATCAGCCTCTTACCTAACCACTCAGCCAAGACCACTCAGTCTCCTACAACTGAGCAAACCCTGGTATCTTTCAACCAGGTCCCCCCCCAACCCCCGCCCCAGTATCTTTCAACTGGGCGGGGGCAGGTACCTGCTATACACCACCAAATAAAACTCAGATTCATCAACCAACACGGGAGATCCAAGAACCAGGAGAGACTTACCCAAATTTGTCTGGACTCTCCGAGGAGGCAGATGGGCACAAGGGGCCGCTACTGGTACCAAGGCTCCGTTTCCTCTTAGAGTTCAGGCGAAGGAGAGAAGTCCACTCTGGGTCCCTTATTCGTGGTCGCCATAACTCTTGACTTAAAAAAAATGCACACCATGAGAGTTGGGAGTTAAGTTTTATTTGGGGCAAAATGAGGACTGCAGCCCAGCAGACAGCGTTTCAGTGAACTCTGAGAAACTGCTCCGAGGAGGCGAGGAGGGGAGCCAGGTTATATAGAAGTTTTATAACAAAGGGCAGGTAGTCAGAATGTCAAAAGATTATTGTTAACTAAAGAAAACCAGGTATCTCAAGGAATTTAGCGCTTTTCTATGTATGGGAAGATGGAAGAGTCTGGGCTCACTGAAATCATTCCTTTGATATGCACCTCAGCCATCTGGCGCTAGTATCCTGTGTTTTCAGATCCTGAGTTTCCTCAGGGTTCACCATAGGGAGTGGCTGCAGTCTGTTGGCTGCTAGATGGCAGGTATTCTTTTCAGCCCTGAGTTCCCTCAGGGCTCACTGGCTCACGTTGGAGGGCTGCAATCGTTGATGACTATGACAGCCTTTGTTTACTGATATGGCAGGAAATATTCCATTTATAAATATTCCATTACATTTATAAATATTCCATTTATCAGTGGACACTGAAAGGCTTTTGTGCCCAGGAGCCCCAGAGGGTCCTGCTCGGTGTCATAAGGTCCCAGAGAGATTTTGGAAATAGAAAGGGAACAAGTATAAACATGGAAGACCCAGAAGGTCAAGGATAAGACGTCCTCCATCCTTTTCTTTCCCCTTTTTTCCACTCTCCCTCCTTCTTCCTTCTACCCCTTTGTCCGTCTTTCCATCCATCTTTCTTTCCATCCTTTCTTCCATTCTTCTATTCTTGTCTCCTCCTTCCTTTCTCCCTCCCTCCTTCCCTCTTTTTCTTTCCCCTCACTTTCTTCCCTTTATCATTTCCTCTAATTTTTCCTCCCTCCCTCCCTTCCTTCCATTCAACAGACATGTTTAGGTGTCTTCTGGGTGCTGTTGGTACTTAGTTTGCACGGAATTTTGTTGCCCTTTGTGTCAGGACAGGTCCACCCTTGTGCTACCAGGGAACACTTTTGTACTGTGTTACCTTCCCCTCCTCTTTCTTTCCTTTATCAATTAGCATGTATGGAACAGCTGCCTTAGAGAAAAAAGCTAAAATGATCATGGAGTTCACTTTCAGGAAGGAAGGTTAAAATCAAGTTTAGAAATCGAGGTATGAGTATGTGAAAAGCTGAATAATAGTGGAATAATTACATGATGTCACAAAACAAGGATGTGAGATGCCAGAAGACAGCATGAGCATTATTGTTAGAGTGAAAGGAGACACCGGCTGAGTTTAGAGAATGGAGCAGTTATTGTGGGGTGGATGGGTTTGGGAAAGCCTTATAGAGAAGGAGCGTAAACTGGGGTTCCAAATAGGATTTTTATATTTGGAAAAGAGGGAGAATTTCAGTCCAGGAAAGGGGAATGACGTGGGTAAAAGCTCAGCAGTTTTGGTCTTTGTTGTTGTTGTTGTTTCTGTTTCTCGCCTACATTTTCCAAGGGCAAGTTCCAGTCCAGGGAACCTCTTTCTTTCCCAGGGCTCCTTTGCCGCCACTTCCTCTTCAGTTCTGTGTCTTTCCCCACATTTTAAATTCACCTGTTGATGGGCTCAGGGGAAGCACCCCGTTTCTCTCAGTCCCTGCCTTGATCAGCAGACTGGTCACTTTTTGCTGCACATAAAGAGCTTCTTGGAGGGGCCATCTAAACTGAAGAGAGGGTGTTGAAATGTTATTCCCAGCTTGGTGGTTGAAATTCCAACTGTAATTTTTATCAGCTCTGGGTGAGCCAGAGCATGGTCTGACATGCTGGAGATCTCAGAGGGCCTGAAGTCAAGGATTTCAGTTGGAATTCCTGGCGTGGCTGGCCCAGTGTGATTGAGTCCAATCCAGGGAATGCTCATTTTTCTTGCACACTGTATGTACATTTAACAGTTGTTCTTGGATGTTTTCGTAGTAGATGTGTGTTATATGCTGAAGCCAATCCATATTATTTGGTTCTGACATCCTCAATCCATGAAGGAATAGTTGATTTTCAGATGCCTGCAGAACCTTGATCCTAGCCAGGTGTCTGGGTCTTTCCTGGCAGTGACTTGAGTGAAATCTGACCGATATACTGTGGTGACAGCCAGGCTGTGGAAGTTGAAGATTCTAAGTTTATTCCCTCTGAGGCTGGCATTTCTCTGCGATTGTTCCCTTGTATCCGTTCCAAGGCTAGAGAGATATAAGGTGGCCAGGGTCCCCCTAGGCTTCTGGCCTCTTGATATTTGCCCTTAAGTAAAAGAAAAAATCCCTTTACCAAATACTTGCTGGTTGCTCAGAATAAAAATTTTCTCATCGGTACATTACAATTGATTATTAAAAAGTTCACATTCAGGCATCCTATATGTTGTTTGTGTGTGTGTGTGTGTGTGTGTTTGTAGGCAGAACAAGGAATTCCTTTTCCTTCCAAGGGTAGTGTAGTGATTCTCAGGGTCTATTTGATCTTTCCTTCCCTTCCTTCATCAGGTGAAATCTGGTTAAAAAGGTTACCTTGGAGCAGAAAGGAAGGGGAAAGATGGTCCTGGTGGTAAAGCCTCACTGAAAGCTGTCCTAGAACGATATTGTCAAAAGACAGTTTTGAAAGTTTTAATTCAACTCTACATGTTATAAAAAAGGGAAACCTAGGTCCAGAGATGTCAAGTGATTTGGGCCAAAGTGATGCAGCAGCTTAAAGATAAACCAGGATCTGAGTACAGGTTCTCTGACTCTTGGAAATAATTACATGTACAGAATCTTTGCACCCTGTTATCAAAGTATGTTAGACAAAGAAAGCAATGATAAGTAAATTAAATGTTTGATCAGCAGAATAAATGAAACAGCTTTGTTCCACACTTCATTGGGAGTGATTTAACAGAATTTTTAAGAAAAATTTTTAAAGTGGAGGATAAAATATATTTCAAGAGTACAGAGGTCTTTTACAAAGATATATAGGGTCTGTTTGAAATATATTCTCATAAAAAAAGCAATGAGACTTAATTGCCCACGACATTCTCCTAACATGGTATAAGGACTTTGGAGGTGTAGAATGCTGAGCTAATTAAAAGCTATCCAATTGCTCAAAAACTATTAAATAGCTGTTTTGTGAAAGAAGAAGCCAAGTACACAGTATATCAAAAGACAGTAGAAGTGCAGTCTTCCCAGTATACCATGGGATGCAATGAAAACTGTAATTGGACTACATTTCCTACTCCCAAACGCCAGTGTTGGAGAAGAAAAATAGAGATTAAAACAGCTTCTGAATCAAAAACATTTTAAGAAAAAAAGAAAGAAAAAGGAAAGAAAAGTCAAAATCTGGGTATTGAGAAAGGAAAAACCAAGTGGTCTAATGAACAAAGCTATCATGTCTAGCCCCAGCTTGATAGTGCCTCTTCCCTCTCCTTGTCAGCTGCCCCTTGTCTTCACCTCAATCACTGAGCAATTAGGAAGGCCTGGCCCCTGCATTCCCAGAGTCAGGATCTTGAGATTGGGGGATGGGGGGATGGGGGGATGGGGCTGCCCTGGGGCTATCTTCTCTACCTTGGCCCCTTAAGGAAGGCTCTGGGAGGGTCAGAGAGAGCACTGATCCCAGCTGTAGGCACATCTCCAGCTCCTCCCAGGTCAGGCGGTTGAAGAAAGGCCTTTAAGAGCTGCAGATGCGCCTTCTTGCAGCTCCTCCAGTAGCAGCCGCCCTCTTGCTCCGGTGCAGAGCCCTCAAGACAGTCCTGTGTTCCCCACCCAGGAGAATGCGCAGAGTGAGCTCACTGGCAATCATGCACAGTTTGGCTTAGCTTCAACCCAGACCTCCTCCTTTGTTCCCCATCTCTCCATGTCACTACTGTCATCCACCCCAAAAGTTTACTGATCACCTGTATTGGTTGCATTATTAGAAGCAGTATAGATAGAAGTTAAGAGCACTGTCTCTGGAGCTGGGATCCCTGGGTCCAAATCTGGACTCCACACTTGTAGCTGCATGTAACTTGGGCCAAGTTACTCAATCTCTTTATCCCCAGTTCTAGTATCTATCGATACGGAATAATAATGATAAAGGGTCCCAAGGCATGAGTTGTGAGGTTGTTAAATGAGAAGGGCCTTAAAGCACTTTGGTAGTGCCTGGCACAGAATAATTGCTCCTTAAATGTTAGCAGTGATTATTACTTTAACCTCTAGGGACACAGGGAAAGGGTGTCATACCGTCCCTGCCCTGGAGGGATTATGCTGTAATCTGGGAAACTGAACATTTTTCAGTCATGATGAAGGAAGTTGGTCTTGTGTCTTGTGCATCCAGCAAAGGATCAGTTGTTATGTCTGAGGATGGATCGCCATCCCTCCCCACACCGTCTAGCATGGATGGGACAGAGGCTTCTTGTTTCCCAACAAGAGCTAAGCTCTCTAGTCATGTTAGTTTCTTCCATATCTTAGACTTCTGAGAAGTCCTGAGTTTCATTCACTCTTTTTCAAAAAAAAAAAAAAAAAGCAAGCTCCTGGTTACACAGGCATAACTACATGTAATTGCCTGAAGAAATATCAATAGAATAGACATGCATTCTTAAATATGCTACTGTCCTCGAGGCCACCTTTTTGGTTGTGTCCCTTTGGAAATGCAGTCTGGGAAAATGCAGAGGAGAGACCAGTCTGATTTGCGGAATTTTATATGAGTTTATCAAGCTCATAATGCCCAGACACATGCATCTCTTAGAATGAAGCTTCCGTGCTCTGGGTAAGTCCCTCCTCTTACTGTGTGGTGCCAGTCTTTTCAGTTTAATCCTCTTCCAAACTCAGTGACGCTCAAGGGTAGGACGGGAGGAAGGATTTCGCACCATTGCCATCTTGGCTACGAACTTCTGTTTATCCAGGAGCATCACCTCTTGGTGGCTTTCACAGCTCATGTCAGTGAGCTGGGGCTCAGGTTCTGCCCACTTCATGCCTAACACCACCTCGAGCAGAGGTTGGCAAACTGTGGCCAAGGAACCCAATCTAGCCTGCCACCGGTCTTTATAAATAAAGCTTTATTGGGACACAGCCACACCCATGAATTGATATATTGCCTACAGCTGCTTTTGTATTACGAAGGCAGAGTTGAGTAGTATTAATATACATGGCCCCTGTCTTCCAGGAGTATGACGCTAGGACTGCCTGGGAGGAAGACTTCAGGTTGTGTGGTCAGAAGGAGAGAGTGTCAAGGAGAAGTGATATTTTTTTAAATAAAAATCAGACAGTCAGTGTATTAATGGATGTACATGAGAAATGGAAGCATGGGTGGTCTTGGAGCTGTGGTAAGCCAAAGCCTCCATCCCCTCCACAAGGACAGTCCTCTCCCCAAAGATAGGAAAGTCCTGGTCAACCAACATTTCTAAAGCACCTACTATGTGCCTATCACAGGGTTCGGTGCTTTATATGTGTCACCTCCCCCCTGCTGAAAGGGTACCACGAAAACAAGACAATGGGGGAAGATTAAAGGGGCTGAAAATTCCACCCAGAGGGGCTCTAATTTCACAGAAAATCCCATGTGCTAATAATTAAACCTCTTAAATCACAGCTGAGAATACTTTTGCCACTAATGGAGTACTTATGTGAAAATAACTATAGTACATTGTGTTTATTCTTTTTTTGAATTTTTAACTTTATGTTTTTATACAGCAGGTTCTTATTAGTCATCCATTTTATACACATCAGTTTATACATGTCAATCCCAATCTCCCATCACACCACCACCACCACTACCACCCACTGCTGCTTTCCCCCCTTGGTGTCCACACGTTTGTTCTCTGTATCTGTGTCTCAATTTCTGCCCTGCAAACCGGTTCATCCGTACCATTTTTCTAGGTTCCACATATATGCGTTAATACGCGATATTTGTTTTTCTCTTTCTGACTTACTTCACTCTGTATGACAGTCTCTAGATTCATTCACGTCTCTACAAATGACCCAATTTCGTTCCTTTTTATGGCTGAGTAATATTCCATTGTATATATGTACCACATCTTCTTTATCCATTCATCTGTCGATGGACATTTAGGTTGCTTCCATGACCTGGCTATTGTAAATAGTGCTGCAATGAACATTAGGGTGCATGTGTCTTTTTGAATTACGGTTTTCTCTGGGTATATGCCCAGTAGTGGGATTGATGTATCATATGGTAATTCTATTTTTAGTTTTTTAAGGACCCTCCATACTGTTCTCCATAGTGTCTGTATCAGTTTACATTCCCACCAACAGTGCAAGAGGGTTCCCTTATATCCACACCCTCTCCAGCATTTGTTGTTTGTACATTTGCTGATGATACCCATTCTAACTGGTGTGAGGTGATAACTCATTGTAGTTTTGATTTGCATTTCTCTAATAATTAGTGATGTTGAGCAGCTTTTCATGTGCTTCTTGGCTATCTGTATGTCCTCTTTGGAGAAATGTCTATTTATGTCTTCTGCCCATTTTTAAACAGGGTTGTTTGTTTTTTTTAATACTGAGCTGCATGAACTGTTTATATATTTTGGAGATTAATCCTTTGCCCGTTGATTCGTTTGCAAATATTTTCTCCCATTCTGAGGGTTGTCTTTTCGTCTTGTTTGTAGTTTCCTTTGCTTTGCAGAAGCTTTTAAGTTTCATTAGGTCCCATTTGTTTATTTTTCTTTTTATTTCTGTTCCTCTAGGAGGTGGATCACAAAAGATCTTGCTGTGATTTATGTCAAAGAGTGTTCTTCCTATGTTTTCCTCTAAGAGTTTTGTAGTGTCCGGTCTTAAATTTAGGTCTCTAATCCATTTTGAGTTTATTTTTGTGTATGGTGTTAGGGAGTATTCTAATTTCATTCTTTTACATGTAGCTGTCCAGTTTTCCCAGCACCACTTCTTGAAGAGACTGTCTTTCCTCCACTGTATATCCTTGCCTCCTTTGTCATAGATTAATTGACCATAGGTGCGTGGGTGTATCTCTCTGCTTTCTATCCTGTTCCATTGATCTATATTTCTGTTTTTGTGCCAGTACCATGTTGTCTTGATTACTGTAGCTTTGTAGTATAGTCTGAAGTCAGGGAGTCTGATTCCTCCAGCTCCGTTTTTTTCCCTCAAGACCGCTTTGGCTATTCGGGGTCTTTTGTGTCTCCATACAAATTTTAAGATTTTTTGTTCTAGTTCAGTAAAAAATGCCATTGGTAATTTGATAGGGATTGCATTGAATGTGTAGATTGCTTTGGGTAGTATAGTCATTTTCACAGTATTGATTCTTCCAATCCAAGAACGTGGTATATCTCTCCATCTGTTGGTATCATCTTTAACTTCTTTCATCGGTGTCTTATAGTTTTCTGCATACAGGTCTTTTGTCTCCCTTGGTAGATTTATTCCTAGGTATTTTATTCTTTTTGTTGCAGTGGTAAATGGGAGTGTTTCCTTAATTTCTCTCTCAGATTTATCATCATTAGTGTATAGGAATGCAAGAGATTTCTGTGCATTAATTTTGTATCCTGCAACTTTACCAAATTCATTGATTAGCTCTAGTAGTTTTCTGGTGGCATCTTTAGGATTCTCTATGTATAGTATCATGTCATCTGCAAACAGTGACAGTTTTACTACTTCTTTTCCAGTTTGTATTTCTTTTATTTCTTTTTCTTGTCTGATTGCCGTGGTTAGGACTTTCAAAACTATGTTGAATAATAGTGGTGAGAATGGACCTCCTTGCCTTGTTACTGATCTTAGAGGAAATGCTTTCAGTTTTTTACCATTGAGAATGATGTTTGCTGTGGGTTTGTCGTATATGGCCTTTATTATGTTGAGGTAGGTTCCCTCTACGCCCACTTTCTGGAGAGTTTTTATCATAAATGGGTGTTGAATTTTGTGAAAAGCTTTTTCTGCATCTATTGAGAGGATCATATGGTTTTTATTCTTCACTTTGTTAATATGGTGTATCACATTGATTTGCGTATATTGAAGAATCCTTGCATCCCTGGGATAAATCCCACTTGATCATGGTGTATGATCCTTTTAATGTGCTGTTGGATTCTGTTTGCTAGTATTTTGTTGAGGATTTTTGTGCCTACGTTCATCAGTGATATTGTTCTGTAATTTTCTTTTTCTATGATATCTTTGGTTTTGGTATGAGGGTGATGGTGGCCTTGTAGAACGAGTTTGGGAGTGTTACTCCCTCTGCAATTTTTGCGAAGAGTTTGAGAAGGATAGGTGTTAGCTCTTCTCTAAATGTTTGATAGACTTCACCTGTGAAGCCATCTGGTCCTGGACTTTTGTCTGTTGGAAGATTTTTAATCACAGTTTCAATTTCATTACTTGTGATTTGTCTGTTCATATTTTCTATTTCTTCCTGGTTCAGTCTTGGAAGGTTATACCTTGCTAAGAATTTGTCCATTTCTTCCAGGTTTTCCATTTTATTGGCATAGAGTTGTTTGTAGTAGTCTCTTAGGATGCTTTGTATTTCTGCAGTGTCCGTTATAACGTCTCTTTTTTCATTTCTAATATTATTGATTTGAGTCCTCTCCCTCTTTTTCTTGATGAGTCTGGCTAATGGTTTGTCAATTTTGTTTATCTTCTCAAAGAACCAGCTTTTAGTTTTATTCATCTTTGCTATTGTTTTCTTTGTTTCTATTTCATTTATTTCTGCTCTGATCTTTATGATTTCTTTCCTTCTGCTAACTTTGGGTTTTGTTTGTTCTTCTTTCTCTAGTTTCTTTAGGTGCAAGGTTAGATTGTTTATTTGAGATTTTTCTTGTTTCTTGAGGTAGGTAGGCTTGTATAGCTATAAACTTCCCTCTTAGAACTGCTTTTGCTGCATCCCATAGGTGTTGGATTGTTGTGTTTTATTGTCATTTGTCTCTAGGTATCTTTTGATTTCCTCTGATTTCTTCAATGATCTCTTGGTTATTTAGTAAAGTACTCTTTAGCCTCCAGGTGCTTGTGTATTTTACGTTTTTTTTCCTTGTAATTGATTTCTAATCTCATAGAGTTGGGGTCAGAAAAGATGCTTGATATGATTTCAGTTTTCTTAAATTTACTGAGGTTTGATTTGTGACCCAAGATGTGACCTATCCTGGAGAATGTTCCGTGCACACTTGAGAAAAAAGTGTAATCTGCTGTTTTTGGATGGAATGTCCTATAAATATCAATTAAATCTATCTGGTCTATTGTGTCATTTAAAGCTTGTGTTTCCTTATTACTTTTCTGTTTGGATGATCTGTCCATTGGTGTAAGTGAGGTGTTAAAGTCCCCCACTTTTATTGTGTTACTGTAGATTTTCTCTTTTATAGATGTTAGCAGTTGCCTTATGTATTGAGGTGCTCCTATGTTGGGTGCATATGTATTTATAATTGTTATATTTTCTTCTTGGATTGATCCCTTGATCATTATGTGTAGTGTCCTTCCTTGTCTGTTGTAACGGTCTTTATTTTCAAGTCTATTTTATCTGATATGAGTATTGCTACTCCAGCTTTCTTTTGATTTCCATTTGCATGGAATATCTTTTTCCATCCCCTCACTTTCAGTCTGAATGTGTCCCTAGGTCTGAATTGGGTCTCTTATGGACAGCATATATATGGGTCTTGTTTTTGTATCCATTCAGCAAGCCTGTGTCTTTTGGTTGGGGCATTTAATCCATTCACGTTTAAGGTAATTATTGATATGTATGTTCCTATTACCATTTTCTTAATTGTTTTGGGTTTGGTTTTGTAGGTCCTTTTCTTCTCTTGTGCTTCCCACTTAGAGAAGTTCCTCTAGCATTTGTTGTAGAGCTGGTTTGGTGGTGCTGAATTCTCTTAGCTTTTGCTTGTCTGTAAAGCTTTTGATTTCTCCATCGAACCTGAATGAGATCCTTGCCGGGTAGAGTAATCTTGGTTGTAGGTTCTTCCCTTTCATCACTTTAAATATGTCATGCCACTCCCTTTTGGCTTGCAGAGTTTCTGCTGAGAAATCAGCTGTTAACCTTATGGGAGTTCCCTTGTATGTTATTTGTTGCTTTTCCCAGCTGCTTTCATTAATTTTTCTTTGTCTTTAATTTTTGCCAATTTGATTACTATGTGTCTCGCCGTGTTTCTCCTTGGGTTTATCCTGTATGGGACTCTCTGTGCTTCCTGGACTTGGGTGGCTATTTCCTTTCCCATGTTAGGGAAGTTTTCAACTATAATCTCTTGAAATATTTTCTCTGGTCCTTTCTCTCTCTCTTCTCCTTCCTGGACCCCTATAATGCGAATGTTGTTGCATTTAATGTTGTCCCAGAGGTCTCTTAGGCTGTCTTCATTTCTTTTAATTCTTTTTTCTTTATTCTGTTCTGTGGCAGTGAATTCCACCATTCTGTCTCCCAGGTTACTTATCTGTTCTTCTGCCTCAGTTATTCTGCTATTGATTCCTTCTAGTGTATTTTTCATTTCAGTTATTGTATTGTTCATCTCTGTTTGTTTCTTCTTTAATTCTTCTAGGTCTTTGTTAAACATTTCTTGAAGATCTTTAACATTTGTTTAAGATCTTCTCGATCTTTGCCTCCATTCTTTTTCCGAGGTCCTGGATCATCTTCACTATCATTATTCTGAATTCTTTTTCTAGGAGGTTGCCTATCTCCACTTCATTTAGTTGTTTTTCTGGCGTTTTATCTTGTTCCTTCATCTGATGCATAGCCCTCTGCCTTTTCATCTTCTCTGTCTTTCCGTGAATGTGGTTTTTGTTCCACAGGCTGCAGGATTGTAGTTCTTCTTGCTTCTGCTGTCTGCTCTCTGGTGGATGAGGCTATCTAAGAGGCTTGTGCAAGTTTCCTGATGGGAGGGACTGGTGGTGGGCAGAGCTGGCTGTTGCTTTGGTGGGCAGAGCTCAGTAAAACTTTAATCCGCTGTCTGCTGATGGGTGAGGCTGGGTCCCTTCCCTGTTGCTTGTTTGGCCTGAGGTGACCCAGCACTGGAGCCTACAGGCTCTTTGTTGGGGCTAATGGCGGACTCTGGGGGGCTCATGCCAAGGAGTACTTCCCAGAACTTCTGCTGCCAGTGTCCTTGTCCCCATGGTGAAACAGAGCCACCCCGCCCCTCTGCAGGAGACCCTCCAACACCAGCAGGTAGGTCTGGTCTCAGTCTCCCCTGGGGTCACGGCTCCTTCCCCTGCGTTCTGATGCGCACACTACTTTGTGTGTGCCCTCCAAGAGTGGAGTCTCTGTTTTCCCCAGTCCTGTTGAAGTCCTGCAATCAATTCCACTAGGCTTCAAAGTCTGATTCTCTAGGAATTCCTTCTCCTGTTGCCGGACCCCCAGGTTGGGAAGCCTGACGTGGGGCTCAGAACCTTCACTCCAGTGGGTGGACTTCTGTGGTATAAGTGTTGACCAGTCTGTGAGTCACCCACCCACCAGTTATGGGATTTGATTTTACTGTGATTGCACCCCTCCTACCGTCTCATTGTGGCTTCTCCTTTGTCTTTGGATGTGGGGTATCTTTTTCGGTGAGTTCCAGTGTCTTCCTGTCGATGATTGTCCAGCAGCTAGTTGTGATTCTGGTGTTTTCGCAAGAGGAAGTGAGAGCACGTCCTTCTACTCCGCCAACTTGGTTCCTCCCCACCACCAAGCTCTTTGATTTTTAGGCTGATGCTAGTAGTATTCTGGTGAATGATTCTATTGTAACAGTTATTTGGATTTAGGGCTAAGCATAGTGGGACTTGTAATCCTAGTGTGGATCTTAGCTGTCATGTAATCAGAAATGTTAAAGTCACTTTCATAGCTTATTTTTTTTTTAGCTATGGTTTGTTACAGCTTAGCTAGGGCTTAACTTTATTTGGGGGTAATCTTTAACATCCTTTACACTGGGTTTCTATTAATGTGAGTTAATCTTATGACCAAGGTGGCTGATACGAAGCTTACCAACCCTAATTAGTTCATATAAGGTACTCAAGCTTCCTTTTATGGCTTAATGTTTATCACTCATTTCCCATGGGGCAGAAGTTAAGCGAGGCATTGTGAGCTATGCCTGCTCCTTTTAATCCTTTATGATTTAGAGGGCATTCTTAATGGGATGCAGATACTTGCATGTGTAATTTCAGTTAAAAATTAGTAGGGTGTGTGTTTATAAAGTTGGCAAAATCATCTGGACATTTACAGAGCCTCACTTCAACTACTATTTATGTGATATATTGGTAATTAAGTGTCACAGTTTGGGTTGTGTTAAAATGAGTATTGAAATATTAAATATTTTTTCTTTTGGGGATTATTAAAATGTACTTCACTTTTTATTTTCTTTGAGGTACATGGCAGATCTAGGGGGATGTCTTTCTATATAAGCCTTCTGTAAGTAATTGATTGGTATTATTAAGAGGCTAGTTTGTAGTTATACTAACTTTGAATTGGTGAAGTAAGGGCAGGCTGTTTGTTAGATGAGTTACCTGACTCTTACGTAGTTATGTGCTTCGCCTTGTTTGGGGGGTTCGGCAGGGCCACGATGGCCTACAAAATATGCGATTTAGTGTTAGGTAGGAGGGTTTGATTAAGGAAGCTGTTTACCTGCTAAACACGTGCATAGGTATGTATGTGTGTAAATGCTCTATGCCTGGTGATCATCGACTCAAGAACACATTATAGTTGATTATGTTGGTAAATAATATTCCACTTAAGCTCAGCTGCAGGTTGCTTGACTGTGTTAAGTCCTGTGATGGCCATAGCTGAGTCACAGCATCCCACAAAATAAAAAAATACCAAATGCATGACACCAGTTATGTGTGAGCATAGGCTGCTTGGATAGTCCATCGAGGTGTCTTATTTAAGGGGAAAGAGTGGGCAATTTTAGGTGAGATGGCCCTGAAGTAAGAACCAGATGCCTAATATAGTTCCTTTATAGAAATCCCCATAGTTCATGGCCCAGAACGAGGAGAGAGGCGCGTTTGTGGGCAGGTTGATGGTTTATTGAGGCTTTCTGGTTATCGGTTATGATAAGCATGTTGAGTGGAAATGTTGGGAAATAATGTGGTATGTACAATTAATAAACATATGTCCTGTATAAAATCAATCACTCCAATTACCCCTGTGACTATTTCGTAGGGACTGGAATCTAATGTGGATTGAACTGTAATATCAATCGGCTGATGTACATGCTTATACACATGGAGTAGATAATTAATACATGATTATATGAGCATGTATAATGACAAAGCATGGGTATTCTACTTATATATGTAGAAAGGCATGTAATGCACAAAGTCCATAGTAATGTCAGTTTTCATGATGTCATATTTTAATACTTACCGTAGTACTTAACAATAGTGTTAATGTCCCATAAGCAAATTGTTCAGGGAATTCTTTAAGTAGAATTTCAGCTTTGGGAGCTGAAGGTGGAGGTGGAGCTTCTTCCTTGAGTCTCAGGGAGATATGTTGTTCTTTTTCGATTTACACAACCAGGGTAATAAATACACTGCAGAGAGTTTTCTTTTTAGGAGATTATTTTCAATAATGCTTGTTATTAGTATAAGGACAAAAATGAAAAGAAAGTATAGAATAGATGCTAGTTCGGGTTTGTGCAGCCAAAAAAGGAAACCAAAGCTGAGACCGGTGCAACCAAAAAAGGAAACCAAAGCTGAGACCGACGCAGCCCAAGTTTTATTCTGTGGCCAAGGAATGGAGAAGCGAGACCTTATTTTACAGATCAACTTCTCACCCACAGGGTGAGAGGGATTCGATTGCAAAGAGTGAAGACTAAAGGGAGGAGGAGTGAGGCTAATGACGGGGAGACAGATGCATTAGTCTACTGGGGAAGGGGCAGGGTTTTCCTAGAAATGGGGTGCCACCCCCTTTCTATCCTTTTTTGGTTCGCATCTTCCAGTCATGGCCACCAGTACGTGTGTCATCCAGTAGCTGATGTGGTAAAATCAGCGTGTGATGAGACTGAGGGTCTCTTGGAAGACAGATTCGTTGCCACCTTGGTTCCAGCTGGTTCTGTTTTTTCTTCTTTTTTTTTTGTCTCTTTGTATAGCTTCCTCCTTTTGTTTCCAGATCCTGTGACTTAAAGATACATGTTTATTCCTGTTCAAGGGGGGGGTGGTTGCTGGGTTTTGGGTAAAGACCTGGCACAGCTCTGGCAACAAAATCCCTCCTTTCCTTGTTACTGTTCCTCATGCTTGAGGGGCGCTGAAGGTCAAAGTTCTGCAAAGTTCTGAAGCCACTTCTCGCTGAATATGGGTGCAGTTTTTCCCTGGATTAGAGGAGCAGAACTGTTCCTAAGTAGCCTAAAATATGTCTGCTGGTCACCAGGCTGCAGTCCCAGTTGCTCGTACCCTTGTGTTAGTATCATCTGAAGTCTGATGGCTTCAATCCATTCACTAACGAAGTTGACAAGGCAGTTAAGGAGGCAAGGCCCCAAGATGAGCAGGAGGAAAACAGCAGTCAGTGGGCCGAGAGGTGGAAGAGACCAGGTTAAACCGGGAGGCTCTGTTTGACCATATTCCAGATGGAGCGTGGATCTGGACCTTGTGTGTTATATCTATGTAGCCTTTGAGCTTGCTCATATATCTTTTTAATGTTTATCTCAATCTGACCAGAGTTATTGCCAAAACTGCAGCAGGTTTTCTTCGTAACTGCACATACCGCCCCTTGCTCAGCCAGGAGATAGTCAAGGGATAGCCTATTGTTGAGAACGACATCTGGTAGTGAGTCCAGGTACTTACGGAGTCCTTGTAAGGAATCCCCCCGATTTTTAGACAAGTCATCAAGGGCCTGATACTGAAAGCTTGGTCTCTGTACACCGGTGCCGGATCTAATTTCGGAGACAGAGTTTAGCATGAAATAAAAAAGAATAGCTTCATTGCTTTGCCAGGCAAAGGGGGACACATCGGGCTCCTGCCCCGAAAAACTGTGTGTCCCCCAACCCAGCGGGATTTGATGACGAGTTTTATAGCAATAGTCCAAGGGGATGTGGGAACCTGGGTAGAGACCTGGCCTCAGTCCTGGAGCTTCAGGGGCGATGTGGAGACCAGGGTGGAGACCCAGGCTGGCCTCAGTACTGGGAAGCTCTGTGCTTCTGTCTGAATGCCAGTGCTCAGATGTCTGGGGTCTGGAGCTGAGGTGGGCTTGTCTGGGTAACAGCGCTCCGCTCCGAGCGTGGTTACGTGGCCCTCCCAGGGTCAGTGCTGTCGTGGGGGCCTTAGTCCTTACCCCTCTGAGGTTCACCTTCAATGGGGCTGGTGGAGACTCCTCAGGTGGGCTACCTGGTGAATTGATTGCTGGGCACATGGATCTGGGCTTAAGGCTGATGGGCAGCAGGTGAGGTTGCTACTGTGTTCGCCTTCCTGTCGGCCATCCCCACTCAGCAGAGTCCGGTCGTGCTGCTCCTCTTTCAGCCCTGCTGTTGCGTGAGTTTGCTCCACACCTCAGTGAGCAAGGAAAGGACCGAGCCTGCCAGAACCAAGGTACTGTGTTCAACTTTAGCCTGAAAGCTTTAAGAACAATTAAAATAACACAGAACCAAAGTGAAACAGGAAGGGACTGACTCTTCTGAGACAAGTGTCAGGAGTGGAGATGGAACTTACACTGCTTTCTACAGTCCTAGGAGGTCCCAGGGACCCGGCTTGTTCACACGTTGGGAGCCCACGCAGCACAGCCACGGTGTCCTGACCAAGGTGGATGTGTGACCCCAGGTACAGGATCTGGGGAGGTGGGGTCCCCCTGGTGAGTGTGGACGTGTGACCCCAGGTGCAGGGTCTGGGGATTGTGTGCTCTCACCCCATCTGCATGGGTCAGGATCACATGTAGGGGGAGACCCCATATCTGCTTTTTGCCTGCAGTGTGTCTTGTCCCCTGTGAGATTTCCAGCATCTGAATTGAGGGTTTTGCCATGATTAACCTGTGGTCCCTTTTCTTCTCTGTATCTTGTTGTGTTCATGTGAGGACGGACAACCTGGAAGGGGTGCTGCTCCATGTTCTGCTGAGTGATCAGTAACCCTGATCTGATGTGGGGATTATAGGGGAGTCAAAATTTAAATCTTCATAATCTGTGTATTAGTAGCTTCGGTATCATTGCTGACCCGTAGTTTGTACTGTTAGCGAAGAGTTGTTGATTTCATGTGTCACGTAAAGGATTCGCAGTGATGATAGGGCAACTCCGATTAGCATGATGGTTGGTAAATGTTTCAAATTGTTTCTACTTGGCCCTTTCTGGATTTGTATACAGCCTAGGATTTTCCATTCAGTTAATGTAAGGAACGCTATAGTGAGTAAAATTGGGTAATTAGTGAAAGAACGTAGATTGTAAACATATTCTTAGAAAGAGGACTTGAACCTCTGTGGATAAAAGTTTGCTTAATGCAGTTGCTGGGCTCTGCAAACCCTAACAAACCCTGTCTACAGTAGGGTATGCATAAACTACTTGAATGTAGATTGTATCATCATTTAGTTTTGAAGACATTTTGTAAAGTCTGCCTTACTTGTCTTGAACTTTCATACTGGGAGAAATCTACAGTATAGATAGAAACGGACTGGGATTACTCCAGTCTGAACTCAGATCACCTAGGGCTTTAATCACTGAACAAACAGACCATGAATAGCAGTTATACCATTAGGATATCCTGATTCAGCATCAAGATCGTAAACGCTATGGTTGATACGAACTCTGGAAAAGGATTGCGTTGTTTATCCCTAGGATAACTTGTACCATAAGCATAAACAATATGCTTGATCAGTGTTTCAGAACAATAGGCAATAAAGCATTCTGACTAGTTGGTCTAAATTTTAATCACTAGAAGGTTGTTTTAATCTCCAGGGTCACCCCAACCAAAAGTGTTAATACATTAAAAGCTATGTTATCCCTTAAAAGTTCAGTTGTTTAGTTTTTTGGTTTAATTAATTTAAGCTCGATAGGGTCTTCTCACCTTATATTATTCCCACCTCTGCACGAGAAGGTCAATTTCACTGCTTAAAAGAGGCAGTAAAAGCCTCGTGTAACCAGTCATGCAAGTCCTTATTTAGAGAACAAATGACTATGCTACCTTTCCACACTCAGGATACCACAGCCCTTAAACAGATCTCACTGGGTAGGCGGTGCCTCTAACCAGAAGTGCTAGAGGTAATGTTTTTCATAAACAGGTAGGTTTGTATTGCTGAGTTCCTTTTACTTTTAAGAATCTTTTCTTTTCTTTTTAAAAAAAGTTCTTTCTTGTTTTTTTTTTTGGCTGCGTTGGGTCTTTGTTGCTGTGCGTGGGCTTTCTCTAGTTGCTTTGAGCGGGGGCTACTCTTCGTTGTGGTGTGCGCGCTTCTCATTGTGGTGGCTTCTCTTGTTGCGGAGCACGGGCTGTAGGCGTGCAGGCTGCAGTAGTTGTGGCACGTGGGCTCAGTAGTTGTGGCACACGGGCTTAGTTGCTCTGCGGCATGTGTGATCTTCCTGGACCAGGGCTCGAACCCGTGTCCCCTGCATTGGCAGGCGGATTCTTAACCACTGTGCCACCAGGGAAGCACTAAAATCTCTTCTTAAATGCATACTTGTGTTGGGTTAACCATGTTTGAATAGGTTAAGTATTAGTTTAGGTTTCTTTTATTGTTAACTGTCATGGGTTATCTATTCTGATATAAGCTTATGCAAGGGGAAATATTTCTTGTTACTCATATAAACAGTATTGCTTCTAATAATGAATAGATTAGCCCAGTATTAAATTAGGCGTTGCTTTATCTACTGTTGGTATTAAGATGAAAGTCTGTGTGGTGTTGACCTTGCACACTTTCTTAATTGGTGGCTGCTTTTAAGCCAACTATGGTATTGTTTATGCTTATTCTCTAGAGAAGGTTATATACTGTATCTGAAAAGCTGTCCTGTGCAAAATAATATTTAAAATTACAGTAAAAGTTATGATTTTTTTAAACATCTTTATTGGAGTATAATTGCTTTACAATGGTGTGTTAGTTTCTGTTTTATAACAAAGTGAATCAGTTATACATATACATATGTCCCCATATCTCTTCCCTCTTGCATCTCCCTCCCGCCCACCCTCCCCATCCCACCCCTCCAGGTGGTCACAAAGAACCGAGCTGATCTCCCTGTGCTATGTGGTTGCTTCCCACTAGCTATCTATTTTACGTTTGGTAGTGTATATATGTCCATGCCACTCTCTCACTTTGTCCCAGCTTACCCTTCCCCCTCCCCGTATCCTCAAGTCCATTCTCTAGTAGGTCTATGTCTTTATTCCTGTCTTGCCAGTAGGTTCTTCATGACTTTTTTTTTTTTCTTAGATTCCATATATATATGTTAGCATACTGTATTTGTTTTTCTCTTTCTGACTTACTTCACTCTGTATGACAGACTGTAACTCCGTCCACCTCACTACAAATAACTCCATTTCGTTTCTTTTTATGGCTGAGTAATATTCCCTTGTATATATGTGCCACATCTTCTTTATCCATTCATCCGATGATGGACACTTAGGTTGCTTCCATGTCCTGGCTATTGTAAATAGAGCTGCAGTGAACATTGTGGTACATGACTCTTTTTGAATTATGGTTTTCTCAGGGTATATGCCCAGTAGTGGGATTGCTGGATCATATGGTAATTCTATTTTTAGTTTTTTAAGGAACCTCCATATAGTTCTCCATAGTGGCTGTATCAGTTTACATTCCCACCAACAGTGCAAGAGGGTTCCCTTATCTCCACACCCTCTCCAGCATTTGTTGTTTGTACATTTGCTGATGATGCCCATTCTAAGTGGTGTGAGGTGATACCTCATTGTAGTTTTGATTTGCATTTCTCTAATAATTATTTATGTTGAGCATCTTTTCATGTGCTTCTTGGCTGTCTGTATGTCTTCTTTGAAGAAATGTCTATTTAGGTCTTCTGCCCATTTTTGGATTGGTTTGTCTGTTCTTTTAATATTGAGCTGCATGAGCTGTTTATATATTTTGGAGATTAATCCTTTGTCCGTTGATTCGTTTGCAAATATTTTCTCCCATTCTGAGGGTTGTCTTTTCGTCTTGTTTATGGTTTCCTTTGCTGTGCAAAAGCTTTGAAGATTCATTAGGTCCCATTTGTTTGTTTTTGTTTTTATTTCCATTACTCTAGCACATGGATCACAAAAGATCTTGCTGTGATCTATGTCAAAGAGTGTTCTTCCTATGTTTTCCTCTAAGAGTTTTATAGTGTCTGGTCTTACATTTAGGTCTCGAATCCATTTTGAGTTTATTTTTGTGTATGGTGATAGGGAGTATTCTAATTTCATTCTTTTACATGTAGCTGTCCAGTTTTCCCAGCAGCACTTATTGAAGAGACTGTCTTTTCTCCATTGTATATCTTTGCCTCCTTTGTCATAGATTAGTTGACCATAGGCATGTGGATTTATCTCTGGGCTTTCTATCTTGTTCCATTGATCTATGTTTCTCTTTTTGTGCCAGTACCATATTGTCTTGATTAGTGTAGCTTTGTAGTGTAGTCTGAAGTCAGGGAGTCTGATTCCTCCAGCTCTGATTTTTTCCCTCAAGACTGCTTTGGCTATTCGGGATCTTTTGTGTCTCAATACAAATTTTAAGATGATTTGTTCTAGGAAACCCTATGCAAAAATAAGAGGCATAGATGATTAATGCAAATGATCCATTATCCAATTAATAAAACTTCCAGGAAGGGAGAACCAAGAAAATGAAAGGTAGCATATCAGTCGTACTCTAAGCAGGAGAGTTCACCCCCAGATAGTCACATGAAGAGATCTTAATGGGAAGGTAACAGAGAGGTGTGGGCAGAGTTAAGGGAAAATACAGGATATGGTGAGGCAGTCAAAGACTAGCAAAAGAAGTTACCACCCTACAGCTCATGGAATCAGGGGAGACAATCGAGTCACAGAACCAGGGGACTGTGGAGGAAGGGCTACCTGATTAGCTGCTATAGTCTAGAGGCATGGCACCATCACCAGAGACTCAGCATTCAGGATGGGCCAGGGTTATGGAGTCTCAGAGGCTAAGAGCAGGGAGTTGGAGCCCAAGTGGAATGAGAGGATGTCCCCATAAGGGGCAGACCTGGTGGGTGTTGGAGCTGAGTAGGGAGGAGTACATCTGCACAGGGTAGGGCAGCTATTGGAGCAACCCAGCACTGTGAGAGCAGAGCACCCCGTGGTGGGGAGGGTCTGGCATGGGATGTCAGAGCCAGAACAGAACAAAGAGAGTAACCATACAGGGGAGCAGGGATTTAGTAGCCCAACGCACAGTGTCAGAGCCCAAATACAATGAAGAGGGTGTCCACACAAGAAAAGGGAACAGCCAAGGTGGAATGCCAAAGCCCAAGCAGAATGAGGTGCTGGTGGGAGGGTGTCCTACTATGGGAAGTTGGCTCCATGCAGGGGGATCAACCAAGCAAAGCAAATATATTAAGAATGATGGGAGCCAGTTTTCTCACTGATTAAGAAGGCAGTTACAAATACAGAAGGGGAGAAAACCAGAATGAGCCCTGTGGCTTTGAATTAGAGTTAGAGGTATTATGTAAATTAATGGTTTTCAATATATAGAGATAAATATTAATGGAATTGTGAGACACACACACACACACACACACACACACACACTTTTTGTTCTGTCCACTGAGACAGCCTAGGAGCAATGAGCACCCCAATAGCAATGAGCACACCTAGCACCCATATGTGACTTCTCAAAGCCATTCTCCATTAAAAGAATCCAAGGGGCAGGGAAAATACAAGATGAGCCTGTAAGATCTTTGGGGCCTACAAAGTAACAAAGTGCTCTAAGAATGATGGAGCATGTTAAAAAGACCCAGAATCCAGTTTGAAGAGGTCCTCACTGGTCAAATCTGGGACAATGTGAGGATTAAAATAAACAATGAGAGTAATGGATAATAACCCACTGAATCAAACAGAAAGCTATGAGTCCTTTCCAATATAAATAAATGAATAAGTGAAGTGAAAGTTCAACGGGGAATACACAGTATGTCACGCATTCTGATGGTTGATGCCTCTTCTGGTCATTGGTGCTTGTTCTGATGGCTGATGCCTTGTTCTGACAGTTGGCACCTATTCTGATGGTTGGTGCCTATTGTGATATTGGGTGCCTATTCTGATGACTTGTGCCCCCTTTAATGGGTTTTTTTTAATAACCTGTTCACCAGACCAAAACTATGGAAAACATGGTCCTTTAAAATTTAATTCTGAATGTAAAATATTTGGGGAATATAATATCCTTGCACCTGTGTAGATGCATATGCTATTGAGGGAATACAACGATCAGAAATGATTTTTTTGTAGATAACCATTACATGTTTTAACTGTTTTCAACACCAGTATATATCTGACCAAAGAGAACGGTTTCATAAATAATGGATTTTTTTAAATAAAATTTAAAAAAATAAAACAAAATGTAAATAAATAAAGTAAACCTTATGGTGGAAGCAGACACTCTCAAAAACGCCAACAGGCCTCCTTTGGCTTGTGTGTTCCTCCACCTGACAGCTGGCTCCGTTTCTGGATGTGGAAAAGTCCTCTTTGATCACTGTAGCTGTCTAGTTTATCTGTTGTTGCAGAAAGGATCAGACGTAAGGCACAGTATACACCTCCAGTGCTCATTTGTCTGAATTCAACTTTTAATAAGTTTGGAACAGGAAAGCCACATTTCCTTTCTAAAGTGCTTCAGAACATGTGGCAGTGGTTACCCCTTACATAAGACAGCCTGTTTATATTTATTTTTAAACATTGGTGCTCCCCAAGCATTTCTTTATCTTCTACTTATTTGTGAAGTGGATGTATTCCAGAAGACATTGTGGGATGAAAAAAAAGCCTCATGGTCCATTCATTTATTCATGCACTTATTTACTAAAAAATAATTACCAGGCTCCTACCATAGGCCAGGCGCTCTTGTAGATCTTGAGGATGCAGAGGTGAGCGATATCCTCACCGTTTTTTGTGGCAGTTGAACATCCATCAAAGAGGTTTCCTGGAATACGTGCGAAAAGAAGCATCACTCCTACCCGCTTCCAGATATCCCCGCTTTACCCCGACGTGGAGAGGAGACGTGTCCCCAGGAGCTGGAGGTGAGCGATGGGGCCTAGCCAGGAGCCAGGGCTGCTGCCAAGGCGAGCCTTCCCCAGTCCGGACCGCACCCTTCGGGACACCCGGCGGGGCGGGGCATGGAGGGGCCGGGCGGTGCACTCCGCTCCCGGCCCGCCCTCCTCCCGGCCCCCAGGGGGCGCTCGCGCCAAGGCATAGGAGCAGGCAGCGCGTGGGCGGTGCGTGCGCTGCGTGGCCAGCGGATCTTCAGAAGGTGGAAGGTCTTTGCGGAGGCTTGGTGCCTCGCCGCCCGCTCGGGCCCCGCTTCCTCCCTCCAGCTCCCCATACCCTCCGCCGCCCCCGCCCCCCTCCCCTAGAGACTTAGGGCCGAGCGGACCCACCCCCGACGCCTGGAGTGGAGCCCAGGTCCCCGCGGAGCCCGAACTCCCAGCTTGGCGTCTCTTCTCTCTGCCGCCGCTGCGCTGCCCCGGAGCCCGAGGGGAGGGCGGCGCGACCCTCGACCTCGCCCACGGCCGCACCGCCGCAGCACTTGGGCTGGACCCTGCCAGCGGAAGCCTAGTCCGCCCTCGGGGCCCCGCGCCTGGTAAGTAGGGGCGGACCCAGTACTGCGTCCCCGGGCTGCTGCGGGAGACCAACTTTTGAGTCCCACGTGTTCGCGTTCGCTCGGAGCCGCCCCTGCTTTTTAGGAAGAGCTAGCTGGGGGCAGCGTCTTGGTCCGGGGGAACTTTTGTGCGCCGTTTGGCTCCTGCCTTCCACCCGGTTCACCGGGGCCGGCGGGAGTGGGGAGCGGTCCAACCTGCGCCTCCTGTGGGGAATGGGGAGGAGGAGGCGCAGAGTCTCAGCGTCCCAGCTGCAGTCGCAGCGCCCCACCTCCTGAGCGAGGGGATGTGCGGTGTCCCAGGACTGGAGCCGCTGCAGTGGGACTCAGCCTCCTAACCATCCCCCCACTCTTACAGTAGGTTCCAGTATTTAATTGAGTCTTGGGCTCTCGGGTTTACAAGTCATTCACGGGCTTGAAACTCATCCATTGGCTCGTAGGTCCTTTGAAGAGCTCAAAGATCTTGGTTTGTATTTTCCTTGAGGAGGAACCTGGACCCTGCCCCAAGGCTGCACATTGTTTCTGGATTGCCTCTCCCTTGTTTGCGCATCCCCCCCTCCCTTCCCTGATTTGCAAAGGTTTGAACCTGTTGTTTGGAACTCAGGGAAGGTCTTGGAGGCTGAATGACGCCTATTTCCTACAAACTAGAAACGGGGGACACAGAAAGGCTTTTGTGTCCAGGAGGGCCCCACAGGGTCCTTGCTTTCAGGCTGATCCCTGAGAGAAGTACTGTTAGGAAGATGTGTTCCTCCCTCCCCTTGAAGGACGCGGGTGGGCTTTAAGGCTCTAGTTCCCCCCACCCCTTGCTCCCGCTTTCCAGGTCCTTTGGGGTGCATGGAGGAGGGGGTGCAGGAGGGGCGAGGGCTGCAGGGGGGTCGGTGGTTGGCAGTGAGGGAGGCATTGCATGCGCGCCAGTGCGTGTCCCGCCCCGACCCCTCGGATCCCAGGATCCCTGATTCCCTAATGGGCTGCCCAGGAAGCCAGTGGGCTGCGTCATGTGCTGCCTTGTCACAAGTAAGAGGTGATGGCCTCCCGCTGCACCAGGAGTGCCCAGGCTTTTGCCCAGACGTCCCCCAGAGCTCCAAGCCCTGGGTCATGAGGCGTAGCTTTGTGGGAGCCGGCGTCCCTGGACCAGGGGCACTCGAAGGAGATGGTGGGTGCTGACCAGTGAAGCAAACTGGCCTTGGAGGTGGTTCACGCACATCTTTATGCAGGTGAATCAGGCAGCCTGGAACTAGGTGCTGGGTGCGCTGGAAGTGAAGCTGAATCCGGCCTCTGTACCCCGACACCGAATTAAATGTTGGAGACAAAGTTTTGGGTGAAGTACAAAAGAATAGCTTTATTGCTTTGCCAGGCAAAGGGGGCCAGAGCCGCCTAATGCCCTCAAAAACTGTGCGTCCCAACAGGGAGGGGGTAGTGAAGAGTTTTATAGTAATGGTTCGAAGAGGACGTGATCAGCTTGTGGACATTTTTCTGATTGGGTTGGTGGTGAGGTAAGTGGGAGTCCGCATCATCAACCTTCTGGTTCCACCTGGTGGCCTGAGGTCTACGTGCTTGTGGGCAGCTTACAGTTAACTTCTCCCACCTGGTTGGGGTTTCAGTATCTGCAAAACAGCTCAAAGGTATTGTTTTGCATGTCCCTTGAGGGGGAACCAGGACCCTCCCCCAAGGCTGCACTATTGTTTCTTTTGGCAGTTCCTCCCTAGTCTCCGCATCCCCCTCCCTTCCCTAATTAGCAACTGTTTGAACCTGCTGGTTGGGACTCAGGGAAAGTAATGGAGGCTGAATGAAGCCTATTATGTGTAATCAAGAAATGGCGGTGTTGACTTAAAAAAAAAACAACAAAGCACCACATAAGAGTTGCGAGTTAAGTTTTATTTGGGGCAAAATGAGGACTGCAGCCCAGCAGACAGCGTTTCAGTGAACTCTGAGAAACTGCTCGGAGGAGTCGAGGAGCGGAGCCAGGTTATGTAGAAGTTTTATAACAAAGGGCAGGTAGTCAGAACATCAAAAGATTATTGGTTTTTTTTTATTTTTAAGAATTTTGGTAGGAACTTTATAAATTTATTTATTTATTTATTTTTGCTGTGTTGGGTCTTCGTTTCTGTGTGAGGGCTTTCTCTAGTTGCAGCGAGCGGGGGCCACTCTTCATCGCGGTGCGCGAGCCTCTCACCATCGCGGCCTCTGTTGTTGTGGAGAACAGGCTCCAGACGCACAGGCTCAGTAGCTGTGGCTCACGGGCCCAGTTGCTCCGCGGCATGTGGGATCTTCCCAGACCAGGGCTCGAACCCGTGTCCCCTGCATTGGCAGGCAGATTCTCAACCACTGCGCCACCAGGGAAGCCCCAAAAGATTATTGTTAATTAAAGAAAACCAGGTATCACAAGTTAAGTAATTTAGTGCTTTTCTATGTATGGGAAGATGCAAGAGTCTGGGCTCACTGAAATCATTCCTTTGATATGCACCTCAGCCATCTGGCGCTAGTATCCTGTGTTTTCAGATCCTGAGTTTCCTCAGGGTTCACCATAGGGAGTGGCTGCAGTCTGTTGGCTGCTAGATGGCAGGTATTCTTTTCAGCCCTGAGTTCCCTCAGGGCTCACTGGCTCACGTTGGAGGGCTGCAATCATTGATGACTATGACAGCCTTTGTTTACTGATATGGCAGGAAATATTCCATTTATAAATATTCCATTACATTTATAAATATTCCATTTATCAGTCCCTCCTCTTGGTCGGAAATTAGACCAATGTTTGGGAGACATTTCATGACCAAATTTTGTCCCACAGCGCTGGGAGGTTCATCCCAGATCAGGTGAACATTCTTGTTGATATGCCACTCCAGGTGTTAATTTTCAGATTAGGCCCTGTTTAATCATCAGATTAAAGATTTTCTGGATCCTTTGTTTTACTAATCTATTATGATCCAGGAAATGTTTTCCCTTGTTGAATCTTCCCATATCTAGAGTTGCACTATTACAATCACTGATTGCATACAGAACTATATATTTGATCAACTCTTTCAATCCGCCTGGTCATCATTATTTTTGTTGGAGGCTCAGTCACACATTTGGTAATATAGAAAAGAATAATCTTGTAAAACAGGCAAAATACAAATAATATAGCTAATAATGTTAATAGAGTTATGAGTAAATATTTAAGCCAAGAGCGTCCCACGCCAAACCAGTTTTCTAAGAGGTCGTCAGGGTTTGGGAATGGGTCACTTAAGGCAGAAATCTGATTTTTCATATGGTTCATTAAACATGTTGTAATCGAGGATTCATCAGGCATGAAAACACAGCATTCAGTTTGAATGATGGCACAGGTGCCTCCCTGAGACGCTGTAAGGATGTCAGGAGCCGTGCAGTTTTGTAACACTGCTTTTCTCATCATAGAGACCTCAGAATTCAGTAGGCTAATAGACTGGTTACTGTCATTGAGTACTGTAAGAGACAAGGATCATATAAAGTAGGATATAAGTAATGCAGCTAGTAATATTGACAAAGTCATAGTGCAGCAGGGAGACACAATTATAAACAATTTGGAAACAAAGAACAAATTAAAACAATGCTTAGTATAACTAGTTGTAATCCAGTTGCAATAAACCATCAAGTCCATAGGAGAGCCAGCTGGAAAAGCCAAATTCTGGCAGGATCAGGTAGAGCGAAAAAGATAACTGTTTTATCTTTGTTTACAAGGGTATACTTTATCAACTCGTAGGTCATAGCATAAGAGAAAAGGTTTTTCTGAAACACCAAGATTAAAGCTCGTATATTTCCCAATGTCATAAAGTTATAAATCATATTCATCAGTTCATTCAGTCCCATGTAATTGATTCCTGTTGATCTGGATGAAGTAATCAGGTTTTCCATCATTTGTTACATAGTTCAGTGGTATTATCTAAAGGCCATCAGGAACTTATGTTTGTTAAAAAAAAAAAAAAGTTCTTTTTATGAGTCTTCTTGAAAATCTTCATTCTGTAAAAGCATCAGGACAAAACTTAAAATAACATGGTTAAAGATTTGAGTGCAATGCAATTAGTAGGAAACTTGGATATTTCCGTGACATATAACATTTTAGAATAATTAGAATTATGACTGATAACATTGTATCAGGGCATATCAGATGTTAGGAATTCCATATAAATTTTGGAGTATCTATATTAATGACATTTATCCATACACTGTAACCTAAGTTTCATCTCCAATCACTTGACAATGTTTCTGAAGTAATTAAACATACCAAATAAACTTAGTTTAACATTGCTCTCTAAAGGTTCTGAAGAACCTTAGGGGCAGGACAGGAATAAAGATGCAGACGTAGAGAATGGACTTGAGGACACGTGGAGGGGGGAGGGTAAGCTGGGACGAAGTGAGAGAGTGGCATGGACTTATGTATACTATCAAATGTAAAATAGATAGCTAGTGGGAAGCAGCCACATAGCACAGGGAGATCAGCGGTGCTTTGTGGTTTGTGACCACCTAGAGGGGTGGGATAGGGAGGGTGGGAGGGAGACGCAAGAGGGAGGAGATATGGGGATATATGTATATATATAGCTGATTCACTTCGTTATAAAGCAGAAACTAACACACCATTGTAAAGCAATTATACTCCAATAAAGATTAAAAAAAAAAAAAAATGCCTCTCTAAGATGTCTCAGAGATGTTCCTTCAAAGCATCCCAGAGTCAGCTGGAGGCTAAAAAAGAGCTTTAGTTGGATTTTAATATTTGGGAAGTTTGTTAAAAATATGAAAAAGGTTTTAAAACACAACAGGTCATTGTGAAACAATACTTATTCATTTAACCAAAGTCACAAAAAGATTAGTTAAGGGTACAGAAACTCACACAATCTGTTAACAAAAAGGGGCACTCTAAGAAACTTTGTTCAAATTCCAGTCTTGTACCAGTTTACTTAACAAAATCTATTTACTTAGTTAACTTCAATCTAAATTTAGTTAATCCTGACCATGCATAAAACTTTTTTTCCTCAGGGTTTCTTTTCCACAGCCTTTCATTATCTGTATTCATATCAGCCTGTCCCTTATTTTTTCTGTCCAAATAAACCAACCAGCCCTAAGATATACTTTCTTCCTTTTGCCTCAATAAAATTTAATTCCATTCCTCATATCTTCTTTACTGGAAACACACATTCTACTTTCCTACTGTACACTGAAATATTTGTGTATTATTCCTATCAGTTTTTTTTTTTAATTTTATTTATTTAATTATTTTATTTTATTTTTGGCTGCATTGGATCTTTGTTGCTGCACGCGAGCTTTCTCTAATGGCGAGCGGGGGCTACTCTTCGTTGCGGCGCGCGGGCTTCTCATTGTGGTGGCTTCTCTTGTTGTGGAGCACGGGCTCTAGGCGCGCGGGCTTCAGTAGTTGTGGCATGTGAGCTCAGTAGTTGTGGCACGTGGGCTCAGTAGTTGTGGCTTGCAGGCTCTAGAGCGCAGGCTCAGTAGTTGTGGCGCACGGGCTTAGCTGCTCCGCGGCCTGTGGGATCTTCCTGGACCAGGGCTCGAACCCGTGTCCCCTGCATTGGCAGGCGGATTCTTAACCACTGTGCCACCAGGGAAGCCCTCCTATCAGTTTTAATTACATGTTTAAATTAGAATCCTCAACTCTTAAAAACCTTAATTTCTAGTGAAAGTTAAGAAGTAAGCAGTTATGAACTGTCTTTTACGTTAGCATTCTGTAGATTGGTGAGCATAAATACCAGTGATAATTTCTAAAAACATTTGTTTTCTTATAGAGGACATCTCAGGGTGACAGCAAACATTTTCATTAATAGTCCTAAATACCTTTAGTTTCTCTACTTAGTAATTGATGTCTCAGTATCTTTTTTTTTTTTTTGAAATTAGCTATTCAGTAAACTTCCATAACTTAAATTAGCACAACTCTATAACTTTAAGTTATCAAATATCTGAAGGGATAATTTTAAGTAGACATATCTAAAATATATTTTTAAAGAGTTTACCCCAAAGCTTTTATTTACATTTAAAGTGTTATCAAACTATTTTTCTTGCAACAGATATGATAAGGTCTTATTTGACTTCTATTAAACCTAGGTACAATAAAGTATTACGCTTAATGTTGATGACTCTAACGGCATGTCTATATTAATTAGATCCACAAACAAACTTTAATACCAGATATCAAGTTAATATTGAATATTTCCCGGTTCACGTGAACCTGAAAGTCATTTTGGCCGGTTTCTTTATTTGTAAGCGCTTTTTAAAAAATTAAATAGAGCTCTTTATTTATAAGTTCAATTTTGATAATACTTTCCAGAGGTAGAGAGAATCTCATATGTATAATGTGTACACAGACATAAACAGGCAAAACTAGAGGTCTCATGGCTTCATTTAAAAGAAAAAAAACTTAGTTATGAATTAGGTATTACAATATAAACTTACTAGTTTACAAAGGACAGTTGGAATACATTAAAGTTGCTTGCTTATATGACTAAGGCTTTACTATTTGTAAAGTTTGGCTGAGGGAGCATTCGCAGCGGTTTGAATTTTATAACTGCCACTTTGTCATTTTTTTTTTTTTTTCCTTTATTTCAGGTCTTGTCTGATTGAGCTAATTAGGCTCAGTCTCAGGTCCTTGTGGCCTGTATTTACATTTCTGGTTTGTAGAGATTTGCAAGAGAAAGACAGTTGCTTTTAGTTTTCCAAAGAACAGGTCTGTCACCTAAATGATACTAAAAGATTTTATCAGTGACAAGATTTGTAATTAAACTGAAAATTATTTTACGAGTTCTATGTTCTAGAACTTTAATTTATCATGCCTTCAAAGGTTTGTATAAGGCATTCAGCAAAGACCTTACTTCTGAGTTTACAGGTTAAACCCAGAGCAAAATCACTACTTTTATTTTTCTTAGCCCTTGAATGTTAGTTCCCAGTTTTACCTACTTGTATGGTTCAGGTAACCCTGTTGGTGTCTTTTAGTATGTTCAATTAATATTTCCTGAGGGGCAGATTTATATGTGTTGTCATATTATGCCATGTAGGGGAAGTATTTCCCAGTGAAACATGACTATTCCACAATATAATTAAACAAAAGAGATGTAGCCATCTTATATAAAGCCCATTTAAATATACCAATTTTATATACTTTCATCTCAATTCCATCAACTTTATACCTTAACTTTACTTTTCATTAAGAGCCAATCAACAAGCTTACAGGAGAAGTTCTAGAAGTTTTTATTTTTGTTCCCTGTCCATTTAATCTTTTTTTATGTAAAAGTCTTCTGGGATCCCCAGGGTGAGGTTGAGGCAAGAACTTAGACCCTTTGGCCTAACTGTTGTCCCAAGTAATTGCTGGTCAGGTATCTCAGTGTAAAAAAATTTTTTTTTAACCCGTTAAATATATTTTAAAGCTGGGGTAAAGAGAACAGACATGTTTGGCTTTTAATGTTGGGGACCAGTAGGGGGTCCCTTTTGGCCCATTTAACCTTGTGTTTAAATCACATCAGTGTCCATTTTATTTATCCCATTTTAAATAACCATCTAAACATTTCTTTATTCATTTGAGATAATTCCTTTAGAATTTCTACCTTGTTGGAAATAGTATCTAGACTTTCCTTATAGGATTTTTACTGTTAACATTAATTATTCTAATGATTCTATTAGCATCTGTGAGACCCATTGAGTGAAGGCAAAGACCACAAATGAAGCTTCCCACACTAGTTTTTCTTACTTGTTTTAAACTAAAGAAGTTCTTAGGTAATCATTAGATATATTTTTTCCACCTTTAATGTGATTTTTGTTTTTATAGGTACCAATAAAACAGCTGTTTATAATGAGAGCACTCTAGATTGACCAATTTGTTAGTTTCTCCAATTTTAAAAGGATCCATCATTTGGCCATTAATAAAGTATATGTATTTATAGTGATTCAAACCATTAAGACGCAAGAGGCTTCCCATAAGAGAGTAGGGGAGGATGTAACCTAAGTAAAATCCAGAAAGTTTACTCTCAAAAATAGTATGGCAGAGGTCAAGTTTTCAAAACACAGACATACAGGGAAAGTCCTAGGAAGATCAGGTAGAACATTTACATCTCAAAGACACAGGAAGAGAAATGCAGGTTTTCCCCTAGAAGGCCTTTGTTTAAAGTCAGAATTCTGAAAAGATATTTTTAACCAGCCAGTTTTTTAACCTTAATTTAACTTAACTGCGTATGCAATAAAAGAGCCTCCTTATTTTTAGGGTGTGATTTCCTTTAACTTCCAATTAAGTGAATATTGATTGATATAGAGGCTCATAGGTCTGGATGGTTAACTCAAATTTCTTAGCAAATCCCAATGGATCCTGACTCAGATTGGAAAATTCCTTAGCCAAGGCTCTAAGTTCTGCCAAGGTCCAGGGTGTATACATAAGCACCAGGATGGTTCACCCCTCCCTGTAATAGGTTTCTCCTATGGGACCACTGCATGGTACAAGGACTCTGCATCCACCACTCCCATAAGTTTCTCAGTCGACTGAGAAAGCCGTAACCAGCCGGGAGGAGTCTTGTCCCTTTTTTTCAGAGCAGCGCTCTCATGTAATATCTTTACTTTTACCCTGACAAATTCTATTAAGGCAGCCATTGAGGAAAAGCATCAGATCATCCTCTTACCTAACCACTCAGCCAAGACCACTCATTCTCCTACAACTGAGCAAACCCTGGTATCTTTCAACCAGGTTCCCCCCCCCCCCGCCCCGCCCTAGTATCTTTCAACTGGGCGGGGGCAGGTACCTGCTATACACCACCAAATAAAACTCAGATTCATCAACCAACACGGGAGATCCAAGAACCAGGAGAGACTTACCCAAATTTGTCTGGACTCTCCGAGGAGGCAGATGGGCACAAGGGGCCGCTACTGGTGCCAAGGCTCCGTTTCCTCTTAGAGTTCAGGCGAAGGAGAGAGAGAAGTCCACTCTGGGTCGCTTATTCGTGGTCGCCATAACTCTCGACTTAAAGAAAATGCACAACATGAGAGTTGGGAGTTAAGTTTTATTTGGGGCAGAATGAGGACTGCAGCCCAGCAGACAGCGTTTCAGTGAACTCTGAGAAACTGCTCCGAGGAGGCAAGGAGGGGAGCCAGGTTATATAGAAGTTTTATAACAAAGGGCAGGTAGTCAGAACGTCAAAAGATTATTGTTAACTAAAGAAAACCAGGTATCTCAAGGAATTTAGCGCTTTGTCTATGACATCATCCTTTGTTTACTAATACGGCAGGAAATATTCCATTTATAAATATTCCATTACATTTATAAATATTCCATTTATCAGTGGACACAGAAAGGCTTTTGTGCCCAGGAGCCCCAGAGGGTCCTGCTCTGTATCATAAGGTCCCAGAGAGATTTTGGAAATAGAAAGGGAACAAGTATAAACATGGAAGACCCAGAAGGTCAAGGATAAGACGTCCTCCATCCTTTTCTTTCCCCTTTTTTCCACTCTCCCTCCTTCTTCCTTCTACCCCTTTGTCCGTCTTTCCATCCATCTTTCTTTCCATCCTTTCTTCCATTCTTCTATTTTTCTCTCCTCCTTCCTTTCTCCCTCCATCCTTCCCTCTTTTTCTTTCCCCTCCTCACTTTCTTCCCTTTATAATCTCCTCTAATTTTTCCTCCGTCCCTCCCTTCCTTCCATTCAACAGACATGTTTAGGTGTCTTCTGGGTGCTGTTGGTACTTAGTTTGCATGGAATTTTGTTGCCCTTTGTGTCAGGACAGGTCCACCCTTGTGCTACCAGGGTACACTTTAGTACTGTGTTACCTTCCCCTCCTCTTTCTTTCCTTTATCAATTAGCATATATGGAACAGCTGCCTTAGAGAAAAAAGCTAAAATGATCATGGAGTTCACTTTCAGGAAGGAAGGTTAAAATCAAGTTTAGAAATCGAGGTATGAGTATGTGAAAAGCTGAATAATAGTGGAATAATTACATGATGTCACAAAACAAGGATGTGAGATGCCAGAAGACAGCATGAGCATTATTGTTAGAGTGAAAGGAGACACCGGCTGAGTTTAGAGAATGGAGCAGTTATTGTGGGGTGGATGGGTTTGGGAAAGCCTTATAGAGAAGGAGCGTAAACTGGGGTTCCAAATAGGATTTTCATATTTGGAAAAGAGGGAAAATTTCAGTCCAGGAAAGGGGAATGACGTGGGTAAAAGCTCAGCAGTTTTGGTCTTCTTTGTTGTTGTTGTTGTTGTTGTTTGTCGCCTACATTTTCCAAGGGCAAGTTCCAGTCCAGGGAACCTCTTTCTTTCCCAGGGCTCCTTTGCCGCCACTTCCTCTTCAGTTCTGTGTCTTTCCCCACATTTTAAATTCACCTGTTGATGGGCTCAGGGGAAGCACCCCGTTTCTCTCAGTCCCTGCCTTGATCAGCAGACTGGTCACTTTTTGCTGCACATAAAGAGCTTCTTGGAGGGGCCATCTAAACTGAAGAGAGGGTGTTGAAATGTTATTCCCAGCTCGGTGGTTGAAATTCCAACTGTAATTTTTATCAGCTCTGCATGAGCCGGAGCATGGTCTGACATGCTGGAGATCTCAGAGGGCCTGAAGTCAAGGATTTCAGTTGGAATTCCTGGCGTGGCTGGCCCAGTGTGATTGAGTCCAATCCAGGGAATGCTCATTTTTCTTGCACACTGTATGTACATTTAACAGTTGTTCTTGGATGTTTTCGTAGTAGATGTGTGTTATATGCTGAAGCCAGTCCATATTATTTGGTTCTGACATCCTCAATCCATGAAGGAATAGTTGATTTTCAGATGCCTGCAGAACCTTGATCCTAGCCAGGTGTCTGGGTCTTTCCTGGCAGTGACTTGAGTGAAATCTGACCGATATACTGTGGTGACAGCCAGGCTGTGGAAGTTGAAGATTCTACGTTTATTCCCTCTGAGGCTGGCATTTCTCTGCGATTGTTCCATTGTATCCGTTCCAAGGCTAGGGAGATATAAGGTGGCCAGGGTCCCCCTAGGCTTGTGGCCTCTTGATATTTGCCCTTAAGTAAAAGAAAAAATTCCTTTACCAAATACTTGCTGGTTGCTCAGAATAAAAATTTTCTCATGGGTACATTACAATTGATTATTAAAAAGTTCACATTCAGGCATCCTATATGTTGTTTGTGTGTGTGTGTGTGTGTGTGTGTTTGTAGGCAGAACAAGGAATTCCTTTTCCTTCCAAGGGTAGTGTAGTGATTCTCAGGGTCTATTTGATCTTTCCTTCCCTTCCTTCATTAGGTGAAATCTGGTTAAAAAGGTTACCTTGGAGCAGAAAGGAAGGGGAAAGATGGTCCTGGTGGTAAAGCCTCACTGAAAGCTGTCCTAGAATGATATTCTAGGACAAAAAGACAGTTTTGAAAGTTTTAATTCAACTCTACATGTTATAAATAAAGGCAAACCTAGGTCCAGAGATGTCAAGTGATTTGGGCCAAAGTGATGCAGCAGCTTAAAGATAAACCAGGATCTGAGTACAGGTTCTCTGACTCTTGGAAATAATTACATGTACAGAATCTTTGCACCCTGTTATCAAAATATGTTAGACAAAGAAAGCAATGATAAGTAAATTAAATGTTTGATCAGCAGAATAAATGAAACAGCTTTGTTCCACACTTCATTGGGAGTGATTTAACAGAATTTTTAAGAAAAATTTTTAAAGTGGAGGATAAAATATATTTCAAGAGTACAGAGGTCTTTTACAAAGGTATATAGGGTCTGTTTGAAAAATATTCTCATAAAAAAAGCAATCAGACTTAATTGCCCACGACATTCTCATAACATGATATAAGGACTTTGGAGGTGTAGAATGCTGAGCTAATTAAAAGCTATCCAATTGCTCAAGAACTATTAAATAGCTGTTTTGTGAAAGAAGAAGCCAAGTACACAGTATATCAAAAGACAGTAGAAGTGCAGTCTTCCCCGTATACCATGGGATGCAATGAAAACTGTAATTGGACTACATTTCCTACTCCCAAACGCCAGTGTTAGAGAAGAAAAATAGAGATTAAAATAGCTTCTGAATCAAAAACATTTTAAGAAACAAAGAAAGAAAAAGGAAAGAAAAATCAAAGTAATCTGGGTATTGAGAAAGGAAAAACCAAGTGGTCTAATGAACAAAGCTATCATGTCTAGCCCCAGCTTGATAGTGCCCTTCCCTCTCCTCCTTGTCAGCTGCCCCTCGTCTTCACCTCAATCACTGAGCAATTAGGAAGGCCTGGCCCCTGTACTCCCAGAGTCAGGATCTTGAGGAGATTGGGGGGTGGGGGGATGGGGGCTGCCCTGGGGCTATCTTCTCTACCCTGGCCCCTTAGGGAAGGCTCTGGGAGGGTCAGGGAGAGCACTGATCCCAGCTGTAGGCACATCTCCAGCGCCTCCCCGCTCAGGCAGTTGAAGAAAGGCCTTTAAGAGCTGCAGACGTGCCTTCTTGCAGCTCCTCCAGTAGGAGCCGCCCTCTTAGAGCCGGGCTCCGGTGCAGAGCCCTCAAGACAGTCCTGTGTTCCCCACCCAGGAGAATGCGCAGAGTGAGCTCACTGGCAATCATGCACAGTTTGGCTTAGCTTCAACCCAGACCTCCTCCTTTGTTCCCCATCTCTCCAAGTCACTACTGTCATCCACCCCAAAAGTTTACTGATCACCTGTATTGGTTGCATTATTAGAAGCAGTATAGATAGAAGTTAAGAGCACTGTCTCTGGAGCTGGGATCCCTGGGTCCAAATCTGGACTCCACACTTGTAGCTGCATGTAACTTGGGCCAAGTTACTCAATCTCTTTATCCCCAGTTCTAGTATCTATCGATACGGAATAATAATGATAAAGGGTCCCAAGGCATGAGTTGTGAGGTTGTTAAATGAGAAGGGCCTTAAAGCACTTTGGTAGTGCCTGACACAGAATAATTGCTCTTTAAATGTTAGCAATGAGTATTACTTTAACCTCTAGGGACACAGGGAAAGGGTGTCATACCGTCCCTGCCCTGGAGGGATTATGCTGTAACCTGGGAAGCTGAACATTCTTCAGTCATGAAGAAGGAAGTTGGTCTTGTGTCTTGTGCATCCAGCAAAGGATCAGTTGTTATGTCTGAGGATGGATCGCCATCCCTCCCCGCACCGTCTAGCATGGATGGGACAGAGGCTTCTTGTTTCCCAACAAGAGCTAAGCCCTCCAGTCATGTTAGTTTCTTCCATATCTCAGACTTCTGAGAAGTCCTGAGTTTCATTCACTCTTTTTCAAAAAAAAAAAAAAAAAAAGCAAGTTCTGGTTACACAGGCATAACTACATGTAATTGCCTGAAGAAATATCAATAGAATAGACATGCATTCTTAAATATGCTACTGTCCTCGAGGCCACCTTTTTGGTTGTGTCCCTTTGGAAATGCAGTCTGGGAAAATGCAGAGGAGAGACCAGTCTGATTTGCGGAATTTTATATGAGTTTATCAAGCTCATAATGCCCAGACACATGCATCTCTTAGAATGAAGCTTCCGTGCTCTGGGTAAGTCCCTCCTCTTACTGTGTGGTGCCAGTCTTTTCAGTTTAATCCTCTTCCAAACTCAGTGACGCTCAAGGGTAGGACGGGAGGAAGGATTTCGCACCATTGCCATCTTGGCTACGAACTTCTGTTTATCCAGGAGCATCACCTCTTGGTGGCTTTCACAGCTCATGTCAGTGAGCTGGGGCTCAGGTTCTGCCCTTCATGCCTAACACCACCTCGAGCAGAGGTTGGCAAACTGTGGCCAGGGAACCCAATCTGGCCTGCCACTGGTCTTTATAAATAAAGCTTTATTGGGACACAGCCACACCCATGAATTGATATATTGCCTACAGCTGCTTTTGTATTACGAAGGCAGAGTTGAGTAGTATTAATATACATGGCCCCTGTCTTCCAGGAGTATGACGCTAGGACTGCCTGGGAGGAAGACTTCAGGTTGTGTGGTCAGAAGGAGAGAGTGTCAAGGAGATGTGATATTTTTTTAAATAAAAATCAGAAAGTCAGTGTATTAATGGATGTACATGAGAAATGGAAGCATGGGTGGTCTTGGAGCTGTGGTAAGCCAAAGCCTCCATCCCCTCCACAAGGACAGTCCTCTCCCCAAAGATAGGAAAGTCCTGGTCAACCAACATTTCTAAAGCACCTACTATGTGCCTATCACAGGGTTCGGTGCTTTATATGTCACCTCCCCCCTGCTGAAAGGGTACCACGAAAACAGGACAATGGGGGAAGATTAAAGGGGCTGAAAATTCCACCCAGAGGGGCTCTAATTTCACAGAAAATCCCATGTGCTAATAATTAAACCTCTTAAATCACAGCTGAGAATACTTTTGCCACTAATGGAGTACTTATGTGAAAATAACTATAGTACATTGTGTTTATTCTTTTTTTGAATTTTTAAACTTTATGTTTTTATACAGCAGGTTCTTATTAGTCATCCATTTTATACACATCAGTTTATACATGTCAATCCCAATCTCCCATCACACCACCACCACCACCACCACCCACTGCTGCTTTCCCCCCTTGGTGTCCATACGTTTGTTCTCTATATCTGTGTCTCAGTTTCTGCCCTGCAAACCGGTTAATCCGTACCATTTTTCTAGGTTCCACATATATGCGTTAATATGCGATATTTGTTTTTCTCTTTCTGACTTACTTCACTCTGTATGACAGTCTCTAGATTCATTCACGTCTCTACAAATGACCCAATTTTGTTCCTTTTTATGGCCGAGTAATATTCCATTGTATATATGTACCACATCTTCTTTATGCATTCGTCTGTCGATGGACATTTAGGTTGCTTCCATGACCTGGCTATTGTAAATAGTGCTGCAATGAACATTAGAGTGCATGTGTCTTTTTGAATTACGGTTTTCTCTGGGTATATGCCCAGTAGTGGGATTGCTGGGTCATATGGTAATTCTAGTTTTAGTTTTTTAAGGAACCTCCATACTGTTCTCCATAGTGGCTGTATCAGTTTACATTCCCACCAACAGTGCAAGAGGGTTCCCTTTTCTCCACACCCTCTCCAGCATTTGTTGTTTGTAGATTTTCTGATGATGCCCATTCTAACTGGTGTGAGGTGATACCTCATTGTGGTTTTGATTTGCATTTCTCTAATAATTAGTGATGCTGAGCAGCTTTTCATATGCTTCTTGGCTATCTGTATGTCCTCTTTAGAGAAATGTCTATTTAGGTCTTCTGCCCATTTTTGGATTGGGTTGTTTGTTTCTTTAATATTGAGCTGCATGAGCTGTTTATTTATTTTGGAGATTAATCCTTTGTCTGTTGATTCGTTTGCAAATATTTTCTCCCATTCTGAGGGTTGTCTTTTCGTCTTGTTTGTAGTTTCTTTTGCTTTGCAAAGGCTTTTAAGTTTCATTAGGTCCCATTTGTTTATTTTTGTTTTTATTTCTATTCCTCTAGGAGGTGGATCACAAAAGATCTTGCTGTGATTTATGTCAAAGAGTGTTCTTCTTATGTTTTCCTCTAAGAGTTTTATAGTGTTCGGTCTTACATTTAGGTCTCTAATCCATTTTGAGTTGCTTTTTGTGTATGGTGTTAGGGAGTGTTCTAATTTCATTCTTTTACATGTAGCTGTCCAGTTTTCCCAGCACCACTTCTTGAAGAGACTGTCTTTCCTCCACTGTATATCCTTGCCTCCTTTGTCATAGATTAGTTGACCATAGGTGCATAGGTTTATCTCTGGGCTTTCTATCCTGTTCCATTGATCTATATTTCTGTTTGTGTGCCAGTACCATGTTGTCTTGATTACTGTAGCTTTGTAGTATAGTCTGAAGTCAGGGAGTCTGATTCCTCCAGCTCCGTTTTTTTCCCTCAAGACCGCTTTGGCTATTCGGGGTCTTTTGTGTCTCCATACAAATTTTAAGATTTTTTGTTCTAGTTCAGTAAAAAATGCCATTGGTAATTTGATAGGGATTGCATTGAATCTGTAGATTGCTTTGGGTAGTATAGTCATTTTCACAGTATTGATTCTTCCAATCCAAGAACATGGTATATCTCTCCATGTGTTGGTATCATCTTTAACTTCTTTCATTAGTGTCTTATAGTTTTCTGCATACAGGTCTTTTGTCTCCCTTGGTAGGTTTATTCCTAGGTATTTTATTCTTTTTGTTGCAGTGGTAAATGGGAGTGTTTCCTTAATTTCTCTTTCAGATTTATCATCATTAGTGTATAGGAATGCAAGAGATTTCTGTGCATTAATTTTGTATCCTGCAACTTTACCAAATTCATTGATTAGCTCTAGTAGTTTTCTGGTGACATCTCTAGGATTCTCTGTGTATAGTATCATGTCATCTGCAAACAGTGACAGTTTTACTTCTTCTTTTCCAATTTGTATTCCTTTTATTTCTTTTTCTTCTCTGATTGCCATGGCTAGGACTTCCAAACCTATGTTGAATAATAGTGGTGAGAGTGGACATCCTTGTCTTGTTCCTGATCTTAGAGGAAATGCTTTCAGTTTTTCACCATTGAGAATGATGTTTGCTGTGGGTTTGTCATATACGGCCTTTATTATGTTGAGGTAGGTTCCCTCTATGCCCACTTTCTGGAGCGTTTTTATCATAAATGGGTGTTGAATTTTGTCAAAAGCTTTTTCTGCATCTATTGAGAGGATCATATGGTTTTTATTCTTCAGTTTGTTAATGTGGTGTATCACATTGATTGATATGCGTATATTGAAGAATCCTTGCATCCCTGGGATAAATCCCAATTGGTCATGGTGTATGATCCTTTTAATGTGTTGTTGGATTCTGTTTGCTAGTATTTTGTTGAGGATTTTTGCATCTATATTCATCAGTGATATTGGTCTGTAATTTTCTTTTTTTGTAGTATCTTTGTCTGGTTTTGGTATCAGGGTGCTGGTGGCCTCATAGAATGAGTTTGGGAGTGTTCTTTCCTCTGCAATTTTTTTGAAAGAGTTTGAGAAAGATGGGTGTTAGCTCTTCTCTAAATGTTTGATAGAATTCACATGTGAAGCCATCTGGTCCTGGACTTTTGTTTGTTGGAAGATTTTAGATCGCAGTTTAAATTTCATTACTTGTGATTTGTCTGTTCATATTTTCTATTTCTTCCTGGTTCAGTCTTGGAAGATTATACCTTTCTAAGAATTTGTCCATTTCTTCCAGGTTGTCCACTTTATTGGTATAGAGTTGCTTGTAGTAGTCTCTTAGGATGCTTTGTATTTCTGCAGTGTCTGTAATAACTTCTCCTTTTTCATTTCTAATTTTATTGATTTGAGTCCTCTCCCTCTTTTTCTTGATGAGTCTGACTAATGGTTTATCAATTTTGTTTATCTTCTCAAAGAACCAGCTTTTAGTTTTATTGATCTTTGCTATTGTTTTCTTTGTTTCTATTTCATTTATTTCTGCTCTGATCTTTATGATTTCTTTCCTTCTACTAACTTTGGGTTTTGTTTGTTCTTCTTTCTCTAGTTCCTTTAGGTGTACATTTAGATTGTTTATTTGAGATTTTTCTTATTTTTTAAGGTAGGCTTGTATTGCTGCAAACTTCCCTCTTAGAACTGCTTTTGCTGCATCCCATAGGTTTTGGATCATCGTGTTTTCATTGTCATTTGTCTCCAGGTATCTTTTGATTTCCTCTTTGATTTCTTCAGTGATCTCTTGGTCATTTAGTAACGTATTGTTTAGCCTCCTTGTGTTTGGGGTTTTTATGGTTTTTTCCCTGTAATTGATTTGTAATCTCATAGCATTGTGGTCAGAAAAGATGCTTGATATGATTCCAATTTTCTTAAATTTACTGAGGCTTGATTTGTGACCCAAGATGTGATCTATCCTGGAGAATGTTCTATGAGTACTTGAGAAGAAATTGTAATCAGCTGTTTTTGGATGGAATGTCCTGTAAATATCAGTTAAATCTATCTGGTCTATTGTGTCATTTAAAGCTTGTGTTTCCTTATTAATTTTCTGTTCAGATGATCTGTCCATTGGTGTAAGTGAGGTGTTAAAAGTCCCCCACTGTTATTGTGTTACTGTCGATTTCTCCTTTTATAGCTGTTAGCAGTTGCCTTATGTATTGAGGTGTTCCTATATTGGGTGCATATATAACTGTTACATCTTCTTGGATTGATCCCTTGATCATTATGTAGTGTCCTTCCTTGTCTCTTGTAACATTCTTTATTTTAAAGTCTATTTTATCTGATGTAAATATTGCTACTTCAGCTTTCTTTTGATTTCCATTTGCATGGAATATCTTTTTCCATCCCCTCACTTTCAGTCTGTATGTGTCCCTAGGTCTGAAGTGGGTCTCTTGTGGACAGCATATGTATGGGTTTTGTTTTTTTATCTATTCAGCAAGTCTGTGTCTTTTGGTTGGAGCATTTAATCCATTCACGTTTAGGTAATTATTGATATGTATGTTCCTATGACCATTTTCTTAATTGTTTTGGGTTTGTTTCTGTAGGTCCTTTTCTCCTCTTGTGTTTCCCACTTAGAGAAGTTCCTTTAGCATTTATTGTAGAGCTGGTTTGGTGGTGCTGAATTCTCTTAGCTTTTGCTTGTCTGTAAAGCTTTTGATTGCTCCATGGAACCTGAATGAGATCCTTGCCTGGTAGAGTAATCTTGGTTGTAGGTTCCTCCCTTTCATCACTTTAAGTATATCATGCCACTCCCTTCTGGCTTGTAGAGTTTCTGCTGAGAAATCAGCTGTTAACCTTATGGGAGTTCCCTTGTATGTTATTTGTCGTTTTTCCCTTGCTGCTTTCAATAATTTTTCTTTGTCTTTAATTTTTGCCACTTTGATTACTATGTGTCTCGGCGTGTTTCTCCTTGGGTCTATCCTGTATGGGACTCGCTGTGCTTCCTGGACTTGGGTGGCTATTTCCTTTCCCATGTTACAGAAGTTTTCGACTATAATCTCTTCAAATATTTTCTCTGGTCCTTTCTCTCTCTCTTCTCCTTCTGGGACCCCTATAATGCGAATGTTGTTGCGGTTAATGTTGTCCCAGAGGTCTCTTAGGCTGTCTTCATTTCTTTTCATTCTTTTTTCTATAGTCTCTTCCTCGGCAGTGAATTCCACCATTCTGTCTTCCAGGTCACTTATCCGTTCTTCTGCCTCAGTTATTCTGCTATTGATTCCTTCTAGTGTAGTTTTCATTTCAGTTGTTGTATTGTTCATCTCTGTTTGTTTGTTCTTTAATTCTTCTAGGTCTTTGTTAAACATTTCTTGCATCTTCTCAATCTTTGCCTCCATTGTTTTTCAAGGTCCTGGATCATCTTCACTATCATTATTCTGAATCCTTTTTCTGGGAGGTTGCCTATCTCCACTTCATTTAGTTGTTTTTCTGGGGTTTTTTCTTGTTCCTTCATCTGGTATATAGCCCTCTGCCTTTTCATCCTGTCTATCTTTCTGTGAGCGTGGTTTTTGTTCCACAGGCTGCAGGATTGTAGTTCTTCTTGCTTCTGCTGTCGGCCCTCTGGTGGATGCGGCTATCTAAGAGGCTTTATGGAAGGCTCTGGTGGTGGGTAGAGCTGACTGTTGCTGTGGTGGTCAGAGCTCAGTAAAACTTTAATCCACTTGACTGTTGATGGGTGGGGCTGGGTTCCCTCCCTGTTGGTTGTTTTGCCTGAGGCAACGCAACACTGGAGCCTACCTGGGCTCGTTGGTGGGGTTAATGACAGACTCTGGGAGGGCTCACGCCGAGGAGTACTTCCCAGAACTTCTGCTGCCAGTGTCCTTGTCCCCACAGTGAAACAGAGCCACCCCTTGCCTCTGCAGGAGACCTTCCAACACTAGCAGGTAGGTCTGATTCAGTCTCCCCCAGGGTCACTGCTCCTTCCCCTGGGTCCCGATGGACACACTACTTTGTGTGTGCCCTCCAGGAGTGGGGTCTCTGTTTCCCCCAGTCCTGTCAGAGTCCTGCAGTCAATTCCCGCTAGGCTTCAAAGTCTGATTCTCTATGAATTCCTTCTCCCATTGCCGGACCCCCAGGTTGGGAAGCCTGACGTGGGGCTCAGAACCTTCACTCCAGTGGGTGGACTTCTGTGGTATACGTGTTGACCAGTCTGTGAGTCACCCACCCACCAGTTATGGGATTTGATTTTACTCTGATTGCGCCCCTCCTACCGTGTCATTGTGGCTTCTCCTTTGTCTTTGGATGTGGGGTATCTTTTTCGGTTAGTTCCAGTGTCTTCCTGTCGATGATTGTCCAGCAGCTAGCTGTGATTCTGGTGTTCTCGCCAGAGGGAGTGAGAGCAAGTCCTTCTACTCTGCCATCTTAGGGAGTGTTTTCTTAATTTCACTTTCAGATTTTTCATCATTAGTGTATAGGAATGCAAGAGATTTCTGTGCATTAATTTTCTATCCTGCTATTTTTCCAAATTCATTGATTAGCTCTAGTAGTTTTCTTGTAGCATCTTTAGGATTCTCTATGTATAGTATCATGTCATCTGCAAATAGTGACAGCTTTACTTCTTCTTTTCTGATTTGGATTCCTTTTATTTGTTTTTCTCCTCTGATTGCTATGATTTTTAAAAGTAATATATAAGTTGAACTAAAATTCCTTTCTGGACAACCATCTGTCACCAGGCTTGTTAGGCTTGTCACCTCTACTCACACTCTTCTCACTATTTTGCCATTTAGATGAGTTTGTACTTGTAAAGTGTTCATAAGAAGCTCATCTGGTTTCAGGGTATTCAACTTAAATTCTCTTTTTCAAAGTTTTCTAGTTAAATCATTATTCAAAAGGTAAAAGTGGTAGTCAGTTTTTTTTCGTACGTTTCATGCTTCTTTCATCATTCCCTTATGGTACTTTATCTATAGCACCAGATTTAGATTTCTATCTTCTATACATTAGATGTTGACTGAATGTTTAATTTACTTATGCCAGTTGAATTTGGTGGGAAGTTTGGACTACTTTTAGTACAGACTGTTCATGCAGTATGAAATGTCCTGAGTGTAAACTACGTGCTTTTCTTTAAGCTACACTTTGATTCATCCAAGCACACTTTCCAATCGGTTCACCTCATCACAACTTGTCTCCTCTTTTATGTTTGATACTTGTTCATAGGTTATGAAAAGTTACCTATATTAAGGAGGGTGATAGGCAATACGCCCCTGCTTCATGGCCCGATTCAATGAAGCACTCTATTAATTTACTAAGAAATCCTCCTCTGTTTTTTTAATTTCATAAGAACTTTCGTATAAATTATTTTATGTTCTTGAGGTAGCAAATGTAGCCCACTTGTTCCCCTCCCATAGGTTACCCTTTGACCTGACATTGTTATGTCTGATAATTGTGCTTAGAGTTGTTCTTTACCAGGGTCTCCTGAGGGGGGCGGTACACATGGCTGGTGAGGTTTGTCAGAGTTTATCGCTTAGAGAATAGGCTCCTCTGGAGGGGTGTGAAGCACCACCAAGTTCTTGGACTTTCAGGCTGATGCTAGTAGTATTCCGGTGAATGATTCTGTTGTTACAATTATTTGGATTTAGGGCCAAGCATAGTGGAACATCTAATCCTAGTGTGGATCTTAGCTGTCATGTAATCAGAAATGTTAGTCACTTTGCTAGCTTATTTTTATTTTAGCTGTGGCTTGTTACAGCTTAGCTAGGACTTAACTTTATTTGGGGGTAATCTTTAACATCCTTTACACTGGGTTTCTATTAATGTGAGTTAATCTTATGACCAAGGTGGCTGATACGAAGCTTACCAACCCTAATTAGTTCATATAAGGTACTCAAGCTTCCTTTTATGGCTTAATGTTTATCACTCATTTCCCATGGGGCAGAAGTTAAGCGAGGCATTGTGAGCTATGCCTGCTCCTTTTAATCCTTTATGATTTAGAGGGCATTCTTAATGGGATGCAGATACTTGCATGTGTAATTTCAGTTAAAAATTAGTAGGCTGTGTGTTTATAAAGTTGGCAAAATCAACTGGACATTTACAGAGCCTCACTTCAACTACTATTTATGTGTGATATATTGGTAATTCATTGTCACAATTTGGGTTGTATTTAAATGAGTATTGAAATATTAAATATTTTTTCTTTTGGGGATTATTAAGATGTACTTCACTTTTTATTTTCTTTCAGGTACATGGCAGATCTAGGGGGATGTCTTTCTATATAAGCCTTCTGGAAGTAATTGATTGGTATTATTAGGAGGCTAGTTTGTAGTTATACTAACTTTGGATTGGTGAAGTAAGGGCAGGCTGTTGGTTAGATGAGTTACCTGACTCTTACGTAGTTATGTGCTTCGCCTTGTTTGGGGGGTTCGGCAGGGCCACGATGGCCTACAAAATATGCGATTTAGTGTTAGGTAGGAGGGTTTGATTAAGGAAGCTGTTTACCTGCTAAACACGTGCATAGGTATGTATGTGTGTAAATGCTCTATGCCTGGTGATCATCGACTCAGGAACACGTTATAGTTGATTATGTTGGTAAATAATATTACACTTAAGCTCAGCTGCAAGTTGCTTGACTGTGTTAAGTCCTGTGATGGCCATAGCTGAGTCACAGCATCCCACAAAATTAAAAAATACCAAATGCATGACACCAGTTATGTGTGAGCATAGGCTGCTTGGATAGTCCATCGAGGTGTCTTATTTAAGGGGAAAGAGTGGGCAATTTTAGGTGAGATGGCCCTGAAGTAAGAACCAGATGCCTAATATAGTTCCTTTATAGAAATCCCCATAGTTCGTGGCCCAGAACGAGGAGAGAGGCCCGTTTGTGGGCGGGTTGATGGTTTATCGAGGCTTTCTGGTTATCGGTTATGATAAGCATGTTGAGTGGAAATGTTCGGAAATAATGTGGTATGTACAATTAATAAACATATGTCCTGTATAAAATCAATCACTCCAATTACCCCTGTGAATATTTTGTAGGGCCTGGAATCTAAAGTGGATTGAATTGTAATATCAATCGGCTGATGTACATGCTTATACACACGGAGTAGATAATTAATACATGATTATATGATTATGTATAATGATAAAGCATAGGTATTCTACTTATATATATAGAAGGGCATGCAACGCACAAAGTCCATAGTAATGTCAGTTTTCATGATGTCATATTTTAATACTTAACGTAGTACTTAACAATAGTGTTAATTTCCCACAAGTAAATTGTTCAGGGAATTCTTTAAGCAGAATTTCAGCTTTGGGAGCTGAAGGTGGAAGTGGAGCTTCTTTCTTGAGTCTCAGGGAGATATGTTGTGCTTTTCCAATTTACAAAACCAGGGTAATTAATATACTGCAGAGACTTTTCTTTTTAGGAGATTATTTTCAATAATGCTTGTTATTAGTATAAGGACAAAAATAAAAAGAAGGTATACAATAGATGCTAGTTCGGGTTTGTGCATCCAAAAAAGGAAACCAAAGCTGAGACCGACGCAGCCCAAGTTTTATTCTGTGGCCAAGGAATGGAGAAGCGAGACCTTAGTTCACAGATCAACTTCTCACCCACAGGGTGAGAGGGATTCGATTTTAAAGAGTGAAGACTAAAGGGAGGAGGAGTGAGGCTAATGACGGGGAGACAGATGCATTAGTCTACTGGGGAAGGGGCAGGGTTTTCCTGGAAATGGGGTGCCAACCCCTTTCTATCCTTTTTTGGTCCCCATCTGCCAGTCATGGCCACCAGTACGTGTGTCATCCAGTAGATGATGTGGTAAAATCAGCGTGTGATGAGACTGAGGGTCTGTTGGAGGTCAGATTCGTTGCCACCTTGGTTCCAGCTGGTTCTATCTGTTTTTTGTTTTTTTGTTTTTTTGTTTTTGTCTCTCTGTATAGCTTCCTCCTATTGTCTCCAGATCCTGTGACTTAAAGATACATGTTCATTCCTATTCAACGGGAGCTGGTTGCTGGGTTTTGGGTAAAGACCTGGCACAGCTCTGGCAGCAAAATCCCTCCTTTCCTTGTTACTGTTCCTCATGCTTGAGGGGCGCTGAAGGTCAAAGTTCTGCAAAGTTCTGAAGCCACTTCTCGCTGAATATGGGTGCAGTTTTTCCCTGGATTAGAGGAGCAGAACTGTTCCTAAGTAGCCTAAAATATGTCTGCTGGTCACCAGGCTGCAGTCCCAGTTGCTCGTACCCTTGTGTTAGTATCATCTGAAGTCTGATGGCTTCAATCCATTCACTAACGAAGTTGACAAGGCAGTTAAGGAGGCAAGGCCCCAAGATGAGCAGGAGGAAAACAGCAGTCAGTGGGCCGAGAGGTGGAAGAGACCAGGTTAAACCGGGAGGCTCTGTTTGACCATATTCCAGTGCAGCGTGGATCTGGACCTTGTGTGTTGTATCTATGCAGCCTTTGAGCTTGCTCATATATCTTTTTAATGTTTATCTCAATCTGACCAGAGTTATTGCCAAAACTGCAGCAGGTTTTCTTTGTAACTGCGCATACACTGCCCCTTGCTCAGCCAGGAGGTAGTCAAGGGATAGCCTATTGTCGAGAACGACATCTGCTAGTGAGTCCAGGGACGTCCTTGTAAGGAATCCCCCCTATTTTTAGACAAGTCATCAAGGGCCTGATGCTGAAAGCTTGGCCTCTGTGCACCGGTGCCGGATCTTATTTCGGAGACAGAGTTTAGGGTGAAATAGAAAAGAATAGCTTCATTGCTTTGCCAGGCAAAGGGGACACATCGGGCTCCTGCCCCGAAAAACTGTGTGTCCCCCAACCCGGGGGGATTGATGAGGAGTTTTATAGCAATAGTCCAAGGGGATGTGGGTACCTGGGTAGAGACCTGGCCTCAGTCCTGGAGCTTCAGGGGCGATGGTGGAGACCAGGGTAGAGACACAGCCTGTCCTCAGTACTGGGAAGCTCTGTGCTTCTGTCTGAATGCCAGTGCTCAGATGTCTGGGGTCTGGAGCTGAGGTGGGCTTGTCTGGGTAACAGCACTCCGCTCCGAGCGTGGTTACGTGGCCCTCCCAGGGTCAGTGCTGTCGTGGGGGCCTTAGTCCTTACCCCTCTGAGGTTCACCTTCAATGGGGCTGGTGGAGACTCCTCAGGTGGGCTACCTGGTAATTATTCCAATTCACCAGCACGCAGAGGGCGAGTAGGGAGGCAGGTGTACCTGGTGAATTGATTGCTGGGCACGTGGATCTGGGCTTAAGGCTGATGGGCAGCAGGTGAGGTTGCTACTGTGCTCTCCTTCCGGTCGGCCATCCCCACTCAGCAGAGTCCGGTCGTGCCGCTCCTCTTTCAGCCCTGCTGCTGCGTGAGTTTTCTCCACACCTCGGTGAGCAAGGAAAGGACCGAGCCTGCCAGAACCAAGGTACTGTGTTCAACTTTGGCCTGAAAGCTTTAAGAACAATTAAAATAACACAGAACCAAAGTGAAACAGGAAGGGACTGACTCTTCTGGGACAAGTGTCAGGAGTGGAGATGGAACCTACACTGCTTTCTACAGTCCTAGGAGGTCCCAGGGACCCGGCTTGTCCACACGTTGGGAGCCCACGCAGCACAGCCACGGTGTCCTGACCAAGGTGGATGTGTGACCCCAGGTACAGGATCTGGGGAGGTGGGGTCCCCCTGGTGAGTGTGGACGTGTGACCCCAGGTGCAGGGTCTGGGGATTGTGTGGTCTCACCCCATCTGCATGGGTCAGGATCACATGTAGGGGGAGACCCCATATCTGCTTTTTGCCTGCAGTGTGTCTTGTCCCCTGTGAGATTTCCAATGTCTGAATTGAGGGTTTTGCCATGATTAACCTGTGGTGCCTTTTCTTCTCTTAATCTTGTCATGATCATATGAGGACAGGCACCTTGGAACAAGCTGCTGCTCCGTGTTCTGCTGAGTGATCAATAACCCTTGGTGGCATATTATTAATTCACAACATGTCATATATCAGATATAATTTATAGGGGTCACCACTCTCTGGGTTCCGCGGGTCAGAGCTCAGGTAGCATAGACTAGCCCCCCTAAGAATGGTCCCTCACAAGCCACGGTATGGTACCTTGATGGCCCCTGAGATGGGGGAGGGTGCTTGGGCCTCGCACATTTGTGACAAAGGGGAGTCGAACTGGAATCTCAATTAACAAGACATCATTTCAAAATTCATCATCTTTTAAGTGAACTAACAATATGTCACATACCCTTTACCATCATTACCATTTTAGGTGCATGTTTCCGAGGCATCAGGTACATTCACCTTGTCGTGGAGCCATCACACCATCCCTAGAACTTTTCATCTCGTAAAACCAAAATTTCACAACCTTGAAAGTCTCACTACCCACCCCCTCCTGCAGCCCTGGCACCGACGTCCAGTCTGGTCCATGACTTGTTGACTCCAGGCCCCCCATGTGAGTGGAATCCTGCAGTGTTTGCTGACGGGTCAGTTTGGACGAGCTGACTTTCAGTCTGAAGCTCTGTCTCTTTGCATCTGGAGAACTTGCATTTAGGTAGAAGCTGTAGGAGGGACAGCGTGTCCAGGGTGCAGATGAGCCAGGACCTGACCAGACCCTTTGAGACCCTCTGGTCCCATCTCTTGGGCTGTGCCTCATCTGCATCGTCGTGGTCCCTGCTGTTGCCCCTGGGAAGCTGGTGTCTGAGTGAGATTCCTCTGGTGCCCCTGCTGCCCTCCCCTCTTCCTGCCAGTTGGGGAGGGAGATGGTTGCCGAGTGGTCGTTGCTCCTGAGGCAGGAAGGAGCTTACAGGGCAGACCCTCAGAGTGTGGGGTGTGATCCCAAGAGCACGGGCCCCTCATAGGACACAGTGTCGGGGTGGTGACAAGTGCTCAGGTTGCCTCATCACTAACATGGACTGTTCCCAAGATCCTGCTCAGGAGGGCGTGGTGGTTGGCCTGGGAACCCAGCGGCCCTGTTCCTGTCCTGGAGCTCGGAGAGCAGGTCCACCATGGGCTCAGGATTCACCCTGGGTCTCAGCTGTCTCCTCTGTCCTGTCTTTGAAAGCAGGAAAACGACTTCTCCTGATCATCGTCCATAACATAGGCCTGGTCCTGTCGACATTAGGCTTCTTTAATTTAGGCGTCCTGGGATAGCAGGTGTTCTTAGGCCTAAAGAAGGAACAGCTCGTGAGTGTAAAAACATTTTCAGATGAAAGTAATATTTGATGACTATCTCTATAGTACTTTGCTGTTGACTTCTCTCAGTCATAATTCTCCTGGTTTTAGACCTGATGTGGGGATTATAGGGGAGTCAGAATTTAAATCTTCATAATCTGTGTATTTGTAGCTTCAGTATCATTGATGATCCATAGTTTCTATGGTTAGGGAAGTTATTGATTTCATGTAAAGGATTCACATTGATGATAGGGCAATTCAGATTAGAATGATGGCTGTAAATTGTTCAAATGTCTCTACTTGTGCATCTAGTGTATGCATCTGAGTCAGTCTAGTTGTCAATATTAGTGAAATAATATAGAGGACTAGAGAACTTATCCAAAAATAATTATTAAAGTGATCATGAAAATGTAAAAGTTTTTCCATAATTGGTGATGTTGCATCTTGAGAACCTAGATGAAATGGATATGCCTTAGTGATATAGAGGAATTTTGCCTATGATTTAACTTTGACAGTTATGTAATTTTTGTTTTTACTGTTATCTCATTTATTGAGAAAGACATAATGATTATGCTGTTGGCTTGACACCGGTTGACAAGGTTTTGATTCCTTCCTTATTTTAAATTAACATAGGTAGGGTCTTCAAACGTAGGATGTGGTGGAGGGCATCCGTGTAACCATTATAGGTTAGTAGTAGTAGTTTCCACTACTGAGACTTCTTGTTTCGATGCAAATCCTTCTCAGATTATGACAATTATTAGCATTACTGCTGATGATGAGATGAATGAGCCTATAGACGAAATGTTTCATGTTGTATGTGCATCAGGGTAGTCAGAGCAATGCAGCGATATCCCTGAGAGGCCAGGAAAGTGCTGCGAGAAGAAAGTCATATTTACTACTACAAAGATAGTTGTGAAGGGAAATTTTGCTCATGTTAAGTGTATAACCTGAGTACAGTGGAAATCAGTGTAGGAAGCCTCCTGTAATAGTGAAGACTGCTCCCACTGACATTACATAATGGAATGTGCTACTACATAGTCTGTATCATGGAGGACAGTGTCCTGGGGTGAATTAGCTAAGATGATTCCTGTCAAACCACCTACTGTAAGGAGAAAAGTAAAGCCTAAAGCTCATAATATAGTGGGAGATCATGTAATATGACCTCCGTGAAGAGTTGCTAATCAGCTAAATACTTTTACTCCTGTAGGAATAGAAATAATTTTGGTGGCTGATGTGAAGTATGCTCAGGGATCAACATCTTCCCCATGGTAAACATCTGATGGGCCCACAAGATAAATCCTAAAAAGCCAATGGACATGATTCATAGTATTCCCATATATCTGAAAGGCTCTTTTTGTCCTAAGTAGTATGTAATGATATGTGAGATCATTCCAAACCCTGGTAGGCTACGAATAGAGACTTCTGGGTGACCAAAGAATCAAAATAGGTGTTGATACAGGATTGGGTCTCCTCCTGCAGAGTCAAAGAAAGTAGTGTTTAGGTTTGTATCTGTTAACAGTATGGTAATTTAGGCTGCTAGGACTGAGAGTGATGATTATAGTAATATGGCTATAGTTGGGGCAGATCAAACAAATAATGGTGTTTGGTATGGGGATGTGTCTGCTGGTTTTATATTAAAGACTATAGTAATAAATTTAATAGCACTAAGTATTGAAGAGACACTTGCTAAATGTTAGGAGAAAATGGTTAGGTCGACAGAGGCTCCTGTGTGGACCTGATTGACGGCTAGAGCTGAATATACGGTTCCACCAGTACCAGCACCAGCTTCTAATATTGATGATACGAGTAGGAGTAAGAATGATGGGGGAAGTAACTAAAAGTTTATATTATTTATTTGGGGGAATGCTATATCAGGTGCCCCAGTTATTAGTGGGACAAGTCAGTTTCTGAACCGTGCAATCATAATGGGTACACCTCTAAAGAACATTATTACCAATGCAGGGGCTGTTATGACTAGGCTACAGATTTGCTCATCTCCAAGTAGTGCTCCAGGTTAGCAAAGCTCAGCATGGACTAATAGACTGAAGGTGCTGCCTAGTATTCCAGCTCAAGAAACAAACTGTAAATATAAGGTGCCGATAGCTTTGTGATTTGTTGAAAATAATCATCAGTTTAGGGCTTCCCTGGTGTCGCAGTGGTTGAGAGTCTGCCTGCTGATGCAGGGGACACGGGTTCGAGCCCTGGTCTGGGAAGATCCCACGTGCCGCGGAGTGGCTGGGCCCGTGAGCCACAACTGCTGAGCCTGCGCGTCTGGAGCCTGTGCCCCGCAACGGGAGGGGCCGCGATGGTGAAAGGCCCGCGCACCGCGATGGTGAAAGGCCCGCGCACCGCGATGAAGAGCGGTCCCCGCACCGCGATGAAGAGTGGCCCCCGCTTGCCGCAACTGGAGAAAGCCCTCGCACGAACCGAAGACCCAACACAGCCAAAAATAAATAAATAAATAAATAAAGTAGCTATAAAACGCAGCTTTCTTAAAAAAAAAAAAATAATAATCATCAGTTTATGAACAGAGGTAAAATGACTGAGCTAGCATTAGATTGTAAATCTAAAGAAAGAGATTGAGCCCTCTTTTTGCCAAACCCTGTGGTGAATCAACAAATTGAATTACAAATTGAAAGAAGCAGCTTCAATCCTGCTGGTGCTTTTCCCGCCTTTTTTTTTCTTAAAGGCTGGAGAAGTAGATTGAAGCCAGTTGACTAGGGTATTTACCTGTTAACTAAAATTTCCTGGGGTGTAAGCCCATCAATCTAGTAAGAATTTAGCTTAATTAAAATGTTTTATTTGCATTTAATTGATGTAGGATTGAGTCTTGCTTCCTTATTTTCAGGAATTAAGTAAATTGCACTTGCTTAGGGTTTTGAAAGCTCTTGGTCTACACTAATCTAAATTCCTAGTCCAGCACTGATAAGAGTGGGTGTTAAGGGTAGTAACAGTGTAGATATTATGATTAGTAAGGATAGGAAGGTTATTTGTTTTTTTTAATGTTATTGAAGTATAGTTGATTTACAATGTTCTGTACAGCAAAGTGACTCAGTTATAGATATATAGATATAGATATAGATATAGATATATTCTTTTTCATACTTTTCCATGATGCTTTATCCCAGGATATTGAATACAGTTCCCTGTGCTATACAGTAGGACCTTGTTGTTTATCCATCCTCTCTATATGTTAGCTTTCATCTGCTAATTCCAAACTCCCAATCCATCCCTCCCACGCCCACCCCCTTGTCAACCACAAGTCTGTTCTCTATGTCTGTCTGTTTCTGTTTAGTAGGTATGTTCATTTATGTCGTATTTTAGAGTCCACATATAAGTGATATCATATGGTATTTGTCTTTCTCTTTCTGACTTTGCTTAGTATGATAATCTCTAGGTCTATCCATGTTGCTGCAAGTGGCATTATTTCATTCTTTTCATGGCTGAGTAATATCCCATTGTGTATATATACCACATCTCCTTTATCCATTCATCTGTCAAAGGACATTTAGGTTGTTTCCATGTCTTGGCTATTGTAAATAGAGCTGCTATGAACCTAGGGGTGCATGTATCTTTTTGAAATATAGTTTTGTCTGGGTACATGCCCAGAAGGGGGATTGCTGGATCATATGGCAACTCTATTTTTAGTCTTTTGAGGAAACTCCATACTATTTTCCATAAGGGCTGCACCAAGAAGGTTATTTGTTTTGTATATTCTGATTGTTTTATTTTTATGTTGTTTATTGAAGGGAATATAGTTAGTGATGTGGATGGAGTATGTTAGCTGCAAGTAGAAATATATGCTGAGGACTGCTCTGATGGCTATTAGTGTGGTAGAATGATGTTCTCATTTTTGTGAGCTCTTGGATAATTATTCATTTGGGTAAAAACCCTGATAGTGGTGGGAGACCTCCTAATGGTGCTATAATGGTGAGGATAAGTATTGTGATGAGAGGTGTTTTAGTTCATGTGTGTGATAATGATCCTGTTGTTGTACATAAGCTGGGCATAAATAGTGAGAAGACAGAAAGTGTTATTGTGATATAAATTAGCATGCTTAGGATTGTTATGATTAGATTATACATTATAATAGCTGTTATTCATCCCATATGGGCAATTGACAAGGAGGCTATAATTTTTCCTAGGTGATTATGGTTATGTCTGCCTCAGCCTCCAATTATGATTCATAATATAGCTATGATTAATAGTTTGTTTAGGTTGATGGATGGTTAGATTTGGTATAAAACTGAGAAGGGTGCACGTTTGTTCTGTTAATAGCATTGGGCTTGCTGTTCATGGAGTGACTTGTGTTACTTCAGGGACTGAGATGTGAAATGGGGAAAGACGTAATTTTATGACAAGGGCTATTGTTATGATGGTAGATGCTGTTGGATTAAAGATGTTTGTAATTCATTGTGTTCATTGACCAGAGTATATTAGATTAACAGTATAGCCATTACAAGTAGTATTGATTTGGTAGATTGTTTTAGAAAATATTTGTTGGATGCTTCTATAGTTTATGGGTTAATGTTTTTATTAGAATGGGGA